>NW_006921596.1:10321399-10342851 GCF_000298275.1 Orycteropus afer afer
TACCAGGCAGTTTTGACTACTGTGGCTGTATAGTAGGTTTTGAGATCCGGCAATGTGAGACCTCCTACTTTGTTTTTCTTCTTCAGTAGTGCTGGTTTGGTTGATTTTTAAGGTATGGGGCATTGGCTAGTCTGTTGACTCAGGAATGGATGAGGCTGGTTCTGTCCCATACAAAGTACAGTACAGGAGCTCCTTAATTCCCAGAGTGGCAAGTGGGCCCCTGGGAATAGGCAGGACCATTTCAGGGGGTCATGGACATGCTTCTTTTTTTTTTTTTCCCCCAGTCATGTATTTATTTTAATAGGTATTCAAAATAAGCCAATTTTTGCCTTCTTCGATATTGTATTACTTAGAATATAACTGAAATAGAAAAGTAAGTTGATTTAAATAAAAAATATCAAGAGAAGGGGGGAAATGCAAAAGAGAATTACAAATTCTCATGGATTCTAGACTTTCTGGGGCCACAGAAGGTGAATGAACTCCTGAAACTATTGTCCTGAGAAACTCTTTAAACCTTAAACAAAAAATATCCTCTGAAGTCTACTTAAAAGTAAACAATGTTGTTGTTGTTGCTATCTGCCATGGAGTCAGCCCGACTCATCGCGACCCCTCCTTGGGTTTCACAGGCAGTATCACTACAGAAGTAGAGTGCCCAACCATCCTCCCAAGGAGTGGCTGATGGATTTGAACCATCAGCTTCCTGGTTAGCAGTCAAGTGCCTTAGGCACTACACCACTAGAGCTCCTAAATAAACAATAGTTTAACTTAACTAGTAAAGTAGATCTGGCTTGACCTTTATCCTCTTTCAAGAATTATCTCAATGGGATCAAATTGTCACAGCAACTCAAAAGATTAGCTAGGAACCTTAGGGGACCAAAAAAAAAAAAACCAAACTCACTGTCATCCAGTCAGATCCGACTCATAGCGACCCCTCCCTGGGGACAGTTGAGTGTGTATTAATGAGGGAGGAACAACTCAGAAAAAGAGGGTGAGAATGGTTGCACAACTCAAAGAATGGCATCAATGTCAGTGAACTCTACTTGCAGAAACTGTTGAATTGGTGTATGCTTTGCTGTGTGTAGTCTCAACAACAACAAAATCAATATAATTAAAAAAAAAAAAAAAATCATAGTACACCCTACATCTGTCTTTAACCAGACCTAACTTGGGATTGTCTCTTTCGAATTCACAGTCAGGTATATATTGCCCACTGGTGATGCAGGCTGAGACCATCCTGATGATGCACCTGAGCTATTTATTAACCCCCACTGCGTCCATAGAGAGGATTAGTAGTAGTAAGGACAGTAATCATAGCAAAAAGTTTCCCCCTATCCTCTGTGCTGCCTCCAAGCTAAATATTCTCTTTACACTCTGAGGGGCAGTGGAACCTCTGGCCCGCCTTCACTGGGCTTTCTCCCAGTGGTACCCACTGACCAGCAGCCAGGCCTTGGCCTCCCCTCCGCAGTCAGGGATGAACTTACAGCTCTGGTCCCTTCTCACTCTTCACATTCCACAAAGCAACCAGAACCTTTCTGAAAACTGCCTTGCCCCTGTTCTTGGCCCTCCAGTGCTGCAGAATGCCACACATGGTAACTTCATACACAGGGTAAACCCAAGTGCAAAGGCCTCCATGGGTCGCCCTTTTATTATGGTAAAGACTGAAGTCTTTACCCAGTGCACCCGCGGAGCTTTAAGGGTTCCCAAGGAAGCCCACTCCAATCTGTTTTCCAACCCAGCCAATCTCCCCCAACTCACTTGCCCTTCAATCTGTTCCTCTGTAACCTCCAGAAAATGTTCTCTAAATGTAGAGCTGTTCACATAGAACCCTGCTAAAAGTTTCCAGTGGCTTTTCTGACAATTATAATAAAAACCCACCTGCACCTAGGGCTGCCCAACAGTTTCCTGCTCTTGGAACACTGAGCACACTTCCTCTCTCAGGGCCTTTGCCCAGCAGCTCCCACTCTTGGATTCCTCCTCATCCATTGGGCCTCAGAGAGGCCTTCCCTGGTTGCTCTGTTTCAGATTCCCCACCTGCTATGGATTGAATTGTGCCCTCAAAATATGTGTTGGAATGCTAACCCCAATACCTGTGGATATAATCCCATTTGGGAATACGGTTTTCTTTGTTATGTTAATGAGGCCATGTCCGTGTAGGGTGTATCCTTAACCTAGTCACTTCTGAGTTATAAAAAGAGCAGATGAGAAAACTAGATGAATGGAAACAAAACAACCAGAATGGAAATAATGAGACTGTTGGTGCATTGTGAAGAATGTCACCAATGTCACTGAACAATTTGGGTAGAAATTGCTGGCTGGGAACCTAAACTACTAAAGACAAAAAAATAGTATTTAAAAATAAAGACAAAAAAGAGAGCATGTTAGACACAGAAGGAAGCACCAATGGGAAGACAGCTGCCATATCAAGATCGCCAAGGAATGAAGACACTCAGGGCTACAGAAGCTGAAAAGACAACAGTCCTTCCCCAGAGGTAGCAGAGAGTGAGCCTTCTGGTAGAGCCAGTGCTCTGAATTCAGACTTCTAGCCTCCTGAACTGTGAGAAAATAAAATTCTGGTTTTTCTCATGTCATAATTGGAAAAACCAATTACTAACTTCATAAAGAAAGGAAAGAGACCTCAGATAAGCAGAGCGCTGCTGAAAAAGAAGAACAAAGTGGGATTTAAGATCACACACCAGAATCTTAAAACTTACTATGCAGCCACAGTAGTCATAACAGTGTGGTAATGGTACAATGATAGACAGACCAATGGAACAGAATCAAAAACCCAGAAATAGACCCATCCATCCATGGACAGCTGATCTTCGACAAAGGTTCAAAACCCATTAAATGGGGAAGAGATAGCCTCTTTAACAAATGGTGCTGGGAAAATTGGATATCCACTTGCAGAAAAATGAAGCAAGACCCATACCTCAGCCCATACAGAAAAACAAACTCAAGTTGGATCAAAGACTTAAATGTAAAACCCAAAACTATAAAATTCATCAAAGATAAAATAGGAGCAAATCTAGGAGCCCTAATTTATGGCAAAAGTAGACTACCAAACATAACCCAGAATGTACAGGAGGTAGAAGAGAAGCTAGATGACTGGGACCTTTTAAAAATTAAATTCTTATGTACATCAAAAGACTTTGTCAAAAAGGTGTAAAGAGAACCTACAGATTGGGAGAAAATATTTGCCTATGGCATATCTGTCAAAGGACTTACATCCAAAATCTATAGAAAACTTCAACACCTCAACATCAAAAAGACAAACAATCCAATTAAAAAATGGGCAAGGGACATGAACAGACACTTCACTAAAGATGATATGCTGGTGACCAACAAACACATGAGGAATTGCTCACAATCTTTCATTATTAGAGAGAGCCAAATCAAAACAATAATGAGATATCATCCCACCCCAGCAATAATAGCGAAGTTCAACAAGATAGAAAATAAATGCTGGAGAGGTTGCAGAGAGATTGGAACTCTCATACACTGCTGGTGGGACTGTGTAATGGTACAACCATTGTGGAAAATGGTATGGCATTTCCTTAAAAAACTGAAAATAGAAATATCATTTGACCCAGCAATTCCATTACTAGAATATATCCTAAAGAAGTGACAGGTAGGACATGAACAGACATATGCACACCTATGTTCATCGCAGCATAATTCACTATAGCAAAGAGATGGAAACAACCTAAATGCCCACCAACAGATGAATGGATAACCAAATTATGGTACATTCATACAAAGGAATACTTTGCTACGTTAAAGAACAATGAAGGATAGGCGAATCATCTCACGACATGGATGCACCTAGAGGACATTACACTGAGTGAAATAAACCAATCACATAAGGACAAATATTTTATGAGTCCATAACTGCAAAAAGACAAGGAAGGGTTTGCTTAAGGAAGGGAACTCACTTTGAAGGTTATCAGGGTGGGGAGGAAAGGGGAGAGAATAATTTTGGACTAGTTGGGGACCACAAGCTGAGGTGGGCAAGGGAAAGGATGGTATGGAAAGAGTCTGTGACAGCATGATAACATTGGGGAAACACCAAAGTGTGCCAAATTGTGCACATAAGATATAGACAACAGAGGCTAATACCAGTATATCCGCAATACTGTATTACCATTAACACCAAACACGAGGCTACAGATAAACACATAAACATCTGAGATCAGAGAGGGGTCAGTGAACACAATTATACTCTAGACCAATGATAGATTCAGGTGAAGCTAATCTTGCACAGATACCAGTGATACAAAATACCCGCAATCCTTACAGAAACAACAGAAGACAGAAATAGAGCAATCTCTCACAGACAGCCAGACACAGTGGGAGAGAGATCCAACGGATCTACCAACTCAGGACCATAGTACTGGGGGACACCAGACTCAATTGGCACAACAAAATACATAAAAGTCTTGTATCTCAGCCTACATTGGTGAGTAGAGACTGGGGTCTTAAAAGCTTTCAAGTGGCCATCTAAGATGCAGCTAATGGTCTTCTGTCATTGGAAGCAAAGAAGAGTGCAAAAACCAAGGGCATTTGGAACCAATCAGCCCTAGGACATGATGGACCTCAAGATCAGAAGAACTAGATGGTGACCAGCTATCAATGCCAACCACCCAGGAAAGGATCAAAACTGGAGATCCTGGATAGAGTGGGAGGGAAAATTGTAGAACAAAATCCAAAAACTCAATAATGACCAGAATTACTGGTCGGATGGAGTCTGGTGAAACCCCCAATACTATGTTCCTGGGATACATTCTGGGCCTGGAATAAAGCTCACTCCCAAGGGCTGCCTCTCAGCCCGATAGTAAACAAGATGTACATGCAGACCACTCAACCCAGGGTGACACACCCACATACTCTATGGAGATGCATCCTTGGAACAATCGACCACAGGGCACCAGAGAGGCAAAATTCACACAGTGGAAATGCAGAACACACAGAAGTTCATGACTACAAGGGGCACAGTGAGAGGGGGTACTGGAAAGGGAGGAGAGGAGAGTCGGTTGGGTTTGGGGATGGTAATTGGGGAGTGAAACCAAATGCACACGAAATGTTGAATGTAAAACAAACTCTGCTCTGTAAATTTGCACCTAAAGTACAATAAAAAGAAAAAAGGAGAAGAAAAGAAAATAGTGTTCTTTAAAGCTCCCACTTGTAGTATTTCTGTTATAGCAGCATTAGGAAACTAAGACAAGACCCCATCATTTTCTGTCAATCATTCTGTGTTACTGGCATCATTGTCCCTATAACTATGGAAAACATGGCATTTGTTTATTATTTATCTGGATTGTATTGTTTATCACTGGATTGGCAGCTCCTTGAAATTGGGGACTCTGTGCCCCTTCTTCAGGACCATACTCCAGCCCCTCACACGAGCCTGGCGCTGCTATTCAGTAGTAAGTGCTGATCAAATGAATGAATGAATCAGTGAATTGGGTGCAACTACCAAGCTAAGGTGGATTAAACAGAGGACAAGAGCTGCTTTCTTGCACCAATATCCCCAGGGAGAGCAGTTCCCTGTAGTGTGGAAATCCAAATAATTCACCGGGTGACTGGGGCACCTGCAAGCTGCTCCTTGCACATCATTCTACCATCCGCAACTAGTCGAAGAGTTCATTTTCCACACAGGCTTCTCATGGCCCCGGGGAGGCCCCACCCCCTGGGAGTGCAGGGAGTTTGGCTCCAGGAACGGAGTAGGGGGCCTGGCAACCAGGCCCCAGGAGTACTGGATCCCCAGGGCTTTCTGGAGGCTTCTCCTGGCCCCCTGGGTCCCCAGTGGCCTCTGCTCAGCAACCCAGGCTCTGTCCCAGGAGGGCGTGGATCCCTGGGGGGAAAGGACTGGAAAGTGAGGCTCTGAGATCAGGGGCCCTCCCGGGAAGGGATCCTGAGGGGCCAGTGTTTCACTTGGGAGTGGCCCGGCTCCACTCACCCACAGCCATAGGCCTGCATCCAGGAGAGGTGACACCCAGAGAAAGAGCAGGCCAGGTCCTTGGAGGTATCCTCAGGCCACTGGAAAATTTCTTGGAAAAGTTTGCCAATGTTCCCTCTGTCCCCTAGGTGTGCCCTGAGCCTCCTGGGCTTCTGTTATGGCTCTAAGAAACATAGGGACCTGGGTCCCAGGAGGTCTCATGCCTGGCCAGTCCACCACCTGCCTCACTCTTTCCGAGGAAGGTCCCAGGTGAAATAAGTCAATCACAAAAGGAGACAAATATTGTATGATCTCACTTATATGAAATAACAAGAATAGGCAAATGTATAAAGACCAAAGTTTACTTGTGGTTACCAGGGTCAGGAAGGTGGGGGAACGGGGGAGCTTTGTTTACTCAGTATTTGTTTATGGTGATGGGAAATCTGGCAACGATTATGGGAAGTGGTTGCACAACATGATTAACATAATTGATATCACTACATTGTCTACCTGAAAAATGTTAAATGGCAAATGTGTTATATACTTTAAAAAAAAAAAAAAAAAAAGAGTGAGGAGCTCATGGAGAATCAGACTGCAGGCCCAAGAGACCTCAGACCTCACCCGGCTCAGGGCCTGCTTTCCAACTCAACCCCGTCTAAAGTGCCCAACACAGTGTTTCGTCACCTGTAGTCAGAAAGTGCTTTCTTAGGTCTGACTGTGGTCTCTCCTGCCTTCATATGAAAGCATCTTCTGAGAGTATGGTATTCAAAGGTCATGTTGTTTTTGTTATTTGCTGTCAAGTTGGATCCGACTCATAGCGACCCCTCCTTGGGTTTCTGAGGCAGTGTCACTGTGGAAGTAGATTGTCCAACCTTCCTTCTGAGAAGTGGCTGCTGGGTTTGAACCGCCAGCCTTCTGGTTAGCAATCAAGTGGCTTAGGCACTACACCACCAGAGCTCCTTCCAAAGGGTATACCATGCCTGTATCTTGGATGACAGGAAGTCTGCTTTAAAGCCCAGACATCTGAGGGCCCAGTGCTTGGCAGTGAGGAAGTGTTAGCAGGCTGGGAAGCTATTTCCTTTTCTGCCCTCTTTGCCTTTCTACTTAAGCAAGGTTGAGTGGGAAATGTGAGGACGAGGAGCTTGGGCTCAGGATGCAGGCAGACCTGGGCACAGGTCCTGGCTCTGCTCCTGCCACCATATGACTTCTGGAAGGGGCCAGAGCCACCTGAGCCTGAATGTCTACATCTCTAAAGTGGCCTCACTGCAGGTCTTCCCTCATGGGTGGGATTAAGTGAGAAGACAAGTGACCATTAAACCCAGAGGGGTCTGGGAAGTCCCTGGGTGGCCCAGACTGCTATGAGCTCAGCTTAACGGAAAGGTTGAAGGTTTGACTCTTCCAAAGGTATCTTGCGAGGAACACCAGGCAATCTACTTCCAAAGGATCTCAACCTTCAAAACCACATGGAGCAGTTTTACCCTGAGACACATGGGGCTGCCATGAGTCAGAACCGATTTAACAGCAACTGGTTTGATTTTGTATTATTATTTTGGTTTTGGCTGCTACTAACATTGCGGTTTGGGAGCTCTGATAGCATAGTGCCTAAGGCACTTGACTGCTAACCAGAAGGCTGGCAGTTCAAACCTACCAGCCAGTCCTTGGAAAGAAGGTTGGGCAATCTACCTATGTAGTGATACTACTTTGGAAACCCAAGGGGGGGGTCGCTATGAGTTGGGTCCAACTCGATGGCAAATAACAACAACAACAACGTTGTGGTTTGCACATTGGCCCCACCCTGCACAGAGTCACCGATGCCACCAGCTCCTGTGTTCTGCTTCTCTACACTCCCAGACCCAAAATATGCATCTTCTCCTCGGTTAGCCTGGAAAGGCATGGAGCCTGTGACAGGAATGAGCATCAGCCCCAACTCCTTCCCCATATGAAACTGAAATCACAGTTGTCAAGTCGTATCCAACTCAGAGCCACCCCTCCTTGGTTTCCGAGGCAGTATCTCTACAGAAGTAGATTGCTCAACCTTCCTCCTGAGGAGTGGCTGGTGGGTTTGAACTGCCAGCCTTCTGGTTAGCAGTCAAATGCCTTAGGCACTACACCACCAGAGCTCCTAACATATACATACATATTTATAATGAAATAACCAGCCCAGTGGTTCAAGATGTAACTGTTCCCAAGGGATATCCTAGACATAAACTTCCCCAAGAGGGCGCTTGTCCTCTCTGTTATCGTGGGCAAGTTACTCTTGCTCTGAGCTGCAGCTTACTAATCTCCATGATGTGATGACAATTGTGCCTGCCTCAAAAAAGCCTCCCCAGGATGAAATGAGATAATAACATAGAGTGCTTGAGATCCTCACAAAAGAAATACCCAGTCATTTGTTTGACAGATATTCACTGAATGTCTGCTATGTCCCAGGCACCAGGCTGAGTGTGGGGTCCTCGCAGTGGATTAGGTGGATAAAGCTTCAAGAAGCTTACACTAGTGGAGAGACACGATACACAGGAAACCAGACACACACACACAGGAAAGACGTAGATGGTGAAACATGACAAGCAGGTATTAAAGTAAGAAGTAATTCAAACTGCTGTATGGAAAATGAATTCGCTCTGTAAACTTTCACCCAAATCACAATAAAAATTTTAAAAATAAAGTAAGAAGTAATTTAGGGTTTCTTAGATTGAGGAGGGGCCAAGTAAATCCTCTCTTAGGAGGAGACATTTGTGCTGAGACAGGAATGATGAGAAGGTACCCAGGCAAAGATCGAGTAAACAACATTTGAGGCAAAGGGCAAGTGCAAAGGCTCTGTGGCAGGAACTGGCTTTAGTTCCAGGAAAAGAAAGACGACAGAGAGCAGGAATGTGAAAGTTGGCACAGGAGGCAGGGGCAGATCACACAGGGCTTTGCAGAATTTTATTCTGGTTGTAAGGAAAGCCTTCAGAAGCCTTTAAGGAGAGACTTGACATAGTCTAATTTACTTGTGAGGAGCTCTGGTAGCATAGTGCCTAAGACACTTGACTGCTAACCAGAAGACTGGCGGTTCAAACCCACCAGTCACTCCTTGGAAGGAAGGTTGGGCAATCTACTTCCATAGTGATAATGCCTCAGAAACCCAAGGAGAGGTTGCTGTGAGTCGGGTCCGACTCGACAGCACATAACAACTACAACAACAATTTACTTGTGTAAACATTCCCTCTTGCTGCTGTGAGGAGAAGGGATGAAGCGGGCAAGAGAGGAGGGGAGAAAACCACTACGGAGGCTACTGCGGGTGTCCAGGTGAGAGAAGTGATGGAGGCCTGAACCCAGGGGAGGGATAGAAGTAGACCGACGTGGATGTGGGTCATGCATAACTCAATCAACAATGATCAATATTAGCTGTGATCAGTACTTGGATCCAGCATTCTTCCTGCTATGCATTCAACAATCATTACCCTAGTGCTTTTGTAATGCTGCCTCACTTGTTCAATGCAATCCATATTTATTCCAAACCTACTGTATACAAAGCTTAGCACTAGGCTGAGTTGGAAGGGAGCAGAGACCTCCCACTGCCCCTTGCCCCTGACCAAACCAACAGAGACCAAAGAAGCAGAGCTCTGGGTCCCCGGTGGCTTCTACCCCTGATCTTAACCACTGCCTGCAGCTCCGTCAACAGCCCCACTCCTAGCCTCTGAAGTCCCTCCATCCACCGCCTCAGGGTCCCCCTGCCTCAAGCCCTGCGGGTACTTCAGGCCCTGTTACACTGCCTCCTCTTTGACCACCAGGCCTCCATCCACCATCTTGGCAGAACCGCGGGAGGGATCTGGGAAGAACCTGCCTCCTGGGCAGAACATCGTGGTCCAAGCAACTCAGCAAGTAGACTCGTCGGAGAGATAGCAGGTGCATCCCAGCCCCTGCTCCTCCCTGCTCTCAATCCCTGTGTCTGCGATACCAGGGACAACCCCATCAGCTGCATACTTGGTCTGTGCTAGTCCTTCCCTATATCCTCGTTTATCAGTCGCAGCTCTGGAAGGATGAGTTCCTATTGCCTCCATTTTACAGAGCAGGAAATTAGGACCCCAAGTTCACGGATTCTCCTGTCACTTGAGACCTGGGCTTACACTGCCACCTTGCAGGCACCCAGCTCTCCTCTGCATCAATCTTGAACAGCCCCTCCCTGGGGCATGGACATGGCAACCCCATGTGGGCAGAGCAGAACTGCTCCATTACGTTTCAATGGCTTTGACCTTTCAAAAGCACATCACCAGGCCTGTCTTCTGAGGTGCCTCTGGATGGGGTCGGACTGCCAACCTTTTGGCTAGTAGTTGAGTGCTTAACTTTTTGTGCCACCCAGGTACACATATGGGGTCGCCATGACACAGAATTGACCAGCAAGGATTTTTCTGTTTTGTTTTGTGGCACCAGCAGAGGCTGACTCTGCGTGACTACCCTACCTCTGCCACCCCATCTTCCTTTCCATGTATCTCCCTATCCCAGCATGGAAATGAGAATCTGCAGCAGGTACTCGGTCCACACATATCTGTGAAGAACCACCCACCGGTGTCAGTGAATTCAACTTCACATTATGCTAGGATTCAACCACTTCTCCACTTTCTCACCCAACACCATCACCAGCCCTCTGAGCCAGATTATGGCCGAAGGTTCCCACCTGTCTCTCAGCCAGCTTTGCCCTCGCCCTGTCAACAGCAGACTATACAACAGAAATGTAATGTGGGTCACATATAGCCACATTAAAAAAAAGAAACAGGTAAAATTAATTTTAATCATATATTTTACTTAAGCAAGTGAATCCAAAATATTAGGAGCTCGGGTGGCATAGTGCCTAAGGCATCTGACTGCTAACCAGAAATCTGGCAGTTCAAATCCACCAGCAGCTCCTTAGAAGGAAGGTTGGGCAATCTTCTTCCGTAGTGATACTGCCTCAGAAACCCAAGGAGGGGTCACTATGAGTGAGATCCAACTCGACAGCAGTGCGTTTGGTTTTGTTTTTTTAATATACTTACTTGCTTACTATAGTATATTAAACAAACAAAACCAAACACACTGCTGTCGAGTTGGATCTCACTCATAGTGACCCCTCCTTGGGTTTCTGAGGCAGTATAATGCTAGGAGCTCTGGTAGCATAGTTGCTAAAGCACTTGACTGCTAACCAGAAGGCTGGAGGTTCAAACCCACCAGCCACTCCTCAGAAGGAAGGTTGGGCAATCCTACTTCCATAGTGATACCGCCTCGGAAACCCAAGGAGGTGTCACTATGAGTCGGGGCCGACTTGACGGCACATAACAACAACATATAATGCTATTTATTGTGCTTATTGTCTTTGGCTCCCTTGTTAAAATGTCAACTCCAGGAGCAGAGGCGGTTTTGTTTGTTTTGTTTCCTGCTAAACCCCCAGTCAGGAGCCCTGGTGGCGCAATCATTAAGTGCTCAGCCAATAATCTAAAGATTGGTGGTTCAAACCCACCAGCAGCTCTGAAGGAGAAAAGACCTGGCAGTCTGCTCCCATAAAGATTACAGCCTAAGAAACCCTACGGGGCAGTTCTACTCTGTCCTATAGGAAGGCTATGGGTCAGAATCAACATGAGAGCATGTAACAGCACAGTACTTGGCACAAAGTACATAGTAGGTACTCAACAAATATTGGTTGGTTGGCTCATTGGCTGGAAGGACGGATGGACAGAGATCCACTATGTGCCAAACAGACTGGGTGGAAAGCCATGTACATATATGCTAGGAGACCTGGGATACCTGTGGCCCCATCCCTGGTGCAGACCCCTACGGTGCTACTGGGTGTAGTAGCCACCTTTCCCAAAGAATCCAGGACAAAGCCCAGGGTGCTGTGGGGTGAGGGCTGCCTGGACTGCCCTCTGGAAGTTCATTGCTTCAGGCCAGTTGCTTGGGGCCTGTAAGGGTTTGGGGTTTTTAAACAGTTTAAAGGAAAAATCATTAACAACCTGCGATACGCTGGTGACACAACTTTGCTTGCTGAAAGTGAGGATGACTTTAAGCACTTACTGATGAGGACTGAAGAATAGTCTGCAGTATGGAATACATCTTAATATTAAAAAAATCCTCACAACTGGATCTATAAGCAACATCATGATAAATGGAGAAAAGATTGAAGTTGACAAAGACTTCACATTACTTGGTTCTACAATCGACACCAATGGAAGCAGCAGTCAGGACATCAGACGACCAAAGGATCTCTTTCAAGTGCTGAAGAGCAAAGATGTCTTCTTGAGGACTAAGGTGCACCTGACACAAGCCATGGTATTTTCAATTGCCTCATATGCATATGAGAGCTGCATAATGAATAAGAAAGACCAAAGAAAAGTTGATGCTTTTGAGTTGTGCTGGCAAAGAATGCTGAAAATACCATGGACTCCTAAAAGTTCTAACAAATCTGTCCTGGAAGAAATGCAGCCAGAATGCTCCTTGGAAGCAAGAATGGCCAGACTTCGTCTCACCTACTTTGGTCATGTTGTCAGAAGGGACCATTCCCTGGAGAAGGATGTCACATTTGGTAAGGTGGAGGCTCAACAAAAGAGGGGAAGGCCCTCAACGAGATGAACTGACACAGTGGCTGCAGTGATAGGCTCAAGTATAGCAAGGAGCTGGTGTGGGATTGGGCATTGTTTTGTTCTGCTGTCCATAGGGTCGCTATGAGTCAGAGACGACTCCACGGCACCTAACAACAACAACAGTCAGTGATTTAAAAACCAGAAACTCTCCCAGCCTGCCCAATTAATGCTCGCAGTTCATTGTTTGTAATTACACATAAAATTTCATAATGGGAAATTACAAGAATTATCTTGAAAGACTTTCCCCAAGGAACGGATTTGGGAAGAAAAATCCCATTTTTGCTTTCAGAGGACAGGTTAGCAGATTGTTCTAAAACTTTCCAAGATATGAGCTTAGGGGGCAAACTGGTGGTGTTAAAAGAGTAGGAGCTTTGGGGTCCTCTGGATTTGAATTCTGGCCCTCCAGGAGATCTGGCTGGGGTTGGATCCCAGCTCTACTAATGAACCGTCATGAAGTACTATCATCATGAAGATGGCACAGGCCCAGGCAAAGCTTCGTTCTGTTGTACAATAGGTCATCATGAGTCGGGGCTGACTTGCAGGCAACAAACAAGCTCAGCACACCCATTCATCCTCAGACCAGCCCTGTGAAGCAGGAAGGTACATGCCCATTTTTTAGATCAGAGAACTAACGCTCACAGGGAGAAGTCACTCCTCACTGGGACCCACACCCTGGATTATCTGATCCAGGATTGTCTCAGGAAAACCATCTGGCCTTTGCCTCCCACCCATGAGAGGCCACAATTTCAGGCTTTGATGTGTCCCCCAGTGACACACAGTCACCTATACACACAATCAAAGAAATCTACTGGCAGAAATCAATGAAGAAGACAACTCCAACCTATAAGAATATCCATCCTAAAAAATATTTGGCAATGACATATCTGACAAGGGACATATCTCTAGAATTTATGGAAAACTCCAACACCTCAACAACAAAGAAACAAATAATCCAATTTAAAAAATGGGCAGAAGGCATAAATAGACACTTCACCAAAGAGGATATTCAGGCAGCCAACAAACACATGAAGAAATGTTCACAATCATTAGACATTAAACCAAAAACAAAACCAAACTCACTGCCGTCAAGTCGATCCCGACCCATAGCGAGCCCTCCTTGGGTTTCCGAGGCATTATCTCTACAAAAGTAGATTGCCTAATCTTCCTTCCTAGGAGTGGCTGGTGGGTTTGAACCGCCAGCCCTCTGGTTAGCAGTCAAATGCCTTGGCACTATGCCACCATTAGCCAAGAATGGATAACCAAACTATGATACATACACACAATGGAATACTATGCAACCCTAAAGAATAACAATGAATCTGCAAAACACTGCATAATGTGGATGAACTTGGAGGACATTATGCTGAGTGAAATAAGTCAATCACAGAAGGACAAATATTGTATTAGCCCATTACTCTAAAAACCCAAGGGAAAGGTTTATATATGGAAGGAAATTTTCTTTATTGGTTACCAGGGGTAGAAGAGGAGGGGAGGGGACACAGTTAGATAGGTAGAGACAAGTATTGATATGGATGAAGACAAGGGCAATGTACCAAATGTGAGTGATCAACATGGTGGCACTGAGGAAGAGGAAGACAGAGAGGTACATGGGAGGTACAGACAACAAAGATGAACCCTTTTGCACATACAGTTACTGTGTTGTCAGTGAAGACAAACATTGATCTATGGGTGGATAGATGGGTGAACAGGCTGAACTACTATGTATGTCTATGCAAGGGGGAGTGTGCCCATGACCATGTATAGGGTTGGCAGAGAAGGTTTCTACAAGTGTATCTGTATGTTCTGTAAGAATTCCCAAGTATACAGTAGAGCTGACAAGGGACAAGTTTGTAGTCACTTCTTGGCCACAGCCAGCTACCTAGAGGGAGTGAGTAGTTGTACCTGTGGGTTCAGGACCATGGTCACAGGGGACATTAAACTCAATTGGCATAATATACCACACAAAAACATTGTTCTACATCCTACTTTGGCAAGTAGCGACTGGGACTTAAAAGCTTGCAAGAGGCCATCTAGATGCAACAATGGGTCTCTCCTTGTCCAGAGAAAAGAAGAATGAAGAAAACCAAAGATGCATGGAAATAATTAGTCCAAGGGACTGGTACACCATGCATTGTCCTAAGCCTATATGACTATGAAAGCAGAACGAGATGGTGCCCAGCTACCACTGTCAACCACTCGGAGGGGGATCTATGTAGGAGATCCTGGATGGAGTGGGAGAACAATGTGGAATAAAACTAAAAATCATTTGGAAAAAAAAAAAAAAAGGACCAGGTTTGCTGGTCTGATAGAGCCTGGTGGAACCCCTGAGACTATGGCCCCTAGCTGCCCTTCAGATCTGGAATTGAACCCACTCCTGTGGCTTCCAGCCAAACAAAAGACAAGCATATGAACTGAACATTTATATTAGGTAGATAAGTTATTTGGAGAAATCAATCATGGGAGAATAGAAGGGCTGTGTCTGCACAGGGAGACAGCTGGCGGGAGGCAAGAATGCATGGGAGGGAAGGACACAGGGAAGAGGTAACTATGGGGAAGAAGTGGGAGGGGAGCTGTTACATTGTGGGGAATTGCAATAAATGTCATGAGACAAAGTGTATGTGAGCTGCTATATGAAAAGCAAATTTTCTCTGTAAACTGTCACTCAAATCACAATAAAAATTAAAGAAAAAAATATCCATTCTGTGATAATATCATCCACTCTCAGATCACACCTATAAGATATAGGAATTCATCATCCCCCCCCATACTGTAATTATCTTCTAAAGAGTACAGTTGCATTACATATTTTTCAAACATATTAAAGTATTAGGTTGTTCAATGGAAACGTTTTAAATACACTACCATTTTTGAAACCCTATTTGGGCATTTTTCTATTAAATTTATCTGAATACTCAAAAATGACTGCCTGTGCGGACTTTGATCTTAAGCAAACTCCTCTGTGGCCACAGGGACTTACTGTGACCTGGACTAAGTGTTCCCCTTTCTGGGCCTCAGTTTCCCTCCCTGCCCTGTCATATCAGGACTCTTAGATTTACACTACTGCCGTGAAGATGCTCTGGGAGTGACAAACGGGGATACATCCGGCCTCAGCCCTGAAGGAAGGTGCTGGGCTCCCTTTGAGTCTACCCAGCTGATGATACCCCTTTCCCGGCAGCCTCCCCCCACAGGGTCTTACAGATATTGTGCCTACATGGGTGGGCTTGCAAACCATACTCTCTATAGATACCCTCTAGGCCGCCCAGGAGTCCAAAGTCAGGCTTTCAGTAGCCCCGGAGCAAGCAACAGAGCCTCACCCCCTCCTGATTCCTCAGAGGGCAGCTGTGAGCCACCCTCCCTTTTGCCAGGCTTTTCTCTCAGAAAACCTCCTTCTCAACACCCCCCACTCCGAAGGTTCCTCTGGGCCAGATACTTGGATATGCCACTTTTCAATCATTCTTTACTGTTTCTTAGTACCTCCTCTGTGTAGACACTGGGGATACAGCAGTGAACAGTGAACATGGGGGTCTCTGCTCCCATGGAACTTACTTCCTAGGGCAGGGATAATATGCACAGAAGCAAACAGATAAGCAAGACGACTCCAGAGGAATGTGAGTGCCATGAGGACAGCGTCACCAGTGACCAGAGAGGCTACTTGGAGGAGGTGACTGAGACCTCAGTAATGGGGAGAAACCAGAACTTTGAAGATCTGGGGGAGGAAACCATGGGCAAAAACCCAGAGGCAGGATCACTGAGTTGCCAGCAAGACCAGAGGGGCAGAAAGAAGTCCAATGTGCCCTGAGTGTCATGAGGGAAGAGCCAAGGAAGGGTCAGTCCAATAAGGCCAAAGAACAGGAGTGAAGCTGGGCTTCAGAGCCAGTTAGAGATGGGTTCAAATCCAGTCTCTTCAATCAACCAGTTGTGTTGAACAAGTTACCAAACTCTCTGTGCCCCAGTTTCCTCATCTGTAAAGTGGAGACAGAGCCCATCTCGTAGGCTCTCACTGAAGGTACGCCATCAGACTCACCAGGAAGATCTGAGTGACCTCAGAAACTGGCCACGGCCACTTACACTGCTTCTCCAAGCCCCCCCTCCCCCAGCTGGCTCCCTCAGATTAAGACAGAATAGGAAGAAAGGCCTGATAATCTACTTCTGATAATTAATTAGCCACGTAACAGCGTCTGGATCATAACAGATTATTATTCGATACAGGGCTGGGAGATGAGCTCCTTAGGTTGGAAGACACTCAAAACACACAGTGGCCATAATACCGGATGCCAGCAGACCAGCCACTGTGAGGACAGTGCAGGACCGGGCGGTGTTTGGTTCCGTTGTACAGTCACCATGACTTGGAGCCAACTCAACAGCACCTAACAAGAACAATGGCATCTCCCTGGATGCAGTTCTTTGAATATGAGAAATGCTGAGAGCCTTCTTCCTTTTTGGTTTTATTACTCCTTCCAGGTCTTTGTACATTTCATTACAATACTTTACTTTGTCTTTGTGAGTCACCCTTTGAAATCTTCTATTCAGCTCTTTTACTTCATTATTTCTTCCATTTGCTTTAGCTATTTATGTTCAAAAGAAAGTTTCAGAGTCTCTTTTTGGTCTTTTCTTTCTTTTTAATGACCTCCTACTTTCTTTACGTATAATGTCCTTAATATCATCCCATAGCTCGTCTGGTCTTTAGTCATTATGTGTTCAATGCATCCAGTCTATTCTTGAGATGGTCTATAATACTCAAGGTTATAATTTGTCTCTTGTGGACTTGCTTTAATTTTCTTCAGCTTCAACTTGAACTTGCATATGAGCAACTGATGGTCTGTTTGTTCTGAATGATGATACTGTTTCTCCACCATCCCTTCCCACAGATGTAGTCGATTTGATTCCTGGGTATTTCATCCAGTAAGGTCCATGAATCTAGTCATCATTTATGTTGTTGAAAAAAGATCTTGTCAATGATAAGTCATTGGTCTTACAAAATTCTATCATGTGGTTCCTAGATGTCATTTTATCACCAAGGCCATATTTTCCAACTACTGATCCTTCTTCATTTTTTCCAACTTTCCCATTTCAATAACCAGTAATTATGAATGCATCTAACTACATGCTTGATCAATTTCAGACTGCAGAATTTGGTAAACTCTTCAATTTCTTTATCTTTAGCTTTAGTGGCTGGTGCATAAATTTGAATAATAGTCATAGTAACTGGTCTTCCTTGCAGACATATGGATATTTTCCTATCACTGACAGCATTGTACTTCAGGATAGATTTCAAAGTGTTCCTTTTGATGATGAATGGGATGCCATCTCTCTTCATTTTGTCATTTCTAGCAGAGTAGACCATATGATTGTCCATTCAAAATGGCCAATACTGGCATATATATAAAATTCCTATTGAAACTTGCTTTAACTTTCCCACTTTTGTTAGGGTCATAGGATAAGAAATATTTTACTTTCCCCTTAGCTCCACTATGAGAAGAATGACAGTGAAAACCCAGTAATAAATGATAACTCTGGAGCAGAGGTTTCAGAGCCAGAGAGGCAATAGAGAGTGCTGAGGTATGTGGCAAATAGGGAGCGGTATGCAGGCTCTGTCTTAAAGGGCCAGTAGCTACTTCTTAAACCCAGTTAATTTGTTGTCAGTGAAAACACAGGCCAATGCAGCCAAATGTTCTGATCTTTTCAGTAGAAGCCAAACACCCTGAAGTGCATGGGAATTCTCCCAGTGTTGGCATCCAATTCAGACTTTTTAGTTATTGCCCAGGCCAAAGAAAATACATCTGCAGGCAGGACTGGGTCAGCATGTCACGTCTAAGGAAGAGGTGCAGGCACATGGAAACCAAAACGAAGCCCTGGGAAGGAAGGGTAAGTTCACATGGGGCCTACGAGGGAAGCCTTAGGCTGGAAACCCAATGTCAGGAGGAAACTGGCTGGTGTAAAAGGGGTATTGGGAAAGGGGACCCTGAGGAAGGCCAGGTGATGTGGTCATGTCGGCCATGGTCAACGCTGGCCAGATGGCCAGTGGTGTGGGTGTCCTGAGGAACTGGGCCCAAAGACAGACCCAGACCTCCAGAATTTACTCTGACCTGGCTTTTTGCCTCCCTTGTGACGGTTTCTAAATCTGTAGGTTTTAAGGAGAAAAACCCAGTGGACTTTTGCTAAATCTTTGGCCATCCCTCCTCCTCCCTCCACCAGAGATTCAGGCATCCCTTCCCTCTGGTAATCTCCACAGCTCACTCATAAATTATGAGCTCATTCATTTGCATGTCAGAAGCTCAGCCAAGAAATTAGATAAAATTGATCCACCGCAATTTATTCTCTCTATTTTTCCAAGAAATGGCCTCCCTCCCATGTTTTATTCATGGAGACACCCAGCTCTCTCTTTTATCTCCAACCCTCAGTAACATTTTCAATTTACTCAATTTATAGCTGCAAGACGCCCTTGGGCTGGGCAGGAGGGGAGGCCACCCAGAATGGGCGCAGCTCTGCTGGCACTCTGGCTCTGGGGTTGTCTCAGCCAGGCAGATGCTCTGAAGCGAGACAGAAGGTGGTTCCAGCAAGATCTCCCTAGCCCTGGGCCCTAGAGAAAGGTTTCCAGGGGCAGCCTGCAAAGAGGTGCTGAGCACTAATGAGGGGTCTCTGCTTTGAGGTGAGCCAAGTGGGGAAACAGGGCCCCTGCTGAATCTGGAGGAGCTTTAGACAGCTGTTTGAGCCTCAGGGAGGTATAGACGCCTTTGGCCTGACATAGGGGTCACCTGTTAGGGAGAGAGAAACCTGCCTCTGTCAGCACTCCCTGTCTCCCCATACCACAGAGATGCCTCCCCAAAGAAAAGAGACATTGAAAAAGGGTATTTTCACAATTTCTCCATTAAAGAATGGTGTAGGAGTTCCAAAAGGTGCTTAGGTTCTATTTGCTTTTTTATTTCCAGAACCATTTCCCACCTGAGAGGCAGGAGTTCAAGAGAATTCACATCTACAAAGGTGACTTCAACAATGGCAGCTTGCTGTCCATATATTAAACAAAATCAAACTCACTGCCATCAAGTCAGATCTAACTCATAGCAACCCCTCCTTGAGTTTCCAAAGTGGTATCACCAAGGAAGTAGATTACCCAATCTTTCTTCCGAGGAGTGGCTGATGGGTTTGAACTGCCAGCCTTCTGGTTAGGAGTCAAATGCCTTAGGCACTTTGCCACCAGCGCTCCTTGCTGTCCATATAGAGACATCCAAAACCTTCCCCAGAGACATTAGAGTCCTCTCCTTCAGAGCAGGGGAACTCTGATAGCATAGTGCCTAAGGCATTTGACTGCTAACCAGAAGGCTGGTGGTACAAACCCACCAGCTACTCTTTGGAAGGAAGATTGGACAATCTACTTCCGTAATGATACCACATCAGAAACCCAAGGAGGGGTTGTTATGAGTCAGATCTGACTCGATGGCAATGAGTTTGGTTTGGTTTTGGTCCTTTAGAGCAGAGGAGTTCCAGGGTGGCACAAACAGTCACACACACAACTACTAACCAAAAGACTGGTGGTTCAAACTCACCCAGAGTCATCTTGGAAGAAAGTCCTGTAAATTTACTTTCGAAAAATCAAGCATTGAAAACCCCATGGAGCACAGTTCTGTCTGACACACATGAATCGTCATGAGTCAGAACTGACTCGACAGTAACTGTCTTTGTTTTTTTCTCAAGGGCAGGGGTTGCAAACTCAAATGCCCACCACAGCCATGAAGGCAATCCTGGGCAGGGTGAGGCAAGAGAGCATGGTGGGGGCTGTGGGGAGCAGAAGTGGAGACTTTCTAGAGGAGGAAAACACTTCTCTAGCCAATTGCTACCATGCAGAAACAAGGCAAGCCTGACTTCCGGTAAGATGGAGGAGTAGGTAGACAAGTGACACAGACCCTCTTCAACAAAGAAAAGAAAAACCAACTGACAGAGATACAGAAGATAATCTTGGAGCCCTGAGCTTTGAAAGTAACTATACAGAAGATTAGGCACCAACTAGTGGAAAAATCTGAACAAAAACAGTGAGTATAGAGATGGTCAGAGCTGCAGACTGTCAGCTACTCTGATGGGACCAACAGCTTGAATATTTCCAACTAGTGTTGGGATCTGAGAATTGACCTAAAGATCAGCCCTGGTCACCAAGGTCTGCAGGGGCAACTGCGCTGGTGGCCTATGATTAGGAAGGGAAACAGCAAGGAGGGAGACAACCTGAGCTGTTGACTTTCTGCTGTCTGGAGGATGCAGCCATTTTGATTGTTTACATGTGATAGCCATTTTGGATATTTAAAGTGACCGAGGGTGCAGCCATTTTGAATCTTTACAAGTGGCAACCATTTTGGATTTTAAAGTGATAGTATTCTCATTTGGATTCCAGGGACCTAAGAATAGGTACTATTTGCCAAGGTCGGCAGGGACATACAAGAGGCTTACAACAGGAAAGGAGACAGGTGGTGAGTGTATAAGTGCTGCCACCTAGTGAATAGAGGAGCACAGCACAGTACCCTGCTTGCATACAACATACAAAGAAAACAAAAATTGTGGGCAAGTCACTCCAACATACAATCACCAATAAATATAAACACAAAAACGTCACAACGCCTCGGAGACAACAGAGCATCACAGTCCACACAAAGAAGCAAGATAAAGCAGGAAAAACAAGGGACCAGGATACAGACCCAAAATACATTCCTGAGGAAGATGCAGCATTAGAATTCCCTGATAAAGAATTCAAAAGAATTATCTTTAGGTATCGTCAAAGGATTGAAAGACAGATCAAGGGAAACACAGACAAAACTCTAGAATTTTGGAAGAAAATACAAGAACAAAATGACAAAATAAATGAAAAATTAGAAATGATTCTAAATCAACAGATAGAAATCCAGAAGATTAATACTAAATTGTCAGAAATAGATAACACATTG
>NW_006921596.1:10344481-10352405 GCF_000298275.1 Orycteropus afer afer
TATATCCTAGAGAGGTGAGAGCTAGGACAGGAACAGATATATGCACACCCATGTTCATCGCAGCATTATTTACAATAGCAAAGAGATGGAAACAACCTATGTGCCCATCAGCGGAAGAGTGGATGACCAAACTATGGTACATACACATAATGGAATGCTATGCAGCACTAAAGAATAATGTAGAGTCTGGAAAACACCATATAATATGGATGAACTTGGAGGACATTATGCTGAGTGAAATTAGTCACTCACAGAAGGACAAATATAGCATTAGTTCATTGTTGTGGAGGGTCAAGGAAGGGTTTATATATGGAGGGAAACTTTCTTTGTTGGTTGCCATGGGTGGGAGGGGGGGGAGAGCACACTGCAAAAAAAAAAAAAAAAAGCATTGACCCATGTCACTATAGTTTTGTGTATTTCACTGTACATAAATTATATTTCAATGAAATGCATAAAAAAAATAAGAAAGAAAGAAAGAAGGCAGGCAGGCCTGGTATTGCCAGAGCTCCAAGTTGTATTAAGATATTCCAAAATTACAGATTGTATGTGACTTCTTCTAAGTTTCAATGCTGGCTACTTTTTTTTTCTGTAACACTGTATCTCCCAAACAACCCACCTGAATGAAACCGTTTCACCTGTGGTTCACTATCCACTCTGGAATATTGGCTCCTTGAAGGCAGGTAACCATTCGGTTCTGACTGATGGCGAGCCTGTGTGTGTCAGAGCAGATCTATGCTTCATAGGATTTTCAATGGAGGAATTTTTGGGAAATAAATCACCAGGCTTTTCTTCCGAGGCCCCTCTGGGTGGATTCGAATCTCCAACCTTTCAGTTAGCAGCCAAACATGTTAATTATTTTCACCACCCAGGGACCAGGTAGGCAGCATGTCTTATTTATCTCTGTGCAGCCCAGCCCTGGACCTGGCATACATTCCAAACCAAACCCATTGTTGCTAAATAGATTTCAACTCATAATGATCATATAGGACAGAGCAGAAATGTCCCACAGGACTTCCAAGGCTGTAAGTCTTTACAGAACCAGACTGCCACATCTTTTTCCCACAGAGCCACTGGGTGGGTTCAAACTGCCAACCTTTCAATCAGCAACTAAATACTTAACCCCTGTGCCACCAGGTCTCCCAATAAATATGTGTTGACCTAAGATGTAAGTTGACCTCCTTGTAGCAGAGGCTGTTTTCTACCTACCCCAATATTCATTCTCCTTTCCTCTTCAAATTATCAAGCCCTGCTTTTTAGCTGATAATGTTGTTCCCTGGCATAAAAGGTAAATTTCTCAGCTTCCCTTGTAGCCAAGACTACATTCCAGCCAATGAGAAGTGAACATAATTGTTGGGTAGGACTTCTGGGGAGGATGTTTAAAGGGAACTGACATTGCTGGGAGGAGTACATTTTTGCTCTTCTGTCTTTCCACCTTCCTATGATCCTAGTCACGATGGCTGGAGGTCTGACAGCCATTTTGGATCATGCAGTGACTTTGAGAATGGAAGTCAATGCTGAGGTTGGTGGGACAGAAAAAGGAAAGGAGCCTGGGTCACAGATGGTGGTAGAGCTATCCTACCATCCAGGCTGTCTATACCTAGACTTATTTTACAAAAGAAAAATAAATTTTGCCTTGTTTAAGCCCTAACATCTTGAGGTTTTCTGACATATGTAGCAGAACCTAATCCTAGCTCATACACCCTTTTCCAAAGTGTGACATTCTTCAGTACCACTTCCACCATGCAGAGCCCAGGGAAGGAAGGCGTGAATCCAATCCTGCAAAGTCACTTTCTGCAAGCAAATCCCGTGGGGTGGGTTGAAGGGAAGGTTTGTGGACCTTCTGAGGCCCTTCTGGTTTCTTTGTTCACAGAAGACTCAGAGAAACCACTGCCTTTGGTGGGAACACTATGGAGACTGCAATACAATAGATTTTTCTTATATATGACCTCTCTGGTCCTGGGTTTATAATTGTGCCAAAAATGATTGGCTGGGCCACAGTCTTGCAAGAGATTGGTTGATCACTATATAAATAGGGTATGTGAAGCCACCCAATAAGATTAAGTGACCTAGCAGGGATTGGTCAGTTTGTGGCCCAGCTCAGAGGGCCCTACCTTGAAACTGATAAGGAGCTTGTAAGTAGCCAAGCCAATAGAGGCTTTTAAAGAGACAGTTGTTGTTGTTGTTATATGCTGTTGAGTCAGAGCCGACTCATAGCGACCCCTCCTTGGGTTGCTGAGGCAGTATCACTATGGAAGTAGATTGTCCCATCTGCCTTCCGAGGAGTGGGGTAGTCAGTCTGCCCAGAGGAAACTGGCCTAGTTGTCCCTTCCTCTCAGCACACGCTCAGGGCTATGGGCAGAGTTTCAGAGGAGCTGGTCCAGGGTGCACCATCAGAACCTGCATTTCTCTCTGCATTCCCCACTGGGACCTGTGCATAACAAAGTTCCCTATGGCCTGGAATTGGAAGGTAGGAGGCTTAAATCACATCCTATGAAATACATAAGTGCCTCAGGTCACAAAGGCACTGGAAGACGCCAAGATCTCCAAGGGTCCTAGCCAAGTCTCAGCTTCACACTTTCTGGCTGGGTTTACCTTGGGCTTGTTAGTGATTTGGGCTGCAAGTAACAGAAGACTGAACTCCAAATGGCTTACACAATGAGAATGGGTTTTGGGTTTTTTTTTTTTTCTTAATTAATCAAAATTGCTGATGTACGGCAGCTCTAAACCAAAAACCAAACCAAACTCATAGTAACCCTTCCTTGGGTTTTCGAGGCGGTATCACTACAGAAGTAGATTGTCCAATCTTCTTTCTGAGGAGTGGTGGGTTTGGACCACCAGCCTTCTGGTTAGCAATCAAACGCCAAGGAGTAGATTGCTTTCATTGCTCTGCCCTATCACCTGTGGCAGACTGCAACAATGGCCCCCATTCTGTACCCCCATCCGTGCTCTTTGCCATGTGATTTTACAGTGCCCACTTTCTGAAAGCAAGTCAGCGGCCCCACCCCCTTGACAGTGGACTTGGCCATGTGAGATAGATTGACACACAGCTGAAACAACAGACTCAAACATGCCCAGGATTGTGAAGATGGCTGGGCAATATTTTGTTCTGTTACACATAGGTCACCATGAGTTGGAGCTGACTTGATGGCAACCAACCTACAACAACATCTGTTCCAGAAGCGTGATAAGGGGACAGAGCCCCGGGGGTAACCCTTACAAACCTCTTCAGGTATCTGTGACATTAAGAGGTTCTAAAGGAAATACAATCTCAGGGTATAGGAGGTCTTTTGGGGTACAGTAGCTCCTGCCCTTCAGTATGGACTCTTGGAAAACCAGCAGTTTCTTAATTCAGGGTGATGGCAAAGTCCTTATAGATGTTCTTTATAAAACTCATTTTGTATGTAGTTCAGCTCACATCACAGACAGGTGCAAAATAAGGTTTTAGCTGAGGAAGAAGACTCGGAATAAAGTTAGCAAAGCCAAGCCTGAACCTCATGGCTCTGGGTTCTTGTCCTTTCCCTGCCCTTTATTTTGACTCAGTTAGGGACAAAAGCATACACTTTTTAGGCTAACAGTGTTGTTTCTTCAGGTACCAATGTAACACCTTCACTT
Source organism: Orycteropus afer afer (assembly GCF_000298275.1). Taxonomy (NCBI): domain Eukaryota; kingdom Metazoa; phylum Chordata; class Mammalia; order Tubulidentata; family Orycteropodidae; genus Orycteropus; species Orycteropus afer. The sequence continues at coordinate 10,348,094 of NW_006921596.1, forward strand.
ATGGTGTGCTTTGCACTCTCTAAGGCACCCTCATGACACAGTAATCAAAGCACTCATCTGCTAACAAAAAGGTCGGTGGTTCAAACCTACCAGCTACACCATGGGAGAAAGATGAAGCGGTCTGCTCCCACAAAGATTTACAGCCTTGAAAGCCCTATAGAGCAGTTCTACTCTGTCCTATCGGGTCACTATGAGTTGGAATTGACTTGATGACAGTAGGTTTGATTTGGATTGCACTCTCCAAAGCACTTCCACATATGAACTAGGCTATTCAACGCAGCATCATTTGGGCACTCAGATATCCATCCATGCTTAGGGTATCAACAAAAGAGGGGTACCAGTATGGATTATACCTCAACATAAATAAAATGGAAATCCTCACAACTGGACCAATAAGCAGCATCATGATAAATGGAGAAAAGATTGAAGTTGTCAAAGATTTCATATTACTTGGTTGCACAATCAACACCAATGGAAGCAGCAGCCAAGAAATCAGATGATGTATTGCACTGAGCAAATCTGCTGCAGAGACCTCTTTAAAGTGCTGAAGAGCAAAGATGTCTCTTTGAAGATTAAGGTGCCCCTAACACAAGCCGTAGGGGCTCTGGTAGCATAATGCCTAAGGCACTTGACTGCTAACCAGAAGGCTGGTTGTTCAAACCCACCAGCCACTCCTGAGAAAGAAGGTTGGGCAATCTACTTCCGTAGTGACACTGCCTCGGCAACCCAAGGAGGGGTCACTATGAGTTGGATCGGATCCGACTCGACAGCAGTGAGTTTGGTTTTTGGTTTTAAACCAAGCCATGGTATTTTCAATAGCCTCATATGCATGTGAAAGCTGGACAATGAATAAGGAAGAGGGAAAGAGCTGATGCTTTTGAGCTGTGGTGTTGATGAAGAATACTGAAAGTCCCATGGGCTGCCAGAAGAACTAACAAATCTGTCCTGGAAGAAGTGCAGCTGGAATGCTCCTTGGAAGCAAAAATGGCCTTTGTCTCAACTACTTTGGTCATCTTGTCAGAAGGACCATTCTCTGGAGGTAGGGCAGGATATCATGCATGGTAAAGTGGTCAGCGAAAAAGGTGAAGGCCCTCATGAGATGGATTGACACAATGACTTCAATGATGGGCTCAGGTACAGCAAGGATTGTGAGGCTGGCACAGAACCAGGCAGTGTTTTGTTCTGTTGTACACAGGGTCACTGTGAGTCGGAGCTGACTCAACGGCACCTAACAACAACAAAGTCTGATCAACTATTTACAATGAAATAAGTATAGCTTGATATTTCAGTTTGTCTGTAGATTCCATGCCTGAACTCTCTCATTAGTCAAATATTGTTTTAAGATAGGTGTCTCCAACAGATGGAAAACCTGTTGAGCAAATTATCACATTACTAGCTTAAAAAGTCATACCGGTGAAGAAACTGCAAATCAAGTACTTCACTTTTATGTGTAGTTTGCAAAATTGATTTTTCTAAGTGCAGAGGCTGGAAGCATTCATTCATCTAGGCCAAGAAATCTGGAAGAGAAGTATTTAGCCAGCTGATTGCAAGAGATCCCTATCTGTGCCTATCTCAAAGAAAGGTGATCCAACAGAATGAAGAAATTATCAAGTAATATCATTAATATCACATATAAGTAAAATTTTGCTGAAAATAATTTTAAAAAGTTTGCAGCAGTATATGGACAGGGCATTTCCAGAAATGCAAGCTGGATTCAGAAGAGGACATGGAATGAGGGATGTCATTGCTGATGTCAGATGGATCTTAGCTGAAAGCCGAGTACCAGAAAGCTGTTTACCTGTGTTTCACTGACCATGCAAAAAGCATTTGACTGTGTGGATTATAACAACTTATAGATAACATTGGGAAGAATGGGAATTCCAGAACACTGAATTGTGCTCATGAGGAACCTGAATATAAACCAAGAGGCTGTTGTTTGGAACACGGGGATACTGCATGGTTTCAAATCAGGAAAGGTGATCATCAGGGTTGTGCCCTTTCACCATATAAATTCAATCTGTAAACTGAGCAAATAATCCAAGAAGCTGGCCTGTATGATGAAGAACATGGCTTCAGAATTAGAGGAAGATTCATTAACAACCTGTGATGTACATAACCTTGCTTCCTGAAAGTGAAGAGGATTTGAGGCATTTACTGATGAAGATCAAAGATTACAGTCTTCAGTATGGATTACACCACAAAGAAAACAAAAATCCTCACAACATCTTCCAGGAGAGATTGAAGTTGTCAAGAATTTCATTTTACCAGGATACACAATCAACACCTATGGAAGCCATAGTCAAGATATCAAACAATATATTGCATTAGGCAAGTCTGCTGCAAAAGACCTCTTTAAAGTGTTAAAGAGAGCAAAGATGTCATTTTGAAGAATAAGGTGTGCCTGACCCAAGCCAATGGTATTTTCAATCATCTCATATACGTGTGAAAACTGGACAATGAATAAGGAAGACCAAAGAATTGATGCATTTGAATTATGGTGTTGGCAAAGTATACCGAATATAACATGGACTGTTAGAACAAAGAAATCTGTCTTGGATGAAGTACAACCAGAATGCTCCTTAGAAGCAAGGATGGCAAAAATTTGCCTCTTGTACTTTGGTCATGTTGTCAGGAGGGACCAGTGCCTGGAGAAGGCTACAATGCTTGGTAAAGTAGAGGGTCAGTGAAGAAAAGGAGCCCCTCAATGAGATGGACTGACACAGTTCCTGCAACAGTGGGCTGAAGCACAGCAGTGATTGTGAGGATGGTGCCAGACCGGGCACGGTTCTGCCCTGTTGTATATAATAAGGTCACTATGAGTCCGAACCAACTCAACACCACCTAACAACAACAACAAGCGCAGAGGCCAGTCCTATAACAATGCTGTCAATGTCAGTGCACTCTACAGGCATGCAACATAAAATTTTAGAATGCAATGAATATGCCATTTTCATACCATATGCTACTCATTCACTTAATCCTGTAGGACATAGCACAGTAGATTATTGTCTGAAAGCAGCTGATTGTTTTTCTACTGTCCAGTTACTCTACACATTTTTTGCCACCTCTACTCACCGATGGGTGGTTCTTAAAACAGTCAGGAATGGTGGTGTATTGAAATGTCTTTCTAATACACATTGGGAAGTGCATACTATAGCAACGAGTGCAATCCTGGAATCGTACACTCAGATTCTAGATGTCTTAGAAAATACTGCTGAAGACCAGACACAAAAAAGAGATACCAAAAGAGAAGCTGAAAACATTGCCAACAAAATGCAAACGCTGGAGTATGTATTCATGTTGGTTATGTCGAATAATATATTGTGACATTTTCATCAGACTAGTCAAGCTCTCCAAGATTAAGAAGTAAATATAAAGACATGCACAGACAGGGTATTTACATAATTTAAGAGAAGGTTTTGAAAAGTTTAAAACACAACAAAACAAATACTGCTAAATACTGATTATCAAGCAGCTCACCATTGCAGAAGCATTAGAAAGAAGCAAATGGCAGAAGAGCTCCATAAGTACCACTGAGTGCCAGTGATCAGTGCAGCGCAACCACACACTACACCATCACTGACCTACTTGAATCTTCCACGAAAGGAAGGGCAAATGTGTATGAAGTTCTTTCCAATAGATTTTCCTTTTTAAACAACGTGGAAATACTTGATGAAGAATGCATGAAGGCATCCAAGAATTTAGTGCTGGCTTATCCTGATGACTTAAAAACAAACCTTTATGGAGAAGCGCCACAATTTCATTCTTATGTGAGAACTAAGTTGATGGATTCAGGAAAGACAAATTTGACCCATGTAGGCATGTCAGTTTGTCATACTATGGCAGCTTGTGTGTTGTTGCTGTGAGGCTGGAGGCTATGCCACTGGTATTTCACATACCAGCAGGGTCACCCATGGTGGACAGGTTTCAGCTGAGCTTCCAAACTAAGACAGACTCAGAAGAAGGAAGTAGTACTTCTCAAAGACTTGGCCAGTGAAAACCTTATGAATAGCAGTGAAACAATGTCTGATATATCACTGGAAAACTTTATGGATAGCCCTGAAACACTGTCCCATATAGTGCCGGAAGATGACCCTCAGGTCGGAAGGCACTCAAAATGTGACTGCAGAAGAGCAGCCTCCCCAGAGTAAAGCTGACCTTAATGATGTGGATGGAGTAAAGCTTTCAGGACCTCCACTTGCTGATGTGACAAGACTCAAAATGGGAAGAAACAGTTACAAACATCTATTAATAATCAGAACATAGAATGTATGAAGTATGAATTTAGGAAAATTGGAAATTGTCTAAAATG
>NW_006921596.1:10352505-10353709 GCF_000298275.1 Orycteropus afer afer
CAAAACAAAATTAAGAAAGCCTAAGGTTCATGTGGGATATCACCAAAAGGAATAACCTATGTGTCACTGGAATTCCAGAACAGGAAGAGAAAAAGAAAACCACTGAGAAAATTGTCCAAGATTTGATGGAAGAGAACTTCCCTGATATGATGAAAGATGAGAATACATCCATTCAAGAAGTCCAATGAACCCCAAACAGGAGAGACCTCAAAAGAAAATCACCAAGACATATCATCATCAAACTCACCAAAACCAAAGACAAAGAAGGCATCATGAGAGCAGCACAGGAAAAACAAAAAGTTACCTACAAGGGGCAACCAATAATACTAAGCTTGGACTGCTCAACAGGAACCATGCAGGCGAGAAGACAATGGGATGGTATATATAAAACCCTGAAAGAGAAGATTTTCCAACCAAGAATTATGTACCCAGCAACACTGTCCCTCAAATATGATGGTGAAATTAGGACATTTCCAGATAAGCAGAAATTAAGGGAATTTGTTAAAACCAGACTAATCTTACAAGAGATGCTAAAGAGAGTACTTTGGACAGAGAAGCAACAACAGTCAACAACAACTGACCATTAACACACATGATGATATAACCCAGAAACCAACCGAGCTAAGGAAGTATCCACAGTAAAGAAGCCTACAAGCTTGTAAATAGAGAACCAGTGACATCAATTGACAAATGAGGACGACTACAAACCAAAAAAAGGGAAAAAACTGTGTAGTTACAGAACTTCTAGATGGTAGGGATGTCAAAACAACTACAAGAAAGAATGGACTGTTCTAAACTTGGGAAGGAAACTATAAATCACAAGGTAACCTCAAAGAAAAATGATAAACCTTCACATCAAAATAAAAAAGAGGACCAGCACAAATATTTAGCAAATACTAATAGCAACAAAAGAAGTGATAACACGATTCAAAAACAAAATGAGCTCAGCATAGAAAATTATATGAAACAAAGAAATCTATACACAAGAAAGCACGTAACAAAAATGACAGCAACAAATTTATATTTGCCGATTATATTACGTATTTGGCAAGGGACTTGTCTCCAAGATTTATAGAAAACTCCAATGCCTCAACACCAAAGGAATTAACAATCCAATTGAAAAATGGGCAGAAGACATGAATAGACACTTCACCAAGGAGGATATTCAGGTGGCCAACCAATACATGAAGAGATGCTCACAAGC
>NW_006921596.1:10357350-10373080 GCF_000298275.1 Orycteropus afer afer
AAATGGGAAGAAACAGTTACAAACATCTATTAATAATCAGAACATAGAATGTATGAAGTATGAATTTAGGAAAATTGGAAATTGTCTAAAATGAAACACATAAAGATCGATATCCTAGGCATTAGTGATCTGAAATGAAGTGGTTGTGGCCATTTTGAATCAGACAAATGAATGGTCTACTATGCTGGCAATGACAAATTGAAGAGGAATGGCCGGGCATTCATTGTCACAAAGAATGTTTCAACATCTATCCTGAAGTATAATGCTGTCAGTGATAGGATAATATCCATACACCTACAAGGAAGACCAGTTAATACCATTATTATTCACATTTATGCACCAACCACCAAAGCCAAAGATGAGGAAACTGAAGATTTTTACCAACTTCTGCCATGTGAAACTGACCAAACATGCAATCAAGATGTGTTGATTATTACTGGTGACTGGAATGCAAAAGTTGGAAACAAACAAGAATCACCAGCAGTTGGAAAATATGGCCTTGGTGATAGAAATGATGCTGGAGATCATATAACAGAATTCTGCAAGACCAATGAGTCTTGCAAAAACCTTTTTTCAACAACATAAACCAAGGCTATACATGTGGACTTTGTCAGATGGAATACACAGAAATCAGATTGACTGCATCTGTGGAAAGAGGCGATGGAGAAGTTCAATATCTTTAGCTAAAACAAGGCCAGGAGCTGACTGTGGAACAGACCATCAATTGCTCATATGCAAGTTCAAGTTGAAATTAAAGGCCATTGAAACAAGCCCATGAGAGCCAAAATAATGACCTTGATCATATCCCACCTGAATTTAGAGACCATCTGAAGAACAGATTTGACACATTGAACACCAACGAATGAAAACCAAAGGAACTGTGGAATGACATCAAGAATGTCATACATGCAGAACACAAAAAAGGTCATTAAAAAGACAGGAAAGGAAGAAAGGACCAAAATGGATGTCAGAAGAGACTCTGAAACTTGCTCTTGAACAGACAGTAGCTAGAGAAAATGGAAGAAATGACAAGATAAAAGAGCTGAACAGATTTCAAAGAGCAACTCAAAGAGACAAAGTAAATTATTACAATGAAATATTCAAAGACCTGGAGTTAGAAAACGAAAGGGAAGAATACACTTGGCATTTCTCAAGCTGAAAGAATTGAAGAAAAAATTCAAGCCTTGAATTGCAATACTGAAAGATTCTGTGGGCAAAATATTGAATGATGCAGGAATCAAAAGAAGATGGAAGGAATACACAGAGTCACTGTACCAAAAAGAACTGGTCAATATTCATCCATTTAGGAGGTGGCATATGATCAAGAACTGATGGTACTGAAAGAAGAAGTCAAAGCTGCACTGAAGGAACTGACGAAAAACAAGGCTCCAGGAATTGATGGATACCCACTGAGATGTTTCAACAAAGAGACATTGTGCTGGAGGCACTTACTCGTCTATGCCAAGAAATTTGGAAGACAGCACCTGGCCATCTGACTGGAAGAGATCCATATTTGTACCCATTCCAAAGAAAGGTGATCTCACAGAATATGGAAATTATCAAACAATATCATTAATATCACATGCAAGTAAAATCTTACTGAAGATAATTCAAAAGTGGTTGCAGCAGTATATTGACAGGGAATTTCCAGAAACGCAAGCTGGATTCAGAAGAGGACGTGGAACGAGGGATATCATTGCTGATGTCAGAGAGATCTTGGCTGAAAGCAAAGAATACAATGTTTACTTGTATTTTATCGACTACGAAAAAGCATTCAAGTGTGTGGTTCATAACAAATTACGGATAACATTGTGAAGAATGAGAATTTCAGGACACTTAATTGTGTTCATGAGGAACCTGTACATAGACCAAGAGAATGCCACACAAATAGAACAAGGGGATACTGCATGGTTAAAAATCAGGAAGGGAGTGCCGTCAGGACTGTATCGTTTCACCATACTTATTCAGTCTGTATGCTGAGAAAATCATCCGAGAAGCTGCATTACATGAAGAAGAATACGGCATCAGGATTGGAGAAAGACTCATTAACAACCTGCGATATGCAGATGACACAACCTTGCTTGCTGAAAGTGAATAGGACTTGAAGCATTTACTGATGAAGATTAAAGACTACAGTCTGCAGCATGGATTACACCTCAACATAAAGAAAATGAAAATCCTCACAACTGGACCAATGAGCAGCATCATGATAAATGGAGAAAAAAAAAGTTGTCAAAGATTTCAAATTGCTTGGTTCCACAATCAACACCAATGGAAACAGCAGTCAAGAAATCTGAAGACACATTGCATTGGGCAAATCTGCTGCTTTTAAAAGACCTCTTTAAAGTGCTGAAGAGGAAAGATGTCTCTTGAAGACTAAAGTGCCCCAACTCCAAACCACAGTATTTTCAATAGCCTCATAAGCATGTGAAAGCTGGACAATGAATAAGGCAGACCAAAAAGAGGTGATGCTTCTGAGTTGTGGTGTTGATGAAGAACACTGAAAGTCCCATGGACTGCCAGAAGAACTAACAATCTGTCCTGGAAGAAATGCAGCCAGAATGCTCCTTGGAAGCAAGAATGGCCAGACTTTGTCTCACCTACTTTGGTCATGCTGTCAGAAGGGACCATTTCCTGGAGAAAGATATCATGTTTGGTAAAGTGAAGGGTCAGCAAAAAAAAGGGGAAGGCCCTCAAGGAGATGGACTGCCCCAGCGGCTGCAACGAAGGGCTCAGGTATAGCAGGGATTGCAGAGCTGCCACAGGACCAGGCAGTGCTTTGTTCTGTTGCACATGGGGTCGCTATGAGTGGGAGCCAACTTGATGCCACCTAACAACAAAAAGCATGTGTGATCATTTAAAGCAACTGAAATTGCTTTACACATATTCTTAACTTTAATGATCATAAACTGTACAAGAGAGCATTCATTTTCATCTCTTTAGAGACTCAAAAACCCTTAACATACAATGATTCAAGAAAGACTCGATTCATTATCCTTATTATGAATGGAATTAGATGTTGTTGTTAGATGTTGTTAAGCTTTCATCAACAGCTTAATTGTGATGAAATCATTGAAGAATTTGTAAGAGCAAAGAATAGAAATGTTTTTAATTATAACATGTTAGAGATGAAAGATCTAAAAACAAAATATCATAATTTGTTGTAATAGTTGTTTTCTGATCATTAAAATTTCTTTTATTCCATCTTTTCATTACTTTGTTTGTAATTATAACATTTATTATGAAACAAGCATCAAAACTGACGTATGAGCCGTTTAAAGCAAAATTGGTGAAAGTCAATTTTTTCACTGGGGAAGAGCAACAGAATTTCACATTGATTGTTGAAACAACTAAGTTCACTGACTCATTTTCTTTGTTATAGGATATGTGGGTTTTTTTTTTCTTTTTGTAGGAAATATGGTCTACAGTAAAAATCTTAGTACCCCACATCCACTAAAAATGTTATAATCCAGTTCATCTAATTCTACAAAAATGACAGATACCACTTTTGCATTAAATCATTAATACTATGGTCACACTTAAAAAAAGTTACATCATAGATAGCTAAGACACACACACATATATACGTATATATAACACAAATCACCTTCAAATGTGTAAGTGAGCAAAGGAGGGGCACCAGAGACTATCAGTGTTTAGGGCCCTCACATGCTTTACCCAGCTGGCCCTGAATGAACCCCAAGGCTGCCTTACACAGCAGGAGGTCCCTGTGCAGGACTAAAGAGAAAAAAAGCAACTTCCAGAAGAGCGTGTATATGTGTGTGTGTGCGTGTGAGGAGGAGCTCTGGAGCGACACACTCAAGAAACTATGAGTGGCCACCTCTGGGGACAGGATGGGGCCTAGCTGCAGGAAGGAAAGTTACTCTACACCTCAGAGCCTTTTGGACTGCTTGGGCATTTTGATTACATAAGGTTTTACCTGTTTAAAATAAAGATTTGTTTTCAAAGTGTTTGGCCTACCCTCCACCCTCACAACTATGTTTAGTTATCCTGTGAGGCATAGAGGTCCCTGGGTGGCACAAATGGTTTGTGCCTGACTACTAACCTAGAGGTTAGTGGTTTGAACCCATTCAGTGGTGCCAAGGAAGACAGACCTGGTGATCTGCTTCTCTAAAGGAAATCCTAAGGAACAGCTCTCCTCTGTAACACGTGGTTTTGCCATGAGTCTGAATCAATTTGATGCTAAGAAGTTTGTTTGTTTTGGTGGGGGGCTTGGTTATCCCCAAAGAAGGCTGAGTCCCAGAAAAGCCGAGTGACTGGTCCCAAGGAACCCCCAGGAAGATTCCAGCCAGGCCAGGACCAACACTAGTGTCCTCATTCTCAATCTAGAAGGAATCCCTGCATCAGCATGGCAGTTACCCTTGAGTCTAAGACCCTCTCTGGCTGATTTCCCAGGCTGCCAGCCTGGCCGGAGGCGCCCTCCAGTCTGGGCATCTGGGGGCTGTAACGCTGAGCCGCAAACCGTGGAGCCACTAAACACATCAGACCTCACTGACATGTCTCAGTGGTGAGGCCTCAACCCATCTGCCAGCCCTGTTCCCATCACAGTGCATTGCTTGTATAATATATTCTTAAAACTTCTTTTGCATTTCATCTGATGTTGACCATTGGTTTTCTTTTTGGATGACACATCCTATGAACTGGCTGCTCGATGACCTCTTCATCAGCCATAGACTCCAGCATGATACTCATCAACGCCGACCGTTCCAGGCCTGGGAAAGGCCCCAGGCAGGGTTCCAGAAGGGCTGGGCACTGGTGAGTGTGTATAGGGGAAGAGGAGCTGGGAGGGGTAGGATCTACCCAGAATGTTTTCCAAATGACAAATGGGGCCCCTCTCTCATGCCGAGGTGGCTAAAATACCTGCACCAGGGCGCAGCCCGTGGAGGGGGAATGAGAGTACAACCCAGTGGGCCATTCTCCACTTGTGGCAACCCAGCGTGCACTGCTCCATAAGGCTGTCTTGGCTGTGACCTTTCGGAAGCAGGTCACCGATCCTTTCATCCCAGGTGCCTCTCAGTGGGCTTGAACTGCCAACCTCTGGGTTAGAAGTTGAGTGCTTAAAAATTTGTGCCACTCAGGAACCCCGAGTAAAGACCTCGAAGGGAACAAATCCAAACACATATTGAAGAGCTCCTATAAGCCAAGTCTGTGCTTGACTCCATCCCTGTGTCATCTCCTTTACTCTGCATAACAGCCCGGTGAGACTAAGCTTCAATCCACCTCATAGGGTCGCCAGGAAAGTCTCACTATAATTAGCACAAGTCCTGGGGTGAGGCCATGGTGTGACAAGGGGAGTGACAGGGAGATTGACTTTTTTTTTCCCCCTAATCATTTAAAACATATTTATTCTTTTATTAAGGAGCCCTGGTGGCACAGCAAGGAGTTCTAGTGGCACAGCGGGTAAAATATGTGGCTGCTAACCAGCAGGTTGGTGGTTCAAACCCACCAGCCGCTCCAAGGGAGGGAGATGAGTCAATCTGCTTCTGTAAAAATGCAGAGCCTTGGAAACCCAATGGGGGATGCTATGAGTAGGAATCGTTGATGGCAGTGGTAGTGGGTTCTGGGTGGCACACCAGTTATGCACTTGGCTGTTAAATGAAAGGTTGGCAATTGGAATCCACCAGCCACTCCACAGGAGAAAAATGAGACAGTTGGCTTCCATAAAGATTTATAGTCTTGGAAAACCTGAGGCAATCCTACTCTGTCCTATTAGGTGGCTATGAGTCAGAACTGACTCAAAGCCAGTGAGTTTGGTTTGGGGTTTATTATTTTATTTTTCAAACAGGTGCCACATGTAAATTCCAAACTTTACTAGTATAAAAGGGTCAAAGTGAAAAGTGTCATTTGCATCTAATCTCCTCATTGTCTTGAGGCCATGACTGTCAACAGTTTCATATGTCTCCTTCCAAAAAGGTTCTACACACTTACAACTTTGAGCCATTATAGTTTCCACTGTTGGATAGTTTTTTGCCTAAATGTCCTGGTAATTTCATGTGGATCTATCCAATACAAGCAAATTCTTGTGTGCTTTTTATTGTGGTAGATATTATGTTAAAAAAAGTTTTCCATGTCAACATTTTTCACATGTACAATTCAGTGACATCACCATATTTCTGCACAAAACACACATACTGTGCACGGGGTACTAACACTCAAGAGGGTTGCGTGCATGGGTATAACATGCACATTATTTGTAAAAATATGGTAATTACACTCATCATATTGTGCAACCATCACCACCATGTTTCCAAATTTTTCAATCACCCTTAACAGAAGCTCACATTGACTCTAGTGGGAATGCACTGGTTTTATCAACAAAAATTTGCTGAGGGACCACTATGTGTTGGGCACCATTCTAGGTACTGTGGACACATCAGACAATCAAAGAGAAAAAATAAATCTGCCCTGGGGTGGTGGATACTTGGTATGGGATGGTAAGTAGCATTTGAGCAGAGATCTGAATAACAAAAAGGGCTGGGCCCAGGAGGACCTGGACTATAGAGAGCAGGGATGAGGATGGACCAAGACATCTATTCACCCAAAGTCACAGCATAAACTATTGCTGGCCTGCGATTGGCTGCCCTTGAGTCAGGTGCCCACCCAGGTCCAATCAACTGTGGCCAGGAGGTCACATGGCCTATGGGCGGAGCTGATTGATTAGGTGCAGCTGTGGGTGGCCTGATCAGCCAGAAAATAGCATCTGCATGTTAGAGATGAGCCCTTTAAGAGCTTAATTCAGACTTCACTGTCACCATTTTGCTTGGCTTGCGAGTGTGGGTTTTTTTTTTTTCTTTTTTAATGGAGCCAACATTTCAAATGAGAAACTTTATATAACCACCCAGATTTTTTTATTTTCTTGAAAAAACTCATGAGATGTGGGGATTCTGGCAACTCATTACCCTGCTAGGCACCAGACAGCTGGAGTGGCAGCCAGCCTACCCCTCTCACTCTTCAGGGCCCCATGGTCCCCACTTGCCCACAGGGCTCATTTATGTGGCTGCCTGGCCCCTGTGGCCATTTGACTTGCAACCCTGACTTAAGAGTTTATCCAGGCCACAGAGGAGCTGGCAGGAAAAAGGATGGGCTCCTACTTCCAGGGCGCTACTTTTCTGCTGCATCTGCCACTGCTCCCAATTCATTCTGGCAGCCACCCCAGGGGCACCCTCCCCCTGTCCTGCCAGCAGAGGACTCCCCTGGGCAGATCAGAGATGGATGGACTCCCAGTGGGCCCTGCTTCCCACTCCTGCCTGTGACATGTCCTTCTTGCTAGTTCACAGCTGCTCAAGTCCTTTCATTCCTTCCCACAAGCCACTAAAATTAATCTATTCGTCTTTTCTGAATATAGAAACTCCTGGGCTAAACTTGGGATCTAGAGGCAGGGGTCATGATTATTCCTCTTGGTGACCCGTAGGTAGGTCCAAGCATACACATGGCTTAAAGGACCAGTCTGATGGTGACTGAGCAACTGACCAAATGTTATATGCCAACTCCAGAGGCCTCACTGAGGGTACAAGGCCTCACCTTGGGCGAGAGGACCCAGGCCTTGTCCAGAAGAGACACATTCCTCTCTGGCCAATAGGCTTTCAAGAAGAGGCTAGAGGTGGGTACTGTGGGAGAGTAGGAGAATGGTGGGCCTGGGGTCTCCAGTTTCTCAGGAGGGTGGGCTTAGGGTGGCCTTGGGGTGGGGGTTAAGGAAAGCAGAGTGAGTGGGGCCAGAGAAGCAAAGCCCAGGCACTCAGGCAGGCTTGGGGACCACAATCATGCAGCAGCCATCCAGGAATTTGTGGGAAGCCGAATTAGCTCAGTGGGAGGCCCTGGATCTGGGGTAAATGAAAGATGAGCACTTTCTGGGGGCCAGGTTCTTTCCAGGAAGGGAAAAGGATGAGTCGTGGGCAGGTGGAGAGAGCTCAGGTATGGCTCAGATGCCCCTCTGGGTTTACAGCCAAGCCCTGCTCAGTGGATGCCTCCCCTTGACGGAGCAGACACCCATGGGTCATATGTGCCCCTTCCTTCCTATACTCAGATAACATATGCTTGTCAGCCAGGCACTGGACTGGGCTCAGGAGGGAGAGGACCCCTGACCAGTGGTGACACAAACAAGTAAAGAGATCTACGACAGCACAGAGTACTGAACAGGAGAGTCAGGGAAGGCTTCTTGGAGGAAGTCACATTTCAGCTGACAATTGACAGATGAAGAGTTGACTGTGCCCAGCAGAGGAGAGAGAGTGTCCAGGCAGAGACAAAATCCACAATGGTCCAAGGGCAAGCCACCGGTTTGAAAGACCAAAAGAAGTACAGGCAGTGGGAGGAAGGAGGTGAGGAAGCAGACCACCACAAGACAGGCAGGAAAGGTGGGGGGTGCATCAAGTGTCCTGAGGCAGTAGGGCCATGGAAAGACTTTAAGCAAGGGGATAAAATGATGAGACTTGTTCTGGAAAAGGTGATGCTACTGCCAGTGTGGGCTGGAGGAGGCCAGCGTGGCTTATAGGAGGTTGGGGGGGGGGAGGGGCGTGGCTTATTCACCTGATGTGGACAAAGACCAGCCCCAATGCTTGGACCGCTGCCTGGGACAGCAGTGTGCAGTGTGGATATGAAAAGCATCAGCCAACTCAGACCGCCCTCTGCCACTGTGGGGCCTGTCCCAGCCAGAAGTCAGCGTTGTCACACTTTTTTTAATTCTGTTGTGAAGGTCCATTTTCACCCCCAGAAATCAAGCATCCATCAAAGGCCCATGATGGAGTGTGCCATCATCTGTGCAGACACGCTTTCATGGTTGTGTGTCCAGCTTGTGCCATTTTAAAATTCTCTTAGCACCGTCTGTGGGCCTGGAGCCCGCAAAGGTCTCCACGTATACAGCGGGATTGAGGTCTGCAGGCCGGCTGCCAGGTCCAGGGTGGACCGACTGCTGAAAGGTAACAGGCTCGCTCTGCCTGGAGCCCCTGCCTGAGAAAGGCACCCAGCATAGCACCAGGCCTTAGCATCCTGCTGCCCCCAGCATGGATGGAAGTGTCTGCGGAGCAGGGGACATGCGGAAACACCCTCCTTACCCCCGCACCCCCAACACCCCTACCTGTCCCCAGCACCTCCCACCTGGAGCCACCACGCACACAAGATTTGAATCTGTGAGCATCTGTGATTTCTGGATGCAAAACTGAACAACTTTGCCAGTCTCTAGCAGAAGAAAGATGTAACTGTCTGCTTCTGTAAAGATTTACAGCCTAGGAAACCCTATAGGGCAGTTCTACTCTATCCTATAGGGTTGCTAGAAGCTGGAATTGACTGGAAGGCAATGGGTTTGGTTATGTTTTTTCATGGGGGGTGGGAGTGTCTCTGAGGCCTGAAGGGCTCCCCTGAGCTGTGGCCAAGCCAAGTGGTGGCTTGGGGAAACTTAAAAACCACCCCACGGCAACATGTAAGTCACAGGGTTTTCAATGACTGGTTTTTGGAAGCAGACAACTTTTCTTTCAAGGTTTGGACCTCCAGCCTTTCAGTTAGCAGCTGAGTGCATGAACCATTCGAACCACCTAGGGACTCCCTGGGGGAACTTAAGGCCACCCATAATCTCCAACATCCTTCCAGCCACCTCAAGAAAATATATAACTCAGGTAAAGCCAGTGTGGGCTCTGGGGCTTCAACACAGGCTCCTAGCCCCACTATTATTCACCTAGACGGCCGACCCCAAGCCTGTCCTGGTTGCCCTTGCTGGGTGACCTGGGGCAAAACATGGGGTTTTAAGCCAGACCATTCCTGAAGCTTTCAGAAAGCCAGGCCCAGTTTCCTGGGGCCCCAGCTTGTCCCCAGGTGGTACTGGTGGTGGCAGCAGCCTGACCTCTACAATCCCTCCCATCAGCCTCCTCCAAGACCCATTGTGTTCCAGCTTCAGAAGTCGCAGTCTGCCCCCTTCTGGTGGCTGGAAATTCTCAGGAAGACAACCAGCGGGCAAGAACTACAGCTCAGGTGATTGGGCTGCAGGCAGGGTGACCTGGCCTTGGCATTGCCTCCCTAGGGCTCCTCCCACCCCTGACTGATGAGGCATGAGATGGAAGGGAGCCCGTTAGGCCCATCCTCCTGTTCACCAACACAAGAACCTCAAATGTATCTTTTTGCCTTTCCCTTCAAATATTTACATGAACAGGCTGGAAAGGTGACATTCTCCATCTTGACACTTGTGTCCCATTACCAGATCGTGCTGCCTATAAATTAATTTTTTAAAATAAATATACTAATGGCCCTGGCACAGTTAAAATTGCACTTCTGTGTGTGTTAGAGGCATTTGTTTGTTAAGTCTACCCATTAAATACACTACAATGGTGGGCATTCGTTGTGATGATTCTTCTATTTTTAACATATGGGCAGCCTCAAAGCTTGAAGAGGCCTGACCTTGCACAATTCCCAGGACCAGACACGGACTGAGCTTTGTGGATGGAGCTGCGTGGATAGAGCCTTCATTTCAGGGGGGTCTGGAGCCTGGGGCAGCTTCTCAGTTGCCTCCCCACCCTCAGAGAGACTGGGGAACCTGAAGTTAAGACCATGGCCTATGGCATGAGCCCATCTGGGCTCAGCAAGTGACTTAACCTCACTGTGCCTCAGTTTCCTCATCTGTAAAATGGGACTAATCATGCAGCATCCCTGATGCAGCAGCAGGGAGGAGTAGATGAGATTGCACATGTAAGGTTGTAGCCCAAGGTGAGGCTCAGGGAATAGGGGCCCCTGATACACCCCACACTGACCCCGCACGAGGGCTCCTCCTGGCGCTACACCCTGAGGGTCACGTTCATGGTCCTTCTGTCACAGATGAGGCAACTGGAGCTCAGAGAAGCCAGGACATGCCCAAGCTAATCACTGGACGGCTGCAGTGCTGCAATTCTCTACTTTATTTATTTATTTTCAAATTATTTTCTTGTGGTAAAATATATGTACAAAAAATTTGCTTTTTACCATTTAAAAAATACAATTTAGCGATATTAATTATATTCACCATGTTGTACAATGTCATCACTATTTTCAAATTTATTATCACTCTAAACAGAAGCTCAGCACCCTTTCAGCAATTTCTGCCTTTCTCCTTCCCGAGCCCCTGGTAACCACAAAAAAACTCTGGTGTCCATGCATTTGTCTATTCTGGATATTTCATATAAATGGGACCGTACAGTATTCGACCTTTGGTGACTCACTAGTTTCATCCTGAGTATTTTTAAGGTTTATCCGTATTGTAGCACAGACCAGAACTTCATTTCTTTTTATGGCTGAGTAATGCTCATTGTGGGAGCTCTGGTAGCATAGTCCCTAAGGCACTTGACTGCTAACCAGAAAGCTGGCGGTTCAAACCCACCAGCCACTCCTCAGAAGGAAGGTTGGACAATCTACTTCCATAGTGCTACTGCCTGGGAAACCGAAGGAGGGGTCGCTATGAGTCAGGGCCAACTCCACGGCACATAACAGCAACAACAATGCTCACTGTACGTGTATACCACATTTTGTTTATCTATTACTCTGTTGATGGACATTCGGCTTGTTTCCACCTTTCAGTTATTATGAATAGTGCTGCAACGAACACTGGTGTACACGTATCTGTGTCCCTGCTTTCAAATCTTCTGGGTATATACCCAGAAGTGGAAGTGCTGGGTCATTTGGGAATTCTGGAGTTCCTGGGTGGCACAAACACTCAGCTACTAACCAAAAGGTTGGCAATTCAAACCCACTCAGAGGCAACTCAGAAAAAGGTCTGGTGATCTACGTCCCCAAAATCAGCCACTGAAAACCCTATGGAGCACAGCCCTACTCTGACAGTCCTACTCTGACACACGGGGTCACCAGCAGTCAGAACCAACTCGATGGTCCCTGGCTTTTTTTTTTTTTTAATGGTAATTCTGTATTTAATTTTTTGAGGAACCACCAAACTGTTTCCCCTCATTTATTTTCGGACTCCAAGGCTAATGCTCTTTTCTTGTCCCCAGGAGGGGAAACAGAAGTCTAAATCACCGCGCCTGTCTGCCTCCAGCTGTCCAGCTGCTCCGGCACATGTAAACCCCGAAGCCCATTGGGCTGCTTTGCTCTTTCCACCCAGCACCTGGCAAGAGAGCACCCTGGGAGGGCCAGCCCGGGCTCCCGCCCCCCCCCCGGAGGAGGCCGATGGACAGATGGACGCTTAAACAGCTGAATACCAGGTAAGCGCTGCTCAGCACTGCCAGGAGGCAGGGGGATTTACAGCCCCCTGTGTGTGTGCTAGGGAGTTAGGAGGGCTGTCATCAGAAGGCTCCTGTCCAAGGAAGAAGAAGGGCATACACAGCGTTGCTTTTCTGAGACGGCAAAGAGTTTGCCTTTGGTGAACCAGGTCTGCGGCATACAGCCCTCTGCACAATCCTTAGAGGATGAGTCAGTTAGGCTTCTGCCCTTTTAAGTGACAAACACCAACTCAAACTGGATTAAGGATGAAAGGGGACTTAGTGACTCATGTAACTGAAAAGTCCTTCCGACGCCGCGGGATCCAGGGCCTCAGACAATGGTATCAGACCCAGTTTCTCTCACTCATTTGGCTGTGTACTCCTCAGTGATGGCTTCGTTCTCAGGAAAGCTACCACCTCCCAGCCCCAGCGAATCCCCCTGACAGTCCCAGCTACACGACGATTTGTTTGGCGACCTGCACCGATTCGAGTAATTTCTAGCGCAAATCCTAGGGAGGCCTTGGCCAAGCTGGGGGGGTCACAGGCCCGTGCCTTAACCAATCACTAAGCCCAAACTGATGAGATCTGCTGATTGGTCAGGCCGGAGTCACATGACCACATCTGGCACCCAGGTGTGAGAAGTCAACCCCAATATGCCACATGGGCTGAGAGTTCTCCAAAGGGGCCCTCCTCAGAGGAAAACAAGAGATATTAGCTGCAAAAGGGTATTTTTCTTGTCCTCGGTGTTTTGGCCCTTTCATGCCTGGAGGCATGTCAAACACAGAAAAAAGGTGTTAGCAAAATTTGGCGGCCCAGCAGACTGAGGCCAACCAATAGGCAATGGCACTGACTGCTTAAAATATGCTCCAGGGTAGAAAGGAGCTGCCACCACTGAGTCTCTAGTCCTGGAACACCAGGCTTGTGCCTCACAGATCTAGGGTGGTACAGATACTCAGATGTCAAAAGAGACTCAAACTTGCCCTTGAGCGGAGAGTAGCTAAGGGAAATGGAAGAAATGACAAGATAAAACAGCTGAACAGAAGATTTCAAAGAGCAGCTTGAGCAGACAAAGCCAATTACTATCATGAAATGTGCAAAGACCTGGAGTTAGAAAACCAAAAGGGAAGAACATGCTCGGCATTTCTCAAGCTGAAAGAACTGAGGAAAAAATTTAAGCTTTGAGTTGCAATATTGAAAGATTCTATGGGAAAAATATTCAACGATGCAGGAAGCATCAAAAGAAGATGGAAGGAATACACAGAGTCACTGTATGAACAAGAACTGGTGGATCTTCATCCATTTCAGGAGGTGGCATATGTTCAAGAACCAGTGGTATTGAGGGAAGAGGTTGAAGCTGTACTGAGGGAACTGGTGAGAAATAAGGCTCCAGGCATGATGGAATATCCATTGAGATGCTTCAATAAATGGATGCCCCACTGGAGGCACTCACTTGGTTATGCCAAGAGATTTGGAAGACAACTACCTGGTCAACCGAGTGGAAGAGATCCATATTTGTACCCATTCCAAAGAAAGGTGATCCCACAGAATGTGGAAATTATCGAACAATATCATTAATATTGCATGCAAGTAAAATCTTACTTAAGATAATTAAAAAACAGTTGCAGCAGTATATTGATAGAGAACTTCCAGAGGTGCAGGCTGGACATGGAATGAGGGATATCATTGCTGATGTCAGATGGATTTTGGCTCAAAGCAAAGAATACCAGAAAGATTTTTACCTTTGTTTTACTGATCATGCAAAAGCATTTGATTGTGTGGATCATAACAAATAATGGGTAACAATGAGAAGAATGGGAATTCCAGAACACTTCATTGTACTCATGAGGAACCTGTACATAGACCAGGAGGCTGTCGTTCAAACAGAACAAAGGAACACTGCATGGTTTAAAATCAAAAAGGGAGTGTATCAGGGTTGTATCCTTTCACCATACTTATTCAATCTGTATGTTGAGCAAATAATCTGAGAAGCTGGACTATATGAAGAAGGACGTGGCATCAGGATTGGAGGAAGAATCATTAATAACCTGTGATATGCTGATGACACAACTTTGCTTGCTGAATGTGAGGATGACTTGAAGCACTTACTGATGAAGATTGAAGACTACAGTCTGCAGTATGAATTACATCGCAATATAAAGAAAACCAAAATCCTCACAGCAGGGCTAATAAGCAGCATCATGATAAATGGAGAAAAGATTGAAGTTGTCAAAGACTTCACATTGCTTGGTTCTACAATAGACACCAACGGAAGCAGCAGTCAGGACATCACATTACGCATAGCACTGGGGAAATCAGCTGCATAGGAGCAAAGATGTCTCCTTGAGGGCTAAGCTGTGCCTGACAAAAGCCATGGTATTTTCAGTCACCTCATATGCATGTGAGAGCTGGATAATGAATAAGGAAGGCCAAAGAAAAGTTGATGCTTTTGAGTTGTGGTGTTGGCAAAGAATGCTGAAAGTACCATGGACTGCTAAAAGAACTGATAAATCTGTCCTGGCGGAAGTGCAGCCAGAATGCTCCTTGGAAGCAAGAATGGCCAGACTTCGTCTCACCTACTTTGGTCATGTTATCAGAAGAGACCATTCTCTGGAGCAGGATGTCATGCTTGGTAAGGTGGAGGGTCCAGGCACTCAACGAGATGGACTGACACAATGGCTGCAGCAATGGGCTCAAGTATAGCAAGGATCATGGAGCTGGCTCAGGACCAGGTGGTGTTTCGTTCTGCTGTGCATAGGGTCGCTATGAGTCGGAGATGACTCGATGGCACCTAACAACAACAGATATTCACGCTCCCTAGACAGCCTGGGGAGCTCTGGTGGCTCAGTGCCTAAGGCTTTTGACTGATTACCAGAAGGCTGGTGGTTCAAACCCACCAGCCACTCCTGTGAAGGAAGGTTGGGCAATCTACTTCTGTAGAGATACCGCCTTGGAAACCCAAGGAGGGGTCGCTATGCGTCGGATCTGACTCCACAGCAGTGAGTTTGCTTTGGTTTTTGGTTTAGACAGCATAGGTCCTAGTTCCTGCCACCTGCCCCTGGCAACCTGGGGTCCAGGAAGCCTCAACTAGGTTGCATTTTCTCTAAGAATCAGTTCAGGGTTTGCTGTGTGTCTAGGGAAAAGAAAGTTCTAAGATGCTTATGTGTTCACAAGACACTTCAAGAAGAGTTGTGGGTTCGGACATATTTTACAAGTACTGTGCACCTTTACTAGGTGATGGGTCTCTCTCTCCTCTCATCCCCTGCTCTGAAAAAACCTCTTATTAGGTAAATGGCACATCTTAGGGGGAAAAAAGTTCCATGTAATTTTTAAAAAGTAATTGTTCTGGTTATCAATTGCTGCATGTCCGTGGGTGGTGTAAACAGTTAACATATT
The DNA here is from genome assembly GCF_000298275.1 of Orycteropus afer afer. Taxonomy (NCBI): domain Eukaryota; kingdom Metazoa; phylum Chordata; class Mammalia; order Tubulidentata; family Orycteropodidae; genus Orycteropus; species Orycteropus afer. Next base: position 10,372,929 of record NW_006921596.1, read on the forward strand.
TGGCTGCTAACAGGAAGGCTGGAGGTTCAAGTCCATCAGAGGTGCCTTGGAAGACAGACCTGGTAAAGTACTTCCGAAAAATGAGCCTTTGAAAACCCTATGGAGCACAGTCCTATCTGACACATATGGGATCGCCATGAGTGGCGATCTCC
>NW_006921596.1:10377195-10388237 GCF_000298275.1 Orycteropus afer afer
GGGGACAACTGAGAAAGAGAAAACTGCATGGCCCATTACAACCTAGCCTCAGAAGTCATGCAGAGTGACAAGATCACATCACAAGAAACCATGCAGGATGGGAGGTAATTACGGTCCTTTCTGGCAAATAAAATCGGCTACACCGACCCACCTTGCAGTGTGGCTGAGGTCCAGGTGCCAGCTAGTAAGTGGGTCACAGTTTGTTTCCTGCCCTCCTTCTGTGAACTGCATGCCTACCAGCTACCTGACCAGCCCAGGTGCTTCAGTTCATTAGCTCTTGTCCCCAGGACTTACCCCTGAGAAAGCAGCATTAATTCCCCCTTTCCAGATGAGAACACTGTAGCTTCCCCTGATGTCAGAGCTCAGGCCTGACGGATGCTCCATCGGGAAGCTGGCCTTCTGAGCATGAAGCCAGCCCTCCTCCAGGCACTCAGTTTCTGTACAGGGCGTGGTACCCACAGTGCCTTGCTCAGAGCCTGGGACCTGACCCCAAGACACCACCTCAGGCTTATTGTCTGACATTGTAGGCCTCACGGTTCCTCCCTCAGAATTAGCTGCTGTGTCCTCTTGGTGTCTGGGCTTCCTCCCAAAGGCTTCTCTGCCAATGACTGCACCTTGGCCAGGCCTATGCCACATGGCAAGCCATTCAAGTGCATGTGTGTCCTCATGCTAGACTGAACTTCCAGGGGCCAACAACATGCTTTGTTTTCTTCACATCCTGACTCACATGAAAACCCATCCACTAAAGGAATGAGTGAATGTATGAATGAATGAATGAATGAATGAACAAATGAATAAACAAATGGCTAAAGTCTCAAGAGTTGAGCCTCACTCTGTCTGTCCAGAGAACTAAGAGTCTCCCCCAACCCCAGCTACACCCTTGACAGGTCACTTCCAACTAAGTCAAGGCCTGCTTTCAGCTTTCCTCTATTTAAACTTGGGGACTGGGCAGAGGTCCCTCTGCCCCTCCCCTTCATTCTTCACCCTCCTTTCTCCCGCCCCCACCCGACTGCAGCAGCCACACATTGGTCAAGGAGAAGCCATTGTACACCTCTAATACTAAGAGTTGGGAGCTCTGGTAGCATAGTGGCTAAGGCACTTGACTGCTAACCAGAAGGCTGGCGGTTCAAACCCACCAGCCACTCCTCGGAAGGAAGGTTGGGCAATCCTACTTCCGTAATGATACTGCCTCGGAAACCCAAGGAGGGGTCGCTATGAGTCAGGGCTGACTCGACGGCACATAACAACAACAACAACAAAATACTAAGAGTTAATGTTTGCTTCATAGGCATGTATTAATGGGTACTTCGAAATTAAAAAGAAAATAAGGTAATTACTATGAGCATCTTGGTGTATTTTCTTTCAGCACTTTTAAAAGCATAAATATATTTTACACAGTTGAAACCGTGCTGCATTTCGTAACCTATTTTTTTCACAAAGCATTCTAGCTAGCACGAATCCTGTCATTATGTTTTCTCCAGAAACATAATTCTAACCTCCGTTTCAATAGCACCATCATATTCCAGCTTATGAGTAACCCCCAATTTAAGCCATTCTTCTGGAGTTGGTCATTTGTTTGGCTTTTCACCTGCAGATGATGTGGTGAGGAAGTCATGGGGGGCAGCAGTCTTTGCCCGCCCAGCTTTCACCTTTCCTTTGGCAAGAGCACCCCAAACATCCTCAGGAGGCCCCTCTAGCTTCACAGTGGGGTCCATGTGAGGAGGGCCAGATTCCTCAGCTCCAGGAGTGGCCATGTAACTTGGCCTGGCCAATGAGCTTATCCCACCTCCCTGGCCTCAGTGATTAGGTCCCGGATGAGCACGGGACTCAGAGCCACAGACTCAATCCCAGGTTGTCTGTGAGCTCTTGTGAGCAGCTTTCCCCTCTTGTTCATTATGGTTACTGATAGGTTAAGATGGTTAGATGTAGGTTAAGATGAGAACTTAGAGCTAACTGGTACAATCTTACCACCAGAAGGAGCACAAACAGCACAGGAGCCCCTGGATCCAGCTGTGCCTAAAGCCAGCCCTCCTTGACTTTCTTGTCACGTCAGCTAATAAATTCCCATGTTTACTTAAGTCCATTTGAGGTGGGTTCCTGACCCTAAGAGTCCTATTACAGATGAGTATTTGGCAAACTTTTGTCCACATTTCAAATGTTTTACTTTCTTAAGAAACTCAAAATTGAAAATTGTGGATCAAAGACAAAAGATGTTTTTAACACTCCTAATATGTCCTATGGAAGTTCTGGTAGCGTAGTGGCTAAGGTACTTGACTGCTAACCAGGAGGTTGGCGGTTCAAACCCACCAGCCACTCCTCAGAAGGAAGGTTGGGCAATCTACTTCTGCAGTGATCCTGCCTCGGAAACCCAAGGAGGGGTCGCTATGAGTGGGATATGACTCCATGGCAGTGAGTTTGGTTTTTGTTTTAATATGTCCTATAAGGAGGTCTGGTGGTGTAGTGGCTGAGGTATTTGGCTGCTAACCAAAAAGTTGGTAGTTTGAACCCACCAGCTGCTCTGAGGAAGAAAGATGAGGCAGTCTACTTCCGTGACAATTTACAGCCTTGGAAACCCAGTGGGGGAGTCACTGTGAGTTGGAAGTGACTCAACAGCATTGGGTTTGCTTTGGTTTATAATATGTACTCTGCTGGTGCTGTGGTAAAAGCACTCGGCTGCTAACCAGGTCAGTGTTTGAACCCACCAGCCACTCTGCAGGAAAAAGATGAGGCAATCTGCTTCTGTGAAGATTTACAGCCTTGGAAACCCTGTGGGGCAGTTCTATTCTGTCCTATAGGATTGCTGAATCAGAATCAACTTGATAGCAGTGGGTGTGGGTTTTTGGTTTTAACATGTACTGATAGACAATTTCCCAGAAAGTCTGTGACAATTTACTCTCTCCCTACAGAGAAGGGAGGGAGGCAGTAGTGGTTCAATGTGTGTGGTCTGAATTAAGTGCAGGGCAGAAGGGCAGAAATAACTATGTTTGTTTAACTTGTGTAGGACTTGGTTGGGGAAGTTTGGGAGCTTATCCTTCTACACATTATAAGAAGCATCCGTCCATTCATTCAGTCAGCTGCTTATTCACCACTGAAGGGTGTTGGTGTCAAATATCCTTCAGACAGAGTAAGAAAAATGAAAACCACTTTATGTTGTTAAGGGAAAGGAGCAAGGCACAGAACAGGGTGTAAGTACACTCTCATTCCTGGAAGGACAATAAGGACACAGCTATGTATTTGTATTCACCACCTGTGTATCAGTTTGTAGTACTGTAGTATGCCTGTTGCTGTAGTACTGGACGCTATGCTGCCAGTATTTCCAATACCTGTGATAAGGTAGACAGGTTTCGGTGGAGCTTTCAAGCTGAGAAAGATTGGGAAGAATAGCAGATAGACTGGCTATCTACTTCCAAAACTTAGCCAATAAAAACCTATGATCACTGTTCTGGTTACCTAGTGCCACTCTGACAGGAATATGCCAAAAATGGGACAGCTTTAACAAACAGGAGTTTATTCTCTTACAGTTTGGAGGCTTTAAGTCCAAGTTCAAAGTGCCAGGCTCTAGGGGCTGGATGAAAGCCCCTCAACCTTAGGCTTCAGTTTTGCCTCCTGCTCCCGGCCCACTGAAGCTGGAGGCTTTTCTTCACTCAGCTGTTGGCTGCTGAGGCTGACAAACCCAAGGTTGACAAGTAAAAAGGCACAGTCCTGATGTTACCAAACCACACAGCAGGCCATTAATTCAAGTCCATTGAAAGTCCCAAGGTTGGCAAAGCATGGCAGGCTGCTGAATGATGACATAGCTACATGCAGGGTTCAAGCATGCCGTCAGGTAGAGACTATTCCCAAAGCTGTTTCTTATATACAGGATGCAGACCACATACCCAAAGCAGCTACTCAGCTGCTCCAACAGATTCCACCATGGATTTAGTTACCATTCTCAGCATCGGGAATAACTACATTCAGCTGCCCAGCCACTCAACCAGGCCCAGACAAGTTGACCCACAGACTTAAGCACCACAATCACAATAGAGCATTGTCTGTCCTGGAAAGTGAGCCCTTAGGTGGGAAGGCACTCAGAATACAGTGGCCACAACAATGGACTCAAGTGTATCAACGTTGTGAACATGGCGCAGGATTGGGCGGTCTTTGTTCCTTGTACATGGAGGTGCCATGATTGGAGCCCACTAGGTAGCAACTAGTGTTTGTATAGATGTACAATATTTTTTGGACAATGAATAAGGAAGACCGAAGAAGAGAACTAACAGATCTGTCCTGGAGGAAGTGCAGCCAGAATGCTCCTTGGAAGCAAGAATGGCCAGACTTCATCTCACCTATTTTGGTCATGTTGTAAGAAGGGACCATTCCCTGGAGAAGGATGTCATGCTTGGTAGGGTAGAGAGTCGATGAAAGAGAGGGAGGCCTTCAATGAGATGGATTGACACGGTGGCTGCGATGATGGGCTCAAGTATAGCAGGGATTGTGGGGCTGGTGCGGGATCGGGCAGTGTTTCATTCTGCTATGCATGGGGTTGCTATGAGTCGGAAACAACTCGGCGACACTCAACAACAACAACAACAACAACATTTTTAGAAGAATCAAAAACAAACTGATAATAATGGCTGTCTGGGAAGACTGAGGTCTGGAGGAGGACAGATTTACTTTTTGCTCTTAAACCTTTTAACCATTTGCAAATTTTGCCATGCATTACTTTTCCCATGAAAACATTACAAAGACATTTTTGAAGATTAAGACAGAAACAGTGAGAAACAATAAACATCCCCTTTCTTGTGTTTGGATAATTTCCTTCCTTTTATTCTATGTCCTATAAAAGAGAGGTAGAGATTGTGACAGTGACAAGGCCGTTTTGGAATTCCTGATTGTTGACATGCATTTTGGCCTCTGAGGGTCAGCTCCTCAAAGCACCTAATGGGCTCTAAATCATCCAAATTAAAAAGGAAATTCGATGTTCTCGATTATTCTCATAATTCTGTCATGTGCCCAGGTGACAAAATAAGCAAACAATCCAGCGAAGCACAACACTCCTGTAGACACAGTCATGGTGAGACAGTAGTTTCACTTCCAAGGAGGAATGTTAGCTCTTCTTCCTGAAGATACAATTTACTAATATATATATCCAACAGTCTTCAGAAGTGTTAACATGCATCAATCCCAGCTCTAGGAATTATCACAAGGAGACAACTAACAAGAGTACAAGACTGGCAAAAAAGAAATAAATGATCAAATCACATTTTAATAATGGAATAGTATACAGCCATTAAAAAGAATTGGACACCATGTTCACTGACATGAAGAGTGACTTATTGAGTGAAAAAGAAGTAATAATAATAAAAAAAATAGCACACACTTAGATGGCACTTGCTATGTTCCAGGGGCCATTCTAAGCACTTTACATATATTCAATCATTTCATCATTGTTACAACTTTTGAGGTCGGTACTTTTATTGTCCCCATTGCGGATAAGGAAACTAAGATAAGAGAGTTCAAGTGACTTGTCTAGGTCATATAACTACTAAGTGCTGGGGCAGGGATTAGAGCCCAGGCAGTCTGGCTCCAGACTCTGTGTTCTTAATCACTGTTTCCCAACACACAAAACAGGATCCCAACCAGGGGAAAGTCCAGGGAATTTCTGAGAGTCCCCAGCTATTATTAAGCAAGAGTTGCTTCTGAGATATGGGATTTTATTTAGCTTATACTTTTTCTAGTTCTGGTGGCATAGTGCCTAAGGCATTTGCCTGCTAACCAGAAGGCTGGCAGTTCAAACTCACCAGCCACTCTTGGGAAGGAAGACTGGGCAATCTACTTCCATAGAGATACTGCCTCAGAAATCCAAGGAGGAGTTGCTATGAGTCGGATCCAACTCAACAGTACATGATGACATTTATTCTTTTTTAAGTCATTCTACTCTTTATTTGTTGGAGACACTGGATGGTGCTAAAGCTTAACATGCTTGGCTGCTAACTAAAAGGCTGGAGGTTCAAGTCCACCCAAGGTGCCTTGGAAGAAAGATTTGGCCACCTACTTCAAAAAAAGTAAGCCATTGAATACCATGAATTCTACTCAACACTTGGGACTGTCGTAAGTTAGAATCAACCCGACAGCAACAGGTTTCATTATTATTATTATTATTAAAAAGTGCACATTCCCTTTGATCCAGGAATTTCCAAATTTATTTTCAGGAAATTACACAGATGCCAGCAACAGCCCCTGAATAAAGATGTTTATCACAGGATATTTATAACAACAAAAAGTTAGAACCAATGTCCAAGGGATTGGGTTAGTAAAATAAGGTATTCTCTATATGGTAAAAGAATATTGGTATGGTGAGATGTTTATGCTCTACTGGCGAATGAAGAAACTGCAAACCATATTTGTAAAATAAATTCTTACATATGCTGAGGAAATGCGTAGACAGCAACTCCAAGAAGTGGCCTCAACAGCCACCCGAAGGTGCTAAGATTGTGCCTGTTTTATTTGTAGTATTTCTGAACCTTCCACATTTCCTGCCTCGAGTGTATACCACTTCTATAATATTAAAAAATGTCACTATTACCCTGTTCGAGTAGATCTTAGATAGCAGGATCCTTGAGGGTCATAGTACCCCTCGTTGTTATCCTCAGTGAGACCAAGCAGAGTTCTACTGTTGTTGTTGTTATGTGCCATCGGGCCGGACCTGACTCACAGCGACCCCTCCTTGGGTTTCTGAGACAGTATCATTACGGAAGTAGATTGCCCCATCTTCCTTCTGAGGAGTGGCTGGTGGGTTTGAACCTCCAGCCTTCTGGTTAGCAGTCAAGTACCTTAGGCACTATGCTACCAGAGCTCCTAGAGTTCTACTAGTGGGGAAAAACTCACATTAAATTAATTTCTGCCTAGAAAGATAAGCCCTGCCAAAGCAGCATTAGGGTAGTCAGGATTTAAAAGCTGCTAAGGTGTCATCTTAAGCAATGCCCTTCAATGCCTCTCCTGCCACATACAAGCCAACTAGGCAACCCCATTCTAGTCCAATGATGACTACAAGTACAAAAGGTTGATAAAATAAGGATGCATAACACAAACATTTAGTTTTCAAACATCTTTGGTAAGTTTATCACACAAGCACGAGAGAAAGAAAAAGCATTCAAGTTAAAACCAATTAATCTGCCCAGCGGCCCAAGGGAACACAAGCATTACACAGTGAGTCAACTAGCAAAACACTGAGGGGGTAGCTCCCTTTGGCAGCCAGAGCATGACTGGAAGGATAGAGTCAGCAGATGCATGAAAAGTTAAAACTCGATCTCTCTGGATGCTCTCCTGGCGTCCAAGCAAACCAAACAGAAATGCAGGCACTGAAATTGCATGACAGGAACAGTGACAAAGTAGAGATCCAGAAAATCCATAATAAGCTTATACTTAAAAATTTATTGAAGATCCTTCTTAAAACTGAAACACAAAACTAAAAGATTCTTACAGAGTTTAGTCACCTTGATGTATGTTTGAAGACCCCAGGGGTCTGTGTCCCCAACTGGACAAACATTCCTATAGGTAATGAAAGGTTTCAAGGGCACATTTGGGCTGGGGAAACACAGGGATAAGCAGGTCAAATTTGCGCTGTCTCTGGATCCCTGAATCAGCAATACAGAGAAATGACGCGAACAGCAGTTAGGAGGAGAGGCTGGCGTGGGTAGCAGTGCAGGTGCGAGAGGCCACGAGGACAGGGAGGAGCGGCGGTACTTCCTGAGCGGTGTCCATGTTCAAGGCTAGGACCTTCCTATTTTGGAGACTGCAAAGAACGACAGCAGGTCCCCGCTTTCCTGGAGGTGGAAGCCCAGTCAGAAACCTAAGGCATGGACATCACCAAAGAAAAGCTTTAACAAACCATTCAAGGAAGGCTGTCAGACAAAAGTAATATTCAATTACAGGGAGGTCATATTTTAGATGATTTGCCTACTCACCATGGGAAAAGTCTCAAGGTAAGTGAGAATTAAAATGAAACTTTAAAGCTTGAGAACTGAGGCAAGAGTGCCAAACAGAGGACAACACTAGCCGTAGGGCATGCTGGGAATACAGGGATGCAGTACCATGGGTGCTGGTCTGAGCATCACCAGTTCATAGCTGCCTCCACCACCAGAGATCAAGTGATGCTGACATGCGGGTGTCAGGTTCCAGGCCCTCCCAGGCCAGATCTGTATGTTTTACTAGATTTCCCAGGATTCAGTTGTTGATAAATAGCCCTTAACATGTCTGCCTGATCATTGTACCTCTTGCCCTATTAATTCCCACTTTTCTTTAAACTGACTCACTTTTTAAATGAATTTACTTTAATAAGAAACTCTGCATGGCATGAAAATCAGTGTCACTTGCCACAAAAGGAAATAACTGGAAAACTAAATACAAAACCCAAATAAAGGATCTTCTATAAAACAGGCTTATTTTAAAAATAAAGGAGCTCAAAGAGACATGACAACTGAATGCACCCTTGACCCTGAACTGAACTATAGAGTGGGCAAAAGATGCTTTAAAGGATGACAGTGGGACAATAGGTGACATTTGCATAGACAGATAACATCATTGCATCATGGTTAAATTTCCTGATTTTGATGATTTCATTATTGTTTCGTGGAGTCTGTGGATGGTGCAAATGGTTAACACCTGCTAACTGCAAGGTCAGAGGTTTGAGTCCACCCAAAAGTGCTTTGGAAGAAAGCCCTGGGGATCTACTTCAAAAAACTCAGCCCCTGAAATCCCCGTGGGGCACAGTTCCACCCTGCACACACAGGGTGGCCCCCAATCAGAACCAGCCAGACGGCCACTGGCAGGCATGGCTGGAAGAGAGAATACCATCTTCACTCTTAGACATAAGTGCTGAGGCACTGAGTTGTGAAGGACACTTATTGCAACTTCCTCCCAAATGTCTATGTGAAAAAAAAAAAAATCATATATTATGATATCATATACAGAGAACAACATAGAGCAAATGGATCAGAGTGTAAGTAATGGGCGACGGTGTGTGAAAGGCATGTGGAAATTTATTGTGATTTTGTAACTTTTCTGTAGGCTGAAATTTTTTTGTAGATAAAAACTATTATAAAAGATACCCATATGGGGTTACCTTTGGACCTGAAACCATGACCAATGCATTACAGTGGGTGCTCCATGAACGTCTGCTGCTGGATGAACTATTCCAGGGATCCTGGAAGAGGATGCTGGGCCTCATGAGATCACAGCCCCACTGACACTGGTTTCAGTCTGAGGAGGAGGACCCAGCTAACCGCGCCAAGACTCCCAGCCCACAGGAACTATGAGATAACACACATGTGCTGTTTTAACCAGCCACGTTTGTGGTAATTTGTTTAAGCAATGTTGTTGTTGTTGTTATGTGCTGTCAAGTCGCACCGGACTCATAGCAACCCCTCCTTGGGTTTCCAAGGCACTATCACTACGGAAGTAGATTGCTCACCCTTGCTTCTGAGGAGTGGCTGGTGGGTTTCAACCGCCAGCCTTCTGGTTAGAGTCAAGTGCCTAGAAAACTAATATACTCACATATAAAAACCAAAACAAACTCCCTGCCACCGAGTTGATTTCGACTCATAGAGACCCCCATTGAGTTTCCAAGGCTTTAAATCTTTATAGAAGCAGATTGCCTCATCTTTCTTCCATGAAGCGCCTGGTGGGTTTGAATCATTGACCTTTTAGTTAGCAGTCAAATGCCTTAACCAATGCACCTCATTCAGTAGTCAAGCACAAACTACCTGACACACTCGGATCTATTTAGATGTGACAATGGTACCACAATTATTTAGGCAAATGTCCCTATTTTTGGATCTATGCTTAAGTATTTAAAAGTATGGTGTCATGAACTCTGCACCTTACTTTTATAGTTAAATGCAAAGTATATACAGATACGTATATGTTAAAAAAGGGCAGAATGTTAATAAATGTTCAATCTAGATACAATTATTTCCTTTTTTAGGCCATTTGTTAGAGGTTTTTTTAAAAAAAAAAAAAAAGAAGAGGGAAGCATTAAGAAAGATTGAGAAAAAATAGATTTCTACATGGCAAAATCAAAACACACTCTCCTACCTATGACTACTGGTTTCTTGATATCTCCAATAACCTAAAACTGTGCTGTTCATTATAGTAGCTACTAACCATATATACCTAAGCAAATTAAAATGAAAAAATCTAGGGGCTAGTTGCTACTATACTAGACAGTGCAGCTATAGGAAATTTCCATCAATGAAGAATATTCCACTGGGCTGCACCAGCTAGAATATCACTCACAGCTCACCTGGTAACTCACCTGGTGGTGGTGCCAAAAAGCCCGGTTTCTCCCCAAGTAGTGGACGTTTGGCAGGCCTGGGAAAGCAGTATCCCAAAGGAGCAGGCCTCTTGGAGGAGCCTACTGGATGCATGGGAGTGGGAAGCAGACCTTTGGGTTTGACCAGTCCTGCAGAGAACAAAAATCAAAACATAAACAGGACCCATAACAAGTGAAGAGATCTAATCAGTGATCAAAAACTTCCCAACAAAAAAAAATCCTGGAGTAGATGGCTTCATTGGGGAATTCAACCAAACATTTAAAAAAGAACTGAAACCTGTTTAAACTCTTCAGAGAAGGAGTATTTTCTAATTCATTCTATGAAGCAAACAAACCCTGATACAAGACAAGCACAGAAGAAAAGGTAGCTAAGGTTAATATCCCTTATAAATATAGACACAAACAGCTTCAACAAAAGACTAGTAAAAAAAATCCAACAGCATATTAAGAGTGATAGGCTACAAAATGTGAGTGACCAATATGGCACCACTGAGGATGACAAAGACATAGAGAGGTATATGGGAGGTACAGAAAACAAATACGAACCCTTTTGCACATACAGTACTGCGTTGTCAGTGAAGGCAAACATGGGATATGGGTGAATAGATGGGTGGACAGGCTAAACGATTAGATATGTCTATGAAATGGGGAGGGTATCCAAGAACATATATAGGGTTGGCAGACAATGGTCCTATAAGTTTATGTGAATGATCAGAATTCCCAGGTG
>NW_006921596.1:10391452-10430610 GCF_000298275.1 Orycteropus afer afer
AACAAACAAATTTATTTTCTCACTGTTTAGAAAGCTAAAGTTCTGAATTCAAGGTGATGGCTTTAGGGCAAGACCTTCTCTCTGTCAGGTCTGGAAGAGGGTCCTTGTCTCTTTTGAGTTTCTGCTCCTGGGCGATCTCCCTATGGCTTGCCATCACTCTTCCCCATCTCTGCTTCTTCTGCTTGTTTGTTCAATCTCTTTTAATCTCAAAAGACATAGATTAAGACACTCCATACTAATCCTGTCTGGGTAACATAATGAAGACATCCTACTCCCAAATGGGATTATAATCACAGGCATAGAGGTTAGGGTTTACAACACATCTTTTTTGGGGACACAATTCAATACATAATGGAGACAAAGTTTACTAGTGATTAACAGGAAGGGAAGGGGAAGTCATTGCTTATGGAGAGCACCGAGTTTCTGTTTATGGTGACAGGAAACTGGGTTTTGATTAAGGTTTATGGTTGCAAAGCTGATTAATGTAACTGATGTCATTAAATTGCACACCTGTACATGGCTGAACTGGCAAATGCTGTGTGATTTATATTTTTACAACAAAGAGCTACTGCAAATGCTGTTTATGTATAAACACCTCACAGGACCTTTCTTGGTTTGGAGGTTTAGGGTCATGGTTTCACGGGACATCTCAGATAAATGGCCTAATCCCAAACACTTTGTTGTTGTTGTTGTTGTTAGGTGCTGTCCAGTTGTCTCTGACTCACAGCGACCCTAGGCACAGCAGAATGAAACACTGCCCGGTCCTGTGCCAGCCTCACAATCCTTGCTATACCTGAGCCCATCGCTGCAGCCACTGGGTCCATCCATCTCATTGACGGCCTTCCCCTTCTTCACTGACCCTCCACTTTACCAAGCATGACATCCTTCTCCAGGGAATGGTTCCTTCTGACAACATGACCAAGGTAGGTGGGACAAAGTCCGGCCATTCTCACTTCCAAGGAGCATTTTGGCTGCACTTCTTCCAGGACAGATTTGTTAGTTCTTTTAGCAGTCCATGGTACTCTTAGCATTCTTCTCCAACAACACAACTCAAAAGCATCAACTCTTCTTCAGTCTTCCTTACTCACTGTCCAGCTCTCAAAGGCATAAGAGGCAATTGAAAATACCATGGCTTGGGTTACGCACACCTTAGTCTTCAAGGAGACATCTTTGCTCTTCATCACTTGAAAGAGGTCTTTTGCAGCACATTTGCCCAATGCAATACATTGTCTGACGTTCCTGACTGCTGCTTCCATTAGTGTTGATTGTAGAACCAAGTAATGTGAAATCCGTGACAACCTCAATCTTCTCTTCATCCACCGTGAAGCTGTTCACTGGACCAGTTGTGAGGATTTTTGTTTTGTTCATATTGAGGTGGAATCCATACTGCAGACTGTATTCTTCAACCTTCATCAGTAGGTGCCTTAAGTCATCCTCACTTTCAGCAGGCAAAGTTGTGTCATCTGCATATCACAGGTTGTTAATGAGTCTTCCTCCGATCCTGATGCTACATTCTTCTTCATATAATCCAGCTTCTTGGATTATTTGCTTAGTTTACAGATTGAATAAGTATGGGGAAAAGATACAACCTTGATGCACTCCCTTCTTGACTTTGAACCATGCAGTATCCCCTTGTTCTCTTCAAATGACAGCCTCCTGATCTATGTACAGGTTCCTCGTAAGTACAATTAACTGTTCTGGAATTCCTGTTCTTCTCAATGTTATCCATAATTTGTTATGATTCACACAACAGAATGCTTTTGCATAGTCAATGAAACATAAGTAAACATCTTTCTGGTATTCTTTGCTTTCAGTTAAGATCCATCTGACATCAGCATGATATCCCTCATTGCACACCCTCTTCTGAACCCAGCTTGCATTTCTGGGAGCTCTCTGTCAATATACTACTGCAACCATTTTTGAATTATCTTCAGTAAGATTTTACTTGCATATGATATTAATGATACTGTTTGATAATTTTCACATTCTGTGGGATCACCTTTCTTTGGTACAAATATGGATCTCTTCCAGTCAGTTGGCCACGTAGCTGTCTTTCAAATCTCTTGGCATAAGCAATCGAGTGCCTCCAGCAGGGCATCCATTTGTTGAAACATCTCAGTGGGTATTCTGTCAATTCCTGGAGCCTCGTTCTTCACCAATTCCTTCAGTGCAGCTTCGACTTCTTCCTTCAATACCACTGGTTCTTGATCATATGTCACCTCCTGAAGTGGATGAACATCAACCAATTCTTTCCGATACAGTGACCCTGTGTATTCCTTCCATCTTCTTTTGATGTTTCCTGCATCATTCAATATTTTGCCCATGGAATCTTTCAACATTGCAACCTGAGTCTTAAATTTTTTCCTCAGTTCTTTCAGCTTGAGAAATGCCGAGCATGTTCTTCCCTTTTGGTTTTCTAACTCCAAGTCTTTGCATATTTCACGGTAGTAATTGGCTTTGTCTGCTCAAGCTGCTCCTTGAAATCTTCTGTTCAGCTTTTTTATTTTGTTATTTCTTCCATTTGCTTTAGCTACTCTCTGCTCAAAGGCAAGTTTCAGAGTCTCTTATGACATCCACTTTGGTCTTTTCTTCCTTTCTTGCCTTTTTAATGACCTCTTGCTTTCTTCATGGATGATGTTCTTGATGTCATCCCACAATTCCTCTGGTTTTTGGTCACTGGTGTTCAATGTATCAAATCTATTCTTTAAATGATCTCTAAATTCAGAAGGGATATTATCAAGGTCATATTTTGGCTCTCATGGACTTGTTTTAATTGTCTTCGGCGTCAACTGGAATGTGCATATGAGCAGTTGATGGTCTGTTCCACAACCAGCTCCTGGCCTTGTTTTGGCTGAAGATATTGGACTTCTCCATCGCCTCTTGCCACAGATGTAGTCAATCTGATTCCTCTGTATTCCATCTGGTGAAGTCCATGTGTAAAGCCTAACATCTAAACACTAACCCTATGCCAAAATCCCACAACATCCAAACCCAACCACACACACAAAAACACACAAATAGGCAGACAACCAGGCTTTAGCTGTTCATCCCAAAGGGATCTTTCCTAATCTTTTAGAGGGGGCTAAGCAGGAAGTGGGAGCTCTGGTAGCACAGTGGCTAAGACACTTGCCTGCTAACCAGACGGCTGGCGGTTCAAACCCACCAGCCACTCCTCGGAAGGAAGGTTGGGCAATCCTACTTCCGTAGTGATACTGCCTCGGAAACCCAAGGAGGGGTGGCTATGAGTCAGGGCTGACTCGACGGCACATAACAACAACAACAACAAGCAGGAAGTATCCTAATATTCATACCACACTCATGCTCACCTCCCAAAAAAGATCTACCAAGTCCCCTTTGGGCCCACTCAGTTCCTTGATGGTATAGCCTGGGGCCAGCAAACTATAGCCTATGGGCCAAATCCAGCCTGCTACTTGTTTTTGTCTGAGTTACAAATGTTTTTTACCTCTTTAAATGGTACTGTACGTATCTACATATCCAAAAACCAAACCCACTGCAATTGAGTCGATTCTGACTCAAAGAGACCCCCACTGGGTTTCCAAGGCTGTCAGTCTTTATGGAAGTAGATTGCCTCATCTTTTTTCCATGGAGCAGCTGCTGGGTTCGAACCACCGACCTTCTGGTTACTGGCCAAATACCTTACCTACTATGCTAGTACATTTTGATTTCACTTCCTGGCACACGAGGACTAAAGTATTTCTATATGGCCCAGTAAGAAGTTTGCAAACCTCTGCTCTACTCTGTGCTTGTCCTGACTTCCTGGTCCTTCTCACAAATGGGTTTTATTCCAAATGTTTGATTTGGAGTTGTTTTGACACAGAGAATGCATTTTCTTAAACATCCAAAGCAGTGAAGTTTGCAGAAAGTTGATAAAAGCTGATTCATAACACACCTCAAGTATTCTCTGTTCCTCAGACTCTAACAGCCACCCGTCCATTGCATCTATCCATCTGTGGAACCTTTGCCTGCTCATGGCCTACAGTGGTCTGGCACACCACCAGCACCTTCTGGTGCTTCTCTCTTTGCCTCAGAAAGTCATCTCTGCCCAGCCTCACCCTGCACAACAGAACAATTTCTCCCAGCTCTCACCAAGGCCCAACAGCTAGCACCCAGCTCTTTAGGAAAGTCTGAACGTTTAGTTTGCAAACCAATGGCGACGATGGGAAGCAAAGCAGAGCAACAAGATTCCTTCCTGGTCCTTCCCTCCCTTTATTCACTTGCTTCTCACAAGAAAACACCAGGTGGTGAGAATGGGTCTGTGGATGAACCAAGAGGGGGCCTGAAATCACCAAGACACCCAGTTTGATGGAGTCTCTGGGGCATGTTGGGGTCAAGGAGGCCCCCAGCCCCCACTGATGCTACCACAACAGCAGGCTCTGCTCCTCCCTGGGGGGCCTGGAGGAAGTAGGGGAGGATCCAGGAGAGCACAGCAGAGGGAAGGCAGCAAGAAAGACGAGGCTCTGACAGGAACTGAGAAGATAGAGATCCACACTCACACGCATCCCGAAGTCAGCGGGTCAGAAAGGCAGGGGCCACGGAATGGCCGCCTCTAAGCCTGTGGCTCCTCAATACAGACTGACCTTTACTGTAAGACATGCACATGTACAGCTGCTAAGCCAGAGGCCACATTCCCTCCATTTTGACGCATAGTAACAGTCACAGTGGAAATGTAGTCCTCATAGGAAAGCTTTCTGACTAAAATCATCCCTGACTGCATAAAAGGGCAAAGCAGTATTTGACTCTTTTACACAAATGGATCCCGAGTCCAAAATCTGTTTCTTTTGTCCAGCAGCATCTGGCCTAAAAGTCACTGAGAAATACTGAGTTAAGTGAATGAATGAAGGGATGTACTAGTTAAATCCTACTGACAATGCCGAAGGTTTCTAACGACTCTGTACACCAAATTCACTGAGAAATCACATTTATGATCCAATCAATTAAAACCGAAAGGTCTTTAGGTGATAGAAATGCAGGTGAGTTTTATTTCCTTTTGTTTTATGCAGTTGCCCTTTAGAATTATTTTTTATTTTGTATTTTTGTTTCTAAGAGCTCTGGTAGCATAATACCTAAGGCATTTGACTGCTAACCAGAAGGCTGGCAGCTCAAACCCACTGCCACTCCTTGGAAGGAAGACTGGGCAATCTACTTCCGTAGAGATACCACTTTAGAAACCCAAGGAGGGGTTGCTATGAGTTGGAACCAACTCGACGGCAGTGAGTTTGGTTTTTGGTTTTATTTTTATTTATATGCAACATTGTTTTCATAAAAACAATAGAGTGATTTTAAAGAATAAAGTTAAGTGGAATACAAAAAGAAAAAACCCAAAATCTGTTGTTAGTGCCTGCCCCTCATCCCCTTCTGCTAACAAAAGCTCTTTTCCCACAACTAGAAAGTTTAGATAGGAACCTTAGGGGGCACCAAGTTTATGTTAAGCGGGAGAGGAACAATTCTGAGAAAGGGTGAGATGGTTACACAATTCAAAGAATGTACAGGCAGTCCCCAGGTTACAAGTATCTGACTTATGGACAACTTCTTCTTGCCCTTTGAACCTGTTCTGCCGTGGACAATGAAATGAAACAAGAACAGACCCGAAGTTTTATAATTTGGCAGATCCAGCAAGGTAACCAGAACAGGAAAAGTTATGGGTCAAAGCATAGGAATGGAAGGCCTGGAAGACACGTCGTGAGCCCTTTCAGGAGCCCGATGCATGAGATTGGATTTTTGGCAGGACTGTAAGGAGATACAGATTCAAATCTGCACGGCTGGCTGCCATGTTTGAGCAGAGTGCCACCATCTTTAAGCTGGCCAGTGCATTTCAGACTGTGCTCAAAACCTGGGGGCAAGAGATCTGGCTGCTATGCATCATGTATGCTGCCCATGTTGCCCTTTTTCTGTAAGAGGGGGACTGAATTTCTAGCAAGGCTTCCACTCGTATTTTTTCCCATTCTGTCTACCTTCCTGGTTCACCATAACCTTAAAACTTTGGGTTTGTTCCAATGAGAGACACTTCCTTGGCCATGACTGACCCAGGCAGAACTGGTTCAAAATCCTGACAAATTCTGAAAGACACAGGTAGGAACGGACCTCATTCCTAACCTAAGGACCTACAATCAATGTCACTGAACTATACATGTAGAAAATGTTGAATTGGTATATGTTCTGCTGTATATATTTTCAACAAAACAAACAAAAAGCTCTTTTGCCTTTGGGGAAACTGCTCCCCTCCTTGACCTGTTGACCCTAGGGTGCAGGCAGACCCCTGATCTTCACACTGCATCCTGTGGCCAGTCCCTGTATGTCAACCACTGTGACAGCTAAGGACAGCACCTAACCTATGCCAAGCCTGTCAGCTCAAGCCTCTGCTGCAAATTTCAAGAAAGCCATGCTCTTCACATTCAACGCCAACAGGCCCTAGAACATTTGGGAGAAAAGCAGAGGTGAGGATGGGCCACCTGAGCAACAGGTGCCAGGCAGGCCTGCAGCTACTGAGTCCCTGGAATCTGAGCCAATCAAGTCTCTCCTTTGTTGTAAGCTGACTTCAGTTGGGTTCCTGTCATTCACAATGGAAAAAGTCTGTGGTAGTATATACTCATTTCAGGCAGATGTCAATTAAGATTCGGCACTGACTATTCAGAAGCTGTGCGTTGCTATGATGCTGGAAGCTAGGCCAATGGTGTTCAAATACCAGCAAGGGTCACCCATGGTGAGGGGTTTTAGTGGAGCTTCACATTAAGACGGACTAGGAAGAGAGGGCTGGTGATCTACTTCTGGAAACGAGCCGATGAAAACTCCAGGATCACAACAGAATATTGTCCCACACAGTGTTGGAAGATGAGCCCCCATGGCTGGAAGTACTCAAAACACACAGCGTCCACAAAATGAACTCAAGCATAGTAACATCTGTTAAGATGGCGCAGGACTGGGCAATGCTTTCTTCTGCTGTACAGGGGTCACCAAAAGTCAGAGCCACCTTAACAACAACAAACTCACCGAAGTAACCTCAAAACTATTCATCGTGATTCTGAGTACTTATGAGAAGTCAGTTTAAGTCACTCAAACTATGGCCCCAAATCTTAGAATAGGAATTCTTCTAACTTTCTCCCTGGAATAAATTTAGGCAACTTACCCCCACATACAAGGAAAATAAACCCACAGTCTCAGCTATACTGGCAGACAATCCTCCCAGGCTTGGCTGTCTGGGTGGCTTTGGACACCAACTGAATCCCCAAGTGTCTCTCCTGGTCTTCTGCAATCTTTGTTGTTGTTGTTGTTGTTGTTATGTGCCGTCGAGTCAGCCCTGACTCATAGCAATCCCTCCTTGGGTTTCTGAGGCGGTATCACACGGAAGTAGATTGCCCAACCATCCTTCCAAGAAGTGGCTGGTGGGTTTGAACCACCAGCCTTCTGGTTAGCAATCAAGTGCCTTAGGCACTGCACCACCAGAGCTCCTTCTGCAATCTTAGCATTCCTTCAAACTCTGACAACAAACCAGCAATTGCTCTACACTGTTCTGCATTCTCGGAGAACTCTTACAGAAACCCAAGAGCTACTAACTTATCTTGTTCCTAGAAAAGGTACTGACCTGGTAGTGGAAGGAGACCCCCTGCTGGTCTGTCACCCAGCAAAGAGGACTGGATGGGAACAGTGGGAGGAGGGCCCAGGAGGGATTTCCTCTCAGAGGTTGGAAGAAGTGGAGGTGGCTTTCCCACGGTGGGGGTGTTCCTGCCTTGAAGTGAGGAATGGCCACTGCCAGTCAAAGGCTCTGGCGTCTCAAAGCCTGGAAAGAAGAACACAAATAGTCAGCAGAAGCCTGTGGACAGGCCAGCAACCTGTACAAGGAACTACTCGAGGAATTCAAGGAAGATCCTCACTTTAATGACTAAAAAAGCTGACTGCCATGGAGTCAATCCCACGCGGGTCAGAGAAGAACTGGGCTCCTCAGGGTTTTAGAAGTCAATTATGAGGACTTCCTTCCAAGGTGGCTCTGGGTGGGCTCCAACCTCCAACCTTTCAGTTGGTAGTTGAGTGAGTTAACTGTTTACACCACCCAGGGACTTACTGACTTAGAGGCTTCTAGGCGCTCTGGTGGCATAGTAGGAGCTCTGGTGGGGTAATGCCTAAGGCATCTGACTGCTAACCAGAAGGCTGGTAGTTCAAACCCACTAGCCACTCCTAAGGATGGGGCAATCTACTTCTGTAGTGCTATCACCTTGGAAACCCAAAGAGGGGTTGCTATGAGTTGGGTCTGACTCAATGGCAGTGAGTTTAGTTTTTGGTTTATTATCACAAAGAAACAAGACTGCTGTACTTTAAGTTCATACCACCTCAAAGTGAGTACAATAAAATGGTACAAAAATGAAACACATATTCAGTATCTGATAAGATGAACAAGTTCTTTTCAAGTTTTAACAGTCTCGTCACTATTTACAACAAATGGAAAAGTCACTACTTTAAGGAGTTTGGCTTGTGACTGGAAGGGTCTTTAAAATCCTTAGGAACTTAAAAAAGAGGAGCTGCTACTTCACATTTACCATACACTTAAAAGTAATCTTATGAATGTCTCAATTAGCAAGACCTGGAATGTGGGAAATACTCTGTTAGGGAACCAGAACTACTTCATACACATCCATCTCTATTCATATGCTAAAACTCTGGTTCACAAGAAAAGCAGCATTTTACCCTATAAACATTAAACATTAACATAGTCTATTCCTATCTGAAGCATGTTCCTAACAGATACCTTTGTATCACAAAGACACTGCACAGGCATATTCTCTCAATTACTCTCTCTTCATTCATGGGTTTGCAGGAAAAGGATTTTGGTCTGGGCTTTAAAATGGGGAGGCAGACAGGGCAGTGCTAAATACCTTCCAGTTGTTGTTTCCTGGTCTTCAGATAGTCAATGATCAGATTCAACTCATTCACGTACAAATGCTTCCCCTCAGTTAACAGGAAGAGAAGATGCCGAATGCCCGAAGGCACAGTGCAGCGGGTGAAGCGCTCCCGCGCCAGGGAGTCAGTAACCAGCGCTCCGGCCCTCAGAGAGATCCCAGCATGCTCCTGCCTCTCCCGTTCAGCACAAATCCTCCTAAACTCTTCAGCAACCAGCACCAGCGCGTCCTCCAGGAGTATGTGACGATGTACTGGGGACAAGAGAGATTCTGACGAATCAACCCAAGAGCTCTCATTATTTTCAGACACGTTTATAAAAAGACAAGAGAAACGACAATCAGAAAAAAACTAATACACATAGTTAATCTAAGTACATGTTGTTTAAGTGCCCTCCGCTTACAATACAGATATGACTGTCTACTGACTCAAGTGACTGGGACCCTTAACAGCAGGTGTCTTGTTGGATTTAAAAATTAAACATTACATTCTGTTTCAAAATTGTAACATGTGGCAGCTTGGTTTACTTTTTCCTTTTCAAACCTTCATTTTACCATTAACAGCTCCACACTAAGCTGACCAAAAAGAGAGGGAGGAAATAGTGGGTGTAGGTCAATGAGATTTCTTACATCTGAACATCGAAAAAAAAACCAAACCTGCTGCCATCAAGTCAACTTCCTGTAAGCTACACGTGTCAGAAGCCATGTCACTTCACGTGGGGGTAGCAAAATCATCATCATCAGGCCAAAGCTGGTTCCTATGAGGTGGAAGTCAGACATGCGTCCACCCTGCAACTTTTTTTTAACAATACTGACACCAGCCATCCCTCCCACAGCACACTCTATTTCTAAGCTGGGTTTGATAATTTGTTACAATGGCCACACAGAACTCACAGACTGGACTCACAGTTACTGAGTTTATTAAGTTTATTAAGGAAGTAACAAGTTATAACACAGGACCAGGATCAACTTGGAAGTAACAGGAACAACTCAGGAGGCAGGATACAGCTCTTCAATCAGGACAGCTTCCAACCAAAGCAGCTCTCAGCTTCTCCTCAGCCAAGCCTGCAGGCAGGCTGCACTCTCAGCTCTGCTGCTGCTAGGCCCTCATTGGGCCTGGCCTCTGCCTTGCTTGGGCTAGTGTTACTGCTCTTTAGCTCCGCCTGAGGCACCTGACTCCTCCACCAAGCCTCCTGCCCAAAGGTACTCAGCTCTTGCTCCATGGCCTGGAAGCCCACCGGAGCCATGTTAACATAGGTCTCCTGGTTCCTGCTGCTGTCACTCGTGCTGTCTTACACCATCTCAGTGTTAAATCTCTGACTCCTGGGTCTAGGAGGTTTTCAACACAGGAACACTAGGTCCAAAAGATGTACTCCACTCCAGGTTCTTCTTTTTGATGTGAGGTCCCCGCTCAACCTCTGTGGGATTAGCCCTTTTACAAGCCTACTCCTCTTACCAAGATCATGAACTGACAATCCCCTTGGTAGACTATGGCCACCTTATTTGCATAGTAAACTGTCCAATCCCTTTGCAAGATTGTTGTTGTTGTTGTGTGCCATCGAGTTGGACCTGACGCATAGCGACCCCTCCTTGGGTTTCCGAGGCAGTATCACTACGGAAGTAGATTGCCCAAACTTCCTTCCGAGGAGTGCTGGTGGGTTTGAACCACCAGCCTTCTGGTTAGCAGTCAAGTGCCTTAGGCACTATGCTACCAGAGCTCCCTTTGCAAGATTATGGCCTAGCAAATCACCTTGGCAGAACTACAAACCCAAGGCCAGAAAGACCATATATAAAGAGAAAGGCATTGCACTGTGATAGTAAATAGTAAAACACATATAGGTAGATTATTATTATTATTTAAATCTCATGAGTCTTTTGGTCTCCAGTTTGAGAAACATTTACTGTAGCAGTAAGACTGAGACAGACTGGGATATACTGTGGAAACCATAAAAATCTCAAGGGCTTAAAATAACAAGTTTTCATTCTGGCTTGGTTCTCATGTCCATCACAGGTCATCAGAGAACTGTTTCCCACCATCCTCATCTAGGATCCAGGCTGCTGGAGTAGCCACACTGTTCATTTATTTCTTAACTATGTATATGCAATACTTTGATAGAAGACAGACAGACACACTGGTATAGGGCTTCCAGACTCCATCACTGTACCTGAAACCCACAGCCTCCATGTGGGTCTGCTGTCTTTGGCTCAGCCTTTTGGGATCCTGACCCAAGTTAAAAGTCTTCCCATGTCAGGTCAGGGAGTGTTCCAGCTCCAAGTGATACGTATAAAATAAATTCCAGGTATTAAGAAGAGCTTTTTCATAACTTAATGTCTATAATCTTCTACATGTTATCTAATCTCTCCCAGGTTTATCAGCTGAGAATAAGACTTAAAAGAAGTTCACTCTCAAATGGGAGCGCCCTTCCTTGTCTTGCCACACATCACCCCAGCTTCTGAACAAATTTAGGGCCCAAGAGGTGCAGAGTGGAAATGGGGATGACAGTATTTGGCTAAATCTTAAACTGTGTTTTTTAAGATTACATTTAGGAAGAAAAATTAACAATGTTTGCCTTTAGGCTCTAACGCTCAGAGTATGACTATTTTAAATGTTTGAGCATAGAAGCAGCTCCATATACTTCTGAGTAACACCTACATACAAGGTAGAAAACAAATGGCTGGCTACAAAGCATTAAGAGGAAGTCCAGCTAAGGCTAATTTTACTAAAATAGATGCAGCTTAGAGAAAGAAACCGAAAGTGTTCTTTTTATTGATGACCTGGGTTCAACAGTAATTCAATTCAGGGATGACAAATGAGGCATATGCCGATTAACACTATTCTAAAGAGCCCTGGAGGAGCTCTGGTAGCGTAGTACCTAAAGCACTTGACTGCTAACCAGAAGGCTGGCGGTTCAAACCCACCAGCCACTCCTTGGAAGGCAGATGGGGCAATCTACTTCCATAGTGATACTACCTCGGAAACCCAGGGAGGGGTCGCTATGAGTCGGGTCTGACTCAACGGCACGTAACAACACAACAAGGAGCCCTGGTGGTGCAATGGTTAAGCACCAGGCTGCTAACTAAAAGGTTGGCAGTTTGAACCCACCCAGGAGCGCCACGGGAGAAAGACCTGGACATCTGAGTCCATAAAGATTACAGCCAACCAAACCCTATGGGGCAGTTCTCTGTCACAGGCGGGCACTGTAAGAATCAATCCAATGGCACCTAACAACAACATTATTATTCTGGACATGAAAAATAAATTGTTTATTTTCTGAAGCTGTAACATGTTAAAACTTTCTTGAAGTGGTGCTTTTCCCTCCAAGTATTTTGGTACTAGACAAATTATTTTATTTAGTGACTGATTTTCTAAATGACCTCGTATGAATGTCAACATTTAAGAAATTAGATGGGATTAGCCTTTTTCATAACCTGTTCAAATTAAAGCTATTTTTTTCCCCAGCATGAATATACATGTATGAGTCTGTTACCGAAGGAGCTCTATATTTTCTTAAATGCTCTCTGTATTTTATCTTTCTAGCTTAAAAAAAAAAATTATTGTGATTTGGGTACAAATTTACAAAGCAGATTCATTTTACTGTCAACAGCTCATACACACTTGGTTTCATGACACTGACTACAATCCCAGCAACACATAGCTCTCCTCTCATCCCCTCCCTGTGGCCACTCCTTCCCCGAGGCCTTACCTATCCATTCCCGCCTGTGCCTGTCCAGCTCTCCCCGTCCCCCTATGCAATGCTGCCTTCTGATCTCTCACGGTTGATTAATCTAAGAGGTGCCTCTCCCTGGGGTAGGTGTTCCGCTCATAGGCCTTTCTACTGTTTGGCTGAGAGCTAATCCATGGAACTGTGTCCAGTTCCAGGCCCGAAGGATAACCTGAGGCCAAAGTCTCAGGAGTCTCACCAGGCCCTCTCCAGCCAGTAATTCTGGTCACATTTGTGTTTCTGAATTGTGTTCCACATTTTCCCTCCCACTCTACCTAGGATCTCCAATTCTGATCCTTTTCCAAGTGGTTGGGATTGGCAGCCAGGCACCATCTAGTTCTGGTCTCTTGAAACTATTGGTTTCAGTTGTTTTCTGTCTTCAGTAGATTGGGACTTCTAATTCTGAAAGTACGTGTTCTTTCAAATTTTCAGAACTTGGGTATAATAAAAGTATAGTTTAGTTTCGTTATTTATGTATATTATGATTTGGGTGAAAGTTTACTAGTTTTGCTATTTATTTTAAAAGTAAATTAGGTATTTTCTAACCTCAGAAAACTCATGTTTTTTACATTCTTGAGAAGAGTCTTGAGCAAGAGCTGCTATGGACAGCTGTACAGAGGCCGAGTAAATGGGATGGTAAGAATGAAAGATGTCCTGGCATCTCTGAGATGATGGGAAACACGTGGTCTTCATTTTTCTCTTCTGAGACCCAGGACTGTGGCTGGATCACAGGCCTCCTTAAAGTCCTCTTAGAAGCTACAGACATGACACAAATCCAGCTACTAGTACTTCACAAGAGGGTACTGGTCATTCAGAGGTAGAATTCTCATCTTTTTATGCAGGAGATTCAGGTTCAATTCCCAGCCAATGCAGCTCATGGACAGCTACAAGTCCTCTGTGCGTGGAAGCTTCCAAACTAAGACAGACTAGGAAAAGAGACTTGGTGATGCAGCGAAAACCTATGGATCACAACAGTCCAATTCATAGCTGGTCACGGGGAAGAACAGGACTGGGCGTTTTCGTTACATCGCCCATAAGCTGGGAGCCAACCAGACAGCAGCTAATAACAAGAGTTACATAGGTCTCTCCCATGGAAAAGGTCTCCCAACTTAGCAGTGGAAACCCTATACTGCCAAGGAGACACGAGTTGGGATGGACTCCCGAGGGTCTGTTATAGAAACCTGCCTGGCTGCCCTTACCTGGGCAGAGAAAGGAAACAGAGTTGACCTTACACCTTGCACAGTGCCTGGCACATAGTGGCATTCAAAATGTCTGGACTGAACAGAATGCTATCAAGAGCTTCTACAAAGAGAGGGCTAGAAAACCTATGTTCCTTTTGAAGAGGGGAGGGAGCACCAACTCAAGCTCCTGTCTGAGAAGAACACCACTTCCAGTCTCCATCTGTTGCCTAGGTCAAGGGAGAAGACCAAGATAAAAGAGAAGCAGCAGCTCTGACTGGGAGGGCGAAGATAAAGGTGGTCTAGGATGTGTGCATGTCTGTGTATTTTAAGGAGGAAAAAATATAGAGTTTCTTTTTGTGTATTCTCCCACGTCTAAGGATAATGAAATGGATGAGATCCTTAGAAAAGACAAAGTTGGTGAGAAAGGTAGTCTGAGAGAACGCAGGAGATGATGGCCACAGAGCCTTTTAGACTTAGCAAGGTGGCGAAAGCCGGTGGTGAGATCTGGTCAGAAGTTCTACATAAAGGAACTGAATTGGTCACATAATATTTTAGATGAGATAGTCTGGATTCTTAAGTAAGAAATAAAGATGAATTAGGCTTCAGTTGTCTTTAATACCCAGGAGAGTGATTTTCGATACCTCTTTGAGTCATTTTTTTTCTCAACCAGTTTGTTGCTGTTGTTGGGTACTGTCAAGTCAATTTTTGACTCATAACAATCCCATGTTTCATAACAATTCCGTATGATGGAGAGGAACAGCCCCGGAGAGTTTTCTAGTCAGATCTCCAAGTCTTTCTCCACCAGAGCTGCAGGGTGGGTTTGAACCACCAACCTTTCTGCTAGCAGTCAACCACTGAATCACACTGCACCACCAGCGTTCCTTGTAGATCCTGTTCAGCTTCTGACAAATGTGAACCTTCAAAGTATACCAGTGTATGAAGAAAGCTATTATTACATTTTTAAAGAAGGGATTTTTTTAGGTGATAGTTCTAGATTAATCTAAACTTACTTTTGATAGATTCATGAAGCAGAATTACGGTGCAGGAGGAAAGTTCCAGATGACACCCTTCAACAAGAATACAAAACGGGGAGCCATCTTGTTTCACTTCCTGGAGTGCGCGAGTGAGAGCTGCCTCAGACATGAGGTGAATCATCTCCACCACGAGGCCATGATCCTGTAAGCGCTGACCTATGGCTGTCGCGTATGCCCTCAAAACAATAAACAAAAAATAAAAACATACACATGACAGAAAGGTAAAGTTACTTTCAGTCAAACAAAAGGAAAAATCCATGTCACCGTGCAGTCGCTATGCAGGTTCTTTGACGCACCACAAGTTGAAGTGAGGTATAAGATACTGCATTTTTACTGTAATAAGACAACTGAATTCCATCCTAAGAATACTGTGTTGTTGTTTTTTTCTTTTTAAAAATAATGCATGATTTACAACTTTTCACTCACATTGAAAACATTCAAGGATATGCTTGCTATATCTGCCTCACAGGATCAGATAGTTACAACAACTGGAGATAACGTCCTCAAAAAAAATTACTTCTTTGAAAATGTTGTGTCCTCATACCACTGACAAAGTATATAATGCTTTAAAAAAAGCAGAGATGTCAAAGTCATACTTTTTGGGTGATGTGATAAACTGGTTAAGCACTATGAATGTGGCCAGCCTAACCTTTTCAAAATGTAAACATTCAAGTATTATTTGATGAAGTCACTTCAATTAAAGGACTACGAAAGAAAATTTAAGGTTGTTTAAAAGAACAGATGAGACTGTTATGTCCAGAAAACAGAGAGATTGCTCATCTACCTTGAGCTCCTGGAATAGACTCTGATTTGTCGTGGTCACTACCACAGAGACCATGCCTTGCTCAGGAGAGAGTGGATGGAGCCAAGACGCTCCTCTGGAGTTAGCCATCTCAACTGATACCAACCATCACGTAACTGGCCTTGATCGAAAAGCAAGTCTTTGCATCTCTTATTCCATCGGCCTCAGTCCACAAGCCCCAAGGAATCTGTCCTAGACCTCTCCTTTGGGTTTATGCATCCTGCCCAGACCCTTGCCTTCTTTTCCCACTCCAATCTGCCCTACACTTGAGTCGCAGAGGAACCTTACACTTGTACTACTTTCAGAAGTGTCACAGTAACTGCTCAGCATCCTTAACTACCCCAGGAAAGTCCTGCCAAGACACAGTCCCAACCTGTCTTTAATGGCTCTGTAACATATTGTTGTGTGCCGTCAGTTGATTCTGACTCCTGGAGACCCTATAGGGCAGAAGAGAACTGCCCCGTAGGGTTTCCTAAGCTGCAACCTTTCTGGGAGCAGATCACCAGGTCTTTTCTCCTGCCGAGGGGTTGTGGGTTTGAACCACTGACCCTTCAGTTAGCAGCAGAGCCCTTAACAATCCGGGATCCTCTTTGTAAGCTACTGATCTTCAAGCATTCTGTTCTCTTTCCAAATTTAATTTCTGGTGAGCCCTGGACAATCAGTCTCTGCAGCTCTCCCCAGACTTTTCTTCTAGTTCTGCCTTCCCTGCCATTGTGTGCTTGCTGAACTCTAACCAGTCCTCACTTCCAAAACCCAGGTCAAATGATATTCCCAGAACAGTAATCCCCTCTTCTTCTTAGGCACACTCTGCTTAGAAAGGGTGTTGCTCTTCCCATGTTTAGTCTTCTACTTGGTATTATGTAAATATTCTACCTTATTAGACCGTATATGTCTTACAAATAGGAATTGTTTGTTACTTAATTATCTTTATGTCCTTCACTGAGCACACAGCTTTACGTATAACAGGTGCATATTAAATGTATGTTTTGTGAATTAAAAATTAGTAACATGGCAGGAAATTTGCTTTTCTGACAATTTAGGAGAGCAAATGGATGATTTCAGAAAATAAATCCAAGAGGAAAACATGACACAGTTCATATTTACAGAGTGGCAGTTAGAAAAATAATTCACATTGGATGACATGATTTGAAAATTCATTACTGTTTTAGAAATAAAGGAATAAACTAGCCAACAAATATATCACTGCAAATCTTTCAGACACTAAAGTTACAACACAGAAAAAGCAGAGTGTCTGTCCTAATTCACAATTTTCTAGCAGATGCAGGTTACGTGACGGCAGAGGAATTCCTAAACTGCATCACAAAGCTCATCCCCTCGGTATCCTGGTCCACAGCTAAATGCCAGGACAGCACCACACCAGCAAAGACTGGACAGCATCTAAGAAGTCATTTCTAAACACCACTCCCGACAGAGGGGGTCAAGAAAAGCAATCTGCAGTCCCCCTCCCCACCACAAAACACTGCACTTGAATCAATGGCTCTGGAGATGGGAAGGTGGCAAGATGACCAAGTTGTATGAATTGGATGGAATTCCTGGGTGGCACACATGGTTAGGCCACTATAAAAAAGGCCTGTGGAATCCACCACTGATATGGAGCACAGTGCTTCTCTGACACACATGGGGTTCCCGTGAGTTGGAATCAACCCAACAGCAACTGGTTCGGTTCCCGTTTTTTGTAAGCTGGTTGACAGCTAAAGTCACTCACAATTCTAAAAGCAGCAAAAAATGCTACAAGTTGGATGTGATTCTTGCTGCAAATTTCGAGAAAGCTAATCTAGTCAGAGATTAACTCAGTGACTCTGGTTGATGCAGAGTCCTGTAGCAAAGTGGCTAAATGCTAAAGAAGCATAAAGCCACTATGCACACTGAGTCCTTACTAAGTCCAGGTTCAAAATTTCTGTTTAAATTACTACATGATCAAATTAATTCAGGGCATATCGA
The DNA here is from genome assembly GCF_000298275.1 of Orycteropus afer afer. Classification (NCBI taxonomy): domain Eukaryota; kingdom Metazoa; phylum Chordata; class Mammalia; order Tubulidentata; family Orycteropodidae; genus Orycteropus; species Orycteropus afer. The sequence continues at coordinate 10,409,060 of NW_006921596.1, forward strand.
GCTGTCTTTCTCAATTATTGAAGTGAAATTCCACAATTTCCTAACGTAAAAGGAACTGGCCTCTCCCACCTTCCCCACACTTTGATCTCATTTTTTCCACTACACGATCTCCCAAGGTCCAACCTAAATACCCTCTAAATGATATGGAGCTATCACTTTGCTCTAAGAAACTTTCAGAGAAAAGATGCTATCTACAAATAAAGTAGAGATCTGATAAAGGGCTATCAGAAAATAAAAATTCTGAGTCATCTTAAGATTGCAGATTTTCATACACAAAAATGGGAAAAGTCAATGCTGTCTTAATGCTGAGCTATTTTATGCATATTTTGTCTCCTGTGCTGGAATTCTTAGTTCTTATCATGTCTGGATCTTCAGCATCACTCAATTGAGTACCGAGCTGAAGTAAGTGTGCATACCTCCAATCCTCAGTTTGCCTCCCTGCCAGGCACTTTACCAAGCACTAAGAAACCTGACAGCTGACCCCGAGACACAGTTATCATCACATGGGAAGGGACAGACATAAACCAGGAACACAGCATATCAGGTGCCAGCCCACAGTATTCAGGAATCAGGGCACTTTGGAGCCTGGAGGGTGAGCTAGACACAGCCAAGAGGGCACGGGCAGCACTGAAGGCTCCCAGAAGACCAGGGCTGCAACCAAGCTTCAGTGATCAGCATGAGTTAGGCAGATGGAGAAGCAGGAACAGGCGTCCCAGACTGAAGGAACAGCATGGAAAAGGCTAAGAGAAATTCAACAAACTGCTGAGCTATGAGAGGAACACTTCTCTGAAAGACCAGGGAAGCCAACTTTGTGTATGTACGCTAGAATGTCAGCTCCACGAGGGCAGGGCTTTGGTCCGTTCTGTTTACTAATGCATCCCCAGAGCCTAGAATAGTGCCTGCCACATGCCACCTTTCTCATCCTTGGAAACCAGCTTTGTTTTTTTGTTTTTCTTTATAAAATTGATAGATGCTCATTGTAGAAAACTTAAGCAATCCAGAAAAGTCATCTTTAGAACTCCCCCTCTCACAGTCACCACGACCGACAGATTAGTAAAGCCAGTAGTGTAATCCTTGTAATTCTTCAAGCAATATTCTAAAAGAGCACCTTGAGAGTTCCAACTGCCAGTGACTTAAGTACTCAAGGCTGAATATCTAATTATTCAATCTGTACACAATCTCATTGGACATGCTAAAAAGAAACACACCTACCTCAGTTCTTTGCCCAGAAAAATAATGATGCAATCTGAAGGCCTCTCACGATGAAGCTCTTTCTGAATCGTTTGATAAAAGTGCCGGAAAAGCTCTTCTCTCCGAACGTCCCTGCTGTTGGCATTGTCTGAAAAAGAACTATTCGTTCATGCTTTTGCAAGGCCAAAAGCAATCGCTGACATTTTTCAAGGTTTCTTTACAAAAGTGTAAATGAAAGGCGACTTCTACAAAGGACAAAGAAAATGTAAGTAGAATTTCGACAACATTCTTACCTAACTGAGAATGCAGGTATTGGTCACAGTTATCTTCATTGCTTTTTGAATGATCAGCCATATTCCCCCATAATTCAGTGCCACTGGAAATATAACAAATTTGCATAAATATACGTTCCCTCTAAATGTGCCTCAGAAAGAAAAAAACAAAGATCCCTAGAGCACAGCTCACACAATACACAAACACTTAAACAAGGGCTGTGTCTACTTAAAGGCAAAATACTATTCAATAATCTGTTCTCACTTTAGTATGCTGTGGGTTTCTGGGACTCTCTGCCCTTCCCTATTCATTTCCTTTTTCCTGTTATGATGAAAAGTACTATATAGACTCACTGATCTTTGTCAAGTAGGACTCATATATATATATATATATATATATAGTCATGCAATAAGGTGTCTATTCAAAAGAACATGACACAATTTACTAGAAGTGTTCATTTTTTAAAGGAGAGGACTTATCTCTGAAGGGCTTCATCGAATATGAGTGAAAAATTAATCCATGAGATCTGCTCACTTCTACTCCTAAACACTCTAAAGCTCCTGTGAGCAAGCTACTTTCTCTTTCTAAAAGCGTGCAAAATCATGCACAGATGCTGGGTAATCTATTAGCCACCTCAAGTAGTCCCCTTTGCTGTGATTTAACACAAAAAAGGGAGAATTTGATGCACTGTGTACCCTAAATCAGCCATCTTTATGGTGGTTCCCCAGCACCCAGACACCAATGTTCCTTCCATAAGGAACATCCTGCCAGAGAGAGAACCACCTCCACAGACAGCAATTAACTTTCTTCTCACACGAGGCATCACGCTGTGTGGCCAACAGCCACGGAGCAGCCCCAGTCAATCCATGACTATTCAGCAAGTTGCCAACATCCTTAATCCCTGTGCTCTTCCCCTTCACGTGTTTTATTCAGGATCTTGTCTACATCCAAGCTCCTGACAGAACAGAAGTGCAGCTCTTTTTGACACTCAAAGCTCATGCCTGAGCCCATGCTTCCCCCTACTGCCCTTAAGAATCCTGAGCTACAGAACAAGGTGTCCCTCACCCAAGCAGGTGTGACCTTTGTCCACTGTCTTTGGCCAAAAACTGGCCGTTGACTCTAGAGGCATTCTTTAAACTACCTGCTTTTGGGTCTTCCTGCCTTTCTTTCAAACTTTATACATTTTCTTTTCCAATGAAGTGATCTGTCAACTCCCCACTACCACCACCAATTGATTATAGAGGGTCATCAAAAATGAGGAAAATCCTCAAAGAGATGGATTGACGCAATAGCCTCAAATAATGTGCTCAAACCTATCCAAGACTGTGGACAGCGTAAGACCAGGCAACGTTTCCTCCTGTTACACATCAGGTTGCCATGGGTAGGAGCCAACACTTCCACCAATCAGAGGAAATGTGAAGGTGTCCAAGAAGTTGCTACCTGCTCAACCTGGAAAGGCAGTACAATGGTGGGGGTGCAACTGTGCGAATGTCAATCCCAGCTCTGTCACTGGGTAACCCCGAATAAGTTACTGAACCTCTCTATGCCTCAGTTTCCTCACCTATAGAATGGGGATACTAGTAGAATCCACCTATTAGGACTGTTTGAATAGCAAATGAGTTACTACAGGGGAAGTCCTGAGAAGAGTGTCTGATAGCAGGATAGGTTTCAATAGATACTAGCCATTATTACCCACACCTGCCTTCGGGTTTCTTCCTCTTGTTCTTTTTTTTTTTTTTTTTAAATATAACTTATTTTGTTGTTGTTAAGACTATACACAGCAAGACAGACCAAATTCAACAGTTTTTACATGTAAATTCAGTGGCACTGATTACAGTCCTTGAGTTGTACAACCATCCTCACTCCCCCCCTTTTCTGAACTGCTCCTCCTCCATTAACATAAACTCACTGCCTCCTAACGTTGCTGCCAAATCTTTCTCAGCTGTTGTTGTCAAACAGCTCACAGAGATAAATATTAAAAGATGCTCAAGGTAGACATTCTTTATTAGTAAAGCTAAATGCTTGGTTGGTTTGCCTTCAGGTTTCTCTCAGACCAGAGCTGAGGTAATCGCTCCTCCAGAAGATCACATCATGGCCTCATTTTCAGGAACTGTTACGGAGAGAAACTAACTGCCACTAATAGTCACTCCTGAATTCTACACTTCCAAGCGTTTCTGCACTTGAGGAAAGCATTTTTCAATTCTAAATTATTAATCTACTCTGACACAAATCTCATCTTTAATGTAGGTGAGAGAGAGGTCCTGTCAAGGTTCATACACATAAAAATCAATTCAACTACAGTTCAAGGCAAAGGCAAAGTGCTTTTACCAAAACCACCACTCCTCGGAAGCAAGGTTGGGCAATCTACTTCCGTAGTGATACAGCCTCGGAAACCCAAGGAGGGGTCGCTATGAATCAGATCCGACTTCACGGCAGTGCGTTGCATTTGTTGCGTTACAGAGAGAGAACCAAGGCAAGAACTTGGAACTGCTATGTTGATTTACTTATTTAGTTACTTAGGGGTACTCCAGCACTGAAAGTAACAGAGACAACGTCAAAAGTGATTCACATACTTTGGACTCCTACACAGCAGTTAAAAACAACGAAGCTGAATAATCCCCCCAGCACATACTATTACGTGAAAGAAGCAAGTTCTAGAACAGTATACCAAGCCTGAGCCATTTAAGCTAAAAACAATGGGAAAAAATCAAGAATGGTATGAAAAGTGATGTTCACCTTTTATTATCAGAGACTTTGACATCCATTTGTGAATTATCTGGGTAAAAAATTAAGTGACTTCTATTTATACTTATCTTCCTAATAAAACAAATTTGTATTTTTTGAGCATACAGCAGTGGTTAAATGGCAGCACCAAAAAAAAAAAAAAAAAGCGTGGAGAAGACTTTTGGGAATAGATTATGGTGATGGTAGCATAACATGGTGAATGTAATTCATGTCACTAATTGTACCCTTAAAAATGGTTAAAATATAAAGAACAGATGAGAAGGTTGGGGGAGCAGGGAGTTTAAGTCAGTGGGAGTAAAAAACAATGAGAGAGAACAGAAATAATGAGAATTTTGACACAGTATGAAGAATGTCACTGATCATTAAGTCCAGAAACTGCTGAACAGGTGTGGGGTTTGTTGTGTGTATTTTCACCAAAAATGAAACAAAATATTTTTCTAATAGTTAAAATAACAAACTTTTTGTTATAGATTTTTTTTTTATCACAGGTTAAAAGAAAAAAAAAATGTATAGAGGCGTGGAAGAAGGGAACTTAGGATTTGCTACAGTTAACCCATCAAGGGGCAACCCATCCAGAGCTGACTGAAAAACAGCATGAAGAAACGCTCAGTCCCTTCAGCCCATAGGTGTGTTTTAGTTACTAGGGCCCAAATAACTCTGGAAAGGTGAAAGTTAAGGCAGAGTGGCTTAATATGATCAAGCTGACCTGAGGGACTTCCCAAAAAGCAAATATTAATAACATCAATCTTAACAAACATGTAAGTCTGCACCACATGAACACATCTGAATTACTACCAAAGCCTTTAGCAAATTGAGCCACAGCAATGAAATTTTACCTTAGGATGTCTTCACTCTCCTTTAAGTAGCCCTCCTGGGGAGAGTAAGTTGGCAGAAAAGGGTTACATGGCTTACCACTAAAAAAAAAAAAAAAAAAGACAAAATTACACTTACGAAGAAATTATTTCCCAGCATCCACACATTAGTCTCCACAGTTCTGGTACACGCGAAGGTGATTAAAGCTCCAATCAAACTGGATTTTAAAAACTCAAACAATGGCCTTTCTGAAGTTGTTTTTTTTTTCCTCTCTTTTTTCAAAAGTTCTACAATATTGTGTAGTTTGTTTGTTCAAGTGCATTTGCAGAGTTAAATACTGAAGGCACTCCTGTCACAGGAAAAAAAAATGATCAACTCACTACTAGAAAAAGGGCTTTAACCTAATGAATCTGATTTGCCCAACTAAACTGAACTAAACTAAAAGGAACTACACAATGCTGGTGTTTGGCAGTTAAGTCAGTAGGATGTTTTCTAAAGCTTCTCCTTCCGAGATATTCCACCAATGTCACCATAAATCTTTGTGGATTATTTCCTATTGCATGTGACAGAAACCCTAGTGGCACAAATGGTTAGAAGCGCTTCACAATTATCTGAAAGGCTGGTGGTTCAACCTACCTAGCTGCTCCACAGGAGAAAGATGACAATCTGCCTGGGTAATGATTACAGCCAAGAAAGCTTTATGGGGCAGTTCTCTTCTGTCACATGGGGCTGCTAGGAGTCAGAACTAACTTGACGACACCTAACAACAGCATGTCTCAGACAATGACTCCACAACGGAGCCATGAGAGCAAATTCCTAAATGGTTCAGTGTGCATCAATTCCAAACACTAACCACCCTCAGTGAACATCACCGTTATGAATATTTACATGCCCAATGCATTCTGACACACACAAACACCATCTTTCTCATTTAAAGAGTTATATGGTTTAAGTAAATCTAAATCTAACACAAAAATAAAAGGCAACACCTACTACTGTAAAAAGTCAAAGAACAGTTTATATATAGAAGGAAATTTTCTTTGTTGGTTACCAAGGATAGGAAGGTAGGGAAGAGGGAATTGCTAGATAGGTTTAAAAATACATAAATAAATTATACATACACCCCTCCCCAAAAGATCATTAGTGTTTACCAGTGGTAGGAGGGAGGGGGGAAAGGGGAAACTTTTGCTTGCAGGACACTGAGTTTATCCTAATGGTGGTGGAATATTTTGGAAAAGGATAGCAACAATGGTGGCACAACATGAAAAATGTCATCCATGTTCCTGAGCTGTAAATGTGAAAGTTGTTACGTTGATGAATGTCTCGGTGTGTGTATATTTCCACCACAATAAAAGAAAATATTTTTTTAAAAAAAAAGCAGAACCTAAAAAAATCTATGAAGAAAATTGTTAGCTGAAAGAAGCATGGGGTTAACCAAGATTGCCTATTATGAATCTAGACTGTGTGGGTTAAAGAGTTCCTAGAAAGCGTTCCGTTTCCAAAAGGGATGAGGAGCACAGATGCCCTGCTCGACCCTCTTCCTGACGATCCCAGCCAAGTCTAAAGGCCATGAGAAGGAATAAGCAGATGGCTCAACGCGAGTAAGTCAAAAGGAAGTTGCATTTGCCTTACTCGGCTTCCTAGCAACTGAACCAAATGATGCCAAGAAAGCCAGCCGGCTCTAAGGAGAAGCTCGGCAGGGTATTTGGAACCCAGCGGCTGGGCAGAAAAGAGAAGGCCTCAAGAAACCCCCACCTGACAAAAACAAACTCTGTGCCTACCAACACTGACACTTCGCCTCCCAGGAACATCCATTTCCCTGGAAGTTCTAGTTCCAGCTACCTGATCATGCTGATGTCAATCACCTAACAACTTGAGAGTGTTGAAGGACAACCTTTGAAAACCCCATGACATCAGATGAGCAGTCTGGCTACTTGTCCGCGGGAGAGAAAGCCCCATGCACTCTTACTGCACCTCGGCCAGCTGGACAAGCAATTCTGCACGCCAAAAGCCATCACCCTTGCCACCCTTGCTCAGCCACTGCGGCCCAAGTGAGGAAGAAGATAGGCCGCATTTGCTGACTAGGATCCCAGAAGCCTGAGAAAACTCCCTCTCCAAGCCGTGGTGTGTAGCTGTTCTCTGTGATGCTGAGCTGCCGAGACACCAGGACACGGAGTTGTTTCAGGGATGCAGTTTATTCACACTCCCGGGCGAGGTTCTCGTGCCCTCGCATCAGGGCCAGAGAAGTCGCACCCCCGGGCAGGGAGGATAGATTTTATAGACACAAACAGGACCTAATTGGGGACACTAAGGAAATGGCGGGGCCCAATTAGCTGTTGGCACGGGTCTGCACCTACTTAGCATGAGGGGGCTTCACAGGAGGAAGCTTATCATCACATGGGACTTTCCAGCCTGGGCAGGTTCTGCCACCTCGGTTGTCTTATCAGGCTGTCTCATCAGAGCCTGACATCTGGAGGAAGTTGCCAACTGAAATGTTGGTGGTTTGAGTTTACTCTGGTCTAACATTCTCCTCCTTAAAAACAGATAGCCCTTAAGTAACCTAAAAAGGGCTGGGAATTCCTGACCAGGCTGCACAGAGGAATTACACCCAGGTAAGAATTGTCTTTGTGGAAGTATACAAACATGCACATGAACTACATTTCCAGCACAGACTGCCAAAAAATAATTCAGTCCATCTTAGCAGAAATACCACCAGAAAGCTTCTTACAAGTAAGGATGGTGAGACTTCAGCTCTCTTGGTCTGGACACATCATCAGGAAACACTAGTCGCCAGAAATGGACACTATGATTGATAGACTAGAGGGGCCAGCGAAAGTGAGGGGCATGATAAATGAGGTGAACTTACAAAATAGCCACCAATAATGGGCTCAAACATACCACTGATCATAAAGATGGCATAGGACCAAGCAACATTCACAAAAGGTCGCCACAGTCAGAGCCGACCTGACGGCAATGAACAACATCTACAGTGCGATGCAAAGGGCCAAATCAAGACTTGGGCATTATTAGACGTTGCAAGATCACCTTGAGGCCTGGTAATGTCACTGCATTTTGCCATATTCTCTGTAGTCTCCCTCTAACTGGTGGCACCCACTAAAAACTTCAGTTCCCTTGGAAAGGGATCAAAATAGGAGATCCTGGATAGAGTACGAGAAAAATGTAGAACAAAACTCAAAATCATAAAAAAAGACTAAGCTTACTGGTCTGATACAGATTGGTGAAACCCCTGAGACTATGGCCCCTAGTCACCCTTTCAGCCTGTGAACTCACTCTAGTGGCTTCCAGACAAACAACAGACAGGCCTATAAGGTGAACAATTACACTAGGTAGGTATACTTGGAACAATCAACCATGGGAGATCAGAAAGGCAGCATTTGCACAGGGAGATAGCTCAGAGGGCAGGAATGCATAGGGAAGGACACAGAGGAAAAAATAACCACTGGAAAGAAGTGGGAAGAGCTGTAAATGTAAACTATTACTTACGGAAAAAGCAATCAATGTCATGAAACAAAATGTATGAACTCCTGAATGGAAAACGAATGTGCTCATTAACTTTCACCCAAATCACAATTTAAAAAAAAACTAATTAATTAATTTTAAAAAAAAGAAAACAAAGTATCAGTTCCTTCCCTACTTAATGGTAGTAGAACAACTACTGCCAAATAGAAAATGGAACTTGTAATTACAACCATAGCTTGAGAATTGAACATATTAACCCTAAATAATGTCAAATGTTTTCAGTGCCTTACATTCAGGGCTTAAACAACCATGGAAATTGAGTCATACCAACATCCCCACCTATACTTTTTAAGAACAGATGAGAAAACCAAGGCTTAAGTCACATGACTTGCCACACAACTAGTGAAACCCCAATTCTAACCCAGATGTGTCTGTCTCTACAACCCAGGCTCTTTTCCCTTTCTCATGGCCCAGAAAATCTAAATATACTCCAGGAAATCTTCATATTAAAGAATTAGGAAAAGCAAGGAAAAAGGAGGAAGAGGGATAAAGATATCAAAATATAAAATTTTGATTATTTTTATTTAGTCATTCTAAATCATTAGGGAAAGTAAATTAATGTAGGCATAGAAAATTATTTGAATATAAAATGTATGAGGGAAATGTCTGCCTGCCCACAACCTTCCCGGCCTTGTCATAACAGGTGATAAGCCATCTGCCACACAGTTGGATGAACTACTTAAACAACAGCAATTCAAAATTCAAGCCCAAGACCAATGTGGGGGAATCAGAATCTCATACACTGCTGGTGGATATAACGTGGTACAACCACTTTGGAAGACAGTCCGATAGTTTCTTAAAAAGCATGCAAAAATGGTGTGTGGGTGAAACCCAACCACCTCTAACTTCACAAGGGAGAAGGAGGATCAAGATCAATAGCCCAAGGCTGATTCCTATGAGGCAGAGGTCAGACATGCCTCTACCCTCCAACCTTATTATCAATTGTGACACCAACTATCCCTCCCCACAGGAGCTCTGGTAGCGTAGTGCCTAAAGGCACTTGACTGCTAACCGGAAGGCTGGCGGTTCAAACCCACCAGCCACTCCTCGGAAGGAAGGTTGGGCAATCTACTTCTGTAGTGATACTGCCCCAGAAACCCAAAGAGGAGTCGCTATGAGTTGGGTCCGACCCACATAACAACAACAACAACATCCCTCCCACAGTGCTATCTACTTCTGAGTTTGATAATCTACTGCAGTGGCCACTTAGAACTCAGATAATACTCACAATTATGGGGTTTATTAGGGAAGTAACAGGTTACAATTCAGGATCAGAAATGACTCAGGATACAGTTCTTCAATCAGAACAACCTCTTCTCAGCCATGTCTACAGGCAGGTCTCTCTCTGGCCCGCAGGCCCTCGAGCCAGCCTTTGTTCTGCTTAGGCAGTGTTACGAACCTCTTTTAGCTCTGCCAGTAAGTGCCCAGAGGCACCCCACTCAACAGTAAGCCTCAGCTCAACGGTGCTCATCGGCTCTAGCTCCACGGGTCAGCAACCTCAGCTCCACCAAGTGCCTGGAGGCACTCTCCTCTGCTGGTGAGCCTCCTGCTTCCCTGCTCCATGAGAAGCCCACCACTCTTTCTCATGCCAGTCTCTTGGCTCTGCTGCCGCAGTTTCTCTGCCACTGCTTCTCATCATCTCTGGTGTCACAGCTGTCTACCTCTTGGATCAAGGTGGTTCAGTGTAGGGATCTCAGATCCAAAGGATGTGCTTCATTCCTGGCTTTCCTTCTTGATGAACGAGAGGTTCCCCCTTTTCTGCTTCCAAGACAACTCTTTTTAATCCTAGCAGAACAGCAAAAAACTGACCGATCCCTACGTTAGGGATTCCTACCTTATTTGCACGGTCCCACCCCTACAAGGGTGCCATGCTCCTTATCTAAATTATTAACAAGTGATCTAATCCCACTGGTGGGCCATAAGCACCTCACATTTGCAGAGTCATCTGGTGAGAGTCACAAAGACTATGGCTAGAAGGGCCATATTAAGTAATTCACTGCACTGCAAAGCAAAACATACACCACCATACAGCCCAACCATTCTGCTCCCAGATGTTTACGCAATAAAAATGAAAGCTTACAGCCACACAAAGACTAATACACAAATGTTCACTGCACTTTTATTTGTAACAGTCAAAAACTGGAAGTAATCCAAATGCCCACCAACAGATAAATGGACAAATTGTGGCATATCCACACAACAAAACACTACTCAGCAATGAAGAAATGAAGTACTGATCTGCCTGAGAATGCAGATGAATCTCAAAATATGTATACTGAGAGAAGCCTGTCCCTCCCCACCAAAAAAAGCATACATACAGTCTGATTCCATTTGTATAAAAGTCTAGGACATACAAACTTATCTACAGTGGAAGAAGTGACAGACCAGTTGTTGCCTGGGTGTGGTGGAAGATGGATTACAAGAGGGCATGAGGAAACTTTTGGGTGGATACCAAACCTGTTGCTATCAAGTTGATTCTGACTCATGACAACTCCATGGGTGTCAAAACAGAACTCTACCCCATAAGGTTTTTTCTTTTTAAAACATGTGATTGTATTTTTGGTGAAAATTTACAGAGTACATTAGATTCCCATTTAACAATTTCTATGCACACTGCTCAGTGACACTGGTTACATTTTCTACATGTGACCCATTCTCATTACTTCCATTCTGGTTATTCTATTTCCATTCATCTAGCTTCCTTGCCCGCATTACCTTCTTATCTTTGCTTTAGGGTAAATGTTGACTATATGATCTCATATGGTTTTTACTTTTTTTTTTTTTTTTTTCCCCACGAGCATAGTACTCATGAGTGATATTTATTTCATGAGCTAATCTGTTATTTAACTGAAAGGTGACCTCCAGAAGTGGTTTCAGTTCCTGGTTTAAAGGGTCTCTTGGGGCAACAACCTTGGGGGTTTCTCTGGTCTCTACTGGTCCAGTAAGTCTGGCCCTTTATTTATTTAACAATTTGAGTGTTGGAGACTATGGCCCCTAGATACCCTTCAGGCCTGGAATTGAACTCACTCCTGTGGCTTCCAGCCAAACAGCAGACAGGCATATAGTGTGAACATTTACATCAGGTAGATACACTCTTTAGAACTATCAATCATGGGAGAACAGAAGGCAGTATTTGCCCAGGAAGACAGCTCAGGGGGCAAGAATGCATAGGAAAGAAGGATACAGGGAAGAGGTAACTACAGAGAGGAAGTGGGAAGAGAGATGTTACACTGTGGGAACTGCAGTCAATGTAATGAAACAAAATGTGTATGAACTGCTGTATGGAAAACGAATTTGCTTTGTAAATTTTTACCCAAATCACAATAAAAGTTAAAAAAAAAAAAAGAATATGATTTTTGTTTATGCTTTTCTCCCATTCTGTCTGGGCCCATCTATCATGTCCCTGGTCAGAACGGTTGGCAGTGGTAGCCATGAACCATCTAGTTCTGGTCTCAAGACAGATGAGGCCATTGCTCGTGTAGGCTACTAGTCATGTAGTTTCTTTGAGTCTTTGGTTTCCTTCTTTCTCTTTTACTCCAGATAAGGAGAGACCAATAGTTCTATCTTATTTGGCTACTAACAAGCTTTTAAGATCCCAGATACTACTCACCAAACTATGTTATAACAACTGACTGAGTTGTCCCACAAGACTATAGTCCTAAGCCTTCAAACCCAGTAAACCAATCCTACAATGTGTCTGTTATGTCCAGGAAGTATATTCAATTGTGTCCCCTATGTGTTTTATTATATTTATAAATATATATAGCAGCACAAACATGTATCTAGCTATGCCTACAGATATACCTATACGTGTACACCTATGTACACACATATAACTTCTTACACACATATACCTTCTTACACACATATATGCATAATTATCTACCTATGTAACCACAGCTCCATAGGACCGTCAATGGCTGTAATCTTAAGACACAGACTAGCAGGTCCTGTAGCGCTCCTGGGTGGATCTGAACCACCAACTTTTCTGTTGGTAATGGAGCACAAACTGCACCACCAAATGGATGTGATCATTATCTTGATTATAGTGACAGCCTGATGACTATACGTCAAAACTCAAACTTCTTGTTGTTACGTGCCGTCGAGTCGGCCCCGACTCATAGCGACCCCTCCTTGGGTTTCTGAGGCAGTATCACTACGGAAGTAGGATTGCCCAACCTTCCTTCCGAGGAGTGGCTGGTGGGTTTAAACTGCCAGCCTTCTGGTTAACAGTCAAGTGCTTTAGCCACTATGCTACCAGAGCTCCTTAAAACTCAAACTGTACACTTTAAATATATGTAGTATATTATCACGAGTAGGAGCTCTGGTGGCGTTGTGGATAAGGCACTTGACTATTGACCAGAAGGTCAGTGATTCAAGCCCACCAGCTTCTCCATAGAAGGAAGACAGGGCAATCTACTTCCATAAAGATTTACAGCCTCGGAAACCCAATGGGGGTCACTATGAGTCAGAAACAACTCGATAGCAGTGAGTGAGTTCATATTATCACTATACATCAATAATTACACACATATACACACTCTTTCATAGGGACTCTGTGGGGTCCAATTAATAATAATAATAACATATCCATACTAGAAATGTATCAAACTAATGTTAAGATGCTAACAAAAGGCAAAACACCAAGAAAGTTGAGGGCAGGAGGAAACACCAATGTTCTGGTTACCTAGGGCCACTCTGACAAGAATATACCACAAATGGGATGGCTGAATAACAGCAGTTTATTCTCTTACAATGTGGAGGCTTTAAGTCCAAGTTCCAAGTGCCAGACTCTAGGGGCTGGATGAAAGCCCCTCAGCCTTGGGCTTCAGCTCTGCCTCCTGCTCCCAGCCCACTGAAGCTAGAGGCATTTCTTCACTCAGACAGCTACTGGCTGCTGAGGCCGAGAAGCCCAAGGTTGACAAGTAAAAAGGCACAGTCCTGATGTTACCAAACCACAAGGCAGGCCATTAATTTAAGTCTACCGTAAGTCCCAAGGTCGACAGAGCATGGCAGGCTGCTGAACAATGACAAAGCTACATCCAGGGTCCAAGCATGTCATAAGCTAGAGACCATGCCCAAAGCTGCTTATATATGAGAAGCAGACCACATAGCCAAAGCAGCTACTCAGCTGCTTGTGGTAGATCCCACCATGGAGTTGCCTGCCAGTCTCATCATGGGGAATAACTACCACCAGCTGCCCAGCCACTCAACCAGGCCCAGCCAAGTTGACACACAAACATAATCACCACACCCAATTCTCTCTTCTGTTTCTTCTTTAACATCAATAGGAGTCAATGAGTTTCAAGTTTTTGAGCTGGTCAGACACAAATGAGGTTCTGATGTTCACAGAGAGCCTTAAGTACCTAAGAAAATAAAATCTATCAAAACACTCTCACACAATTTCACATTTAGAGAGCTTTCTAAATGTACGTGTCATCCCAAAGCCTCCAGGAATGCTAGTATGATTATTTTAACCTTTTTTACTGTGTATCTCAATTACCTCCCTCAACTTATTAGACACCAGTCTATTAAGTTCTCAGCATAGAACCCACTGGGGATAAAATTTAAAATTAAACAGATTTTTAAGAATCTGCTCTTACAAGTTCCATCATAATTTCAAATTTCACTGAAAACAATTTGAATTTTAACACTCCTCTGGAGAAATTTCAATCAAGCCTCCAGAAATAGAAAAAGAATATGCATGACACGGTAAAAAGGACCCAAACCAAAAAAAAAAAAAAAAAAAAAAAAACAGAGGTCTCTTCCATAATATTCTAACAAGCAGGGGTCGATACAAACCTAAACAGTCTTCCCAATCACACTCCTAGGTATTTGCCCAGTGGATCTGAAAACTTCTGTCCACACAAAAACCTGCATGTAAATGTTTATAGCAGCTTCATTCATGATCACCAGTGTGAAAGGGCAGTGGTGGCAGCAGCAGTAGCATCAAGCCTATTTAACTTCAGAGGAGACATGAGAAGCACTATCAGCATAACAAGGAGCTCTGGTGGTGTACTGCCTAATAAGGCTCTTGACTGCTAACCAGAAGGCTGGCGGTTCAAACCCACCAGCTACTCCTCAGAAGGAAGGTTGGGCAATCTACTTCTGCAGTGATACTGCCTCAGAAACCCAAGGAGGGGTTGCTATGAGTCGGGTCCGACTTGACAGCACACAACAACAACAATAATAATCAGCACAACAATGATTCCCATGAGGTGAAGGTCAGACATATCTCTACTCTCCAACCTTTTTACCAATTCTGACAGGAGCTATCCCTCCCACAGCACTCTCTACCTCTCTTCTAGGTCTGATAATCTGTTGCAATGGCCACAAAGAAACCACAAACCATATTTACTGTTAAGTGGTTTATTAAGGATCAGGATACAGCTTGAGACCAAGATCAATAGACTGCCACTCAGGCTCAGGAAGCATGTAGGCAAAGTCTCCATCCTTCAGTATAGGACAGCTCTCTCAGCTCTTCTCATCCACGTAGAGTTCCTCTTGGCCCCCTGAGAACAGGCTCCTTTTAGCTCCTTCAGGACAGGATCCTGTTGGCCCTGCTATCTTGTCACCACTGATTCTGTTGCAGAGCGTCTTCTGGGCCTGTTGTCATTGGCTCTGCTGCTGGGCCCTTCTGGGCCTCTCACTGTCTTTATTGTTACAGCCCTTGACCTGTGTTACAGCTCTTTTAGAAGGTTCCTAGCCTTCTCTCTCTCTCTGCTGCTTCTCTTCCTGCTTCTCTCTCTCTGGGTATAGCTTATAGCTACAACCTTCTCTTCAGTTTCAAGGCAGGGCCTTCCCAGCAAGGCCACAAATTGACCAATCTTCTGTAACAGGCCACAGATACTTCACTTGCATAGTAGGCTATGACTCACCTCATTTGCGTAGTCTATTGACCAATTCCTGCAAGGCATATACCAACCACAGGGCAAACTACAGCCCCAGATCAAACAAAAAGGATCAAAATCAAATTGTTTACAGCTTACTCAAGAAATGTCAATCAACCTAACAAAAGTAACAGACTCTCTGGGATAAAAACTAGGGCAAAAGTAACTCCAGGATTAGGTGAAAAATCTCTTAAACTGTTTTTCCAAAGAAACAAGGCAAAAGGCCACATAAAGAAACTCAATTCATCACAGCCAAAAGCAGGAAGCAACCAAGATGTTTTTAAGCAGGTGAATGAATAACAAACTTTTGTACACCCATACAATGAAAATTATTCGGGGATAAAAAGAAATGAGTGATCAAGACATGGATGGCTCTTAAATGCATATTACGAAGTGAAAGAATCCAATCTAAAAAGGCTACATACATACTGTTTGATTCGGATTATATGACATTATGGAAAAGGAAAAACTATAAACATGGTGAAAAGATCGGAGATTGCCAGGGGTTCAGGAAGAGGAGAGGGTTGAATAGGTAAAGCACAGGCATGTTCTAGGGTGGCAAGACTGTTCTGCACGATACCACAATGGTGGACACATGACCTTATGCATTTGTCAAAACCCACAGGACTATACAGCACAATGAGTGAACCTTATGCAAATTAAAAAAAAAATTTAGGAAGCCTGGAAAATCCCAGGATGGTATGCAGAATATGAGAAAATAACGTCTTTTCAAAAGTATGCAACAACCTAACTGAATGGGGTAGGGAAAAAAGATGCCAGTTCACCTTCTTATAGCCTTATATAAAAACAGGCAAGGGGGATGGTGGAGGTGGAGCTGGTGATTAGGATTTGGCCCCAGGACTACCGTTTCCATACCTTTGTTCTAAAGTCTAACTAATGCCTTCAAGTGGTTAGCTTTCAAATGATGGTGGAAGGAGGGCCATACCACAGGAAGGAGGCCAGACCTACAATTCTACCCACAGGCGGCCCAGAGTCAATGCCAATGTCCTCGCCAGGATTTAGAGGCTCCTGATGAGTTGGGTTCCCCTATGCCCCACCCCTTACACCTCTCACCAGTCTGACCTAATCCCCTATACCTCGTCCTACTCTCCTTCCTCAGCAACCAGCCTACTTCTTGGTTGTTCTATTCCCCAGGGCTTTGCCCCTTGCTGTTCCCTCTGTCTTGAACACACTACCCCTAGATACCCACTTGTCATGTTTCCTCACTTCCATCAGGGTCTCTGCTTAAATGTCATCTTCTCAATAAGGCCCTCCCTCACTTGCCCACATCTTGTGCCCCTGTCCCTCTGACCTGGTTTTAATTTTCTCCATGGCACTCAAAAACATCAAACTACCATATATACATTTGTTTTTAAAATAAACTATTTTTTAGAATGGTTTTAGATTCACAGGAAATTTTATGAAGGTAATACCCACATAAAATAGTTCCCCTATACCTCACACTAAGTGTTCCCTTTTATGAACATCTTACATTTCTATGGTAGATTTCCAATATTGATACATTATTAACTGAAGCCAGCTGAGTTGCTATGAGGCAGTGTATGTATGTATGTATATTCACATTTCCCTGGTTTTTACCTAATGTCCTTTCTCTACTCCAGGATACCTTATTACATTTAGTCATCAGTCATCATATCTCCTTAGGCTCCTCTTGGGTAACAGCTTCTCAGCCTTTCTTTGATTTCTGATGACTTTGACAGCTTTGAGAAGTATTAAGCACATGTTGCTGTGTGTCATAAAGTCAACTGACTGATACCAACCCCAGAGAACTGCCCAATATTATTTATTTATGTACTGTCTAACCTCTAGTAGGAAGGTAAGTTCCTAGAAGACAGGGAGTTTTGTCTGTCTGTTCATTCCTCTATTCCCAGCAATTGAAACAGTGCTTTCTACATTTAAAGTATTCTGAACAACTACTAAATGGATGAATTAACTGAGTATAACAATGGTGTGGCAGGGGTGTTTGATCTCCTCTAACTTTACAACAGGGAGGAGAATCATCAGCATCAACCACACAAAGCTGATTTCTATGAGGCAGAACTCTGAAATACTTCCTCTTGCAAACTTTTTTTTTTTAAAAAACCAATTCTGATACCACTGTCCCTCCCCGAGCACTCTCTACTTCTCAGCTAGTTTGATAACTAACTGCAATGGCCACACAGAACTCATAAACAAAATTCACTATTATGGGGTTTATCAGGGAAGTAATAAGTTACAATTCACAATCAGAAATGACTCAGGACACAGTTTGTGGTAGTTACGTTTGTGTGTCAACTTGGCTGGGCCTGGCTGAGTGGCTGGATGTCATATTTCCCATGATGAGACTAGTAATCAACTCCATGGTATAATCTACTGTGAGCAGTTGAGTAGCTGCTTTAGAGCTGTGGCCTGCTTCCCGTATATAAGAAGTCTTGGGGAATGGTCTCTAGCTTATGGCATGCTTGGACCCTGCATGTAGCCATGCCGTTGTTTAGTAGCCTGCCACGTTCTGCCATCCCTGGGACTTTCAATAGACTTGAGTTAATGGCCTGCTGTGTGGTTCGGTAACACTGGGACTGTGCCTTTTTACTTGTCAACCTTGGGCTTGTCAGCCTCACCAGCCAGTAGCTGTCTGAGTGAAGAAAAGCCTCTAGCTCCAGTGGGCCAGGAGCAGGAGGCAGAGCTGAAGCCCAAGGTTGAGGGGCTTTCACCCAGCCCCTAGAGCCTGGCACTTTGAACTTGGACTTAAAGCCTCCAAATTGTAAGAATAAACTCCTGTTTGTTAAGGCCATCCCATTTGTGGTATATTCCCGTCAGAGCAGCATTAGGTAACCAACACAGTTCTTCCATCAGAATAGCCTCTTCTCAGCAGTACTGTTGGCATGTCTCTCTCTGGTCCTCACCTTCTGGGTCCAGCAACTTCTTGGCCTCTGCCTTGCTCCACCAAGTGTCACAAAACTCTTTTAGCTCTGCTGATTCACACCGCCTGTAAGCCTTGGCCGGAAGGTACTGAGCTCTAGCTCTGAGGACTGGCAAACCTAGTTCCACCAGGTGCCTGGAGGTACCCCACTCTGCTAGCAAGCCTCTTTCCCTTTAAAGACACTCAGCATTCTCACTCCATGGCCCCGGAAGTCCACCACACTGTTTCTGCCATTTTCCTGGTGCTGGGGCTGCTGTCTCTCTGTTGCTGTTTCTCACCATCTCAGCAAGGTGTTGTTATAGCTCTCTGTCTGTCTCCTGGGTCAAGGAGGTCCTCAATGCAGGGATGCTGGGTCCAAAGACTGTGCTGTACTCCTAGTTCTTCTTTCTTGGTAATCATACGATTCCCTCCTTCTACCTCTGGGATGGCTTATTTTAAACCCAGGGGCACAGCAAAACTGACTAATCCTAATCCCCTCAGTAGGGTTCCACACACCCTATTTGCATGGTTGCAACCAGTCATTTGGTGGGAGTTATAAGACTGTAAGGCTAGAAGGGCCAATCTGAAGTCAGTTCACTGCACCACACTGAGGGAATGACTTTAAAACTCAATAGACCTTTAGGGTCATAGAGAACAACTGTTATGGGCTGAATTGTGTCTCCCTAAAATATGCGTTCACATCCTAAACTCTGTATCTGTGGATGTACTCCTGTTTGGAAATAGAAGTTTCTTTGTTATGTTAATTAGACCACACTTGAGTAGGGAGGGTTCTAAACCTAATCACTTTTGAGTTATAAAAAGAACAGAATGAAACAAAGGCACACACAGGAGTAAAGGAAGCCAGACAACGGAGACAGATGCATCTATAAGCCCAGGAATGCTAAGGATTGCTGGTAGCTACTAGAACCAGAAATAGAAAAGGCCAGACCTCCTTGCATTCAGACCTCTAGCCTCCTGAACTAAGAAAATAATTTCTGTTATTTAAAGCCACCCACTTTTGGTATTTGTATTACAGAAGCACTGTCTAAGTAAGATAGCAACCTTTCTCATTTTATACACAAATTAACAATTAGGTCTCGTTTGTATCCCAATTTTCATTGCAGCACTACCCACAATAGCAAAAAGGTAGAAATAATTGAAATGTCCATCAAGAGATGAATGGATAAACAGTATGTTGCATATAATGAAATACTAAACCCACTGCCCACAAGTCAATTCCAACCCATAGCAGCCCTATAGCACAGAGCAGAACTGCCCCATGGGGTATTCAAGGCTGCAAATGTTTACAGAAGCAAACTGTCAAAACTTTCTCCCACGGATCAACTGGTGCATTTGAACTGCCAACCTTTTAGCTAGCAGCTGAGTGCTTTAATTTCTGCACCACCAGGACTCCTTAACGAAATACCACACACAGGCATATGGGGCGAACATTTATACCAGGTAGATAACAGTCCTAAGAATGATTAACTGTGGGAGAACAGAAGGGCAGTATTTGCACAGGAGACAGCTCAGGGGGCAGGAATGCACAGGAAAGAAGGACACAGGGAAGAGGTAACTACAGGGAAGAAGTGGGATGAGAGCTGTTACACTGTGGGGATTGCAGTCAATGTCATGAAACAAAATGTGTCTCAACTGCTGTATGGAAAACAAATTTGCGCTGTAAACTTTTCACCCAAATCAAATAAAAATTTAAAAGAGAGAAAGAGAGAAATGAAGTCCTAATATATGCTACAACATGGATGAACTCTGAAAATATCATGCTGAGAAATAAGTTAGGCATAAAAGGACAAATATTATATGTTATCATTTATATGAAATAAGCAAATATATAGGAAACAAAGATTATTAGTGGTCCCTAGGGCTGGGAGGCAGGGAAAAGGGGAGATTTTTACTCAGGGAGTATTGAGTTTATGCTAATGGTAGTAAAATGATTTGGAAAAGAATGGAGAGAATGGTTGTACAACTTGAAGCATGTAGTTGGTATTACTGAATTGTACATGGAGAAACTGTTAAGATGGTATATGATGTGCAATGTACATTTTCACCACAATAAAAAAAAAAATACGTCTAAAGTGGTTAGTTTGCTAATTAGAGGAACTGGAAGTACAATCTCCTTGCTTTTGTAATTGCCATGTCCAGAAAACCTACACTTCTTCTAGAACAGGACCCCTTAACTACCAGCAGATCACTTCAAGCTCTCCCTTAGAGAACTCTGTGAGCTGATAGTTACCCTCAGCAACCTTGACAGCTTTTTGTGTATATAAAAGTGTTTATTTTATAGCATTTTGTCCCAATTAAATTATAAAAATGAATTGAAAAACAACATTTTAAATGTTAATGCTAGTAGTAGGGAGATGTCATCTCAAGAAAGCAGATGACTGACAAGAGTGAGAGCTTCAAGCTACCTCGGATGTTTCTTGGGTCATAGGTGATCACTTGAAAACAAGGCACAGTGCTAGAAACCCCATCAAAGACTTGTACAGATAGATGCAGTGCTATGGATTGAATTATGCCCCCCAGAATTTAGTATCAAGAAGTGGGGGTACTGCTCAAATACTTACAATGTGGAAGTGATTTCAGAATTAGGTAATGGATAGAGGCTGGAAGAGTTTTAAGGTAAAGTTTTAATAGTTTAAGGTAAATTGTAATAGTAAAAGTCTACGTTGCCTTAAAGAGATGGTTGCTAAAATTAAGGACAGAAATGGCAAAGGCAATTCTGGTTGAGGGCTCAGAAGGAAGTGAGAAGAGCTACAGAGAAAGAGTCTATCATCTTAGAGAATATGTATGGCACCAGCAATAGAATTATGCCAGAAATGTGGACACTAAACGTGCTTCTGGTGAAGCTTTGAAGAAAATGAACATATGATTGGATAACAGAGGAAGGGCAATGCTTTTTATGCAGTAGCAAAGAACTTGTCTGAATTATGTGCAAATGTTCGGTGGAAGGTAAAACTTGTAACTGATAAACTTGGGTATCTGGCTGAGCAGGTGCTAAGCAAGATCTTAAAGGAGCTGCATGGCTTCTCCTTGCTGCTTGTAGCAAAATATGACGTGAAACAGATGGACTTAAAAACCAACCATGCAAAAGAGGGAGAGAATACAAATAACACGAATAAGAAATGAAATGGGTGACATCACAACAGAACCAGCTGAAATAAAAAGGATAATATCAGGATACT
>NW_006921596.1:10433460-10440186 GCF_000298275.1 Orycteropus afer afer
AAAAAAAAAAAAAAAAAACCAACCATGCAAAATGAAAAGCAAACTTAAAGATTTGGAAAATTCCATTGTACAAACTAAGTACACAGTTGCACAATATTTTGTTAAAGAGATTAAGCCTGTGACTGATGCATCTAAACAACAACCACAGCAAAAAACCCATCTGCTTAGAAATGAAGGAGACAGAAAAAGAGCAAAAGAACACTGTTTGACTCTTGGGAGTTCTACAGGCAGGAAACAGGCTAAAGGAGCTACACTGGTTGACCTCCAAGAAAAGAAAAAGACCATCCCTGGAACAGCTTGGAGATCAGCAAATCTGTTGGAAGGAGCACAGGAAGCAGGGCTGCCTGTATTTCAAAGTGTGGGGCTGTGCCCTCCTTGGTTCCAAAGGCACCATCTTCACCAATTAGGTTCTAGAGTGTGAGGCTGCCAGTTTACCAGGGTCAGGGGGATGGGGCGGGTGCACAAAGCTGAGGGGCTGCGGCTGCTGTGCTCAAGGGGGCTCCACCCAGAATCCAGAGGATGTGGCCTGTGATAAGTTGGAGTTGTGTGTCAACTTGGCTGAACCACAATTCTGTGTGGTTTAAGCAGCTGTGATGTGGTTATTCCCATGATGGGATCAGATGAGTATGTTTTGAGCAGCCAATCTGTTGAAAGGGAGTTTCCCTAGGGGTGTGGCCTGCCTCCAGTATATTTATGGACATCCTGGGAAAAGAGACACTCTTCTGCGGATCGGGACTCTGTCGTGCTACCTACAACTGTCCGTGAGCAAACAATCCACCATTCGGCCTGGAGATCTTGGGTTCGTCATTCGTTGGAATCAATAGCCAATACACTGCCTGCCAACCTTGAGCTCCTCAGTCCCTGCAGCTGCGTGAGTCAGGAAAAGCCTCCAGCTTGACATATGATCCAAGAACTTTGGACTTGCCAGCTTCTATAAGTGTGTGAGCCATTTTCCTAAGATAAATTTCTCTTTCAGTCTAACACATGGCCAATATTTAAAGTCTGGAGGGCAGGGCCACTGCCTGGATGGTCTCAGAGTACACAGGATTATTTTCAAGCCTTGAGAGCTAATTAATGTAAATTGTTCTGCTGGGTTTTGGACTTGCTTGATGCCCATTACCTCTCCTTTCCCTCTTAATTTCTCCCATTAGTAATGAAAATGCCTACCTTGTCTACCACTGAGCTTTGGAAATAGACAACTTGTAGTTCAGATTTCACCAGTTCACAAATGAAGACCAATTTTGCCCTGGGATGGAATACGCCTAAAGTCTCACCCATATTTGATTTAGATGATTCAGAAGATGAGATTTTGGACTTGGAGTTTTTGGATTTAAGACTTTGGGGATGATGTGATGGGGTGAATGTGTTTTGCATGTGGCAAGGACATGAATTTTAGGGAGACAAAGGGTAGAATGTTATAGGTTGAATTGTGCCCCCAAAATGTGTTGATTCCACATCTTACTTTGGTGAGTGGCAACTGGGATCTTAAAAACTTGCACGCGGCCATCTAGATGCAACGATGAGTCTCTCCTCATCCAAAGCAAAGAAGAATGAAGAAAACCAAAGACACATGGAAACAATTCAAGGGACTGGTAGACCATGTGATCCTTAGCCTATATAACCATGAGACCAGAAGAACTAGATGGCACGTGGCTACCACTGTCAACCACACAGAGCGAGATCTGTGTAGGAGATCCTGGATAGAGTATGAGAACAATGTGGAAAAAAACTCAAAATTATTAAAAAGAAAAAAAAGACCAGGTTTGCTAGTCTGATAGAACCTGGTGAAATCCCTGAGAAATCCTCTAGCTGCCCTTCACATATGGAACTGAACTCACTCCTATGGCTTCCAGCCAAATAAAAAGACCAGCATGTGGGCTGAATATTACATTACTCATTGGAGAGATCAGTCATAGGAGAACAGAAGGGCAGCGTATGCACAGGGTGACCACTCGGGGGGCAGTAGTACATGGGAGGAAAGAACACAGGGAAAAGGAAACTATGGGGAGGAAGTGGGAGGAGAGCTGTTTCACTGTGGGAAACTGCAGTCAATGTCATGAAGCAAAATGTGCATGAATTACTATATGGAAAATGAATTTTCTCTGTAAACTTTCATCCAAATTACAATAAAAATTAAAAAAAAAAAAAAGTTGATGCCTTTGAATTGTGGTGTTGGCAAAGAATACTGAAAACACCATGGAATACCAGAAGAACAAAGAAGTCTTGTCTTGGAAATGAGAATGGTCAGACTTCACCTCATCTACTTTGGTCATGTGGTCAAAAGGGGCCACTCCCTGAAGAGGGATATCATGCTTGGTAAAGTAGGAGTCAACAAAAAAAGGGGAAGACCCTCAACAAGATAGACTGACACAGTGGCTGCAATGACAGGCTCAAGTATAGCAAGGATTGTGAGGATGGTACACAACTGGGTGGTGGTTCATTCTATTGTCCACAGGGTTGCAAAGAGCCAGAGTTGACTTGATGGCACCTAGCAACAACCTATTTATATACATAGATAAGCTTCTCTGGCTTTACTTCTCTAGAAAACCCAGCCTAAGACACCATCCCATAATTTATCATCCTTTCAGTTTCTTGACTACCTATGTCAATTATGATCAGTAATTTCCTCAAGTGTAAGATTAGTACTTTCTTTTTTTAAAAATATCTGAAATAAGGGATCTTTCTTATAACCAAAATGTGTATTTAACATTTTGGCTTTTTGACACCCAAGACCTCATGTGCTCTGTGGTCTTTTGTGGGTTTCCCCTTGAAGTGACTGCCTAGATGGTGGGTGTTACTTCTATTAAATGAAAGAAGATAATCACATCAGCTTCAAAAACCTCTCTTGGAACAGTGGCTAAGCTGACTCTCTGCATATTGTGTGGCCTGACTTTTTAGAAAATGAAGTCTTTGGTCTCTCCTCATCTAGAGCAAAGAGTGAAGAAAATCAAAGATGTACAGAAACAATGTGCCCAAGGGACTAGTGGACTGTGGGAATCTCAGCCTTCAAGACCCTAAGAACAGAAGAACTAGATGGTGGCCTGCTACTACTGCCAATCACTCAGAAAGGGATCAAAATTGGAGATCCTGGAAGAAAAATGTAGAACAAAATTCAAAAGCATAAAAAGACCAAGTTTACTGGTCTGATGCAGACTGGTGAAAGCCTCAAGGTTATGGCCCCTAGTTACCCTTGGGGCCTGGAACTGAACTTACTCCCATGGCTTTCAGTCAATCAACAGGCAGGCCTACAAGGTGAACAATTACACCAGGGAGGTACGCTCCTTAGAACAATCAACCATGGGAGATCAGAAGGACAGAACTAGCACAGGCAGAAAGCGCAGAAGGCAGAAATGCATAGGAAACAAGGATATAGGAAAAAGGTAACCACAGGGAGGAAGTGGGAAGAGAGCTATTACATTGTGGGGATTATAAGTAACATCTTGATACAAAACAGGTATGAACTGCTGAATGGAAAACAAATTTGTTCTGTAAACTTTCACTCAAATCACAATAAAAAGTTTAAAAAAACAAAGAGAATGAAGATATTGGATGGCCAGATTCAGCTGTTTTTCCCTTAGGGAAGGTGATTATCTATTATAGGTGATTATAGTAATTTATAAATATAGCTCTTGCTAGATACATCGTTTGGGGATGTTTGGTTCAAAAAAGAGTAAAGTAATGGCTTCATATGCAAAAAAAAAAAAAAAAAAAAACCACCAAAGGTTTTCCTCTTCAAAGTTACTATTAAGAACAAAGGTTTATCTTTCTATTAGGGCTGTATCTCAAGATAACTAACAGAGGTACTACAGAAGTAGTTCATCTCACAAATGATGAGAAAATGATAGACCATCAACATCTCACAACCCCTAGTGATTAATGGATCTAGACAAAGAGCATCAACAGTTGTCAACATAAAAAAAGAGATAAACAGGCATTAGGAACCTCCCAAAGGAAAGCCATGTTACCTGTGGAAAATCTTGCCCAAAAAAAAGAACCTGAATCATATGACATGTCTAGATCTGAGTACAACTTACAGGAAAGACAGGAGAGAGAGACAAGTTAAATGATGCCATAGGATGCAAAAGTATAATCCAGACTGTAGAAAACTCTACAGAACAAAGGACCTGCTTCTTCAATATAGAAAATTAAAAAAAAAAAAAAAAAAAAGAAAGAAACCTACTAATTTAAACAGTTTTAACCCTAAAGATTTAAGAAGTCTTACATCAACCAAATGTAATACGTTGGCTTTATTTGTATCTCTAATAATAGCAGTGGTTTGGAACAGCTAAGGGAGACCAGGAAATGAGCTAGTGGGGTTTGGAACAGCTAAGGGAGACCAGGAAGCAATGGGGTGGCGGTTTGGAACAGCTAAGGGAGACCAGGAAGCAAGTTGGAGGCAGTTTGGAACAGCTGAGGGAGACTGAGAAACAAGCTGGCACGGTTTGGAAACAGCTAAGGAAGACCAGGAGGTGAGTGGAGCGGGCTGGAACGACTAAAGCAGATTAACTTGTCTGCCAGTTTGTCATACTATGGTGGCTTGAGTGTTGCTGTGAGGCTGGAGGCTATGCCACCGGTGTTTCAAATGCCAGCAGGCTTATCCATGCTAGACAAGTTTCAACAGAGCTTCTAGAATAAGACACATTCAGAAAAAGAAGAGGCTATCCACTTCTCAAAAAACTGGTCAGTGGTCAGTGAAAACCTTATGAATAGCAGTGAAACATTGTCTGATATCAAAAGCAAAACCAAACTCACTGCCATCGAGTCAGATCCAACTCATAGCAACCCCTCCTCGGTTTCCGAGGTGGTATCACTATAGAAGTAGATCACCCAATCTTCCTTCTGAGGAATGGCTGGTGGATTTGAACTGCCAGCCTCCTGGTTAGCAGTCAAATGCCTTAGGCACTACACTACCAGAATTCCTATCATCTGATATATAACTGGAAAACTATAAATAGACCTAAAACGTTGTCCAATATAATGCCAGAAGATGAGCCCCTCAGGTTGGAAGGCACTCAAAATACAACTGGCGAAGACCTGCCTCCTCAGAGTAGAGTTGACCTGAATGATGTGGACAGAGTAAAGCTTTTGGTACCTCCATTTGCTGATGTGGCATGACTCAAAATGAGAAGAAACATCTGCAAATATTCATTAATAATTGGAACATGGAATGTATGAAGTATGAATCTAGGAAAATTAGAAGCTGTCAAAAATGAAATGGAATGCATAAAGATCAGTATTCTAGGCATTACACAACCACTGCCATGGAGTCGGATCTGACTAATAGTGATCCCTCCTTGGGTTTCTGAGGCAGTATCACTACAGAAGTAGATTGCCTAACCTTCCTTCCAAGGAATGGCTGGTGGGTTTGAACTGCCAGCCTTCTGGTTAGCAGTCAAATGTCTTAGGCACTACGCCACCAGAGCTCCTATCCTAGGCATTACGGAGTTGAAAAGGACTAGTTTTGGCCATTTTGAATTAGACAACCATATAATCTCCTATGTTGGGAATGACAAATTGAAGAGGAATGGTGTGACATTCATCATCACAAAGAATGTTTCAAGATCTTTCCTGAAGTACAATGCTGTCAGTGATAGGATAATATTCATACTCCCTACAAGAAAGATCAGGTAATATGACTATTATTCAAATCTACACACCAATGACCAAAGCCAAAGCTGAGGACGTTGAAGATTTTTACCAACTTCTGCAGTCTGAAATTGACTGAACATGCAATCAAGATGTGCTAATTATCACTGCTGGTTGGAATGCAAAAGTTGGAAACAAAGAAAAATCACTGGTAGTTGGAAAATATGGCCTTGGTGATAGAGATAACGCTGGAGAATGCATGACAGAACTTTGCAAGACCAATGACTTATTCATTGCAAATACCTTTTTCAACAACACAAACGGCAGCTATACATGTGAAGCTATAAACTTCACCAGATGGAGTACACAGGAATCAAATCAACTACATCTGCAGCAAGACAGGATGGAGAAGCTCAGTATCTTCAGCCAAAACAAGGCCAGGAGCTGACTCTGGAGCAGACCATTAACTGCTCATATGCAAGTTCAAGTTCAAGTTGAAGACAATTAAAACAAGTCCACAAGAGCCAAAATATAATCTTGATTATATCCTTCCTCAATTTAGAGACCATCTAAAGAACAGATTTGATGCACTGAATGCCAATGACCAAAAACCAGAGGAATTGTGGGATGACATCAAGAACATCATCCATGAAGACAGCAAGAGGTCATTAAAAAGAGAAAGGAAAAAAAGACCAAAATGGATGTCAGAAGAGACTCTGAAATTTGCCCTTGAATGGAGAGCTAAAGCAAATGGAAGAAATGAGAAGATAAAAGGGCTGAACAGAAGATTTCAAAGAGCAGCCCAAGAAGACAAAGTCAATTATTATAATGAAACATGTGAAGACCTGGAATTAGAAAACCAAAAGGGAAGAACACGCTCGATATTTCTCAAGCTGAAAGAACTGAAGAAAACATTAAGCCTTGAGTGGCAATATTGAAAGATTCTATGGGTAAATATTGAATGATGCAGGAAAACAACCTGTGATAGTTGGAACAGTGTATCAATTTGGCTGGACCACAATTCTGTGTGGTTTAAGCAATTGTGATGTGAGTTGTTCCAATGACAGGATCAGATGTATATGTTTTGAGCAGCCAATCTGTTGAAAGGGAGTTTCCCTAGGGGTGTGGCCTGCTTCCAGT
>NW_006921596.1:10444241-10454387 GCF_000298275.1 Orycteropus afer afer
ACTTTGTCTCACCTACTTTGGTCATGTTGTCAGAAGGAACCATTCCCTGGAGAAGGATATCATGCTTGGTAAAGTGGAGGGTCAATGAAAAAGGGGAATGCCCTCAACAAGATGGATTGACACAGTGGCTGCAACGATGGGCTGGGGTACAGCAGGGATCATGAGGCTGGCGTGAGACCAGGAAGTGTTTTGTTTTGTTGCACATAAAGTCACTACGAGTCAGAGATGACTGACAGCACCTAACAACAACAACAATACTAACAGAGGAAGGATGAGGAATGTGTGCCTAATTGCCTCCATGAACAATTACTTCCTCTTCCATGAGAACAGAACTTGATGGTGCCTATCATTACTGAACATTTTGATCAAAGATTCTACAGAAAAATTCTGACCAAAAAGGGGAAAATGAAATTAAGAATTTGAAATTCTCATGGACTTCCTGGAGCAAAAGATGTTGGATAAACCTAAACACCTGAAACTACTGCCCTGAGAGAATCTTTAAATCTTAAAACAAAATATCCCCTGAAGTCTTCTTAAAACTAAACAATAGTTTAACTTAAAGAATGTCTTCAAGCATTACGCTAATTTAAGAATTAACTATTTAGGGTCAAATTGACAACAGCAACTCAAAAGATTAGATCAGAACCTTAGGGGGCAGTGAATTAATATTAATTGGGGAGGAACAACTCATAAAAGGAGGGTGAGAATGATTGCACAATTTGAAGAATGTAATCAATGTCACAACTGTACATGTAGAAACTGTTCAATTGGTGTATGTTTTTCTGTGTATGTTTGCAACATCACAATAAGTAAAATTTAAAAAGAAAAAGATTTCATGGTATGTATTTGCCCCTGGTAGGCCAACAGTTAAGTGCTTGGCTGCTAACCCTAAGCTTGGCAGTTCAAACCCACCCAGCAACTCTGCAAGAGAAAGATCTGGTGATCGGCTTCCTGAAATACTACGATCAAGAAAACCCTGTGGAACAGCTCTATTCTGTCACATGAGGGTCATTATTGAGTCAGAAGGAGCTCTGGTAGCATAGTGGCTAAGGCACTTGACTGCTAACCAGAAGCCTGGCGGTTCAAACCCACCAGCCACTCCTCGGAAGGAAGGTTGGGCATTCCTACTTCCGTAGTGATACTGCCTCGGAAACCCAAGGAGGGGTCGCTATGAGTCGGGGCGGACTCGATGGCAAACAACAACAACATTGAGTCAGAATCAACTCAACTGCTCCCAACCCAACACATTTGGGTGTTTGCAGAGATAAAATGTTAATGAATATACCAAAGCAATTAAGTTTGCAGACTAGCTTCAAATATGCAAATATCTAGTTTACTCTGTTTACAGATCTCTTCAGCAATATAACAAAAACGTAAAGAAAACACACCAAATTGTTAACAGTGGCTCAGGGGTTGAGTTACAGAGCATTTTCACTTTTTGGACTGTGTATTTCAGTGTTACTTAAGTATGTAAAAACAAATATTTATTGTAACTTCCCATGAATCTGTAATTATTTCAAATAAAAAGTTGGAGAAACAACTATGTACTTGTGTAATAAGGATTTAAAATGTTTTTTAATTAACCAAAATTAAACTGAAGCTAGTATCAAATGTCAAAATTAAATCTTGATAACTGCATTTATACCTTCATCTAATTTTGCTATTTTACCCTCGGAAAATCTCATCCCCAAAATAACATATTTAAAGAATATTTCACTTTACCTTTTAGCTAATGAGTATCTTCCATGTTGTTCTTTATGAAGAGAGACTGATGAAGACATCTTAAACCCTGGAAAAATTAATTGTTTGATGGTTGGTTTTATTTTTCAAAAAGGATCAAATAAGAAAACCATTTTCCCAAAATCAACAGCACAGTAAAGGTTTTTTAAGTGGCAGCCCGTGCTTCCACCCACCTCCTCACTCCCTTACAGCCAATTTTCAAGTAAACGTAACAATAAAGACCAGTTTATTCCAACTCAGGGATAACCTCCCAACTCTACTTCCATGCTAAGGAAAAAGTTTAAGGCAATAAAACCTTCCAGAGCAGATCAAGGAAGCACTGACATAATGTCTCATAAAAACCAACCACAATCACTGCAGTGGAGTCCGATCCGACTCATAGCGACCCCTCCTTGGGTTTCGGAGGTGGTATCGCTATGAAAGTAAATTGCCCAACCTTCCTTCTGAGGAATGTCCCATAGACAGGAGTAAAAAAAAAACAAAAGAGGCAATCAGGATCTAAAAATCACAGTGTACGTGTGTAATTTACAACATCATATCAAATAACAACCAAAACAGAAACCCTCCACCACTGCTGATAGGAATGCAAAATGGTACAATTGATGTAGAAGTTTAGCAGTTCCTCAAAAGTTGAACATAGAACTACCCTATGATCCTGCACATAGGAGCAAGGAAGCTATTCTGGGCAAATTTCAGATTGGCTGGCACTTTATTCCTTTATTTGGAATTAAGGGGAAATATCGAACTACCTTAAACTGAGAGGCAAGTCCTGATTGGTTAGCTTAGGTTTCTCTTTTTGGGGAGAGTCGATTGACTTAGGTTTCAACTCCTGGGAAGGTCAGGCACTTACAGGAAATAAAAACTAGCTAGCTTTCCGCTTACCATAAGTGGGAGCTTAACGTTGTTCTTGTTGTTGTTATGTGCTGTAGAGTCGGACCCGACTCATAGTGACCCCTTCCCTTCAGTTTTCGAGGCAGTGATACTACGGAAGTAGATTGCCCAATCTTCCTTTCGAGCAGTGGCTGGTGGGTTTGAACCGCCAGCCTTCAAGTAGTCAAGTGACTTGGCCACTAGGCCACTAGAGCACAACATAAGTGACTCCATTTTAGGCCTAGTATAGTCAGGTTAACAGACCAAACCACCAAAAACCACACTGCTCAAGGCCAGATTTGAGACCAGAATGGATCTTTATTTATTTTTTGTTGTTGTCAAGAATATACATAGGAGAGTATTATCCCAATCCAATTTTCTACATGTACAATTTATTGACACTGATTTATCTTTCAAGTTGTGCAAGCATTCTCACCCTCTTTTACTGCACTGTTCCTCCCACATTAACATAAACTCATCGCCCCCTAAGTTTCCTACTAAATCTTACAAGTTGCTTTTGTCGATTTAATCCCATATACACTGTTCTTTAAAAGATCATAAGGCTCAAGGTAGACTTCTTTATAATTAAGATACACTACTGTTTATTGGAAATTGCCAGAAATTAAAGCCAGATTCAGAAGAGGGCATAGAATGAGGGATATCATTGCTGATGTCAGATGGATCTTGGCTGAAAGCACACTGCCAGAAAGTTGTTCACCTGTGTTTTACTAGCCATGCAATGGCATTGAACTCTGCAGATCATAACAATTTATAGACAGCATTGAGAAGATGGGAATTCCAGAACAATTTAATGTGCTTATGAGGAACCTGTACATAGACCAAGAGGTCATTTGAACAGAACAAGGGGATATTGCATGGTTTAAAATCAGGAAGGGTATGCATTAGGGTTTTACCCTTTCACCATACTTACTCAATCTGTATACCAAACAAATAATCTGAGAAGTTGGACTGTATGAAGAAGAACACAGCATCATGATTGGAAGAAGACTCGTTAACAATCCGCAGTATGTAGATACAACCTTGCTTGCTGAAAGTGAAGATGACTTGAAGCACTTACTGATAAAGATCAGAGACTACAGCCTTCAGTATGGATTGCACCTCAATACAAAGAAAACAAAAATCCTCACAATGGACCAATAAGCAACGTCGTGATAAACACAGAGAATACTGAAGTTGTAAAGGATTTCATTTTCCTCGGATCCACAATCAATGTCTATGAAAGCAGCAGGGAAGAATCAAACAATATGCATTGCGCAAATCTGCTGCAAAAGACCTCTTTAAACTAAGAGCAAAGATGTCACTTTGAAGACTAAAGTGCACTGACCCAAGCCATGGTACTTTCAATAACCTCATATGCATGTGAGAGCTGGACAATGAATAGAGAAGACCACAGAAGAATTGATGCATTTGAGTTGTGCTGTTGGCAAAGAATGCTGAATGTACCATGGAATACCAAAAAGATGAACAAATCTGTCTTGGAGGCAGTACACCCAGAATGCTCCATAAGAGGCATGAATGGTCTTCTTGGTCACAGCCAGCTACCCAGAGGGACCAAGCAGCTAAACCTGTGCGCTCGGGACCATAGTCACAGGGGACATCAAGCTCAGTTGGCATAACATACTACACAAAACATTGTTCCACCTCCTACTTTGGTGAGTTGTTGTTGTTGTTGTTATTTGCCGTCGAGTCGGCCCCGACTCATAGCGACCCCTCCTTGGGTTTCCGAGGCAGTATCACTACAGAAGTAGGATTGCCCAACCTTCCTTCCGAGGAGTGGCTGATGGGTTTGAACCGCCAGCCTTCTGGTTAGCAGTCAAGTGCCTTAGGCACTATGCTACCAGAGCTCCCACTTTGGTGAGTAGTGACTGGGATCTTAAAAAGCTTGCAAGCAGCCATCTAGATGCAACAATGGGTCTCTCCTTGTCCACAGCAAAGAAGAATGAAGAAAACCAAAGATTCATGGACACAGTTAGTCCTAGCGACTGGTACACCATGCGATCCACAGCCTATGTGACTATGAGACCAGAAGAACTAGATGGTGCCTGGCTACCACTGTCAACCACCTAGAGGGAGAGCTATGTAGGAGATCCTGGATAGAGAGAGAATGTGGAACAAAACTCAAAATCATTTGGGGGGAAGAAAAAGGGAGGGACCAGGTTTGCTGGTCCGATAGACCCTGGCGGAACCACTGAGACTATGGCCCCTCGCTGCCCTTCACGCCTGGAATTGAACTCACACCTGCGGCTTCCAGCCAAACAAAAGACAAGCATATGAGTTGAACCTTTACCTGAGGTAGATACACTCCTTGGAGAGA
Source organism: Orycteropus afer afer (assembly GCF_000298275.1). NCBI lineage: Eukaryota > Metazoa > Chordata > Mammalia > Tubulidentata > Orycteropodidae > Orycteropus > Orycteropus afer. The sequence goes on from NW_006921596.1 coordinate 10,449,187, forward strand.
ACAATCATAGGAGAAAGAAGAGCTATTTATGCACAGGGAGACTGCTCAGGGGGCAGGAGTGCATGGAGGGATGGACACAGGGAAGAGGTAACTATGGGGAGGAAGTGGGAGGGGAGCTGTTGCATTGTGGTAAACTGTGGTCAATGTCAGGAGACAATATGTATGTGCACTGCTGTATGGAAAGTGAATTTGCTCTGTAAACTTTCACCCAAATCACAATTTTAAAAAAAAAGAGTCGTGAATGACCAGATTTTATGCCTTGTACTTTGGTCATGTTATCAGAAGGGACCAGTCCTTGGAGAAGGATATCATGCTTGGTAAAGTAGAGGGTCAGCAAAAAAAAGGGGAAGACCCTCAACAAGATGGACTGACACAGTAGCTGCCATGATGGGCTCACCATGGCAATGATTATAAGAATGGCACAGGACTGGGCAGTGTTTTGTTCTGTAGTACGGAGGGTTAGTAAGAGTCAGAATCAACTTGACAACACCTAACAACAATGTTTGGTTTAAATAGGACACACACATATATATTTTTAATTGTGATTTGGGTGAAAGTTTACAGAGCAAATTCATTTTCCATACAGCAGTTCACATATATTTTGTTTCACGACATTGACTGCAATCCCCACAATGCAACAGATCTCTTCCCACTTCTCCCTGTGGTTACCTTTTCCCTGTGTCATTCTTTCCTATGCATTCCTGACCTCATAGCTATCTCTCTGTGCAAATGCCGCCCTTCTGAGCTCCATGGTTGATCATTCTAAGGAGTGTACCTACCTAGTATAAATGTTCACCTTATTATGCCTGTCTATTTTCTGGCTGGAAGCCACAGGAGTTAGTTCAATTCCAGGCCCAAAGGACGGCCATAGTCTTGGGCGTTTCAAAGCAGGAGATATTTTTGGTTTATCGATTAAAGATTATCTCAGGACAATAGTTTAGGGGAGTTGTCCCCCTCGATGGCTCCAGAATAACTGGATTCCATAGAATCTTTGATCAAAATGTTCAATAATGTTAGCCAGGCACCATCTAGTTCTTCTGATCTCATGACAAAGGAGGCAGGTGTTCATTGAGACAATTAGCCACATATTTCATTTCCCAGAAGAATTTTCTTTTTAACAAATATATTTACGCATTGCTTTTTCCTGAAAAATGCTGAAAGATTAAAAGGCAGAAACAATAAAGCTCAGCAGTCAAACGGGAGGAAGAAGAAACATCAAGTTAAGGAAACTTTTGTATTTTTAATTGAGAGAGAATTTACATATCACAAAATTCACCCATTTAAAGTATACACAATTCGGTGGTGTCTAGTATGTTCACAAGGTGAACCATCATCACTAATTCCAGAACATTTTCATCACCCCCAAAAGAAGCCTAGTAGCAGTCACTCTCCATTCCTCTCTTCCTAGCCTCTAGAATTATTAACCTACTTTGTCTTTATGGAGTTGTCTATTCCGGACATTTTAGATAAATGTGGCCTTTTGAGTCTGATTTCTTACACTTAGCATAATGTTTTCAAGGTTCATCCATGTTGTAGCATGCATTAGTACTTTATTCCTTTTCATGTCAGAGTAACATTCCATTGTATAGATATACCACATTTTGTTTATCCATTCATCTGTTGATGGACACTTGGGTTATTTCCAACTTTTGGCTATTATGAATAATGCTGTTAGGAACATTCAAGTACTAGTTTTTGTGTAAATGTATTTTCAGTTCTCTTGGGTATACAGCTAGGAGTAGAGCTGCTGGGTCATATGGTAACTCTGTTTAACTTTTTCCAGAACTGACAACGTCTTTTCCACAGTAGCTGTACCATTTTACATTCCCACCAGCAATGTATGAGTTTCTCCACATCCTCACTAACACTTATTATTATCTGATTTTTTTATTATTATTCCCATCTCTGTGGATGTGAAGTGGTATCTCATTATGCTTTTAGCTTACAATTTCCTAATAACTAATGATGTTGAACATCTTTTCATGTGTTTATTGGCCATTGTACATATTTTAAAAATGTCTATTCAATTCCTTCACCCATTTTCCTAATTTAAGCTGTTTAGTCTCTTACTAATTGATTTGTGCAACGATACATATTCTGGATACAAGTTCCGTATCAGAGATATGATTTGCAAATACTTTCCCCATTCTGCAGACTGTCTTTTCACTTTCTTGATAATGCCCTTTGAAGCACGCAAGTCTTTCATTTTGATAAGGTCTAGCTAATCTATTTTTTCCTTGGTTGCTTCTTCTTTAGGTATCATATCCAAGACCTAACTCATTGCCATCAAGTTGATTCCAACTCATAGTGACCCCCATTGGGTTTCCAAGGCAGTAAGTCTTCATGGAAGTAGATTGGCCTGTCTTCCTTCTGCAGAGCAGCTGATGGGTTTAAACTGCCAACCTTCTGGTTAGCAGTCAAATGCCTTAGGCACTGTGCCACCAGAGCTCCTTTCATTGCCAAGAAACCACTGCCTAATTCAAGATCATGAAGATTTACATTTAAGCCTTCTTGATTTACATTTTACCTTGAGATTTAAAAATCTATAATGCCATCTAGAAGCAGAAGTCTTTTTAAGGTCCCTGCTGCCTGAGCACAATGCTGACTTCTTATCTTCTCACTCCCTCAACCTCATGGTTCCTGGGAACTTTGGAGTCAGCCCAGGGTCTTTGCATGCATTGCAGCTTAAGCTAGAAATGCTTCCTTATCCACTACCCTCCATTCACACCTCCTTACCCTTCTTCAGCTCCATTAAATCTCATTTCTCAGAGAAGACTTCCTAACCTACCTGGCAAAAAAAAAAAAAGAAAATTCCTCTTCTGGAAATTCACGCTATACCAAGTTTCATGTACCTCTCTCCTGCTCTGACCACACTTAAATTTTACATTTAGTTGTGTGACTAATTAATGTCATCTCCCCCACTGGACTGAACACATCTTAAAAGAAGAGACATATCTATTTCTTTGTTGATCACAATGTCCTCAGTGCCAAACACAGTTGTTGTTGTTCTTATTGTTATGTGCAGCTGAGTCAGACCCAACTCACAGCGACCCCTCCTTGGGTTTCCAAGGCAGTATCATCACGGAAGTAGACTGCTCCATCTTCCTCCCGAGGAGTGGCTGGTGGGTATCTGGCACATTTGTTAAGTTTTGCTCAAGTCAACTCCCACTCAAGGAAACTCATGTACAACAGAAAGGAATGCTGCCCCATTCTGCATCATATTTATGATCATGAATATGCTCAAATCCATTGCTGAGGCCACTGTGTCTTCTGACTTCCAGCCTAGGGGGTAATGTTGCAGTACACTATCAGAAAACACTCTGTTGTGATCCATAGTTATCGTTGGCTAATTTTCAGAAGTAGGTCATTAGGCCTTTCTTCCTTTCCAAGTCTGCCTTAGTCTGGAAGCACCACTGAAACCTATCCACTATAGTGATCCTGCTGCTATTTTAAATACCAGTTGCACAGCTTCCAGCATCACAGCAACATCTAAGCCACCAAATTACCACAGACAGACAGGAGGTGGACCTGGTACATATGGGCATATAATCAACATTTGCTGATTGAATGAGTGAGTGAATGTACTTTCCATATCCACTATCAAGTTAATGCTGACTCATAGCAATCCTTCAGGACAGAGTAGAAATGTCCTACAGGATTTTCAAGGTTGGTAATCATTTCAGAAGTAGACTGCCTCATCGTTGTCCCATGGAACAGCTGGTGGGTTCAAACCACTGATATTTTGGTTATCAAATGCTTTAACCACTATGCCACCAGAATACCAAAGGGAGCAAAAAAAATACAATGTACTAAGATCTTTTGGGAGGAATTCCGGTAAGATGGAGGAACAGGCAGAAAGACTGCACAGACCCTCTTCAACAAATAAAAGGGGAACCAATTAACACAGATAGAGAAGATAATCCTGGATCCCTGACCTTTGAAGGGAAGGATATAGAAGAGGACTAAATTCCAACTAGTAGAAGAATCTGAATGAAAACACCAAAAAAGGAGACACGTGCAGCTGCGGTCTGGCAGCGATCCTGATGGCACAGACAGCTTAGATTTTGTCGAGCAGTATCAGGACCTAAGAATTAACCTAAAAATCAGCTCTGCTAACCAGGCACTACATGGAGGACTGCTCTGGTGGCTGGGGAATAAAAGGGGAAGCAGCGAAGAGGAAGGGAGGCTGAGCTGTGGACTTCTGCCTGTCCAGAGGGTGCAGCCATTTTGAATGTTTACAAGTGGCTTGACCATTTTGGATATTTAAAGCGATAGCATTCTCTCAGATTCCAGGGACTTCAGAACAGGCTCTACTTGCCAGAAACCCCAAGGACACTCTGGATGCGGACTGGAAAGGTGTGACATTCCCCTCGTTACTCTGATACCCCACACCCTCTTGGTGAACAGGGATGCGGACAACACTCATTCCCACCCACCTTCTGGGCCGACAAGAATTCCATCCCAGTCTGTGTACTTGGATGGAGACTGGATGCCCTGCCCCACCCATTTTTTTTTTAAGTTTGTTTCTTTTTGCCTGTTTTAAAATTATTATTACTATTAGTTTTTTTCCTTTTTATTATTATTCTTTATTCTTCCCTTCCTAGGTTCTAGTTTTCAGCTTTTTCTCTTTTCTCTGTTCCTGGTTCCATTATTTTTTCTCTTTCTCATGGTTAACCCTATTCATTGTTTCTCTTTTTGTGTCTTCCCACTTTTTTCTTCATTATTCTTCTACTCTACCTTTTTTCTCTTATTGCCCTCTCCCTAGATATAGCAGTGCTTTGGATTTTTTTCTTCCCTTTTTTGGTTATTGTTCCTGTGTGATTATACAGTGTGTGCTTTGTCCATTTGCTTTTACTTTTTCAATGGTTATTCAATTGTTATTTTTGTCTAACTGAGTGGAAGACAGGAACAGTTCCCAAACAACACAACTACACCCACACCTCCTGCAACTTCACTTACTGAGTGAGAGCTATCACTTCCTTCTCCACCAATGGGCCGATGATGATAAACAACTACCAAGAAGAGCATGAATCACCCTTAGCTGCTCTTCACAAACAGTTACAGAGATCTAAATACAACATCACCACAATGTCTCACAGACAACAGACCATCACAATCCACACAAAGAAGCAAGATAAAGTGGTAGAAACAAGGGAGCAGGATACAGACCCAGAACACATCCCTAAGGAAGAAGCAGCAGT
>NW_006921596.1:10454850-10457542 GCF_000298275.1 Orycteropus afer afer
ATCATCAACAAACTCATGAAAACCAAAGACAAAGAAAGAAGCCTGAAAGCAGTACAGGAAAAACAAAAAGTTACTTACAAAGGACAACCAGTAAGAATAAGCTCTGATTTCTCAGCAGAAACCATGCAAGCAAGAAGGCTATGGGATAGTATATATAAAACCCTGAAAGAGACACATTTTCAACCAAGAATTATATACCTGGTAAAATTGTCCCTCAAATATGATGGTGAAATTAGAAGATTTACAGATAAGCAGAAACTAGGGAATTTGTTAAAACCAGACCAACCTTACAAGAGATACTAAAGGGAGAACAGGGAACCAAAATAGCAAACAACCACCGACCATTAATACACAAGATGACAAAACCCAGAAACCACAGCTATAGACATATCCAAAGTAGAATAAGTTTACAAGATTATAAACAGGGAACCAGAGACATCAGTTGGCAAATGAGGACAACTACAAACCAGAAAGAGGGAAAATACTATATAGTTACAGAACTTCTAAATGGTTAGGAAGTCAAGAGAGTTGCAAGATCGAATGGACTGTTTTAAACTTGGGGAGAAAATTATAAATCACAGGGTAACCTCAATGAAAAATGATAAATCGTCACACCATAATTAAAAAAAAGGACATGCACAAATATTCAGCAAATACTAAAACAACAGCAACAAAGGAAATGATAACACAGTTCATAAACATAATGAGTTCAGCACAGAAAATTATATGGAACAAAAAAACAAGGAACACCATGAAAAAACACAACAAAATGATAGCAACTAGTTCATACCTGTCAATAATTACACTGAATGTTAATGGATTAAATGCATCACTCAAAAGACGGAAAGTTGCAGACTGGATAAGAAAACAAAACCCATCAATATGCTGTCTACAAAAGACACACCTTAGAGACAAAGACAAAAATAGACTAAAAATCAAAGGTTGAAAAAAGATATATCAAGCAAATGGCAACTGTAAAAGAGCAGGAGTGGCAACATTAATTTCTGATCAAACTGACTTTAAGACAAAAACCTCCATATGAGACAAGGAAGGACATTATTACATAATGATTAAAGGATCAATTGAACAAGAAGATATAACCATAATAAACATCTATGGACCCAATGAAAGAGCCCCAAAATACATAAATCAGACTTTAAAAGAGTTGAAAAGACAAAGAGATGACTCCACAGTCGTAGTGGGAGACTTTAATACACCACTTTCAAAGAAAGATAGAACAACTGGAAAGAAACTCAACAAAGATGCAATAGAGCTAAACAATACAATCCACCAACTTGACTTTACAGACATCTATAGAGCATTTCACCCAACAACAACACAATATACATTCTTTTCTAGTGCACATGGAACATTCTCCATGATAGACCATATGTTAGGCCATAAAGCTAGCCTTAAGAAATTTAAAAACATTGAAATACTGCAAAGTATCTTCTCAGATCACAATGCTATCAAATTAGAAATAAAAATAGGAAGATCAATGGAAAAAGAGCAAACACATGGAAACTGAACAACACCCTTCTTAAGAAAGACTGGGTAAGAGAAGAAATAAAAATTGAAAATCAGAAATTCCTTAAATCAAATGAGGATGAAAATACAATATACCAAAGTCTTTGGGACATAGCAAAAGCAGTGACCAGAGGCCAATTTATAGCAATAAATGCACACATCAAAAAAGAAGAGTCAAAATCAACACTTTAAACCAACATCTTCAACAATTATGAAAAGAATAGCAAGCAAAGACAACAGTCACCAGAAGAAAGGAAATAATAAAGAGTCAAGCAGAAATCAATGAAACAGAAAATAGAAAGACAATAGAAAAAATCAACAAGACCAGAAGTTGACTTTTTGAAAAGATTAATAAAATTGACAAACCACTGGAAAATTTAACAAAGGAAAAGAGGGAGAGAATACAAATAACAAGAATAAGAAACAAAATGGGTGACATCACAACACAACCAACTGAAATAAAAAGAATATCAAGATACTATGAACTGTACTCCAACAAATTTGAAAATCTGGAAGAAATGGAGAGATTTCTAAAACACACCTCTTACCTAAACTAACATAGACTTATGTGGAAAAGTGGAACAGATCCGTAACAAAAGAAGAAATTGAACGGGTCATCGAAAAGTTACCAACCAAAAAAGGTCCTGGCCCAGATGGTTTCACCGGAGAATTCTATGAAATGGTCAGAGTAGAACTGGCAGCAATCCTACTCAAACTATTCCAAAACATAGAAAAGGATGGAATCCTTCCTAACTCATTTTATGAAGCAAGCATAACCTTGATATCATAACCAGACAAAGACATCACTCAAAAAGAAAACTACAAGCCAATACCCCTCATGAATACAGATGCAAAAATCTTCAACAAAACCTTAGCCAATATACTCCAAAAACATATCAAGAAAATCATTCATTATGACCAAGTAGGGTTCATATCAGGTATGCTGGGATGGGTCAACATTAGAAAAACAATCAAAGTCATCCACCACATAAATAAAACAAAGGAGAAGAACCACATGATCATATTAATTGATGCAGAAAAGACATTTGATAAAATCCAACACCCAATCCTGATCAAAACTCTCAACAAAATAGGAATAGAAGGGCCATTCCTCAACATAATAAAGGGCATTTATGAAAAAACCAACAGCCAACATTATTCTCAA
>NW_006921596.1:10459671-10461810 GCF_000298275.1 Orycteropus afer afer
GAAATTTTCTTTCTTGGTTATCAGGGGTGGGAGGGGAGGGGAAGGAACACTGTTAGATAGGTAGAGATGAGTATTGATTTGGGTGAAGAGAAGGGCCATGTACCAAATGTGAGTGATCAACATGGTGGCATTGAGGAAGAGGAAGACATAGAGAGGTACATGGGAGGTATAGACAGATGAATCCTTTTGCACATACAGTACTGCGTTGTCAGTGAAGGCAAATATGGGTATATGGGTGGATAGATGGGTAGACAGGCTGAACTATTAGGTATTTCTATGAAGTGGAGAGTGTACCCAAGACCATGTATAGGGTTGGCAGACAATGGTCCTATAAGTGTATTTCTATGATCGGTAAGAATTCCCAGGTGTATAGTAGAGCTGACAAGGGACAAGATTGTAGTCGCTTCTTGGTCACAGCCAGCTACCCAGAGGGACTGAGTAGTTGAACCTTTGGGCTCAATTGGCATAACATACTACATATACTACACATACTATACATTGCTCCACCTCCTACTTTGTTGAGTAGTGACTGGGATATTAAAAGCTTGCAAGCAGCCATCTAGATGCAACAATGGGTCTCTACTCATCCAAAGCAAAGAAAAATAAAGAACACCAAAGATTCATGGAAACAATTAGTCCTAGCGACTAGTACACCATGCAATCCGCAGCCTAAACGACTATGAGACCAGAAGAGCTGGATGGTGCCCGGCTACCACTGTTAACCACTCGGAGGGGGATCTATGTAGGAGATCCTAGATAGAGAGGGAGAACAATGTGGAACAAAACTCAAAATCACCTGGGAAAAAAAAGGGGGGGTTGGGGAACCAGGTTTGCTGGTCAAATAGAGCCTGGTGGAACCACCGAGACTATGGCCCCTAGCTGCCCTTCAGGTCTGGAATTGAACCCACACCTGCGGCTTCCAGCCAAACAAAAGACAGGCATATGAGTTGAATATTTACCTGATATAGATACACTTCTTGGAGAGAACAATCATGGAAGAAAGAAGGGCTGTTTATGCACAGGGAGACAGCTCAGAGGGCAGGAGTGCCTGGAGGGATGGACAAAGGGAAGAGGTAACTACTGGGAGGAAGTCGGAGGGGAGCTGTTGCATTGGGGTAAATGGTAGTCAATGTCATGAGACAAAGTGTATGTGAACTGCTGTATAGCAAGTGAATTTGCTCTGTAAGCTTTCACCAAAATCACAATAATAATAAGAAGAAGAATAAAAGATCTTTTGGGGAGAGAGAAAAGGGCCATAAAAGTAAGTGGAGAAAATAGGGAAGGCTTTCTGAAAAAGGGGACACCTGAGCTGAATCTTACACTCAAACTCAAAAAAGCCAAACTCAGTGTCATCGAGTCAATTCCAACTTATAGCAACCCCCACTGGGTTTCCCAGGCAGTAAATCTTTATGGAAGTAGATTGCCCCATTTTCCTTCCACGGAGCAGCTGGTGGGTTCGAACTGCCAATATCTGGGGTTAGCAGGCAAAGCCTTAGGCACTGCACCACCAGAGCTCCTTGAATCTTACACAGTTGTTTTAAAATTTGAGTACATAAACCTCAGGATAGGAAAACTCTTTGTGGGGTTCATGAGCATGAAAACTTGGAAGACAATTTCCAGACTTTCCACTTCCCAAAGGACTCTTCCCCAAACTGCCCTGCTCTCCAACAAGCTGAAAAAACAAGCCTGTGATTTCCTTCCTCATCTCCCCACTGTACTAAAAAAAGGCCAACCTCCCAATGCCCAGAATCGCATTCCAGTACATTAATTCAGGTGTAAAAACTTCAAAACACAATTTAAAAAGATGGAGAAGGCACAGCACAGCAGGGCTTAAGCAAGAAATACTGAAGGGTGCAAAGCCTCATTTCACTCAATTCCTGGCCTGGCTCCAAGCATCTTAGAAGGAATGGAATAGACACTTCCAGGTTTATTGGAATTGAAAATAAGACAATCACACCATAAACAAACATCGATTCAAAATAGATCATAGACCTAAGTCAAAGAGCCAAAACTACAAAACTCCTAGAAGAAAACACAGCAGGAGTTCCGGCAAGATGGCAGACTAGGCAGAAGGATTGCACAGACCCTCTTCAACAAAGAAAAGGGAAACCAATTAACACAGACACAGAAGATAATCGT
>NW_006921596.1:10466125-10471071 GCF_000298275.1 Orycteropus afer afer
TTTCAGAGCCCAAGTCTTTCAAAGGCAGTACTGACCTTGACTCAGGTTTCCCAGACACTGAGCTTCCAAACAGAGAGAACTCCACTGTACTCGTTCAAATGTCTCTTTTAGAATGAGAGCAAAACCATCTTGCTCACCACTGTACCCCCAGTCTAGCTAAAGTTGGCCTTGGACTCTTCCACTCACAACATAGTGCTAGGTGCTGGGACACAGGGTGAACAAAAGATAAGAACACTGTCCCTGCCTTCCTGGGGAAAAATTATTAAGCAAACATTGACCAGTCAAAGCAGTAATTAAAGAGTCACAAAAGTAAAAGCACAATTGTGGTTAAGAGACCAGGAGTAATGGCAATGGTGCAACAAGGGGATCTCTGGCCTGCTCAAAGCTTTATTCTCCATATTATCTCGTTTAACCATCCTACAAAGTAAGTAGTTTTTATCCCCACTTTAGTGGTAAGAAAACTAAAGCACAGAGAGGTAAAGTAATTTGCCCAGGGTCACACAGCTGTCCTGTGGTCAAACAGATTCACATTTAGGTCTGACTCCAGAGCCTGGTGTAACCACGAAATTCCACACCTCGATAAATACTGGAGGAAGCAGTGGATGGAACCAGCCACAGCAATTGCAAGCGAAGTACTACTAAGCTGGTAAAAGGACTTTTTCTAAGGTACTTTTGTTGTTGTTATGTGCCGTGGAGTCGGACCCCACTCATAGGGACCCCCTCCTGAGGTTGCCAAGGCAGTATCAGTACATAAGTAGATTGCCCAGCCTTCCTTCAGAGCAGTGGTTGGTGGGTTTGAACCGCCAGCCTTCTGGTTAGCAGTCAAGTGCCTTAGGCACTATGCTACCAGAGCTCCCAAAACAACCACATCTCCCAAATGACTGCATGGAACTCCTGGGGAGCCCTCCTTGAGTTCCCAAGGACAGCTGAGTGGAGAAAGAGATGGCGGCCAGGTCTACGCGGCAGGGAGTGGCTGGTGGGTTTGAACCGCGAGCCTTGCGCTTGGGAGGTGACTGCCTTAGGCTAAGGCAGGCGAAGAGCGGCTAAGGCGGGAAGGGAAAGTGGAGGGCCAGAAGAGGGCGGAAGACAGAGAGGAAGGAGGAAGCCTGACTGGCCATGAATGGCTGCTGGAGCCTTCCGAACTCCAAGGCCAAAGCAACTAGCCCACTGGATTTTACATGCCCATTGTACACATAAAGACTGTTGAAACAGCAAATGTTTTCTTACTTATAGATTTACCATGAAAAAAACAAAACACACGCACAGCCATGGAGTCGATTCTGACTCATAGCGACCCTTCCTTAGGTTTCCGAGGCGGTATCTCTATGGTAGTAGATTGCCCAATCTTCCTTCGGAGAGTGACTGGTGGGTTTGAACCGCCAACCTTCTGGTTAGCAGTCAAATGCCTTGGGCACTACACAACCAAATTTATCACACACACAAACACACAAAGAGATCTAAAAAAATAATAACAAGTTAAAAGAAGAACAGCAAGTAAAACTGACGAAGACCACGTCCCCGCACCTTCTGGGGAAACTGAGGCCTCTAAGGATCCGGAAAACCCGGGCTCCGAGCCCACTAGACACCCCGTCTTGGCCTCACCAAGATCCCCATCCCTGAGTCATTATAGGTATAATCACTGCTGCGGAGGGACACTCACTGAGCCTCGGGCTCGGCCTCGGCCACACAGCACAGTACCGCACACCCGGCGGCGCTTCCTTCCCTCTGGCCCCCCCTGTCTCACGTTGCCCTGCGCGCGGGCGACTCCGCCCCCAGCAAGCCCCGCCTACAGCTTTCAGCGAAGGCTACAAGTGCCCCACAGTCGTGTTGGTGCAGAGGTATGGGCGGAGAGTTTCGCGTTTGCTTTCTTTTCCTCGTTTTCTTCATTACTTTTTTATTTTTTTTTAAATCTTTTATCTTTTTAAAACTTGTGTGTGTCTAGGTGGAGTAAATCTAAAGGAACCATGGCTTCACAGGGGTTAAGTGCTCACCTGTTAACCAAAAGATCAGCTATTTGAACCCACCAGCCGCTCTGGGGAGAAAGATGTAGCAGTTAGCGTCGATAAAGATTCACAGCCTTAGAAATCCAATGGAACAGTTCTGCTCTGCCCTATAGGTGTTAGGCCTAAAGCATAAAACATAAACAGCATAAAAACGTCTGAAGGACGGCTGATGTAACAGAGTCTGCCCAGACTGGAAAGTCCCGTGCGCTAATGAACTTCCTCTCTGAAAATCCCTCATGCTAATGAAGTGCTGATCCGTGCTAGCAGTTAATTAGACCCCACCTTTCTCTCGGTGTCCCCACTTGAGTCCTCTGCAGGACTATAAACCTTACCCTCCCCAGCCTGTTGGCGCGACTTCTCTGGCCCCTCTCAGGGACCCGTGAACCTCGCCAGGGCCCCTCGGGGACCGTAAACCTCACGGGGAAGCGCAGAATAAAAACTTCTCTTTAGCCCCACTTTTGTGCGTCCTCTTCTCCTTGCTGTGACCTTACAGTAGGGTCGCTGTCAAGTCAATGCAGTGGGTTTTTGGTTTGGTGATTGTGGTGGTTATGTTTTTGTGTCAACTTGGCTGGGTCTGTAGTCATGTAGTTGTTCAGCAGCCTGCCATGCTCTGCCGACCTTGGGACTTACAATGGACTTAAATTAATGGCCTGCCTGTGTGATCTGGTAACATCGGGACTGTGCCATTTTATTTGTCAACCTTGGGCTTCCCAGCCTCAGCAGCTAGCAACTGTCTGAGTGAAGAAATGCCTCTAACTGCAGTGGGCCAGTAATAGGAGGCAGAGCTGGACCCCAAGGCTGAGGGGCTTTCACCCAGCCCCTAGAACCTGGCACTTTGAACTTGGACTTAAGCCTCCAAGCTGTAAGAGAATAAAATCCTGTTAAGGCCGTCCCATTTGTGGTATATTGTCAGAGTGGCACTAGGTAACTAAAACAGTGGTAAATCTATAGCTGACAAAACATCACCATTAACCATTGCTGAATTTTTCCATCACCTTCAACAGAAGCTCAGTGTCTTTTAAACGTTCTGTCTTCCTTTCGGCCTCCTTCTGGGCCGGCCCTGGTCACCACTAATAAACTTTGATTCCTATCCCTATACACTTGGGTCTTCTGGATATTTTATGTAAGGGGGAGCTTTTTTTTCCCCCTTTTTGTGACTGACTTATTTTACTCAGCACAGAGTTTTCAAGGTTTATCTGTGTGGCATGCATCAGGACTTCATTTCTTCTTATGGCTGTGTAATATTTCATTATATGTGTGTACCACATTTTGTTTATCCATCCATTGATGGTCCTTTAGGTTGTTTCCATCTTTTAGTTATTGTGAATAATGCTGCAATGAACATGGGTGTAAAAGTATTTGTTGGTGTTCCTCTTTCAGTTCTTTTGTGTATGTACCTATGAGTGCAATTTCTGGATCATATGGTAATTTAACTTTTCAAGTAACCTCCAAACTGCTTTCCACAGCAGCTGCACCGTTTTACAATCCCACCAGCAATGAATACGTTTTAATTTGAAGAGTAATGGAAAACCATTATGAAGTTATAATCAGGGAAGGGAAGAAATCTAATTTACCTTTTTAAAATCCCTCTCAAATCTATAGTGTGGAGAAAATTATAAATCATTACTGAAAGACATTTAAGAAGGTATAAATAAATGGAGGACTATATGATGGTACAAGGCGCCCTGGTGGTGCAGTACTTAAGGCATTTCTCTACTAACCAAAAGGTTGGCAATTCAAATACACCAGCTGCTCCTCAGAAGGAAGATGGGGCAATCTACTTCTCTAAAGATTTACTGCCTTGGAAGCCCAGTGGGGGTCACTGTGAGTTGGAATTGACTGGATGGCAATGGGTTTGGTTTGGTTTTTATATGATGTTATTGATGAGACAATATCATAACGATACCAACTCTACTCAAAACGATCTCTAGAGTCAATGCAATTCTAACCAAAATCTCAACAGGGTTTTGAATAAAACTTAACCGGCTGAGTAAAGTGGATATGGAAGACCAAAGGGCCAAGAATACTCAAGACACTCCTTAATTTCAATCATGTGTTACTGGACAGAGATTGACACACTGAGGAAGGGCTTTTGGGAGAGTGCAGAAATTGACCCATGCACTTAGAAAAACTTGAAGTTATGACAACCCTGCGTAAAAAGATCAGTGGGTTAAGGATGGGCTATTTAGTAAAGTGTGCTGAGACAACCAATAATCCATATGGAAATAAAGAGAAGCTGCATAAATTCCTGGTGGCTAACGCTTTAAATATGAAAGACTAAACTTCAAAAGAACATTTTTGAGACTATATTTATGACTTCAGAATTGTTATTGTTGTTGTAATATGCCGTTGAGTAGCTTTCAACCCATAATGACCCCTCCTTGGGTTTCCGAGGTAGTATCACTATGAAAGTAGATTGCCCAGTCTTCCTTCTGAGGAGTTTCTGGTGGGTTTGAACTGCCAGCCTTCTGGTTATCAGTCAAATGCCTTAGGCACTATGCCACGAGAGCTCCTATTGTTTTCTGGAGGAGTAAGTTTCAAGTGTTTCAATGAATCTGGTCACCTAAATATAATTATGTGAAACCAGACAAGCTACTTCTAAAAGTTAGTTATAGTTTGAGGCATATCTATAAACCAAAAAAACCAAACTCACTGCCATCAAGTCGATTCTGACTCATAGCGACCCTCTTTGAGTTTTCGAGGCGGTAAATCTTTATGGAAGTAGATTGCACCATCTCTATCTATCTAACAGCATTCCCTCCTCTCCCCTTCCACCCCTAGTAACCAACAAAGAAAATGTCCTCCAATAGATAAACCTTTCCTTAACTTTTACAACAACAGACCAATACAATATTTGTCCTTTTGTGACTGACTTATTTCGCTCAGCATAATGTCCTCCAAGTTCATCCACGTTATGCGGTGTTTTGCAGATTCTACATTATT
>NW_006921596.1:10479661-10480784 GCF_000298275.1 Orycteropus afer afer
CTCGACGGCACATAACAACAACAACAACAATATAATTCTAGGTTGAAAATTTTTATCTTTCAGAGTTTTATGTATACCATCCCATTGCCTTCTCGCCATGGTTTCTGCTGAGAAATCAGAGCTTATTCTTACTGGTTGTCCTTTGTAAGTAACTTTTTGGTTTTCCCATGCTGCTTTCAGGTTTCTTTCTTTGTCTTTGGTTTTGATAATAAGTTTGATGATGACATGTCTTGGTTATTTTCTTTTGGGGTCTGTCCTACTTGGGGTTTGTTGGACTTTCTGGATGGATATATTCTCATCTTTCATCATATTGGAGAAGTTCTTCTCTAACAAATCTTGGACAATTTTCTCAGTAGTTTTATTTCTCTCTTCCTATTCTGGAATTCTGATTACATGTAGGTTATTCCTTTTGATGGTATCCCAAATGAACCTTAGGCTTTCTTCCTTTTGTTTTGATCTTTTTTTCTGATTGATCCCTTTCCAAATAAGTATTCAGGTATTTGTCTTCAGTCTCATTAATTCTGTCTTCCATTGCATCAATTCTACTCCTTTGCCCTTACAATGTGTTATCTATTTCTGGCAATTTAGTATTAATCTATTAATCTTCTGGGTTTCTATCTGTAGATTTAGAATTATTTCTAATTTTTCATTTATTTTGTCATTTTGTTCTTGTATTTTCTTCCAAAATTGTTCCAGGGTTTTGTCTGTGTTTTCTTTGGTCTATTTCTCAATCCTTTGAAGATAAATATAATTCTTTTGAATTCCTTATCAGAGTTCCACTGCTGCTTCTTCCTCAGGGATGTGTCCTGGGTCTGTATCCTGCTCCCTTGTTTCTACCACTTTATCTTGCTTTTTTGTGTGGACTGTGATGGTCTGTTGTCTCTGAGACATCATGGTGTTGTTGTATTTAGATCTCTGTTAACCGTTTGTGAAGAGCAGCCAAGGGTGATTCAGGCTTTTCTTGGTGGTTGTTTATCATTGGCCCATTGCTGCTGAAGGAAGTGGTGATTCTCACTCAGTAAGTGAAGCTGCAGGAAGTGTGGGTGTAGTTGTGTCATATGGACACTATTGCTGTCTTTCAAAGTAAAAGCAAATGGACAAAAAGTACACTGTGTAATCACAC
>NW_006921596.1:10481623-10486841 GCF_000298275.1 Orycteropus afer afer
ATAGTGCCTAAGGCACTTGACTGCTCACCAGAAGGCTGGTGGTTCAAACCCACCAGCCACTCCTCGGAAGGAAGGTTGGGCAATCCTATTTCCGTAGTGATACTGCCTCGGAAACCCAAGGAGGGGTCGCTATGAGTTGGGGCCGACTCGACGGCAAACAACAACAACAACAACATCACCACTCAGCCATATCCAAGCTGTCTGTGGCGTCAGAATTGCTGCCAGACCACAGCTCCGTATGTCTCCTTTTTTGATGTTTTCATGCAAATTCTTCTGCTAGTTGGAGTTTAGTCCACTTCTATATCCTTCCCTTCAAGGTTCAGGGGTCCAGGATTATGTTCTGTATCTGTGTTAATTGGTTCCCCTTTTCTTTGTTGAAGAGGGTCTGTGCAGTCCTTCTGCCTGTTCCGCCATCTTGCCAGAACCTTGATTATAATCTTTAGGGAAGTATATCAACAGGTCTTTTTGCTGCTGATCTGGGTGGGTTAGATTTTCCAGTCTATCGGTTAGCACCAGAGTGTTTAACCATTACACCACCAGGCCTCTTCCAACAACCCTTGTTGTTGTTGCTGTGTACCATCAAGTCGATTCCAACTCATAGCAACCCTACAGCACAGAGTGGAACTGCCCTGTAGGGTTGCCTTATGAGAGCAGATTGCCAGGTCTTTTCTCCTGTAGAGCGGCTGGTGGATTAAAAGCACTGACCTTTTGGTTAGCAGCCAAGCTCTTACCCATTGCACCACCAGGCCTCCTCCAACAACCATACTCGAGGGTATGCACCCAAATTGGACTACAGGACTCTTCACACTATGGATTGGTGGATCATGATTATTTTGTGGTTCTGGATCAACATCTTTTTTTAAAATGAAGCAGAATAGAATAGAAAAGACCAGGGTGTGTTCCCAGGAGCTGTGGTAGCATAGTGCCTAAGGCACTTCACTGCTAACCAGAAGGCTGGCTGTTCAAACTCACAGCCACTCCCTGGAAGAAAGGTTGGGCAATCTACTTCCATAGTTGTGAGTCATGATCCACTGCTCTGCCCCATAGGGTTGCTATGAGTCAGCATTGACTTGATAGCAACAAGTTCAGTTTGTGTATCAAGGAAATTATTGATAATTCCTTGATACCAAGGAATATTATATGTCCGTGTGTCCTTGGTCATGATGTAAATCACAAAAAAGAAAAGTTTGAAAACTACTGCCCAGGAGAAGCCTCTAGACATGTACACAAGGAGCCATGAACAAGTATTGCTCATAATAAAAAGAAGGAAAATGAAAAAGGAAAGGCAACAATCCAAATGTCTATCAATATTCTATCTATGGAATGTATAAATTATAATGGAATGTTACACAATGAATTACATGATGGAATAAATAATAAAATGTTATATAGGAGATTACTAAATAGTGGTGAAAATGACTTTTCAGTGGCCACCCACATGGGCACGCACAGCTGAAGTTTGGAATTAGTGATGGTAAATAAAAAGAATATTCTCAGGATTATTCACAATGTGATACTATTTTCTGTAAAATTTACAAACAAGCAAAACCAACTAATAAATCGCTTAGAGAAATACACGTCATAAAAGTATAAAGGAAAGAAGAGACTTATTTTAAAAAAGAATGAATTTCCAATAGTGTTTGCTTCTTGAACAGGAGGAAATGATTGTGGGGACTCAGGACACAGAAAATTTCCCAATGATCCATTTCCTAGGTTGGGAGGTAGTCTCAGAGGTTGTTCTACAGTCGTGCTGTATAACCTCCACATGTGAGACTTACCTATTTTGGTACAGATCAAGTATTTTCTCATTTTAAAAAGGGAAGAAGCTCTCAGGTTGCAATATGGCCTGGAATGGGGGGGTACCAGAGTGGAGGTGGAGAGAGCAGGTAGGAGGTCATGGCTATTGTCCAGCTGGGACAGATGGTGGCAGTGGTGATGGAGAGGAGTGGATGGATTCGAGATCTGTTTTTGGAGGTGAAATGGACTTGCTGATGGATTGTATGTGCAAAATGAGGAGGACGGGAGATGGATGCTGACTGGTTCAGAAACGACCCCTCATTGGTGGTGGTGGTCGATTTCCACTCATAGTGACCACATGTGACTAAGAGGGTTTTCTTGGCTGCTTTAGAAATAATCAAAACTCACTGAAATTTGAACCTAAGATTTGTTCCGAGCAGTTACTCTGTATGCATATAGGGAGACCATTTTGATTCCAGAAAATGCGGAAGGCTCAAAGAAGGTAGGTATAATAAGGCTTATAAAGTGAAGAAAAAAAGAAACTCACTTCCATCAAGTCGATTCCGACTCACAGTGACCCCCACTGAGTTCTCAAGGCTGTAAGTCTTTATGGAAGCAGACCACCTCATCTTTCTTCCACAGAGCAGCTGGTGGGTTCAAACCACTGACCTTTTGGTTAGCAGCTAAATACCTTAACGACTACACCACCAGAGCTCCTTTACAAAGAGAAGAGGAGGAAGAAATACAGATGAACCATAGGCTCATAATTTGGCCTTACACCCACCTGCAGCCATGAGACTTCTTGAGATTTAAATTAGGAGGTAATGGTTTGATAGCTATCCTTGTGTAGCAGAAAAAGACAAATTTGCATTGCTGTAGAGCAAACCATACTGTAGTCTTCATTGATTGATCTTCAGACATAGATTGCCAGCATCGTAACACACAAGCCTCCGCTGACAAGCTGGGAGTGGCTACGCAGGAGGTGCCTTGGCAGGGAATGGAACCTGGGTCTCCTGCATGGAAGGCAGCAATTCTACCACTGAACCATCACTACGAGCCCCCCTCCCATTAATAGTAATAGCTAATATTTATAAAAGGAATCCTGGTGGTGCGATGGTTAAGCGTTCAGCTGCTAACTGAAAGAATGATGGTTCAAACCCACCCACTGCTTTGGGAGAAAAACCACGTGATCTGCTCCTGTAAAAATTACAGCCTGGAAAACCCTCTGGGAAGGTTCTACTATGTCACATGGGGTCGCTATGAGTTGGAACTATTCCACGAGACCCAACAACAATGATATTTATAAAGCACGTATGGGATGAGCCCTATCTCCACACTTGGCATGTATCAGACCAATTCAGTCCTCCCACAAATGCCAGGAGGGAGCGTCCCAGAATATTTGCATTTGTAAGTGAAGAACTGAACTGAAACTCAGGGAGCTCAGCTAACTTACCTGAGGTTACTTAGCTGGTAAATGTCACAGTATTGATCAAATGTTGAGACTGTCCATAGAAGAGTGACAAAACCGGCTGTCTGGGGCTCAGCCTGCTGGGGATGCAACTGAAGTCCTATGTGACTGGAGCAGGCTTCTTCTCAGAGCTTTTCCACTTTGGCAGAGGATCGCCTAGGATTTCCTGTCCCCACTTCCGCTCATGTCCCCAGGAGGGCGTGCATGCTAATGAGAAGTAAAGCAAAGATGGAGTGTTATGGAGAAGACGAAGCTGCCCCTCTCTGTGCTGCTAACTCTTCTGGGGCAACGTTGGATTACCTAATAAGCAAGGTAAACACGGGGTCACTTGTGCTTGCTTCCTAATCTGTAGTGAACAGTTTTTCACATTTTTTCACCACATCAAAGATTGTGCTTCTAGGTATGGCTGACATCGGTCTCTCTCCCAGCCCCACTGCACCTTCCTACAGACTCGAAGCCTCTTTTCAAATTTGCAATCCCTGCCAGGGATGAAGTACCCAGTAAGCATTGAGAGTGAAACCAACAGGATTTGCTAATTAATCTAACATATCATATGGACAGTAGAGAAAAACAAAGAAAGAGAGAGAAAACTCAAGGATAACTCTAAGGTTTGAGACTGATCAACTCATCTATAAACTCATCTCTGAAATGGGTCTGATAAGACACCTTGGCTCATAGAGTTATTGTGAAGTTTAAAAGATATTCCAGGGGACCCACCAGACTAAGAGGAACTAGGAAGGAAGGCCTGGCTGTCTACTTCCAAATATCAGCCAACAAAAATTTTATGAAACAACAGGAGTCCTGTCCACAGCCGCTCACAGGGATGGCACAGGATGAAGCAGTGTTTGCTTCTGTAGGCACCGGTTCCCATGAGTTGGCTGCTAACAGCAATAACAGTGCTTCTGAACTGTGAGGGGCACAATGCCAGGCCCTTGGCAAAAGATAACAAACTTGTTTTATTGGCTGTCCCTTTTAGAAGGTGATCATCATCTTGTCACTCATGTTGAAAGAGGTTTTCTGTGTGTGTTTGTATTCTCTTGTTTTTACACTAAATCCAAAGCTTCCAGAAGGCAGGGGTGAGTCAGGTATCTTTGCCTCCTCACTCATATCCTAGTACCTAGATTGTGTCCTCCTTAATTACTTGTTGATTATCTTTTTCTTGTCAAACCAAATCAAAATGATGTTTCTATAAATCTGTTTATAGATTTGGTCTTTCCATCACTTCAGATTCCAAAGACTTAACCTGCCTCTGAAGCCCACCCCTGTGCTGCCCTCTATTCCCTATGATCTATGCATGTGGGTGCTAATCATAGAATAATAATTTTGCACCCTTCCTAAGATAGGTTAAACATTTCGTTGAGCAGCGTTGAAGTTGAAGGGTGGAAAGGAAGATCCTGGAAGGTAGCCCTCAGTCTTCCCTCTGTGGCCCCAAACTCTTCTATCAACTTGCGTCCTTCACTCAGGCAAAGAAAAGCCCTGTATTAACAGAACGTGTCACCTCTGAAGGAGTTCTGGTGGTTCAGAGCATTGGGCTGCTAACCAAAAGGTCGATGGTTCGAACTCACCAGCCACTCCTCAGGAGAAAGATGAGGCAGTTTGCTTCCGTAAAGATTTACAGCCTTTGGAAATGCTAAGGGGAAGTTCTACTCTGTCCTGTAGGGTCGCTATGAGTTGGAATCAACTTGATGGCAGTGGGTTTGGTTTGGGTTTTGGTCTCCTTTGAAGGCAAGGTGGCAAAGTTCTCATCTCTCACAATGTTACGCAATGTCCCATTCATCAGTCTGTCTCACTCCTTACTTCTTGGGATGTAGCCCAGTAGAGCCTGTCATACAGCAGATGTTCAATAGCCATACTCTAAGTGTGGAATTAAAAATGTAAATACGAAATTAGAAATGTAATATTTAATATAGTTTTGCAATAAAAGGCCACTATTAAGGCCAGCAAAAGGGCGGGCCCCAGTTCCAGGAACAGGGGCAAAGCAAGGATGACTAAGCCCTGAACTCAACCATACCA
>NW_006921596.1:10487102-10507425 GCF_000298275.1 Orycteropus afer afer
TTATCCCTTGGGTTGGGGGAGCCCTGGTGAAGGGGAACCCAACATAAGCACTGCTGGTTGCCACAGGGAAAAATGAATAAGGCTTGGAGGTGGGAAAATGGAATATTGAATGGGAAGTCAAAATATGTAGTCTGGCTTCAGGCTCAAAGCCAAGCTATGATGATAATTCTAAGATAGAGCAAACTAGCTTTGTTTTTCTCAGTTGCAAAATGGGTCTACCTTGCTGGCTTTCACACTTTTTTTCTCTGCTGAAACTTTCAGCTGGGTATATACTTTACATTGTGACCAGAACACAGCACACACACACCTATCTGAAACAAAGGGTCATGAAACAATACTTATCCTTACTTTCCAATGATGTTAATATTTTAAATCCTATTTTAGTTCATTTACAAAAATAATGGTCATGGCTTATTAAATGGATTTCATGACCCTCTCGTGAGTTTTGACGCACAGTTTAAAAAAATATCAACTTGGTGTGTTCAATGAGGTACTGCTTGTAAAGTGTTTGGCCCAGAGGAAGTATTCCTAAAGGGAAACTTTGAAAAGTGCTAAGGCAGGGGAACCTACGAAGTAAATTAATGGGGGGGGGATGTCAATGAACTTTGTTGGCAGTGCAGAAAAGGAAGTTTGAGGGATGAATAAAATACACAAAATACACAAAATACCAATGAACAAAACTCCAATCTGCTGGGATCCTTTTGTTCATCTTTTCACTGGTAGTTACCACTCCCTCATCTGTGGGTTCTCACTCATAGCTCTGATACAGGCTGAGCAGCTCGTGCAATAAAATAGTTCTTGAATGAGTGAATGACTGAACGAATGGATCACAAAGGAAATGAGCAAGAAGGTATTTTAATCAAATGTAGTAATGCATTACAGATTTTTTTATTGTGATAAAATACATATATAACAAAACATTTGTCATTTCAACCGTTACACATGTACAACTTGCTGGTGGTGGTGTTGTTAGCTGCCATCAAATCAGTTCCAACTCTCAGTAACCTATGTACATCCTCAACAATAATTATGTTTGATCCCAGTGTTGAAGCCACTGTGTCAATTCATCTCATTAAGGGCCTTTCCCTATTTTGCTGACCCTCCACTTTACCAAGCATGATATTCTTCTCTAGGAAAGGGTCCCTTCTGACAATATGACCAAAGTAGGTGAGACGAAGTCTGGCCATTCTCACTTCCAAGGAGCATTCTGGCTGCACTTCTTCCAGGACAGATTTGTTTCTTCTGAGCGTCCATGGTACTTTCAGTATTCTTTGCCAACACCGCAATCAAAAGCATCCTTCAGTCTTCCTTATTAATTGTCCAGCTTTCACATGCATATGAGGTTATTGAAAATACCTTGGCTTGGGTTGTTGTTGTTGTTATGTGCCGTTGAGTCATCTCCGACTCATAGCGACCCCTCCTTGGGTTTCCGAGGCAGTATCTGTACGGATAGGAGATTGCCCAGTCTTCCTACTGAGGAGTGGCTGGTGGGTTTGAACCACCAGGCTTCTGGTTAGCAGTCTAATGCCATAGGCACTGCGTCACCATAGGATCTTTCAATATTGTAACTCAAATCTTGACTTTTTTTCCTTCAGTTCTTTCAGCTGGAGAAATGCTGAAAGTATTCTTCCCTCTTGGTTTTCTATCTCCAAGTTTTTGCACATTTCATTATAATAACTTAATTTGTCTCCTTGAGCTGCTCTTCGAAATCTTCTGTTCAGCTCTTTTATCTTGTCATTTCTTCCATTTACTTTAGCTACTTTCTGTTCAAGATCAATTTCTTTTTTTTTTAATTTTTATTGTGGTTTGGATGAAAGTTTACAGAGAAAATTCATTTTCCATACAGCAGCTCACATACACTTTGTCTCATGACGTTGAATGAAATCTCCCATGATGCAACAGTTTTCTTCCCACTTCCTCCCCATAGTTACCTCTTCCTTGTGTCCTTCCTTCCCATGCACTTCTGCCCCCGCCCCTCCCCCTTCCATCTCCCTATGCATACTCTGCCCTTCTGTTCTCCCATGATTGATCTCTCCAAGGAGTGTATCTACCTGATGTAAATGTTCAGCCCATATGTCTGTCTTTTATTTGGCTGTAAGCACAGGAATGAATTCAATTCCAGACCTGAAGGGCAGCAAGGGGCCATAGTCTCAGGGCTTCCACCAGGCTCTATCAGATCAGCAAACCTGGTCCTTTTTTTTTTTTTTTTTTATGATTTTGAGTTTTGTTCCACAGACAGTATTCTCCCACTTTATCCAGGATCTCCTACACAGATCCCCCTCCAAGTGGTTGACAACAGTAGCTGGCCACCATCTAGTTTTAATTTTCTTCAGCTTCAACTTGAACTTGCATATGAGTAATTGATGGTCAATTCCATAGTCAGCTCCTTATTTTGGCTGAAGATATTGAGCTTCTCCATTGGCCAGTTTCCACAGATGTAGGTGATCTGATTCCTGTGTATTCTATCTGGCAAGATCCATGTGTATAGCCACCATTTATATTGTTGAAAAAAGGTATTTGCAGTGAATAAGTCATTGGTCTTGCAAAATTCTGTCATGCGATCTCCACTGTCATTTCTATCACAAAAGCCATATTTTCCAACTACTGGTGATTCTTCTTTGTTTCCAACTTTTGCATTTCAATCACTAGTAATAATACATCTTGATTACATGTTTGATTTCAGATGGCAGAAGCTGGTGAAAATCTTCAATTACCTCATCTTTGACTTTAGTGGTTGGTGCATAATAATAGTATTAACTGGTCTTCCTTGCAGGTGTATGGATATTATCCTGTCACTGACAGCATTATACTTTAGGTTAGATATTTTATTTTGTTTTATGATACAAAAAAAAATTAGTATCGCTGGGGCACTGAGAAATTCTGTTTAAGGCAAATTAACCAAATTAAAAATAAATAGTTTTAACTGATTTTTTTTCTTTTAAATTTTTGTTGTGATTTGGGTGAAAGTTTACAGAGCAAATTCATCTTCCATACAACAGTTCACATATACTTTGTCTCATGACATTGACTGCAATCTCCCACAATGCAACAGCTCTCCTCCCACTTCCTCCCATGGCCACCTCTTCCCTGTGTCCTTCCCTCCCATGCATTCTTTAGAATAGATCTTGAAACATTCTTTGTCACCATGAATGCCACACCATTTCTCTTCAATTTGTCATTCCCCAGCAAAGTAAATCATGTGATTGTCTGATTCAAAATGGCTAAAATCAGTCCATTTCAGCTCACTAATGCCTAAGGATATCAATCTTCATGCCTCGCAGTTCATTTTTGACAACTTCCAATTTTCCTAGATTCGTACTTTGTACATTCCATGTTACAACTATTAATGGATGTTTGCAGCTGTTTCTGAAACCCAGTGCTATTTCCTCCACCCTGGCACATGGATGGAAATAGATAGGTAGACTGGATTACCCCCAACTATTTTCCCCACCCTGGTTAAAACAGATAATCAGATAAAACCCCTCAGGGAAGTAAACTGGGTTACTCCCAACTATTTTCCACCCCCTGGGCAGATGAGTATTCAGTTCCTTATAGAACTGAATGGAAAACATTCCTTCCTGCAGATGATAAACTTGCTAAAAGTATTTTAGAAATAACTTGTAAATTAATTCTGGCTAGGACATAAGGAAACAAAAGTTAATTGCTGACCCTCTCCCCTCTGCCCAAGCCCCTATCAGCTGATAACAAGAAACTAGTGACTCATCTGTCACCCATTTCACATTCATGCCCCAAATTCCTCAACCTTTTGTGAATATGCACAACCCCCTCTCCTGAAACCTACAAGAACAGTGTTTAATGGCATCTAGGGAGAGTTAGGGAGCTCTGGTAGCATAGTGGCTAAGACACTTGCCTGCTAACCAGACGGCTGGCGGTTCAAACCCACCAGCCACTCCTCAGAAGGAAGGTTGGGCAATCCTACTTCCGTAGTGATACTGCCTCGGAAACCCCAGGAGGGGTCGCTATGAGTCAGGGCTGACTCGATGGCACATAACAACAACAACAACAACAGGGAGAGTTAAGATATGGGTACAGACTACCCCTAACTCCTTGCACTGCTGCTTTGCAATAAATAGTTTTCTCTCCTCTCAATCTCGGTGTGTAAACTATTTTGGCCTGACTGCACATGGGGCAGGGACCCGCGTTTGGTCCGGTAACAATTTGGCACCCCAGATGGAACCAAGGGTCTCTGGCCCTCTGCCCGGAACATGAGAACCCTCAGATGGTGGAAGCAGAACGGACTCCTGACGGACCTTGGGCGCACTCAGACACTGCTCTGTCTGAAGTTACGTGAGGGGTGCTGGGTCTGCGACCGTCTGCAGCATCCTCGGCCTCTAGGCGCTTTTGAGAGAAGAGAAAATTATTCTGGGTTTAAAGACGTCTGTTGGTGAGTATAGATTAAATTCTGGTCTGGCTTCTAGTTGCTCAGGAAGCTGAAATTTTGGCTAATAGCTTAATTAAGATACTCCACAAATAAAGCACTCTTAAGAATCTATACTCTGGTCTGGTTTGGCTTCTAGCTCATAGGAAGGTTGAAATTTTGGCTGGTAACCTTAATAAGACACCTTCATGGTCGAAGCAGTCTTAAGCTAGCTTTAAGCTTATAGGGAGGTTGAAATTTTGGTCCTTAAGGATAACCTGAAATTAAGACCACCTCCATAGCTAAAGCATCATTGTTCTGATCAGATCTGGTTTTGGTCTGGTTTGAGTGAGGGTTTACTGTAGCCCACGTGTTTCTTGGGGATCCATTACCTTAATCTGTTGTGTGTGGATGAGAGCATGGGTATGTGGTGACCCAGGTGTCTTTTAGTCTGGTCTGGTTTTGTTTTGGTTTGTGTGTGGGTAAATAATAAAATTTTAAGTGGAGACCCAGGTGTCTTTTAATCAAAATCTCTCCGCAGCTCACGTATTTCTTAGGAATACTTTGCTTTGAATTCTGGTCTGGCTCTGCCTGATTTGTTTGTGTGAGAAAGAGTGTGTGTGTGCGTGGCACCGGTGCAACAGTTTTGAGTGGATGTAAGTGTGACTGGAAATTTGGTAGCCAAGGTTCTGTACCAGAATGGAGCTCCCTTTGCTGCGTTCTGAAAAACTGGGCTCATTTTGACCTTGATCCTATAAAGAAAAAAACTGGTATATTTCTATAACACCGTCTGACCACAGTATTGGTGAGTTTGGGGATAGATGGTCAGAAAGTAGAAATCTAACTATGATATTATCCAGTTAAATATCAAAAGTGGGAAGAACTGTTTGATCTAGAGTTATTCTTAGCTTTGTTTCAAAACAAGGGTTTACAGAAACAGTGTGGGGTGATGGTTGTACGACCCAAAGGGAAAGCGGGTTTTAAAGGTGCCCTTCAGGACTCTGAAGACCCTTAGCCTGACTCCGATCCTCCCCCATCTGCTCCTCCCCCATACCTCCCGGAGTCAAAAAACAATTCACCTATGACTCCACCACCTAAGCCTAAAGGAATTTTGACTTCTGAATCCCCTAAAACTCCGGTGGTGTTATATTCCCCAGAAGTCACTCAGAAAATGGGTACTCCTCAGGAAATGGTCTCCCCAGTACACACTCAAGAGTGGTGTAAAATTTGGCCTGGGGTCTAGGCCAGATCCGTCAGGGCAATACTCATTACAGCAGGTTCCAGCCAGTTTAGATCATAAAGGAAATCCCGGAGGTTTCATTTGGACTCATATGCCATTCACCATGGCTGATCTACATTAATATGTTATTAACTACCTTACCCCTGAAGAGAGGCAAATAGTATTAGAGAAAGCTAGAGCAAATGACGACAACAGTCTTCACAACCTCCATCCTGAAAACCTAGTCAGGGGCCACAGCCATCAGGCAGTGCCAGGAGCAGATCCAGAGAGGGACCCTAATAACCCAGAGGACAGAACAAGGTTGGAGTACATTGTCCTAGGACTCCAGAAGGGGGGCCCAAAGCAGATTAAAAAGTTCAGGAAGTACAAGGCCTCAAGGAACATCCTTCTGCTTTCCTCAAATGGGTATGTAAAACTTACCATCAATGTACTGACAGCGACCCAGATGCCAAAATTAGAAGGGAGACTGGTATGAATATTTCTCAACTTGTAGAGCTGCCTTTAAGGTCTACAATAATCAGGACCAGGAGCAGGAGAATCAGGAGCAAGGAGACATGAAGCAACAAACTGCCTTGCTGGCTGCTGCCCCGGGAGACCTGCCACAAAGTTGATCCTACTGGGTAAGTCCCCATCGGCCCCCAACAGATAGAAAGGGACTGAATCAAGCTCCTGCTCCAGGAGGCCGACCAACAAAGTTGGGGCCTCAACAGTGTGCTTACTGCAAGAAGGATGGGTACTAGAAGAGGAAATGCGCAGAACGAGCCCTCCAAAACCAACCAAAGGGGGGCCAGCAGAGAGTAAGCACAGCTAACAGCAATCAAGAATGATGGGGCCCAAGGGCTCCATTACAGACTGGGCAAATTCCTATCTCCTACAAGGAGCCTGGGTGGCAATAACTGGGAAAACAGCCCATTGAATCTCTATTGGACACAGGGGCAACCTCAGTCCTAAACATCTCCAAGGCCGCTCTGTCTCAGAAGACTATGAGCATTACAGGTGGTTCAGTAATGTAAAAATCTTCTTCAACCTCTTGAATGCCAGGTTGGGAGCACTGTAATAACTTGGAAATTTTTATACATGCCTGAATGCCCTGTTCCTCTGTTGGAATAAGACTTAATAACCAAGTTAAATACTCAGGTTACTTTCTCAGCTAATAAGCTCCAGGTGGATATTAATCCCAACCAGGCATGGGCCTTACAAACAACCTCCTGCAATTACCTTCTGCTATGAACTACAGAAGCAACAGACAGGACAAAACTATCACTACAACCAGCACTTGTTATGGGAAAAGGCATCCTGTATACTTGGCTGAGTAAACTTATTGCAGAACTGAATCTGTACAAAACCATCCAAAAAGTTACACAAGGCTGCTTGACCTATACCAGAAACAATCCAAAGTGCAGCCCACCTCCAGTGGTAAGAAGAATTCAAACAAGAGGACTGAACCTATACAAGGACTGGCAGGTAAAATTTATAACTCCAGTTTAGTTTGCTATCCCCAGTTTAGTTTGCTAGTCTCAGTTCAAAGTAATTATGAGGGAACATTTGACAGGACTAGCCTATTGACAGGAAAAAACTGAGAAGATGAAGCACACTTTTAAGAAGACCCTAGCTAAGATGTGCCCAGAGACCAACTTATCTTAGATAAAACTCCTTGACCTGTTGCAGATCTGGACCACCCCCAAAAGCAGGCTTAAATTAAGCCCGTATGAAATATTCTATGGGAGACCATTTCCTAGAGTGTGGCATCCTAGTTATACAGGAAAGGGAGACCTTAAAATTGTTAAGGAATTGGATATTTTAAACATGTGCAAACATTGTCTGCAACATTATTAACCAATTTGCTTCCAGCAGGTTGCTGTATCCTACAGATACTACTAAAGGAGTGGAATGACCGGACTCCCCAGAGCCAACTCCAGGCCAAATGGACTGGACCTTGTAAAGTATTGCTGACAACACATTCTTCAGCCAAACTGAAGGGAGTCCACCCTTGGATACATCACACCCGATGGAGGATAACACCAAACTGCACTAAGAACTCTCCTCAACCTATAACTAATTCTACAGGGAACAGCCGTGGGGAGCAGGGAGACTCCAGAGAACCTGGGCAACTGAATATTAAGTATCCCCAACAACCTGGAGTGAAATATACTTGTGAGCCCATTGAGCATCTTAAGATTTTATTTAAAAGGAAACCTATTCTGGGTTAAGACATAAATGTAATTCTAATCAACTCCATGATTGTCTTACCCCAAACATCTTCTAAAGGAGGAAAGTAGTCTAACACCCTTATAAAACTCCAACAAATTCTATTAGACCACACTCTTGGGGCTAATAATTATTGAGTGTGCATACTGTCCTTGACACAAAGGGGTATGTATATATGACAGGATTTAACCCCCACCTTTGGGATAGACTTTTCTTGGCTCACCTCTTGGTTACCCAGTTTAGGGTGGTTGAAATCCTTATTTATTACAATACTCCTCTTATTAACAATAACGATCTTTACTTGCTGTTGTATTCATTGTCTGTCTAGGTGCTTACCTGTCTTCAAGCCTCCAGGATTACAAGCTGTTCTACAGGTACCCCTAGTCTCTTCTCCCCCGGACTATGGCCAGAAGATTCCATGAAATGGCCAAACTACAAGAAGTTTACTGACCAGGGATTGAGTTCCACCATCTTCGCCCCCAGTCAGCAGGAAGCAGCTAGGATGAGTCCTCACCCTGTTTTCCCAAAATTGTGGAACAGTAACCAGACGGCTGGTGGTTCAAACCCACCAGCCACTCCTCGGAAGGAAGGTTGGGCAATCCTACTTCCGTAGTGATAACTGCCTCGGAAACCCAAGGAGGGGTCGCTATGAGTCGGGGCTGACTCGACGGCACATAACAACAACAACCATTCTAAGGTGGAATTAGAAAACCGAATAAAGTGTTCCCCAAGAATGTGAAGCAGTATCTATTCTAAGGGGGAATTGAAACCGAGTGCTATTTCCCCCACCCTGGCACCTGGATGGGAATAGATAGGTAGACTGGATTACCCCGACTATTTCCCCCACCCTGGTTAAGACAGATAATTAGGTAAGACCCTGGCAAATGAGTATTCAGTTCCTTGAAGAACTGAATGGAAAACATTCCTTCCTGCAGATGATAAACTTGCTAAAATTAACTTGTAAATTAACTCTGGCCATGGACAATAGAAATGTTTCAGAAACAGCTTGAAAATGAACTCTGGCCATAAGGGAACAAAAGTTAATTGCTGACCCTCTCCCCTCTGCCCAAGCCCCTATAGCTGATAACAAGAAACTAGTGACTCGTCTGTCACCCATTTCACGTTCATGCCCCAAATTCCTCAGCCTTTTGTGAATATGCACAACCCCCTCTCCTGAAACCTACAAAAACTGTGTTTCATGGCATCTCTGGGGAGTTAAGATCTGCGTACAGACTACCCCTAACTCCTTGCACTGCTACTTTGCAATAAATAATTTTCTCTCCTCTCAATCTTGGTGTGTAAACTATTTTGTCGTGACTGCGCACCGGGCAGGGACCCGCATTTGGTCCGGTAACATTTCTTCCCATTTTGAGTCATGCTTCATCAGCAAATGGAGGTCCTGAAAGCTTTACTCCACTACACCATTAAGGTTGTGCAGTGTAGTAAATTACCTGGTATGGCTTTTCTAGCCATAAGTCTTTGTAAACTCGGTGGTAGAATTTGCTGTGAGCAACTGAGGAGCTCCTGATTGTAAAAGTTAACCACCTGGGGTATTTCTGTTGGGCGCAACACAACGCAATGTTCTGGGAGGTTCCTGCTCTCTCTCAAGTGCTTAGAATTCTGATGTTATGAATGGTTGGTTTGGCCACTCTGCCAGGCTCAAAAGGAGGCCTCCTAGAGGCAGAAGAAGTAGTCTCTCTCTGACTGCTGGCTGAGGAAGGACACACCCCTGAGAGACACACGCTGCTAGGAAGGAGACACGCATTGCTGAGTGAGACACCGAGGGACAAGCACTGCTGGGAGAGAGACTTTGAGAGACTTGGCTGAGAGATGGTGGGCTGGGAGAGAGACTGAGCGTTTTTCCTGAACTTGAATTGTAGCCTGGTGCTTCCCTAATAAACCTCATAATCTGGGAGTTCTGAGTGGCCACTGCAACGAATTATCGAACCCAGGAGAGAGAGGTGGTAACTGTTTTGGGAGGAACTGTTGGTAAAAGGGCTGGAGGGAGGCAGCATGTCTGGCCTCGCAGGAATAGGCTTTGGGCTACTGATAGTGATTCTGTTTTCCTTGTGCGGTTAGAGGAGGTCAGAAGATGTGGCCACCTTGCCCTTTTAGCAGGTTGACTCTACCTTGAGGAGGCAGCTCTTCCCCAATCATGTGTTGAGTGCCTCCCGACCTGAGAGGCTTATCTTCCAGCACTATATTGGACAATGTTGCACAGCTATTCATAATGTTTTCCAGTAATAGACAGTGTTTCATTGCTGTTCATAAGATTTTCACTGGCCAATTCTTTGAGAAGTAGATGGTCCTTTCCTTCTTCTGAGTCTTAATTTATAAACTCCACTCAAACCTGTGCACCATGGGTGACCCTTCTGGTATTTGAAATACTGGTGGCATAACCTCCAACCTCCAGCCTCACAGCAACACACAAGCCATCACAGTACAACAAACTGACAAAAGACTTATTTTTCACTAATGCCTTCAGTGCAACTTGGACTTTTCTTTTTCAGTACAATTAGTTCTTGATCATATGCTACTTCCTGAAAAGGTTGAATGTCAACCAGTTCTTTTTCGTACAGTGACTGTGTATTCCTTCCATCTTCTTTTGATGCTTCCTTTTGATATTTTGCCCACAGAATCCTTCTAGAATCCTTCTGTATTGCAACTTAAGGTTTAATTTTTTTCTTCAGGTTTTTCAGCTTGAGAAATGTGTGAAAATCCTTTTGGTTTTCTAACTCAAGATCTTTGCACATTTTGTTACTATAATACTTTACTTTGTTTTCTTGTGCCACCTTTTGAAATCTGTTCACCTATTTTACTTCATTATTTCTTTCTTTCGCTTTAGCCACTGTAGATTCAAGAGGCAGTTTGAGAGTCTCTTCTGACATTCATTTTGGTCTTTTCTTCCTGTCCTTAATGACCTTTTGCTTTCTTCCCATATGATGTTCTTGATGTCATCCTACAACTTGTCTTCAGTTCATCCAATCTGTTCTTGAAATGGTCTCTAAATTCAGGTGGGATATACTCAAGGTTGTACTTTGGCTCTCATGGACTTGTTCTCATTTTCTTCAATTTAGTAACATTCATTATGTTCACCATGTTGTTCAACCATCACTGCTGTTTCCAACATTTTCCATCATCCTTAACAGAAACTCAGCATCCCTTAAACACCAACTCCCCATTTCCTTCTCCTGCTTGCCCTTGACAACCACCAATACTTTGCTCTCTGTGCATTTGCCTATTTTAGATACTTCATAAAAGTGAGTTCATACAGTATTTGTCCTTTTGTTCTGCTGCAACCATTTTTCCAACCCAGCTTATTATCAGTTTGCCTTATTACATTTAGCATCATGTTTTCAAGTTTCATCTGTGTCATAGCATATATCAGAACTTCATTTATCTTTATATTCTGTTGTATTTATAGACCATATTTCGTTTATCCATTGTCAATGGACACTTGGGTTGTTTCCAGTTCTTGGCTGTCATGAATAATGCTGCAATAAATACACAAGTGTCTGAGTGTTGCTTTCAATTCTTTGGAGCACATACTTAGGAAAAGAACTGTTGGGTATTATGGTAATTCTGTATTTAACTTTTTGAGGAACTTAACAGGTTTTCATAAGTAATGGCTACTTGGGTGCATATGTTGCTTTACCTCCTTTATGGTTTATAAAAGTTGTGTTACACAAAAAAGATTAACCAAGGGAGAAATGCATAGTTAAGGTATTGGCAAAAAACTTAAAGGACATCATGCTGAGTAAAATTAGTCAATCACAAAAGAACAAATATTGTATGAGATCATTACTATAAAAAGGAAAGATTTACACACAGAAAGAATCATTCTTTGAAGGTTATAGGGGTGGGAGGGGATGGGAGAGTAATTCACTAACTAGAAGGTAGACACAGTATTAATTTGAGTGACGGGAAAGGCAGTGTACCATGAGGGGAGGTCAGCACAAACTGATCAAGGCAAAGGAAGACACTGGGAGGAGCACAAGAGTTCAAGGCAACAGAGGTGAATATTCTTACACAATCCTGTGATAACAGTAATAACAATGATCTACGAGTGGACAGACACTCACGCTCAACAGGGGTGGGAAAATGAATGAGACTATACCCATGAATACATACAAGTTTGACAAAGATACTAACTACATATGTATTTATATGTGCTGCAAATATATCCATGAATCCAATGTAGCATACAGGGGGCAAACTTAAAAAATCTTTTAGTCATAACTAAACACCTTGATGGAATGGATCACTGGGCATGGGGCCCAGGACCGTAGGTAGGCTTGGGAGACACTAACATCAATTGGCATAACATAGTCCATAAAAACAGTTCTACGTCCTACTTTGGTGAGTAGTGACTGGGGTCTTAAAAGCTGTGACCATCTAAGGTACAACTATTGTTCTCTCCTCATCCTCGGCAAAGAAGAGTAAAGAAAATCAAAGATGCAAAGGACTAATGGATCACATGAACCCCAGCCTCCTCGACCTTGAGACCAGAAAAACTAGATGGTGCCCAGCTGCCACTGCTGACCTGTCTGGAGGGGATCATAATAGGAAGTCTGCGTAGAGTGGAAGAAAAATGTGGGGGAAAAACTCAAAACCATAAAAATGACCAGGCTTAGTTGGTCTGATGAAGACTGGTGGAATGCCCAAGACTATGGCCTTTAAATACCTTTCAAGCTGGGAACTGAACTCACCCCCACACCTCCACTTTCAGCCAAACAATAGACAGACAGTTCCATAAGGTGAACAATAGTCCCAGGGATGCAGCAGCACTCCCTAGAATAATCAGCCATACCAGCTCAAAAGGGCAGCATTCACCCAGGGTTAAAGCCCAGGAAGAGGAAGGGGTAGGAAAGAAGGGAAAAGAGTGGTGGCAGGGAAATGATAAACACCGGGAGGAAGTGGGACAAGTGCTGTTACAATGTGGAGATTGGGACGAATGCCACAAAACAAAATGTGTGTAAACTGTTGAATGGAAAACCAATGTTCTCTGTAAAATTTCACCCAAATCACAATAAAAATAAAATATTACGTAACTAATAAAGACCAAAAAGAAAGAAAAAATACCAAACTCCCTGCCATCAAGTTGGTTGTGACTCACAGCGACCCCCATTGAGTTTGGGTCTCCCAGGAGATAAATCTTTATGGAAGTAGATTGCCCAGTCTTCCTTCCACAGACCAGCTGGTAGGTTTGAACAGCCAACCTTCTGGTTAGCAGCCAGTGCCTTGGGCACTATGCCACCAGAGCTCCAACTAGGAAAGAGCTGGTCATAAATAAGGAAACTCACTGCTTTGTGTTCTGGTTAGCACATACCCACTACCCACTGCCATCCAGTCTATTCTGACTCATAGCGACCCCCATTGTGTTTCTGAGGCGATAAATCTTTATGGAAGTAGATTGCCTCATCTGCCTTCCACCGAGCCGCTAAGGGGTTTGAACCTCCAACCTTCTGTATAGCAGTGTAAATGCCTTAGGCACCGCGCCACCAGAGCTCCTCAGTGTACAGAATACTACTAGGAACACACAGTGGGGAGCTCAATATATATTTGAGGAATGAAGAATGAATTGGCCTAGAAAGGCTGCACTTTCTCCCTCTGGCAGGAGGTGGCACCAGCGTTATGCCAGCCCGGCCACAGGCATTTCTTGGTCCCTCCGACTGACCGTCCGACGCTAGGCCCCCGAGGACAGTGCCAGAGTTAGCCAATAATAAACTGTTTTAGTTGGTGGGTTTGGCAGAGGTGCCCAATGAGAGGAGCGGGTCTAAGCAAGGGGCGGTGCACCGGGGAGGGGCCAGACTGGAGCGGTTGGGGGTGGGAGTTGGCGCTGCGGCGGGGAGGGGGTCGAGGAGCTGCGATGCGGACCGGGCCGCGGCGGTGACCGGAGCTGCGGCCAGACATGAACTCGCTGGAGCAGGCGGAAGGTAGGCTGGGCCATCCAGGCCCGCCCCGATCGTGCTCGGATAGCGAGCCGGACAGCCAAGGGGCCGGAGCCTCGGAGACCCCGCCTCTGGAAGAGGAGGCCGCGGATGAAGGACTAACGGAGTCTGGGGTGTGGGGGTGCCCTGTGGGTCCAAAGGACGGCCAGACTCGGGCAGACGCCGGTTCCGGCGCTCCGGCCTCCGCGGTCGCAGGGGCGGCGATTCAGTCCCTCCGCCCCCTCCCAGCTTAGCCTGTGGGACTCCTCCCGGTTCTACTTTCATTTACTCACGAACACTTGCACGTTGTGCGTTCTTACAAATGTTATTTCACTTTATCTTCATTTTATTCCGATCGCCCCACGAGTTATATTCCCAACTCCTCATGGGGTTTCTGGAATCCTGCCGGCACAAGGAAATGCCCCCAACTCTCTTTTTAAAGTTCAAAGAATGTGGCTGCGGAAATGATACCCCACCTTGCTCATTCCGAGGGAGCACCTTGGTAGCTTCTGTCTTTTAGAAAAAGGCGTTGGCACTTAGCTAGTTCCCCGAAGATCACCTGTAACCCATTCGGAGGAGAAGGGAGTGTCTTTCCACACCCCTTCCACGGAGACGTTAGCAGCGACAAGTCCAGTAAGACCAGACAGCAAGCCACACCGTTAATGAAATATAAGAGCTCGAAATAGGAAACGCATAACTGCAGCCAGATAGATCTCTATGACTTTGGGGTTTGGTAATTAATACCTTGTTTTATCTAATAAAAAGTTCTTGGTGCCCAGAGAGTCGACCTGATTTTGATCCTTCCTATTTGCAACCCCCCCAAATCTAGCTTTTTGGCACTGGCTGAGGCTGCTGGTGATTTTCCACTTACCATTTTAAGAAGTTTCTAAAAATGAACCAGCCAGTTTCCTTACAGTGAAATTAAAACTAAAGAAGAGTAGTGTTTTTGTCAAGTGCCTAAGGCTGTTTGTGTAAACAAAGTGCAGTTTTAAGTTAGTATGTTAAGAGCTGAAGAAATTCCAATATGTAAAATTTCATCGTAATAGAGTCAAACTAGTAAGAGTGGCTAATTAGAAAATGGGTCTCCTTTCTTCTAGATCTCAAGGCTTTTGAGAGAAGACTTACTGAATATATTCATTGTTTGCAACCTGCCACTGGACGTTGGAGAAGTAAGTTCCCAGAATCTGTTTTTTTTTTTTTTTCAGTAAAAAGAAATTAACAGTTGATAACTTTCATTCCTCCCTACCAGCTATTTGCTTCTATGGAAAACTTTTGATTAACAAATTCTTGTATTTAAGATGTCACTAAACCATAAGGTTTCCTTTTGTTTTGACAATTTTTTTTTAACTTTATTACTCTAAACCTTGTTTTCTAAAGATGTTTTTTGAAGAAATTTGTGATCTGTTTTGTGTAGTTTAATTTTTATTTTTCCATTACAATACATGATTTTTTTATTAAGTGAATATTACAGCTTTGATAAGAACGAGCATAAATGTATTGAGAAAAATCATATTTTTTAATTGCATGTACAGTTGTAATGGTTGTGAATTGAATGGGAAAAAACTTCCCTTAGTTGATATTTTTAGCAGATCATAATTGTGCTGCTTTGGAGGCTGACCTAGGGAGAAAACATTATTATTGTTTATTCATAAATATAATGATATAATTTTTAATTTTATGATAATATAATCCTACCTGAAAGATATGCTGCAAAATATGATTTGGAAGAACTAGTTAGTGCCCCAAGGAAATATATAAGAATTGTAGACAGATACACAAATGGTGATGTCAGTAACGCACCAGCTGCTCCATCTGAGAAAGATGATGCAGTCTGCTGTAAAAGTTTACCGCCTTGGAAACCCTATGGAATGGTTCTACTCTCCTCTACAGAGTCTCTGTTAGTCAGAATAGTCTAGATTGCAGTGGGTTTAGTGCAAGAAAAGGTGCTAAGCCTTTTCAGTGATTTAAAGGCAACACTGAAATAAAGGTGATGGTGATAAAGAATTACTGGGAGTAGGAATTGTTTCAGTCTTCTTCCCAAGTGAGGTCGACTTTACATAACATTAGAGGCTAGTACCTCTAAGTTAGACTTAAGTGACTGGGGACTTCCTGTATTGAAATTTAATCCAAGAAGAAGATGGGGCAGTGAACACATTGAAGACGTACTTTATTTTAAAGTGTAGTTCATTGTGTGAACCTTAAAGAGCACTATTTAAGTGAGGGATATTTTCCTATGTCAAGATATTTTGTGTAATTTTTATGAGCTCTATTTGCAAAGTTGTAATTAGATACAGTGCAAATTATGATTGCTGAGAATTCATGAGGAATCGTTTTCTCCTGTTCCCTGGTTTACCCAGGGGCCTCTTATGAACACTTTGCTTTACTGTTACTTAAGAATCTTTTAAAATGTGTATGATGCTTTCTTATAAAATGCCGTATAAGGAATGTATTTTACGTTTTTTGGATTCATGGTTTTGGTGCTTGCTTATAAGTGCTATCAGTTAGGGAAAGCATCACACAACTGAAGGCATTTGTAAGAAGGCCCATCTAAATGGGTCTTAATTTTGCTTTTGCATCAGTTTCTAAAAATACCTGTATAAGAGTAAATTTCCTACCAGACATACAGAGTTATAAGACAATGAGTTTAATTTGTTCTTAACTTAGAACGTTATTTTGAAATTTTAATTCTGTTACCAAGTATGTAAAATGAGATTGTTTTTCTGTGGTTTACATATTTGAAAAATATGGTACCAGGAATTCTAGCGCAAATTACTGTGCTTCTATTTTTCTTTGCAGCTTAGTTTCTGCATTTTAAAAATACATACATCCCAACTGAAAGACAGTAACTGTCTTGATCCCCAGCATATTGACTTAGTTTTACTGTCCCTCTGTTATTGCTTAGTAATGCAACATACTAAGTTTTACTTAAGATCTATTTAGAATTTCTAAAATAATCTCAGCTTCATTGGAGAAAGAAACAATTCCTAAGTCTACTATTTGTAATTTATACTCTGAACTTATTGTATGTA
The DNA here is from genome assembly GCF_000298275.1 of Orycteropus afer afer. Taxonomy (NCBI): domain Eukaryota; kingdom Metazoa; phylum Chordata; class Mammalia; order Tubulidentata; family Orycteropodidae; genus Orycteropus; species Orycteropus afer. Next base: position 10,503,888 of record NW_006921596.1, read on the forward strand.
CCTTAAAGAAAATCGTATACTAATTAGTGTAACCAAAAAAAAAACCCAAATTGACAGCCATTGAGTTGGATCTGACTCATAGCAACCCATCCTTGGGTTTCTGAGGCAGTATCACTACGGAAGTAGATTGCCCCATCTTCCTTCCGAGGAGTGGCTGGTGGGTTTGAACCGCCAGCCTTCTGGTTAGCAGTCAAATGCCTTAGACACTATGCTACCAGAGCTCCTACTAATTAGTGTTGTTGTTGTTATTTGCCGTTGTTATGTGCCATCGAGTTGGACCCGACTCATAGTGACCCCTCCTTGGGTTGCCCAGGCAGTATCACTATGGAAGTAGATTGCCCAACCTTCCTTCCGAGGAGTGGCTGATGAGTTTGAATCACCAGCCTTCTGGTTAGCAGTCAAGTGCCTTAGGCACTATGCTACCAGAACTCCCACTAATTCCACACTTCCTAACACTGACCTTTGTTTAATTCAGTGGCAAGCTGTTGTCCACAGGCAGATCCTTTAGTTAGACCTCTCAGTGCATTCAAAAAAGCAGCTTTTGTTTGGTTTGTTTAAGTTAGGAAATGAAAGGGGGCTTTTTTTTTTGGATTTATAAGATCAGCACAAAAGCACATTGCAAATTGCATAACATAGAATTAACTATCTTGGCTCTTTTTGCTTTCAATTTCATTCAACTTCGTACATTCTGACTTAAGAAACAAGGGAGACAGTGTCATCTTCACTTAATTGCATTAAGTTCATAATGTTTAAGAAAATTCCTTCCAAGTCATACGGCAAGTCTCCACCAATTTCTGAGCTCAGTGCATTTCCATTTAATAAAATACTGCATCCTCTGGTTGTCACGTAATAGAAGCTGGTGGTGGTAGTATCAAGCATCGCGGGGTTTTGCTTACTAATTTCGTGTTTATCTTTCATCAGTGCTTCTTATAGTGGTATCTGTCTGTACAGCTACTGGTGCCTGGAACTGGTTAATAGATCCCGAGACACAAAAGGTAGAAATTTTGTTTTTAAATCTTTAATAGATGAAATGAGATAATAGATATAGGAATGTTTTATTGATTGTAAAAGTATTATTCAATTGTTACCTCTTACTACTAATAGTAATAGTCATTATTTTAAAAATATGCCGCATGTTAATTTGCTTAAGGAAAACTTTGGCTGGCTATTGTAATTATGTTTACAAGGAGTACTGGTGGTACAGCGGTTAAGAGCTCAGCTGCTAGCTGAAAGGTCAGTGGTTTGAACGCACCAGACACTCTGCAGAAGAAAAGACCTGGCAAGCTACTCCAGTAAAGATTGCAGCTTAGGAAACCCTATGTGGCAATTAAACTCTGTCCTATAGTATCACTATGTCAGAATCACCTCAACAGCACACAACAGGGAAAAAGACCAAAGAAATATTCCACTTATAATACTCCTCATTCATTTATGAACTTTTGTAATACATTTTTAAATATTTCAATGTGAAATTTTTGTTGTTGTTGTTCTGCTTGGCTCATTTAATGTCATTGGTGCCCACTTTTAAAAATTACAGCATTTTTCAATATGATCATCTCTGTTAATACCTTTCCTTGTTCCATAAAATATTTGACATAACCTAAGAGGAAACACACATGAGAAAATAGCAAAATGTAAATCTAATAAAAAGTTAGGACTAGATAAAATACAGATTAGAATAGGAATCAAAATCAAGAGGGAAACCAGGTTACTGATATATAGGCCGTGTGGTCTAGCAAAGTCACCAAAATTGAGTTATAAATTAGTTTCTGAATTACCTGACCAAGAAAGTCACAGTCAATTTCATGATAAAGCAAAACTTTTTTTTATTAGCATTTATTTTTTAAAAAAATTTCTTGCTTAAAGTTTAATATAGGAGATACTGAGTGATCTCCTAGTTGACTCTGTCCAAGAATGACTGTACCAAATGCAGAAACAGATTTTATAAGGTTATTTCTTAAAACACCCTTTGATCAAAGCTGGTTGCATGTTTTTTATAATTCTGCCTCTTTCTACTAACTTTTGCCCTGGTTTCAAATGCAAGCTTTTTTGTTAGAGATCTTATAGTCTCCAGTTTTTTGGTGATTTTTTATTTATTTTTATTTTTTTACCAGTGCAGCTTTATTTAGATAGTAGTGATGGTTTAATTTTTATAGATCTTAAAGATCCCTTTCTTTTTTTAAAAAAACTGAATTTAGACTACCTCTAGTAGCTTTATTTATAATCTTTCCGGTTTTATAGAAGAAAAACCTATTATTAAGGCTTTTGTTATCAGTCTAAATGAGGTGGAGATGAAAAAGACAGGAGAGCTTGATGATGGAACTTTAACCTAATGGAAGGGTTTTCATGGCAGACAGGAAACTCTCCTGTGTTCTCGTTTATAAAAATCTGATCCTAAGGCTGTGCTTGGTACTCAATTTTAGGGGAAGAGTGGAAGGAGGCTGGCAAGAAGATTGAAAAGGTCTATCTTGGGAAATGAGTCTGAATTCTATTTGGGAAAAATATAAGCTGATTTCAACTATTTGAGATCTTAATAAAACACACAGAATTAAATGTAATTTGAAATTGGCGAAAAATTCTGTAGTTAATATAATTTTCTAAATTAGATGAGGATAAAGCTATTAGCTGAAGGGTTGATTCTTTATATTTCAGTATTTAATTACCCCAAACCAGGGCTTTGAATCCATTCGAACCGGTTCATTTATGGTCAACACTACAAAATCAGAACAGACCTGAATTTGTAAAATGTGGGTGTACTAGAATGGTAACCAGAATGGGAAAAAATACGGATCAAGGCCCTGTGAGGGGAGACTTGGAAGAGGCCTCTTGAGCCCTTTCAGGAGCCTAATGTGGGAGATTAGATTATGGCAGTACTGTGGACAGTGACCCATTCAAAGTGGCCTAATCACCACTGTCTTTGAGCTGGGCACCACTGTTTCTGCCTCTGTCAGTCAAGAGATTTGGTTGCTTTGCAACACACACACTCCTTATTTTCCAAGTGAGAGATTAAGTTTCTAGCAGGGTGTCAACCTGCAATTTTTCCTATTCTGGTTATTACTCTGATCACCTACATTTTACAAATTCAGTCTGTTTGGTTCTGCTTCATCAGCCATGACTAATCAGGGAAGAACTGGTTCAAAGTCCTGCTTCAAACCTGACAGAGGTTTAACCACCAATTGTTCCTGTAGCAGGAGTTACAGGCTCAAAAGTGAGTAGCTAGCCAGAATAAACCAGGGAGAAAAGGATAAGGCAAATTGGAAAGTATATGAAAGTCTGAGCAAAAGGGAACAATGGCTGTTTGATTGTAGTTAATTATTACCATGGAGGAAAGGAGGCTAACACTGACTGACCTAATTAAAATTAAAACACTATCTGCTAACATTGTACAGGCCACAGAAAACATGGTCGGCTAGTGGCAATTAAACTGTTCTCAGGTTTTAAGAAGACATTCCTTTGGAATATTAGGGTATTCCAGATCTCATCTTTTTGGAGCTTCTGATGTTTTCAGCCTCTCATTTCTTCTTTTTTTTTTTTTTTT
>NW_006921596.1:10509440-10510085 GCF_000298275.1 Orycteropus afer afer
AGAAGGTCCCAATCATCTGGCTTCTCTTCTGCTGTTGGTGCATTTTGAATTATGCTTGATAGTCTATTTATACCATATATTAGGGCCCTCTTATTTCTTCTTTTGAGAAATTTATTTACCCACTACCATGCCAGACCATATTCCTGGTGCTTCTCATAGATTGATTCTCCACCTTGAAATAGGTATATATCTCTTAGTGTGCATTATTTAGCTTGATTCTGTTGCTCCCAGCTAAGTTACTAGGCCATTGATTTCTATTCTCAGGCTCTAAGTATTTATCCTTTTGCTTCATTAAATATTCTTATTCTGCAGTAGTCTGGCTTTTTTTTTTTACTCCTGCTTCTGGACCCTAGACCCTGAATGTACACATTCTTTGAATGATATCTTGTCCTGTTTTCTACTATCATCTGATTATACCCAGATCTAAAATTAGCCCTTTTTTTGTGTTGAACTTTCTTAGGGGTAACTGACTTTTTTTTTCCCCCTCTGTGTAAATATCTTGTTTCTTTGACCATATAAATCTCAGTATCTTCAAAACTAAACTTATTTTTTGTTCAACAAGACAGAAAATAACAAATGCTGGCGAGGTTGTGGAGAGATTGGGACTCTCATACACTGCTGGTGGGACTGTAAAATGGTACAACC
>NW_006921596.1:10511805-10533101 GCF_000298275.1 Orycteropus afer afer
AAAAAAAAAAAAAAAAACTAAACTTATTTTTTGCTTCTTCAAAAGGAAGAGTGATGCTGGAGTTGAGTCTTAGAAAAATATATAGGAGTTAGCCAGGTGGTGGCATGTAGTGGAAGTGTGGCAGGAGACAAACATTCAGTCAGGACCAGATTATAATGGCAGAGTTTTCCAAACTCGTTTAAGGGAGCTTTTTAACAGGGAAATAAAGTAACTGTATTGTATTTGAGGAGCCCTGGTGGTGCAGTACCAAACCAAACTCACTGCTGTCAAGTCAGATCCAACTCATAGCAACCCCTCCTAGTGCCTTAGGCATTTGACTATTAACCAGAAGCTAGTGGTTCAAACCCACCAGCCACTCCTCGGAAGGAAGGTTGGGCAATCTGCTTCTGTAATGATACTGCCTCGGAAACCCAAGGAGGGGTCACTATGAGTCGGATATGACTTGACAGCAGTGGGTCTGGTTTGGGTTTGGTTTGGTCATGCAGGGGGTAAAGTGCTTGGTTATCAACCTAAAGGTTGGCGGCTCAAACCCATCAACTGCTTCAGGAGAAAGAGGAAGCAGTCGGCTTCCATAAACATTTAGAGCCTTGGAAATCCTATGGGGAGTTCTGTCCTGACCGGTAGGGTTGCTATGTGTGGCTTTTTTGGTATATTACTCATGACTTGTGTTTTCATTGAGATCAGAGGCCTCATCTTCATTCATTCAACATTTGGTACATACCCGTCAAGTGCTCTTTCAGATGTTGGGACAACAGCAATGAACAAGGCAATGCCCTTGTTCTTGTGGAGCTTTGCAAAAGGGTGTGGGGGAGGCATCTTCTGAGCTCCCCTAACTTCATGAGGGGGAGACAGAATCACCATCAACAGCATCAGCCAAGGTGATTCCTGTGGGGTGGAGGTCAGACATGCCACCACCCTCCATCCTTTTACCAATTCTGACACCAACCGTCCCTCCCAGGGTACTCTCTGCTTCTTTGCTGGTTTCACTAATTCAGTGCCCACACAGAACTCATACATAATACTCATGATTATGGGATTTATTGTGGAAGTAACAGGTTACAATTCAGGATCAGAAAACAACACAGGCCACAGTTTCTCAATCAGGATGACATCTTCTCAGCCATGCCACAGACATGCTGTTCTCTGGCCTTAGCCTCTGCCCTGGTTGGACTGGTATTTCAAAGCTCTTTTAGCTTTGCTTGTAAGTGCCCAAGGAGACACCCCAGTCCACCAGCAAGCTTTCTGCCTGAAGGCACTCGGCTTTCTCGCTCCCTGGAGTGGGAAGCCTGATGCTGTCTTGTGCCTTTCTTTTGGTTCTGCTGCCGTCACCTCTCTGCCATTGTCTCAGTGTGTAGGAATCTCGGGGCCACTCCTAATTCTTTCTTGCTGGTAGTGAGATCCTCCTTTCTGCCTGTATGGTTGTTAGGTGCTACTGAGTTGGCTTCATAGTGACTCTACAACAGAACGAAATACTGCCTAGTCTTTCACCATCTTCACAATCCTTGCTGTATTTCAGCCCGTCATCACAGCCACTGTGTCAGTCCATCTTGTTGAGGATCTTCCCCTTTTTTGCTGACCCTCCACTTTACCAAGCATGATACCCTTCTCCAAGGACTGGTTCCTTTCTGACAACATGACCAGAATATGTGAAACGAAGTCTGACCATTCTCTCTTCTAAGGAGCATTCTGGCTGTCCTACTTCTGGGAGTCCATGGGTCAGTATTCTTCACCAGCACCATAATTCAAATGAATCAATTCTTTTCCAGTCTCCTTTATTCATAGTCCAGCTTTCACATGCATATGAGGCAACTGAAAATACCATGGGTTGAGTTAGACACACTTTAATCTTCAAAGTGTATCTTTGCTCTTAAACACTGTAGAAAGGTCTTTTGCAGCAGATTTGCCCAGTGTGTAGTATGTTACCTGATTTCCTGACTGCTGCTTTCATGGGTGCTGGTTATGGATCCAAGTAAAATTAAATCCCTGGCAACTTCAATCTTTTCTCCATTTATCATGACATTGCTTATTGATCCAGTTGTGAGGATTTTTGTTTATTTCATGCTGAGGTATAATTCATACTGAAGGCTCTAGTCTTTGATCTTCATCATTAAGTGCTTCAAGTCACCTTCAACTTGCAGTAAGCAAGATTGTGTCATCTGCATATCATAGGGTGTTAGTGAGCCGTCCTCCTGTCCTGACAGATTATTTGCTCAGCATATGGGTTGAATAAGTATGGTGAAAGAATACAACCCTCATTCATACCTTTCCTGATTTTAAACCATTCAGTATCTCCTCATTCTGTTTGAACAACTGCCTCTTGCTTTGTGTCCAGGTTCCTCACGAGCACAATTGAGTGTTCTGAAATTCTCATTCTTTGCAATGTTATCTATAATTTGTTATAGTCCACACAGTCGAATGCCTTTGCATAGTTAATAAAACACAGGTAAACATCTTTCTGGTATTCTTTGCTTTCAGCCAAGCTCCATCTCACATCAGCAGTGATATCCGTCATTGCACACCCCCTTCTGGATACGGCTTGAATTTATGAAAGCTCTCTGTTGATGTAATGCTGCAATCATTTTTGAAAAGATTGCAGCGTTTTACCTCTGGATGGCTCGTTTTAAGCCTAGTGAGATGGCAGAACTGACTAATCCCCACGTTAGGGTGCCATACACCTTTTTTGCATGATCCCATCCCCACAAGGGTGCCATTTACATTGTTAACAAGTTATCCAATCCCCTTGGTGTGCCAGAAGCACGTTATATTTGCATATTCCCTCCTAGTTATATGGTGGGAGTCATAAAGACCATGGCTAGAAGAGACATATTAAGACGTTCCACGCACTGCAACCTTATATACTCTTGTGTTTCTTGTATTGTTTTATACTGTTTTGAGTGCATTTACTGATCCCTACGTGTTTTTCGTAGGTTGTTTTTTGAATATAGGAATAGATTTATCATGGTCAAGTGTCTGCAATAAATGAAGGGAACAGTGCCAAATTGCTTTGCTATATAGAAGATATAAATATAAAACTCATACTATTTTTATGTTTAAGCATAATAATACAGAGCCAAAACCAAAAATGCACTGACATTGAGTTGATTCCTACTGATAGCGACCCTCACTGGGTTTCCGAGGCAGTAAATTTTTACAGAAGTAGATTGCCTGGTCTTCCTTCTGCAAAGTGGCTGGTGGGTTTGAACTGCCAGTCCTCTGGTTAACAGATGCCTTAGGCACTACGCCACCAGAGCTCCTTATATAATAATACAAAAACCATGATTATTAGAAGTTTTCAAATCTTCATAGTTTAGGTGATAATAAGATTATGTATGTTTATATATGAGTGGGGAGGTAGGCATCAGTATTGTTCTAACATTTTTAACATTGTGATGTTTTGAACTTGTCTTTTACAGGTGTCTTTCTTCACATCACTGTGGAATCATCCATTTTTCACCATTAGCTGTATCACTCTAATAGGCTTGTTCTTTGCCGGAATACACAAGAGAGTAGTCGCACCATCAATGTATCCTTTACCACTGATTGAGCTTTAGTCTCTGAACTAAACTAAAGTGCCTTCTAGATAATATAGGTGATTGTTAAAAGCTTACTTTTGCAATGATAAGTTTTCCTTTGACTGCATTTATTCAGTATAGCTGCTCGATGTCGAACTGTATTAGCAGAGTATAATATGTCTTGTGATGATGTAAGTACTCTTTTTTGTCTGAAAATTATATATGTGAATGGAAATATTTAGCTTTAGAAAAACATCTCTGGAATTCATAGTGGGAATATACCTTATAGCATTGATTCTGAGACACATTTTTTACATCTCTGAGTTTGAAATGCATCTAATAATCGATGCCATCTTACAAATTTAAATAGACTTGACAGTCTTAAGTTTTCTTAATGATTTATAAAATAATTATGCATCTTATAATTGAAACTATCTTAGAAAGTGAAATACGGTGGATATTATTGGCCAAAAATGGTTCTGTGGATGTTGGTTTTATAAACTACTTTTATTTATCCAATGGTAGTCTGTATATGGGATCTAAAAATATACCACTGTATTATGAATGGGTTTTCTCACAATTTTGTTTGGTAGCTTCTGTTTTGATTTGCTTATTTTATTCATAAAACTGTTTTTACCTTCAGTTAAGAACCATTAAACAAGTAATGCCTGCATTGGGTTTCCAAAGCAGTAAATCTTTACCGAAGTAGTTTGCCCAGTTTTGCTTCCGTAGAGTGGCTGGTGGGGTTGAGCCACTGACCTTCTTAGCAGTCAGACGCCTTAGGTGCTGTGCTACCCGAGCTCCTCCAACCTGTTCATTATAAAATAAATTCCGGATAATTAAATGTTTAAAAACACACATCCCTTTATGAAACTATTAGAAGAAAATATAGAATAATATGATCTTGGGATCAAAAAAAGCCTTCTGAAGACAAAAACAGAAATGCCATAATGAATAGAAAGGATGCATTTGATAGATTTCAGCAAAATTTATAACTTGTACAGCAAAACACAAGAAATTAGGCAATGATTAGAAGAAAGTATTTGCAAGGTATATAATAGATAGTGGTAGCATTCAGAAGAATTAACCAAAAAAGCCAAACTCACTGCCATCAAGATCTGACTCATAGCGACCCCACCTTGGGTTTCTGAGACGGTATCACTATGGAAGTAGATTGCCCAACCTTCCTTCCGAGGAGTGGCTGGTGGGTTTGAACTGCCAGCTTCTGGTTAGCAGTCAAATGCCTTAGGCACTATGCTACCAGAGCTCCCAGAAGAATTAAAGATGTATTAAAAATCAGTAAGGAAAACATGAACATTATTAGTCATCAGGGTACTGAAATTAAAAAAATGAGCTACCTCTTCACACCTGTTTCAATAGCTAGGGTCGAAAAAGTCAGACAGTAATAAGTGTTGTCAAGGATGTAGAAAAATGAGACTCTCCTAAATTGATGATGAGAATGTAAAGTGGTACAGCTGCTTTGGAAAACAGTCTGGCAGGTCCTTAAATGATTAAATGCAGAGTTACCATAGGACCCAATAATTCCACTCCTCTAAGTATATACATACCAAAGAGAGGTGAAAACATGTGTCCACACACAGTTGTATGAATGTTTATGGTAGCACTATTCATAATAGCTAAATGTCAATCAGCTGACAAGTGGATAAACAAAATGAGATATATTCAGAATATTCAGGGCTATAAAAAGGAATGACGTGTATATAGTAAAAATCACTGAATTATACACTTGAAGTTAGTAAATATTATGGTAAATGAATTGTGTCTCATTAAAACTTTTTAAAAACCAGTAAGATAACACATTTAAAAATGGGAAAAGGATACAGTCAAATCGTAGAAGAGCAAATACATAGGATTAGTAAACATTTGTAAAGACTTTAAAGCACTGAGTTCCCATTTGTTTTACTGGTTAGATTGGCAAAGAAAAAAAAATACTTTGTAACTCCAGTATTATAGTGAAATGGGTACACTGGTAGTTGACTAAATTGGTATAGCTGTTTTTGAGGGCGGTTTTTCATTATTCTTTTAAAAGGTAAAATGACATGACCCAACCATGTTACTCTTCTCCGTCTACCTAGGGAGAGGAATCACATGCACACTAGGAGACGATTACAGGGCTGTCCGTTGCAACATGGTAGTGAAAAAATGGAAGCAATCTGTTTCTCAATAGAGGAGTGATGAAATAGACTGAGATATAGTCATAGCAAAGAAAACAGGTAGACCGGTAATGGAAAGATCTCCATGGCAAAATGTTAGGTACAAAAAGTAAGTTACCAAACAGTATGCTCAGTTTGCTACCATTTTCTAAGAAACTTTTTAATTATGAAAATTTTCAAATATAAAAACATAGAAGAGTATAATTATCTCCCATCTACCCATTGGCCAGTGCCAGCAATAATCAACTCATGGCCATTCTTGTTTCATCTATACCCTTGCCTACCTTCCCCTTTCATCAGCATATTTTGAAAAAAAAATTCAAAGTGATATATTTCACCTGCAAATGTCAGCATGCTAGACATCAAATTTTTATTATTTATATATGCAAATGTAAATCCACAGAAAATGATGTAGAAGAATTCCTGCTAACACTGGTTTCTTCTGGAGAGCAGACTTGAATTTGAGAAAGATGGAAACTGTGACTTTTGCATATCTGAATTACTTGGATTTTAATAATGAGGTTCACTAATGTCTTGTTCATGTGATAAAAAGTACTTTTAAAATAGATTAAAACATGAATAAACAAATAATGGTATATTCAGAGGAATACTTGGCAATGTAAAAAATGCAAGCTCCTGAAACACGTAGTAGTAACATGGATGAATCTAAGAAACATGTTGAGTGAAAGAAGCCAGATGCAAAAAAACATAACATATGATTCCATTTATTTAAGGATCAGAGATGAGCCAAACTAATCTGTGGTCAGAGAAGTCAGAAAAGTGGTTATGTCCATATCCATGTCATCACATAGACTGGAAAGAAGCATGGAGGAACATTTTGATTGGTGGAGATGCTCTATTGTTTGATATGGGTGTATGCATTAGTGAAAACTCAGAAAACTATATACCAGATTTGAGCATTTTACTGTATCTAAATTATACCTCATTAACGCAGTGGAGAAATTGGTATCAAAGATCTGCCAGGAAAAAAAATATATTGGTAATGCACCTTGATTGATTTACTCAGTCAATATTTACAGAATGACTTAGAAAGACAAAAAGATCTGCCAAGATACCGAGCAATTATGAAGAATTAAATGACCAAAATTTAAGTGAAAGACTGAAGAGAAGTAATCAGAATACTGAAGACAGGTTTGACTGAAGATAAAAAGAAATAAAACCACCTAAAATCTCACCAACCAAATCACCGTATTTTGGTTGACATTTTGGTTTGGTCATTGACATTTTAGAACAGCAGGATGGTACAGGTTTTTAAAACCTGTGTGTTTTATTCAACCCAGCTGAACAGTAGCTGCCATTTATTGAGCATTAAACATGTGCTGAGTAGCCCTGTTGTCGCAGTTAATGTTAAACTGCTAACCCAAAGGTTGGTGGTTTGAACATCCTTAGTGGCCCCATGGGAGCAAGACCTGGAGATCTGCTTTTGCAAAGATTATAGCCAGCAAACCGCGTGGGGCAGTTCTGCTCTGTCACATGGGTTCATTAGGAATTAAAGTCAGCTCAGAGGCACCCACTAAAAACAAGGATGTGCCAATCCCTAAGCTTATCCCTTTGCCTGCATTACCTCAGTTATGGTCTTCTATTTTACTTCATTGCATCTTACCTCATTTTATGGATATACCATAATTTAATCCTTTATTGGACATAGTTTCCACATTTTCCATATATGTTTTATTGCCTAACTTCGTCACTAGAGCTGAAGCTCCCTGAGGACAGGGCCTTGGTCTTGTTCATTATTAGACCTCTAGCATTTAGCACAGGGCCTGATACATACTAGGCACTCGATAAAATGTTGAATGAAGGAACTTAGAACACTTGTATGTACATCTTTACTTTCACATCTAGGTTCCTTCAGATAGATTCCTAGGAGTGGAATTGTTGGGTTGTGTGGTATGTAATTTTTTCCCCCTAATATGAATATGACTCAGTTGGCCCTACAGAAGAGTTGTTCACCTTAAACTGAACACTAGCAATGTACAAATATCCATTGCTCCAACTATGGTTTTCTTGTTAACTTGAGGAAGTTAAACTTTTTTATGTTAGGAAAGGAGAGGTGTTTTGCTCAAGCATGTAATTTTATATTTTGTAAACTTCCTTTGGTAAGGAGCAAAGATTAATCAGTACGAATTGGGATTTTATTATATTCAGTGAATCAATTGAGTCTGGGTAGCCAGTAGGCAGGAAAGTCAGATAAACCTGTGTGTTTTTGTTTTTTCAAACAATGTTTTATTAAGTTTTTGGTGAAAATTTACACAGCAAGTTAGGTTCTCTTTGATAGTTTCCACCTGAACTGTTCAGTGGCATTAGTTACATTTATCACAATGTGTCAGCATTGTCTTTGTGTTTAGTTTGTTCCTTTTTCCAATACCCTAGTTTGCCTGCTCCCTTATCTTCTCATCTTTACTTTCGAGTAATTGTTTTGACCTTTTGATCTCATACTGATGTTTTTTAAGTAGTGCGTTGACCTTAGGGGTAATATGCTTTATTTTGTGTGCTGTTTTGCTTAAAAGATGGTCTCAGGATTGACTCGGCTGTTTCAGTAGTCTTTCAGGACGAAAGTCTCAGGGAGTCTTCAGTTCTCTATCTTCGTGTTTGGTGGTTTTGTTTTTTTCTTTTTAAATAAGAATTTGAGTGCTGCCCCATGTTTTTCTCCCATTCTATCTAGGACCAGCTATCGTGATTCTGATCATAATGGTCAATAGCAGTAGCCAGGCACCATCTAGTTCTGGTCTCAGGGTAGATGAGGTTGTGGCTCATGTAGACATTTTTTTTTTTTTCCTCCTTTTTTTTAAACTTTTAAATTTTTTTATTGTGCTTTGGGTGCAGATTTACAAAGCAGATTTGATTTACATTCAACAGTTCATGTACATTTGATTTCACCACTCTCATTACCATCCCCAGGCATAACAAACTCTCCTCCCCTCCCCTCCCCATGACTACCCCCTCCCTGTGCCCTTCTTAACTATGCACTCCTGTCTGTCCAGCTTTCCCTCTATGTGAATGCTGCCCCTCTCGTGTCTCATGGCTGATTGATCTAAGGGGTGCATCTCCCTAGAGTAGATAGGTGCATTGCCCTGGGGTAGGTGTTCTGCATGTAGTTCTTTCTGCTTTTGGGCTGAGAGCCAATCCATGAAAGTGAGTCTGTTTCTAGGCCCAAAGGGTAACCCAGGGCCATAGTCTTGGGGGTTCCACAGTCTCTATCTGACCAGTAATTCTGGTCATTTTTGTGTTTTTGAATTTTTAGACGTGTTTTTTATCTGAGCTTTTTGTTACCTTATTGTCTTCCTCCTGGTGAATAGAGACCAGTACTTGTGTCTCAGATGGCACACTACTCATTTCAGTAGGATGCAGATCATGATTTTTGTGAACTAAGTTATGCCAATTGACTGAGTTGTCCCAAGAGACTACAGTCTTAAGCCTTCAAAGCCAGAAAACCATTGTTGGCAGGTGCTTGGTTATGTCTGAGGACTATGTGTATTTGTGTCTTCGATGAATATATATGCCTGCACCCACATGTTTGTATTTGCCCTTCCTTACAGGTACTTCTGTCTGTCCTCATCTGTGTATTCACCTGTACCTACCTGAGTACCGATTTGCCTATACTCGTTTTTATTTTAATTGTGCTGTATTCAGTCACTACATCCACATTCAGTGCCACTTTTCCCATCACCAAAAATAACTAGTCTGTATGGTACAAAGACAGATTTCACTTCACTTACTTTGGTCATGTTGTTAGCAAAATAGGGGAAGGCCCTCAGTGACGTGGCTTGACACAGTGGTGGCAGCAGTGGGCTTAGGCATAGCAAGGACTGTGAAGCTGGCACAGGGCCAGGCAGTGTTTTGTTCTGTTGTCCATAAGGTCGTATGAGTTGGAGCTGACTCAGTGGCACCTAACAACAACAACACGGTATAAGGCATACCCCCTTGCAACCACCAATGGATATTGGTTTTTCTGTATTACCTATTCTTACAAAAGAGAGATCTTACAATATTTGCCCTTATTGTTATGTGCCATCGAGTCAGACCCAACTCATAGCAACCCCTCCTTGGGTTTCTTAGGCGGTATCAATACGGAAGTAGATTGCCCAACCTTCCTTCTGAGGAGTGGCTAACCAGCCTTCTGGTTAGCAGTCAAGTGCCTTACGCACTATGCCACCAGAGCTCCCATATGCTATTATATGTGGACTTATTTCACTTAGCATTATGCCCTCCAGGTCCATCCATGTTATAATGTTTCACAGACCCATGGTGGTTTATGGTTGTGTAATATTCTATCATATGTGTGTACCACAATTTGCTTATACTTTATCCATTGAAGAGCTTAGGTGATACAGTGCTTAAAGCATTTGGCTGCTAACCAAAAGGCCAGTGGTTCAAATTCACCAGCCACTCCATGGGAGAAAGATGGAACAGTTTGCTTCCATAAAGATACACAGCCTTGGAAACCCTATGGGGCAGTTCTGTTCTGTCCTATAGGGTCTTTAGTAGTCGGAATTGACTCGATGGCAGTGGGTTTGGTTGGTTTTTGGTTTTATCCACTGATGGCTGCTTTGGTTGTTTCCATTTCTTTGCTATCATGAATAAAGCAGCAATGAACATAAATGTTGATGTCATTATTCTTGGGACTCAAAGGTACCTAGGAGCGGGATTGTTGGATAATAGGGTAGTTCTAGTTTTCTGAGAAAGTGCCATACCATTTTCCATGATGGTTGTACCATTTTCCATTCCCACCAGCAACGGATAAAGGGTTCCAATCTACCCACATCCTCACCACTATTTGTTGTTTCATCTTCTTTTTTTTAAATCTAGCATTTTAACTGGGGTGAGATGGTGTGTCATTGTCATTTTGATTTGTAGCTCTCTAATAGTTAATGGTTATGGATATCTTTTCATGTGTTTGCTGGCTGCTTGGTTGTCCTCTTTGGGAAAGTTCTATTCATGTCTTTTGCCCGTTTTGTGATGGGGTTGTTTCTCCTTTTGTTGTTGAGTTAAAGATATGTGTGTTTTAAAATAATAAAAGTTTCAGAAGAAAACTTTGAAACCCTAAAGTGTTCATTGCTTAATCTTGACTAGATAGAAGTGTCCTGATACCCTGTGAATGAATGCCTTTTAAGATGTGTAGATAAGTGGTGCTGGTTTTAAAGAACTGTCTATTGAGTTTGTTTATTTTTATTATTTTTTACAGACAGGAAAACTGATTTTGAAACCTAGGCCTCATGTTCAATGACAATCTGCACTCATTGTTACGGGACTTAAAACAACATTGCTTCAAATAAGTGATACAGCCAAAAGCCATAAAGGATTCCCTTTCCAGAGGATACGTGAAGATCATAGCAACAACTGACAAGAAGTGTGCAATATTTACCCAGATTAGCTCGATGATGACGACTCCATGTTGTCATTGCTTTTGGTACCTTCCATTCTGTGTTTCAGTATTAGTGTCACTTTAGTACTTCACATTCTGCAAAGTCTTGCAGATGAAGTATGTATGTATGTTACTAAGTTAAACTTAGAAACAGAACCTCATTCAGTTTTTATAATGTATTTTTTGTAAACTATTGTAAATAGCCAATCAATGCCAATTTTAAACAAAGAGGAAGACTTTGTGTGGACCTGGTTCTCCTGCAGCAGTATTTCAGGAACGTCCGCCTGCCATCCCCACAGCTCTCTGAACCAGCTTTTGTGTAGCTGTGCCTCTCCCCCCTGTGCTTTTCTCTCTTAATCATTCTGCAGAAGAAACATTGGGATGAGTTGAGACTGAGGAAGACTCCATTATGTTTTAAGAAATTACAGATGTTTTGAGAACCAATTTTTGTTAAACCAGATACTGAATTCCAGCCACTATTGTGGTTCATTGTTTTCAGTCAATGCTAAATATACTTTATATTTTAAAACTAATTTTAAGAACACTCCATAAGCTTCTTAATATACAAATTCAGTTACCAATTATGTATTGTCTGGGAATTTGACAGTCACGTTTCTGTTTTAGATGATTGGATGTTATGCTGTGGTAGACCTGCTGGTACTGCCCAGGTGTAATTAGTCATCCTCCTCCCTCACAGGCGCACCATGGGAGCCACAACCAGAGTCAGCAGTTCTCACTGTTTCGAGAGTGTTAATGACATACTGTGTATGCATAAGAGCCACATGTACTATAATAGCCCTTAACATTAAACTGTTGGGATTGCTGTAAATATTTTAAAGTACAGGAGGTGCCTTTTTACTTGTTTATGAGGAGACTTTGAAAAGTTTAAATTACTTAATGAGCAATCTTAAATTTCATTTAACATAAAGTTAAAAATTCAGTAACAGGACAAAAACTTTTTAACAAGGCTGCATTTAACTTAAAATATGTCCATCTTGGCTTTCACATGTATATTTTATTCTTTAACTGCAGCAATAAAACCCTCTGCTCCTAAAAAGTCTTAAAATGGGATTATATATATTCAGCATTGTTTTATTTTTTGTAAATTTTGTAGGTAAATATGTGCATAAAAATAAATACTTTATATATAATTAGTGATTGGACTTTTTTATTATAAATCTGAAACTGGAAAAAAGGATTATGTGTGTCGGAGCAGATAGAGGCTATTTCTAAATAAGATACTTTAAAATGTAGCAAATTGTACATAGCAGTCATTAGTATCCAGTTTAATAAATTAGGATTATTTTTATTATGTCTTATTCATCATTGTCTAATAGCATTTGGCTTTTAATTGGGAAATGTAGGTTTTATTTGTCATACTGTATGATCTTTGCCTTTTATCTTGGATTCTGGTTTCCTCTAAGAGTACATATATATAAAGCTGAAAAGGGATTTCATGGGTCAGTAATCCTTCTTGGAATCATGAATTACTTTGAGTATTTGATGAAAACCTTGGATCTTCTCTACTAGAAAAATAGGCCTGTGTATGCACTTGGAGAGGCTCTCAAGGATTTCCTGAAGGCAGACTACCTGGACCATTTGTTCCAAGAAAGAAACCTCTGATATAGGTCCAGATGTTTTTCATACCTTTACTTCTAGTAGAATAACTATTTTCTAGGTTAGCCTCTCAGCCATTCACCATCCCCAGCACTGTTAGGAAGTTCCTGTTACTCTAATTTTACAGGTAGGAGAGACAGTCTCAGATTTGCAAATTTTACTCAAGGTCCCCACAACTGTTAGTGACAGCTGCACCAGAAGCCAAGTCTCCTGACTCCAAGATGGTAAGGATGTTTTGTGTGTGTATTTAAGAATCATCTGTATGGTAAAGAATGTGATGCTTGCACTAGATTGTCTACATTTGAATCTATATGTTAGTTTTGTAACTTTAGACAATTATGTAAATCTAGTTTCCTCATTTATAAAATGGGTAAAATGCCAATCTCCTGAGATTATAACAAAGATTAAAAGTGTTAATGCACCAACCTCCAGAATGCTGAGACCAGAACTGGATGGTGCCTGGCTACCACTGCTGACTATTCTGAAAGGGATCATAATAGGAGGTTCCAGATAGAGTAGGGAAAAATGTGGAACAAAACTCAAAAATTGTAAAAAAAAAAAAAAAAAAACTTGTCTGATAGAGACTGTTGGAACCCCCCAAGGCTATGGCCTTTAGTCAGCCTTCAAGCCCAGAACTGAACTCTCACCCATGGCTCAGCTGTTAGCCAAAGAATAGGCCTATAAGGTGAACAGTAACACCAGGGAGGAACGAACTCCTTAGAATAATCAACCATATGAGTTCAAAAGGGCACCATTTGCCCAGGAATAAAGCTCAGAAGGCAGGAAGGGACAGGAGAGAAGAAGGACACGGGGAAATGGTAAACAGGAAGTGGGAAGATTGCTGTTACATTGTGAGGATTGCAGTCAATGTCCAAACCCAAATGGTGTATGAATTGTTAAATGAAAACCAATTTGCTCTGTAAACTTTCACCCATATCACACACAAAAAAAGTATCAGTTCATGTGACATACTCAAACAGTGCCTGACTGCAATCAACACTAAGTAAATGTAGTTGTTAAACCAGATCACAGAAGTGAAAAACCTGATTGTTAGAACTTGACCCAAAATCTGCATCTTAGGCGAGATTACCATGCTGCTTATCTTTATATTTTGATTCAGAGACCATACATGGTTGTATTTTCCTCCTAATTTCATGGAAACCAATAAAGTTGATAGTGTTGTTTTCCAGAGGCCTCCTTTATCCTGTGGATTGACTCATGATTGGCCTTTTGTGGAGACTGGGCTTCTAAAAATCCTCCAGGCTGACAAGCGTTCTGCCTTCCTTTCCTGGCTCTGTCATTTCCTTTCCTCTTGAAACTATAGATGCTTGAATCTCATTCTTTCTTCAGACTCTAAACTTTACAGGGAATCTTCGACTTGACGTATTCTGGTTGTGACGTGCTGCCCTTAGGACCATCCTTGTTTTTTGTACATCTTATCAGTAATATGTGCTACATACAATGTCGTAGTTCATAATTTGCTGATGTTATTCTCAGATGTAATGTTTCTAACTCCCAAAGACATAGTAATAAAAGGCAATAATAATGTGAACCAATTTATGATGGCATAGTCATTGGAAGGGAACCCAGTTGTAATTCAGGGACTACCTTTATATGCTTTTACATAGGGCAAGTACAACATCTATCTTTTCTCTATTTTTCCCACTAAAAATAGGAAGTGCATCATGCTTACTTCATCATGGAACACAGATGTCTTAAAAATTGACTTTTAAGTGTGGAGGCCTGTGAGAGAAGCAAAAAAGAAAAGGATATTATCTAAAAGTTTTAGGTATGTGCTTTATATAGACTGCTTTTTAAGTGGCAAGTGCTTTGCTGAGTATTGAGCATATATGTCTGTAAGGAAGAGTTTCTGCCCTCTCAGAACTTGTCAAGTGGGAGAGAAAGACCAGAGAGAGATCAAGCCATTGCCATGTGATTTAAGTGCTGACCAGTTGCTGTAGAATGAATGCCATCCCGAGTGTGTCAGAATAGAACTGTGCTCCGTAGGGATTTCGGTAGGGTTTTTTGGAAGTAGATCATCAGGCCCTTCTTTCAAGATGTCTCAGAATGGACTCCAGCCTGTAGCCATTTAGTTAGCAGCTGAGTGCCTCACCTGTTTGCACCACCCAAGGCTTAACTGTGAAATGTAGAAGCGTAGGATGGTGTACCAGGCCAGGGGAAAAGCTAGCCTAGACAAGACTTTCTGAAGGTGATTTCCAGACAGCTGAGGGAACAGGGTGGTTTTTGTGGGTCAGGGGGAGAGTTAAAATTCTTGAGTTTGGCTGACAGCAAGGAGTTGGAAAGGGATTGTGGCAAGAGATGAGACTGGAAATAAGTAGGAACCAAAGCCCGAAGGTTTGTGAGGGCAATGCGAAGCCGCCAAAATGTTTGAAGTAGAGAAGTGACTAGATTTGCTCCTTAAGGATGACGACGGACTACTCTGGACTGAAGAGGGGTGACCTGGGAGGCCAGGTAGGAGCCAGTGAGTGAGAGAGATGGATTCCTGAACTAAAGTAAATGCAATGCTGTCAAATCGATTCTGACTTACAGAAGACAAAGTGAACTGTTGTCCACTGGGTTTCCGCAGTGGAGTGACTGGCAGGGTTGAACTTTTCCATTAGTAGCCAAGCTTTTAACCGCTATGCCAGCGGGGCTCCTTGTTCCTCAACTAGAGTTAAGGTAATGGCACCAGAGAAGTAAGACCTATTAGAATTCAAGTGAATGGGACTTGGTGGGAGACAAGGAAAGGGAGTAATTAAGCATAAAGCGTATCTACTCCCTCCTGGTGTCCCTGAGTGGTGCAAATGATTAACATACTTAACCCAAAGGTTTTAAGTTCGAGTCTACCCAGGCTCTTTGGAAGAAAGGCCTATTGATACACTTCTGAAAACATCAGCCACGGGAAACAGTTGGACTCTGACACACACTGGGTCACCATGAGTCAGAATAGCCCCAATGGAACTTCTTTAAAAAAACACCCTCCTAACCTCTCCCCTCCCTCACCGCTCTTCCCACCCCCGCCAGCATAGCTCTCTTTGTGACTTCCTGCTCCCAGAAAAATGTTTTTGGCAGTGTTCATTGAACCTTGATATCTTGCAAGGAGCATATCTCCAACCCCCAAGTGCACCAGGTTAGGCATCTACTGCCAGTCATTCATTTATCCAACAAACCTTGACTGCTTTTTCCATCATATGTGACCTGTAACAGAAATAAAGGTTCCATGATCATCAGTGTAGGAGAACTATTACAACCTTGTCTTGGAGATTCCCTAGGCACTAAAACATATTAAAAACTTTGAGGTCCCACAGTAAAAAACCAAAAACAAACCTTTTACCCTTCAATTGCTTGCCATTTTGTGTAATTCCTAATGAATCCATTGTGGATCTATGTGCCATGGCTACCCAGCTCCTTTTGAGTACCATTGCTAGGATTGGGGAATGCCAGCCTTATGAGC
The DNA here is from genome assembly GCF_000298275.1 of Orycteropus afer afer. Classification (NCBI taxonomy): domain Eukaryota; kingdom Metazoa; phylum Chordata; class Mammalia; order Tubulidentata; family Orycteropodidae; genus Orycteropus; species Orycteropus afer. The sequence continues at coordinate 10,527,949 of NW_006921596.1, forward strand.
CCAGCCTCTCTCCCAGAAAACCTCCTGATTCCTTTGCTCTTGTGAAAGACCTGTGGGAGAGGGTGAAAGTTATGTTTCTGTTTCTGCACACTGGATAGTGCTCAGTGGCTCAGTAGTTTCCTTATCAGGCCAGTTCTGTGGCATGGGCTTGGGCATTTTTCCTCCAAGTTTAGCCCCAAATCTGTCTCTCTAGACTTTGCTCAAATTCTATAAGTTACCCAATACCCTTTTAATAATCTCTTCAGTTGAATCAGAGTCAATCTCTCTTGCCTGCAAATGAGACGCCACCTGATAGAACATTACAGAGATGCAGTGTTCCAAGCAGCATGCTTTGAGGAGAGTCCATGGGGGAACACTTGGAGCTGCTTCAAGTCAAGCATAATGTTGCACTGAGCAGTGTGTAGTAGAAGAGTCCAGGCTTAACAGTAGATTGACTTGGGTTATTGCAGTGTAGTAAATTACTTAGTGTGGCTTTTCTACCCATAAGTCTTTGTAAACTCCAAGGTGGGATTTTCTATGAGCAACTGAGGAACTATCCACCTGGGTTATTTCTGTTGGGCGTGGCACAATACAATGTTCTGGGAGGTTCCCACTCTCTCTCACGTGCTTAGAGTTCTGATGCTGTGATTGGCTAGTTTGACCACCCTTCCGGGCTCAAAAGGAGGCCTCCTGGAGGCAGAACTCTCTCTGACTGCTGGTGGAGGAAGACGTGTTGCCGAAAGAGACACGCACCCCTGAAAGAGACACGTGCTGCTGGGAAAGAGCTGCAAGAGACACGCATCGCTGAGTGAGACACCGAGGGACCGGCACTGCTGGGGAAGAGACTGTGAGAGACTGTTGGCTGAGGGACGGTGGGCTGGGAGAGAGACTGAGCATTCTTCCTGGACTTGAGTTGTAGCCTGGTGCTTCCCTAATAAACCCCATAATCTGTGAGTTCTGTGTGGCCACTGCAGTGAATTATCGAACCCAGGAGAGAGGTGGTGGGTGCTTTGGGAGGAACGATTGGTGAAAGGGCTGGAGGGAGGCAGCATGTTTGGTCTTGCAGTAATAGGCCTTGGGTTACTGCTGGTAATCCTGCCTTCCCCTTGTAGGGTTAGAGGAGGTCAGAACATGTGGCCTCCTTGTCGTTTTTGCAGTTATAATCCTAGTTCCTTCATTAAGCAGCTCTGTGACCTCAGACAATTGATTTATTCTCTCTGAACCTTATTTTCCTCATTTGAAAAATGGGCCTATTAATAGCTATCTTGCTGATTTGTCATAACGATTAAATAATGTATGTGAAGGATAAAGTGTATTTCTATTGTGAAGTCTTCTCTGGTGATATCTTATCCTTCACCTGATTAAGCTCCTTCCTCTCTGTCACTTGCTACTTTTTTATAAACACTAGCCACATTGTATCTTAATTATATGTGTCTCTTTGCCTGGAAATTCAGATGTGTAACAACTGTGACTTTTTTTTTATTACAAATTAATTTTTACTTTAAGTTCATTTTCCAAGTTCTTGTCATTTGTGTATCTTTAATATGCAAGAGTGTCTGGTATATGGGAGATGCTCAGTTATCATTGGCTGAATGAATGGATGAATATTGACTTTGGTTTTGAAAAAGAATTTGTAGTTAAACATACTAAATCATAAATTTTCTTAATTTATCTTGTTTTAGGGAAGGTTCTTGAGATAGAAAACTAAATGCTAAGATTTTTAATTTAGGGAAACTAAAGGCGCTCTGGTGGCATAGTACCTAAGTCATCTGACTGCTAACCAGAAGGCTGGCAATTCAAACCCACCAGTCACTCCTCGGAAGGAAGACTGGGCAATCTACTTCCATAGTGATACCCCTCGGAAACCCAAGGAGGGGTCGCTATGAGTCGAAATTGACTCGATGGCAGTGAGTTTGGTTTTGGCTTTGAGGGAAACTAAAATAGTGTGTATGTGAATTTTAATCTGAGGTGCTGGCATAACTGAATGCGGGTGACTTCAGGCCTAACTTAAAACTTCGTTTGAATCAAACTGCAGTCTGACCCAGAAACTTCTGATTTTGCTGAAAAGACAATTCAGCCTTTTTGGCAAAGTTTAACTGCTTGTAAAATAAAGAGGGCAAGAGTCAGGAATTCTGGTTTGGGTGAGGAATTATTTGTTGAAGATGCTTTTAAAAATGTTTACTCAGTTTGGTCTGAAAAGAATGTCTTGCTCATTCCCGGAGCCTAGGAAATAGGATGAGAAATGACCAGGTTAGGATCTATCCTGTAACTGTCCCTGTGACACGGAGAAGGTAAAATATCAAGTCTTAATATCCTGACTCCCAAATTAAACGTCATTTTCACTTGATAAAATCTGCCTCATTTCTGCTAACTTGTTAACTATGGCAAAGCATAAGCTTGTTACTTTAAAGATGAGAGAGGCAGGCCTGCAGCTGCACTGACTCAATCTATTCCTGGCAGAATGTTCTGTCAATCAAATCCCAGGCTACAGCAAATAGCCTTGCTGCAAAGATCTTCCAGAAGATGAGAGATTGTTAGGTTAGAGGTTAATGTTAAGTAAGTTTGTAGCTTGACAAACCACATGTAAATCTTTACTGTGTGATCTGTGTGTCTGTGAGCACATCTCTTTGTTGCACCTGATAAAAACCTCACTGTTCTCCCTGCATATGGAACACACCACAGCCTTTGCTTGAGTGCTGATGTGTGTCTCCCCATTTCATGAAATGTTTTATTTTTATATATCCTTCAATAAATACCTCTTAATTTCTAGCTATGTGTAAGTCTGATACACTTTCACTGTGGCAACAGGTAAGTCTATTAGAATTTCATTAGTGCAAAAAGGGCATGGTGGTGACATCCTCTGACCTTCTCTAACAGGGCAGAAAGAATCAACATGCCCAACGTTGGTTCCTATGAGGCAGAGGTCAGACATGCCACCACCCTCCAACCTTTTTTACCAATTCAGACACCAACCATCTCTCCTGTGGCACTCCACTTTTCTGCTGGTCTTGATAACTCATTGCAAGGTCACAGAATTCACAGACAATACTCACAATCATGGAGTTTATTACAGAAATAATAGGTTACAATTCAGGATCAGAAACAAATTAGGATACAGTTCTTCAATCAGAACAGCATCTTCTCAGCCATGCCACAGGCTTGCTTCTCTCTGACCTTGGCCTCTACCCTGCTTATATAAATACAAAGCTCTATTTTGAAACCAAAAAACACACTGCTGTTGAGTCGGTTCTGACTTGTAGTGACCCCTCCTTCAGTTTCTGAGGCAGTATCCTTACGGAAGTAGATTGCCCAGTCTTTCTTCCGATGAGTGGCTGGTGGGTTTGAACCATCAGCCTTCTGGTTAGCAGTCAACTGCCCTAGGCACTACACCACCAGAGTTCCCGTAAAGCTCTATTAGCTTTGCTGAATAGATGCCCAGAGTGGCATCCCACTCCACCACCATGCCTCCTGCCCAAAGACACTCAGCTTTGTTGTTCCGTAGGGGCTGGAACGCCTGCTGCTGTGTCTCGTGCTGGTGTCTTGGTTCTGCTGCCTCTGCTGCCACTGTGTCTCGGCCATCTCTCTGCCAAGGAGCACCAGCACAGGGACCGTGGCTCCAAAGATATGCCCTACTCCTGGCTACTCTTTTTTGCTGGCAGGGAAATCCTCCTTCTCCACTTCTGGGATGGCTCATTTTAATCTAGTGGAATGGCCAAACCGACCAATCCCCATGTTAGGGTTCCATACATCTTATTTCCACAGTCCCACTCCCACTCCCACAACAGTGCCATGTACCTATTTAGATTGTTAACAAGCTGTTCCATCCCCTTGGTGGCCCATAAGCACCTCACATTTTCATGGTCCCACCAATTATCTGGTGGCAGTCACAAAGACTGTGGCTAGAAAAGCCATATCAAGTAATTCCCTGCATCACAATTAGGTGACTCAAAAGAGAACTATGTCCTTGCTAGAAGCTGCTTTTAAATTTTTATATTTCCTACAATGATCAATGTCTATCAATATCATCACACTTAGTTGTTACAATCAGAACTCAAAATCATAATAAAAATTCACCAAAATTTGAACATAAGGTTTATTCTGAGCAGTTATTTTATATGCATATAGGGAGACCATTTTGATTCCAGAAAATGAAAATGGCTCAAAGCTAAGTACAGTGGAGCTTATAAAGAGAAGAGGAGGGAGAGAAATAGATGATCAACCATTGGCTGAGCTATGCTACCAGAGCTCCCAAGATCAACAGATACCAGTTCACAAAACAGTCTCTGCCTCTCCACCAGCCATATCATGAAGATCAAATTCAGTGAGCCTGGCTTCGAAGAGGAGAGGATCTGCAACTTTGGATGAAAGAAAAGCTGCTGGTGGATTAATTTTGGACAGGGATTTCTTTAAAGTTGTCAAAGAGCAAATGGCATCTCTTAAAATTAAAGCAAAGCATTTTACTGAAGGAATAGAATGAGGCCGCTCCCCCAGTGCAATCAGTTAGAACTGGGCACCTCAATGAAGGAACAGAGTGATCCCATCAGGCAGCAGTTAGTATTCACTAAAGCACTCTGACGGAGCTCTGGTAGCCTAGTGCCTAAGGTGCTTGACTGCTAATCAAAAGGCTGGCAGTTCAAACCAACCAGCCACTCTTCAGAAGGAAGGTTGGGCAATCTACTTCTGTAGTGATAACTGCCTCGGAAACCCAAGGATGTGTTGCTGTGAGTCGGGTCTGACTTGATGGTACATAATAACAACAAAGCAAAGAAATTTTTTTTTTTACAGGCGTAAGGACAGATAATTCAGGAACTTTCAAGGAAAAAATTCAGATTGGTTGACATTTACAAAATCATGCTTTAAGTCACTAGACAATCATGAGATCTCTTGCACATTGTTTTGTTAATTAGTCATAAAGCTTGAGTCAGTTAACACCTAGTCTATGGATTTTGGGATCAGTCTGAGTAAGTGTCCTTCCTGTGAGAGGAAGAGAGGGGAGAGAAGGTGAGCCTTCAGGCTTCTGGAAGTATTCTGGCGAGCTGACCTTTAGAAGTACCTCAGAATGACTGTTGTTGTTGTTGTTATGTGCCGTCGAGTCAAATCCGACTCATAGCGACCCCTCCTTGGGTTTCTGAGGCAGTATCACTATGGAAGTAGGATTGCCCAACCTTCCTTCC
>NW_006921596.1:10534086-10537686 GCF_000298275.1 Orycteropus afer afer
AGAACTATACAGTTCCTCAAGGAAAATTTAGGGTCAAATTTAAGGGCCCTAATATATGGTATAAATAGACTATCAAGCATAATTCAAAATGCACCAACAGCAGAAGAGAAGCCAGATGATTGGGACCTTTTAAAAATTAAATTTTTATGTGCTCACAGGTTTCACTTTATATCTGCTTGGAAGGAGCCCTCATGATATGAACAGTTAAGTGCTCAGCTGCTAACTGAAAGGTTTCTGTTCAAACTCACCTAATGGCTCCACAGAAGAAAGACCTGGCATTTTGCTTCCATATGGGGCAGTTCTACTCTCACACGGGCTCATGTGAGTCAACAACTCGATGACAGTACCTAACAACAACATATCTGATAGGATTTATGAATTTAACTTATGTATATGCATGATAACAAAACTCTCAGGTAAACCAGGGCAGACCAACCAGATTTTCTCTCCTTTCCAAAACCCCATGAGAGAATTAAAAAGACACAGTCCCATGAGGACAAGAAGAAGGAAGAAGACTGCTATGGATAAGACTTATTGCAGAGAAAAAAGTAACTCTGTTAAAGAAATTTATTGAAGCCAATACATCATTTAAATGGGGGAGTGTGAAAACCTCAGGGTCTGAAGTTCATGAATCATAGGGAGTAAATCACTTATAATTATAGTGCAGTAGGAGGAATTACAAACACAATATTTTGATTGGTTACAGTGATTGAGGTCAATCAAAGGTGGGACAAAGCGAAGTGTGACCTTTAACATTATTGGTTACATTAATGCAACTGGATACATTGATTGGCTAAAAGTGTCATGGATTGAACTGGGTCCCTCAACATTTGTGTTAACTTGGCTGGGCCATGATTCTCAATGGTTTAGCAGTTAGGCAATGATGTAATGTGACAGAAATGTAATGATACCTTATGATGTGATCTGATGTGATAAGCCAATCAGGTTTAACAGGATTAAGGGTGGGAGCAACACTGTTAGTCCCATCACAGTCTGATCCCATGTAAGGGGGTTTCCCTGGGGTACGGTGTACAACACTTTTTATCTTACAAGAGATCAAAGGAAAGAGAAAGGGGCAGAGAAGAGGAGATCTAATTACCAAGAAAGAAGAGTGAGGAGTGGAGCGTGTCCTCTGGAAGCAGAGTCCTGCACTGAGAGCCTCCTAGGACCAAGAGACACACACTGAGAAAGCCTTCCCTGACAGCTGGTGCCCTAAACTTGGACTTCTGGCCTCCTAAACTGTGAGAGAATAAATTTCTGTTTGTTAAAGTCACCCACTTGCATTTCTGTTACAGCAGCACTATCTAACACAGACACAGTTACACGTTTGTAATTTCAGAGGGGGTTGCATGACCATAACATGACAGCTACTGTGAGGAACAGATTGTTAAACATTACTTTGCCCAGAGCATTACATCTCCTGGAGTTCTAACACAAAGAGTTTGATGAAGTTTGGTTACAGATTTATAGTCTTAGCCTAACCACCAAACCTTAACAAGCAACAGATTGAATCTTTGTGAACTCGGAGCATTTAGAATTTGTTGAGCCATTTTAATTTTAGGTCAGATGCCTCTCTTTGATGGTATATCCCATATTATTTCCCCCTTTAATCAGGGATTTCAAAGAACATCCTTTGATCACACTTACGGGCATACTCACTTCTGCATGGGTTTGTCACTGTGCTACTCTCAGGTGGCAACTCAACTTTCACCTTTTTTCCCCAATAGTCAGGGACCACTGGTACCTTGGCTGGTGGGCAGCTCTGGTAAGGCCACCATGCTATGACTGAGTGGCTGTCTTCAAAGATCTTGGTATGGGGAATGGATAGGGTATGGCCACATTGAGGGAACAAGCTGACCAGCTTTTAAATGGCTAATCTAAGTCATGAGGCTTTTCTGTTTTTGAGTTCTCAAATGCAGTGTCGTTATTTATCAGCTACACAAATTATACCTTGTTACAAAGTACTTGATGTGGGACTAATAAGGTTAACATTGGATAACCAAGTTTCAAAAACAAAATTACACAGATGCAGTCTACCTAAATTTAATTATTGCTTCTAATATTTCTGTCTACCCCTCGCCGGTCAGTTTGTCGTACTGTGGTGGCTTGTGTGTCGCTGTGAGGCTAGAAGCTATGCCACTGGTATTTCAAGTACCAGCTGGGTCACCCATGGTGGACAGGTTTCAGCGGAACTTCCAGAGCTTCTTCCCAGGAAGAAGAATGAGGCCATCCACTGCTGGAAAAATTAGCCACTGAAAACCTTAGGAATAGCAGTGAAACACATATATTACTGGACCTGAAAATGTTTCATTCTGTTGTACATAGGATTGCTATGAGTTGGAGCCAACTCGATGGCACTTAATGACAATAACAGATTTCTGTAGGCAGGCATTATTCCACAAATGAATGGTTCCATTTAATTTTTTTATGTAGTCATCTAACTAGAGATTGTAAAATCTTAAGTGTAACAGTGCATTCTATTAAAAATCTTGTTTACAGTTAACTGTAGGGTAAATCTGCTTAGCAATGGAACAATTCTGTTCTCCTAATTTCACTTGGAGTGGTGTAATAATTCAGGAGGGTGCCAGCTTTTTTTTTTTTTTTTCTTTCCTCACTTAAAACTTAGGCTCTATCATTAAGGGTTAGAGGAGGTACTAAGTTATAGGCCAAAACAGAGGTGGCTAAAGGGTCTGAGTTCTCTTGCACTGATTAAGGGGAGAAGTGGCCAATCCAACAATTAGATTCCTTGTGCTAGTCGAAGGCATTGTCTTGACAGGCAACAGATAAGGAGCAAGTAGTGGAAATGAAACAATTGTAATAGAGATCACGCCACAAGGAAACAAAAACTAATAGCATGTAAGAGAACGAGAATAGCAACTATGATTGAAACAGTCCAACAAAGGCTAATGATCTTTTCTGTAATCCTATTTCCTTTAAAGTCGGAGGGGAAATACAGATCTTGACCAAGTATCTTGGGAAAGCCAGGTGTCTACTCAGAGTGCTTCTTATCTCTGGATTGTCCTTTAGTGGTTTCAACCGTCCACTCAGATGTTGGGGCCTTCTTTAGCTGAAACAGATAGATCTATGCCTTAACCCCCTATAATTCTGTAGCATGAGGGTTTGTGAGAAGGATTAAGTAGGGTTCCTTTCAGCAGGGTTCCAATGAGTCTTTTTAATTAACTGAAGCCTCTTTTAACATACATATATTCTCCCTTGGAGCTCTTAAGTAGACTTTTGGGTTCGAGTTTCTGCTTATCAAAGTTTTTTTTTAATCTGTGAAAAATGTCTTTGAGAGTATTTGATGAAAGTTTGTTGGTATAAGTAACATGAGGGAAGACGATTTGGTTTTTAGTATTCATTTCTTGGAGTCCACGAGTGGAATCATTTAAAACACTGAATCATTTGCCAGAATACTGACATGAGCTTTGACATCTTCTAAGGAGTTCTGGTGGCTCAGTGCCTAAAGCATTCGACTGCTAACCAGAATGTTGATGGCTCAATTCTACCAGCCACTCCATGGATGGAAGATGAGGCAATGTACTTCTGTAAAGATTTACTGCCACTATGAGTCGTAGTTGACTCGATGGTAGTGGGTTGTTT
>NW_006921596.1:10538208-10598750 GCF_000298275.1 Orycteropus afer afer
AACTTGGACTTAAAGCCTCCAAATTGTAAGAATAAACTCCTGTTTGTTAAGGCCATCCCATTTGTGGTATATTCTTGTCAGAGCGGCACTAGGTAACCAGAACAAGGTGCAAAAATAGAAGGTAAGTGATTACACCATTGAAATACAGATCTGGACTAATGAGGGAGAGGAAAGGGGAGAAATGGTTTCTTACAGCTGAGTTCTGGTGGTGTAGTGCCTAAGGCATGTGACTGCTAACCAGAAGGCTGGTGGTTCAAGCCCACCAGCCACTCCTTGGAAGGAAGATTGGACAATCTACTTCTGTAGAGATACCACCTCAGAAACCCAAGGAGGGATTGTTATAAGTTGAATCGACTCCATGGCAGTGAGTTTGGTTTTGGTATAGCTGAACAATAGAACACTGAACATAAGCAACATTCTTACATGAATCTCATAGTAATTATTTTAGTTTACTTAACCCAGTATAGTTAATTTTGGCTTCATGCAACTTTGGATCATTAGCAGTATGAAAACCTCATCAGTTTTTCATAAGAGTCCTAGAAATCTTGATTTAGTTCAATGGCATCTACGTTTGAGTCCATTTTTGTTGAAATATTTTGATCAAGCATTTTCAGCAAGTCAGTGAAGTAGAAATGTACCTGAAAATGACAAAACTTAATATGGCTGGCAGTAACTTACGTAGTTCTTAAAACTGAAAGACTTGTTGTTGTTATGTACTGTGGAGTCGGACCTGACTCCTAGCAATCTCTCCTTGCATTTCTGAGGCTATATCACTATGAGTCAGGGCCGACTCGACGGCACATAACAACAACAACAATCAATATGGAAGTAGTGGGAATTAATTTAAAACTTAATGCATAGCCAAAACCAAAAAACCAAACTCACTGCCATCTAGTAGATCCTGACTAATGGCAACCCCCTTTGGGTTTGAACCCACCAGCCACTCCCCGGAAAGAAGGTTGGGCAATCTACTTCTGTAGTGATACCGCCTCGGAAACCCAAGGAGGGGTCGCTATGAGTCAAGTCCAACTCCATTGTCAGTGTGTTGCGTTTGTTGTATAGCAAGAAGAAAGGTGCTCTGGTAGCATAATGTCTAAGGCATTTGATTGCTAACCAAAAGGTTGGCGGTTCAAACCCCCAAGCCACTCTGTGGAAGGAAGATGGGGCAATCTACTTCTGTAAAGATTTACCTCCTCAGGAACCCAACGGGGCCACTGTAAGTTGGAATCCACTCGATGGCAGTGAGTTTGGGTTTTCGGATTTATACCAGGAAGAAATTAACTCTTTAACAGTAATCAAAGAAAGTTGTTATCATAATAGCAGGAAGCCTAATCTTTTTTCTTCATATGTTATTTGATACTAAGAGTTCTTTAAAATCTTTTAAATTAATTCATCAAATTTTAGCAAGACAGATAAAACTTTAATTATATTTGGGACAAGTAACCCTTGCCCCAAACCTGGGACAAATACCCTTGCATGCAAACCTAAGCAAGTATTTTCTGAGGCCTCCTTTTGCAAATTGGAAATTTTAAAACTGGCATCCCAGACCAAAAGGTCTGCAAGACAGTAGACAGAAAAAGAAAACAAACGTTTGCTAGAGCACAAACAGAAAATCTTTTGAGGGTCTGTTCGAGTTGGCAACAAAAGGATGTGATAAACTTTATGCGCCCCTAGAGAAACAAAGGCGCTTGCCCTGGGGATTGGAGGGTGATGTTACACTATTCGTCCAGTAGATGGCGGATTTGTCACACTCAAATTTCCTACCACACTGCAACCTGCTAACAAAATAAGGAATTCAGACAAAACAGATAACACAAGGAGCGGTATAAAAGTTAAAAAAAAAAAAAAACTGTAATGAATATCTTTAGATCAAGAACAATATTATACTCATGGAACAATAAAAGGAACATCCAAATAACAAGACAGTTGGTTATTGTGGTAGTTAAGGTTGTGTGTCAACTTGGATGGGCCTGGCTGAGTGTCTGGGCACCTGGTGGTAGTTATTGCCCATGATGAGACTGGCAATCAACTCCATAGTGGGACCTACCACAAGCCTGCCATGCTCTGCTGATCTTGGGACTTTCCATGGACTTGAATCAATGGTCTACCATGTTGTTTGGTAACATTGGGACTGTGCCTTTTGACTTGTCAACCTTGGGTTTGTCAGCCTCAGCAGCCAGCAGCTGTCTGAGTGAAGAAAAGCCTCTAGCTTCAATGGGACAGGAGCATGAGGCAGAGCTGAAGCCCAAGGTTTAGGGGCTTTCACCCAGCCCCTAGAGCCTGGCACTTTGAACTTGGACTTAAAGCCTCCAAACTGTAAGAAAACAAACTCCTGTTTGTTAAAGTCATCCCATTTGTGGTATTTTCTGTTAGAGCAGCACAGAGGTAACCAATACAGTTATAATAAACAAAAACTCAACAACAACAAAAAAAATATTGGAAGGTAAAGTTGAGGCATTTTCAGATTCCCTTTTTGTTTATCAGGGAGCTCTGGTGGTGTACTGGTTAAGGCATGTGGCTGCTAACCAAAAGGTCTGTGGTTGTGAACCCACCAACTGCTCTGCTGAAGAAAGATGGGGCAGTCTGCATCTGTAAAGATATACAGCTTTGGAAACCCAATGGGGGGCGCAGAATTGACTCGATGGCAGTGAGATTCTAATCTGCTCTTTTTATCTCAAAATTGATTGGTTTAAAACACACCTTTCACTGATATGACCTCATTAAAATAACGAAGAAAATACTATTCCCAAATGGGATTATATCCACAGGTATAAACCCACTGCCACTGAGTCAATTCTGACTCATAGTTCACCCTCATTGTGTTTCTGAGGCAGTAAAATCTTCACAGAAATAGATTACCCCATCTTCCTTCCATAGAGTAGCTGGTGGGTTTGAACCACCAACCTTCCAGTTAGCAGTCAAATGCTTTAGGCACTCAACCACTAGAGCTCTTGACATCCATAGATATAGGGGTTAGGATTCCAACACATTTTTTCGGGACACAAGCCAATCTATAAACAACAAAAACACAAATTCACCGCCATGAAATCAATTCTGAGTCATTGCAACCCCAATTGGGTTTCCAAGGTGAAGGTTGGGCAGTCTACTTCTGTAGTGTTACTGCCTCAGAAACCCAAGGAGGAGTCGCTATGAGTTGGGTCTGACTTGACAGCACATAACAACAACAAGTCTTTACAGAAGCAGACTGCCTCAGGGTTCTTCCATTGGCATGACTGCTAGGTTCGAACCACTGACCTTTTGGTTAGCAGCCAAATGCCTTAACCACTACACCACCAGAGCACCTTCCAATCCATACCAGCACCCAATGAACACTTGTTAAATGAATAAATGAATGAATAATGTGGAATTTCTAATGGGCAGCAGATCCCTTTGCAGTGACTTTATCTGGTTGGCTGTCAGCAATTACACCATGATGATACCCACCTCAGGTTCTGAGGTCCAAATGGGAGATTTGTGGCAAGAGTGTCTGTCCCAGGCCCTGACACCTGCTCAGGAAGCATATTCAGTTTAACTTCCAGAAGGCGGTTCTTGAAACAAAATGGTTCATAGCCTTCTGGTATTCCAAACACCTTCAGAGTTGTTGTTGTTCTTATGTGCTGTTGAGTCGAACCCGACTCATAGTGACTCCTCCTTGGGTTTCCGAGGCAGTATCACTACGGAAGTAGATTGCCCCATCTTCTTTCCAAGGAGTGGCTGGTGGGTTTGGACCACCAGACTCCTGGTTAGCAGTCTCTTTGTAAATGAAGAAACTGAGGTCTAAAAAAGGGAAGTGACCTCCTTTGACCACTGGAGGCAGAACTGGAAATAGAGTCCGGGTGTCTGCAGATGCCATCATCATCAGTGACACTCCTTATTGATGACTACTGAGTCACTTTAGGAGCTCTGGTAGTATGCCTAAGGCACTTGACTGCTAACCAGAAGGCTGGTGGTTCAAACTCACCAGCCACTCCTCAGAAGGAAGGTTGGGCAATCTACTTCCATAGTGATACTGCCTCAGCAATCCAAGGAGGGGTCGCTATGAGTCGGGTCCGACTCGACGGCACGTAACAACAACAACGAGTCACTTATGTAGGGCCAGCTGAGGCAGAGGGCAATAACCATGCAGAGGGAGCGGACACGCCTCAAGGACTGTCAGTTTGTCATACTGGTGGCTTGCATGTTGCTATGATGCTGGGAGCTATGCTCTCTGTATTTCAAAAAACAGCAGGATCACCCATGGTGGGCAGGTTTCATAGAGCTTCCAGACTAAGAGAGGTTAGGGCCTACAGATCTACTTCTCCAAACTAATGAAACCTCTGGATCACAGCAGAATATTGTCCAATACAGGGCTGGAAGGTTAGCCAAAATACACAGTGGTCTCAACAACAGACCTAAGCATACCAACTGTGGTATTACGTTTGTGTGTCAACTTGGCTGGGCCTAGTTGAGTGGCTGGGAAGCTGGTGGCAATCAACTCCATAATGGGATCTACCACAAGCAGCTGTGTAGCTGCTTTGGGTATGTGGTCTGCTTCCTGTATAAAAAGCAGCTTTGGGAATGGTCTTTAGCTTATGGTACCTTGAACCCTGCGTGTAGCTGTGTCATTGTTCAGCAGCCTGCCATGCTCTGCTGACCTTAGGACTTACAATGGACTTGAATGAATGGCCTGCCGTGCTATTTGGTAATATCGGGACTATGCCTTTTTGCCTTGGGCTTGGCAGCCTCAGCAGCCAGCCGCTGTCTGAATGAAGAAAGCCTCTAGCTTTTGTGTTCTGCTTCTGCCGGGAGCTGGAGGTAGAGCTGAAACCCAAGGCTGAGGGGCTTTCACCCAGCCCCTAGAGCTTGGGACTTTGAACTTGGACTTAAAGCCTTCAAATTGTAAGAATAAACTCCTGTTTGTTTAAGCCATCCATTTGTGGTATATTTCTGTCAGAGCAGTACTAGGTAACCAGAACACCAACAACTGTGAAAGTATAGGAGTGGGCAAAGTTTCTGTTGTACCTGGAGTCATCATGAGTAATGGGCGACTGATCACAAGATAATCACTATTTGGATTTTTTAAAATATCTGATTAAGTTCATTGGGCTCCTTCTGAGACTGATGATCAAATGACAGTGGTCCCCAGAAGGGCTGTTATGTTCTTTATGCATATCATTCATTTCAGCAGAAATATTCATTTATCACCCAAAGAATAAGTGATGATAATGGCCCACAAAGATTAGCCCTACGATTATGAACTATTTTCTTGCTCATCCTCAGTGTTATACCAGAAAGTGAGAGGGACAGCAGGGATCTCTGGTTTTATCTCATCTCATTCTAGCTAGATTGCAATGTCTCATCCTTTCATGATTATGTGGTCTGCATTCATTCAACACTTGTGTGCTGTTACGTGTTAGGCCCTGGACTAGTTGGGGGTAGAGTGAAGTGAGTGACTCCACTTTCTAACTCTATTTTTGTAATGTCCAGCTATAACTGGCAATATCTCGCTAAAACTCCATTTTACGTAACTGAAGTGACCATCTCATCCTGCCCCCACTGCCCGTGGGTTAAAGGGTACTCCCCTTTTTTGCATATTAAGCAACTAAAACACCCCAGATGAATGCCTGTGCTAAAGCACGTACTCTAAGGTGGTTATCAGAACTAACTCCCATCACCCCTCGATGAACGCCTGTGCTGAAGCATGTATTCTAAGACCTTGAAACTGCAGCTTCTGCTTCTGCTTTATAGAAACCTGCCTAGAATCGGCCCGTTACTGCAGCACAGGAGCATGCTTCAGCTCCCTGCAGTCGGCTAGCCTAAATAAATCTCCTTTACCCAAAAGTGGACATTATAGTGGCTATTATTTTAAACTGAACCCATAACAGAGTAGTATGTGAGAGCAAGCACAGTCTTGTCTTCATGGGATTGAGTGACCAGTTGGGGTATAGGCAATTGTATAACTACAGAAATACATTTAAAATTTTAACTGTAATTTTGAGGTGTGCTTTGAAGGAAAAGTACAAGTTATGTGCTGTTTCAAGAGAGAGCTCCCCCACACTGGGAAGTCAGAGGAGTCACACAGTAAGAATTGACATTTGCATTAAGTAGGACTCAGGGTGGGACTGGGGTTTTTGCAAAACCCTGGGCGTGGGAGTGGGGTGGGGTGGACAGGGTGGGGGTGGGGGATTATTTATATGCAACCAAATGGTCAACATCTACTTTAAAACAAAGATGAGAAGGTCGAGGGGTATATAGGTATGGGGGGAGGGGCAGGGAAGCTAGAGCAATAAAAACAGATCAGAACAGAAACAATGAGGATGTTGACACAATGAGGGAAATGTAACCAATGTCACTGAATGGGAACCTAATTTGCTATGTAAACTTTCACCAAAACCAATAAAATATTTAAAGGAAAAAAAAAGCTGAGACAGAAGAGTCTCCTGTGCTTTTCCTTCCTTAGCTTCCTACACTTACAAGTATAACTAACTAAAAGGTTGCAGGTTCAAGTTCATGCAAGATGCCTTGGAAGAAAGACCTAAGAACCTACTTCTGAAAAATCTTATTGCAAACCCTATGGAGCACAGTCCTACTCTGACACACAGGTTGCCATGAGTCAGACTCTACTTGATGGCAACTGGTTTAACTGGTCATATAATCATATATTTAACATACTTTTCACTGGACTATAAGCTCTGTAAAGACAGGAATCAAATTTGTTTGGTCACTGTTTTATCCCAAGGTCCAGAACCCTACCTGGTGTCTAATAAGTATTTGTGAAAGAATCCTTTTAATTGTTAAGTAAAAGTTTCAACCAAGCATTTATGTACTGCGTATTATGTGCCAAAGGAACTCTGGTGGCGTAATGGATGAGGCACTTCACTGCTAACTGGAAGGTCAGGGGTTCAAACCCACCTTAAACTCGGCTTAAGGAAGATCAGGGGATCTAGTTCTGTAAAGATTTATAGCCTCTGAAACCCAATGGGGGTCCCTATAAGTGAGAAACGACTGGATGGCAGTGAGTTTGTTTTTTGTTTTATTATGTGCCTATCTCTGTTCTTAGCACCTTCAACATATTAACATATTTAATCCTCATGACAGCTCTATCCCCATTTCACTGAAAAGGAAACTGAGGCAGTCAGACTAACTTCTTAAGAGAGTCCATCTTATCACATATAGATGTACATCTATTCTAAAACATTTACCGAGCTCTATGACAGGAACTGTGCTGTTGTTATGCGCCGTCGAGTCGGATCCAACTCATAGCGACCCCTCCTTGGGTACGTGCTAGAGCACACAAAATAAAATCATGGTTAATATTTTTTCAGCACTTACTATATATGTCAAACTTGGTGTTAAGCACTTTACAGCACTGTAAATTAGGTACTAATAAATCTATTTTATTATTAAGGAAATACAGGTTTGGTGAGGTTCAGTACTTTGACAACCTTTACTAAGCGGCTAAGAGGCTGGACTCCACCTCCCACTTCCGTGGAAAACCACAGGACTCCACCCCTCTGGCAGCGCTAGCTCCACCCATCCTCTCTTTTGCGCCTGCGCAGTCTCCTTGCCCTCCCGCTCCCCCCCCCCCCCGTCAGCAAAGGCGCCAGGCGCCTGCGTACTGTTTCCCCATGCGTACTAGGTCCAGCTGAGCAGAGGCACGAAGTACCTTTGGGGATTAGTCTTTGCCATAGGTTTGGCAGCCACCACCGTCTGTTCCCAGAGCGCAAACGCCATGGGCAAGAGCCGGACGAAGCGCTTCAAGCGTCCTCAGTTCTCTCCTACGGGGAACTGTCAGGCTGAGGCAGCGGCGGCGAATGGGACTGAGGGAGAGGAGGAAGATGGACCGGCAGCGGAGCTGCTGGAGAAGGTGAGGCGAAGGGTTCGGCCATCCCTACGAGGAACGAAGGAGAGGCGGACGTCTGGGACGGAGCCCTCCGTCGTTGGCGCTGTTCCTCCTCTCTGGGGTCGCTCCGCGCTCGGGGGGTCGGCTCCCGGTCTCCGCGCGTGCGCGGTCCTCGCCGCTAACATCTCGCTTGTGTTCCGCAGCTACAGCACCCGAGCGCCGAAGTCCGCGAGTGCGCTTGCGCGGGGCTAGCCCGGCTGGTGCAGCAGCAGCCAGTCTTACCGGGCCTGGCGCGCCGGGACGCGGTGCGCAAGCTCGGGCCGCTGCTGCTCGACCCCAGCCTGGCAGTGAGAGAGACAGCGGCCGGCGCGCTCAGGTGAGTCGCACGGGCGAGTTCGTGGTGGGCGAGTCTCCGCGGTGGGCCACCACCCTTCCTGGGCTTCGTATCGAGGCAGGAGTATCTTTTGGCCAGCGCGTTGTCCCATTTCATTCTCCCTGCAGTGGTGGGAGGTAGGCCTTTAAGGCTGAATTCGAGAGGGTGAATAACCTGCCAAGGGTCTCACATTTGTAGAGAGGGGATTTGAAATCAAACAGACTCCCTATTACACGCATTCTATCTGTCAGCCTGTTGTTTCCCTTGCGACAGCCACCTTCCAAGGCGTCCTTGCCTTTAAGGCTTGGAGAAAGTCTGACCCTTACCTTCCCCTAGAAGCCTGCAGAGTCCTGTGGTGAAGTTAACTCTTCATTTACTTTTTTGTCCGTGAAATATATAGGCCAGTAGATGTGCCAGGAGTTATTCTTAGGTGCAAGGGATTTTGAGTAGGTAAGACATGCAGCGAGACACACATATCCCTACTTTTACAGAACCTGTGTAGATGAGGAGTCAGACTGGAAACTAGTAAACAGGTACATAAAATGGTATTAGGTAGTGAGAGGTGCTGTGGGGAAACAAAGAGCATAATGAGCTGGGGATGGGAAATTACTTTAAATTGGATTCTCTGTTGATGAAGTTTGAACTGAGACCTGAAAGGTGAGAGAGCCAGGCCTGGAAAAAATATGGGAAAGACTATTCCTGACATAGGGAACACCAAGAGCAAAGAGGTGAGGTAGCAAAGGGCGTGGCATGGTCAAGGAACAGAAATGTTTGCATTGCTGAATAAAGTTGGGAGTAGGGAATTAAAGGAGATGGGGCTGGAGAGGTGGACAAGCACTCACATAGTATAAAGTCAAGACTTATTCTGAGCAGGGGAATGACACACAATCTAATTTACCTTTTGGAAAGGCCACTCTGGTGGCTGTGCACAGAATGGACTGCAGAGGGGGCAAGAGTAGAAGTTAATATTTATAGTTCTTATCACAGCTCTGTAACTATTTGTGTTTCATTCAGGGGTTTAGCAGTACATATTTCATGACTCTTGCATTCCAGGCGCTATGTTAGGTAGGCCCTGGCCATGTGATAGTGAGCAAGACAGATAGTCTCTGTTCTTCACTAGGTTACTGTCTTTTGAGGGAGATAGCCATTAACCAAGTACTCACATAAAGGTATAATTACAACTAATAGTTACAAAGGATGCTGTGAGAGTGTAATGGGTTCAGGGAAGAAAACCCTGAGGGAGTGATGTTTGAGATGAAAGCTGAAGAATGAGAGAAGGTTAACTATTTGATGGAGGGAGTAGAAACTATTTGATGGAGAGTACTAAGGGAGGAAGAGGAGTTGATGTTAGAGATGATGGAGCAGTACAGCAGTTCAGAAAAGCTGCATATTTGGGACATCTTTAACTTCCACCTCATAGGAACCAGCCTGGTGCTAATGATTCTAAAAGAAATTATTCAAGCAGCTACCGAGAATGACATCCTCTGAGATAAAAAACCAAAAAACCAAACCCACTGCCGTCGAGTCAGATCCAGCTTATACCCCTCCTTGGGTTTCCAAGGCAGTATCATTACAGAAGTAGATTGCCCAACCTTCTTTCCGAGGAGTGGCTGGTGGGTTTGAACCGCCAGCCTTCTGGTTAGCAGTCAAATGCCTTAGGCACTACATCACCAGAACTCTACCTAAATTCAATTTTCATTAAAAAGACACTGCTTGTCTTCTCAGTTCACAGCAGTGTGCTAGGTGCTAAGGATACAAAGTTAACTAGAAGATGCTCCAGGCACTCTCAGTATGCCTATGATTGGTGAGAGTAAGGCTTGAAGGGCCATAAGTAGCAGTTCACTGCACTGCAGTAGCTTTACCTTGCTGCCCTTGAAATCTTGATTCCAAGAAATGATCCTGTAACAGAAGGTCAGGCTGTGATTTATTCGTATTCAGTAGGAGAAGTCTTCCCTGTCTCTGTTGCCTGTTGTCTTGCAGCTGTGAACGGTTTCAGACTTCTCTTTAGAACTGTGTTGTTACGTGATAATCATGTGTTTACAGCTTGCAGAACAAGGTTCAGAATACATTGGTTCTGCAACACCTTATAGAAACAATAGGTGGATTTCCTCTGCAAAACTGTTGTGTGGTTAAAAATAGAAATAAATTTGACAGATTGTTTTTTGCAATGTCTGATCTGAATGTGAAATATATTTTAACTTCTCTTGTAGAAATCTCAGTGCCTGTGGTGGTTTTGATGTCTGTGATGACATGGTGACTAAGGATATCATGACTCCTCTGGTTGCTCTGCTGAAAGAGGTATGCAGCTTTTCAAGTTTCTGGATAGTAGTTTCTTAGTGTAGCTTTTCATGTAGAAACTTTGTTTTCTTTTATTTGCCACAGTAATTTGGTATTAGTTACTTTGTCTTCCCTCAAAACATCCAAGAGAATTTAATTTCTTTTCCTGGGAATACTGATCTGCTTTGATTTTATTGCCAGTCTCTATTATTTTGTCCCCATTACCTTTATTAAAAAATACTCTCCTAAAACTGACCCCCTTAGACTTTAAACTTCAAACAGTTAAAAATCATTCGTATTTATTGACTGTTTACTTAGGTGCCAGGTGCTGTTTGGTGTTTTGTGTATTATTTAATCTGCACAGTATTATCCCCATTTTCCAAGTGAGGGAGTTGAGGCACAGATATTAGGAACTTGTCATGAAGATTACAGTGAATCCTCACAATGTCACGTCAGTCATACTGCATGATGTGCGAGGGGCAAGTCTCTCTTTCCTTCATGTGCCTCTGGCCCACTATTCTGTATTGGTGGATGATTTCCACTTAAGGCTATATAAAGGATATCCACCTTGGATGACAGGCATCGTCTTGTTCCTTTTAGAGCAGTAGTTCTCAGCTGGGAGCGATTTTGCCTCACAGAGAATATTTTGAGACATTTTTGATGGTCATAGAAGGGGATGGGGGTTGCTGCTGCGCTTAGAGGATAGAGGTCAGGGATGCTGGTAAATACCCCGCAATGCATAGGACAGCCCCTGCAACATCAAATTATCCTGTCTAAAATGTCGCTAGTGCTGATATCGAGAAACCTTTAGATGGTGCCATAGGTTATATTCAAGGGGCAGTACTTCAGAGTGGTTAAGAGCACCACCTTTGGAGCCAGAATGCCTGGGTCTGAGTCCCAGATTCCTATCTCCTTGTACCTCAGTTTACTGTTTATAATGGGAGATTGGGGATAATAGTTCATCTACCTCTTAGGTTTGTAGGGAGGATTAAATGACTATGTTCTCTCCCCTCCATTCCCACCCCTGGGTGGGAAACTAAGAAACTACTATCCAGAAACTTGAAAGACAATTTCCTTCCATATATAAAATTTTCCTTGACTTTTTACAATAACGGACTAATACAATATTTGTCCTTCTGTGATTGACTTATTTCACTCAGCATCATGTCCTCCAAGTTCATCCACGTTATGTGGTGTTTTGCAGATTTCTACGTTATTCTTTAGGGTTGCATAGTATTCCATTGTGTGTACGGGGACCTTTTTTTTGTTTATAGCTTTTGCCAGAAGGGAAGCAGGGTTGTAGTAACTCTACTGCTTATGAGAATCTGATTGGCTTGTTAACCACTATAATTTCAGATGTTTAGTTTTTGTGATTCTCCACCATCATTAGGCTTTTTGTTTTATCATTCTTTTGAACCAGGTTGCTAATCATGATCTTTGGTTTCAGTGTAGTGCTGGACTGGATTCAAATGACATGTCTCCACAAGAGAAAAAAGATAAGAACAAAGATTCTATTGAGAACATAGCCAATGAGGCTGTGAACGTGCTGTGGAATATATGGTAAGCTGCTTTACAAAAGCAGCCTCCAGCTACACTGCTGCTCAGGTTGCTGCTCTTTCTGTTACACTCCATAGGAATCTGTTCTTCTCAGTAGGCTTAGAAATCCTACCTAATACCTGGCAGAGGTAATCATGGGTGACCTGAGGTTAGTGCCCTTCCCAAGTCCTTTTCCTCATAGTATCACAACGTGTGTGTGTGTGTATGTGTGTGTTTGTGTATGTTTGACTGACATCTCTTCAATCCAATCATTGCTGTTGGCAAAATCAGATGAATCATGACCATTAGCACTTAGTACACCCCCTTTTTCCTCTGTCATCCACATTCTGAGTTGGAATCGACTTGATAGCAGTGGGTTTGGTTTTTTGGATTTACCCACATATCCTGAGCAGCAGTTATCTTAAAACTGGTCAGGTCCTGGTGTGGTAGCTGCTTTGGTTTGGCATGTAGAAAATCAGGGACCACAAGCCTTAATTGGTGCTTTACTTTCTGTACTCTAGCAGTGACAGAAAAGCAGATACAGAACTTCCTTGGCCCAGTAGGAAGGAGGGGCCTAGCTCAGACCACTCTCTAGTCCATGGTTGTAGCAGTGGTGGGGGTGGGAAGACTTGCTGCTAGAAGTTGAAAGGGCTAGAGACACAGCCAGGATTTTTCCTTCCTATCCTGTTTTATGCCCTACATTT
Source organism: Orycteropus afer afer (assembly GCF_000298275.1). Classification (NCBI taxonomy): domain Eukaryota; kingdom Metazoa; phylum Chordata; class Mammalia; order Tubulidentata; family Orycteropodidae; genus Orycteropus; species Orycteropus afer. Next base: position 10,550,921 of record NW_006921596.1, read on the forward strand.
CTAGCAAGATTCTGCCATAGGTCATTATTTTCAGTCAGCAATGTTTATAGTTTCTGGCGTAAAAGCATAGGTATTTCTTAGAATACAAGATTGAGTAGAATCCTGAAAAGCTACCTACCCAGCAATCTGAACTTGCCTGTGATCTCATTTTAAACTGTTCGATACATTCCACCAGAAAAATTGGAGAGATCAGATTTGAGAAAATGGTGTCTGAGCAATCTGGTAGATGCAGTTTTTCTGTTGTAAATTACAACAATGGTTTAGAAGGAATGAATAAAGTATAATTTTGCCATCTTTTAAATTTTGTGTTTTTTTGTGTGATAAGTATAGGGGCCTTTTATCCTTACTATAACTTCCTGTTACTGTGGTGTGGTGAAAAGATAGCTGGACCCAAGGAGCCTAGGTGCTGGGCCTAGCTCTACCGCTAACAAATGTCCTTTGGACAGATCACTTTACCTTTTAGGGCCTCAGTTTCTTTATCTGTAAAATGGGGAATTTAATCAAATGATTTCTAAGATCTCTTCTAGTTCTAACCTTCTATAAGGAAACTGGCCGTAAGGTAAAGACATTGGTTCAATGCTCCAATGTGCTAGAAATAAAATATACAGTGAATATGAAAGGACTTAGGTTTCTGTAAAGTGGTGGGTGTTTGACTATACTTTTTTGGTTCTAAAAAGCCTAACTTATTTTTTTTATGGGTTTCTGTGGATGATTTCTTAATGCTAAAATGTGAATTGTAAAACTTTTTTTTCCCCCTTTAATTTAGTGAATGCAGTAGTAGAGCAGTGTCTATATTCAACAAAGAAGGGTGTTTGGAGATTGTATTAAACTATTTAAGTAGGTTTTCCACCAATGTTGACCTGGCTATTTCAGTAGGTAAGTGAAGAAAAGGTGATTTATTAAGTGTGTGTAGTTTTTATTACAATAAATGTTTTTATTCAGAGAGAGCATGTTTTTTCCATAGTAGTGATTTTTTTTTCTCATTGTATATGAGTGTTTAGCTGAAGAATTTCTTCTGACTCTTGAAAAATCTGTGATGAATGCTTTACTTACTCATAACAATATTCCTGCTTTTCACCCTGAAGGGGAGGAAGAGAACACATATGTGGCTTCTGTCTGCTATCATTCATAGAACCTTAATTCTTCAATATTCATCTCCATTTACTGTGAAACCCAAAAAAAAAACCAAACTCACTGCCGTCAAGTTAGATCCGACTCATAGTGACCCCTCCTTGGGTTTGTGAGGCGGTACCACTACAGAAGTAGATTGCCTAGTCTTCCTTCTGAGGAATGGCTGGTGGGTTTGAACCACCAACCTTCTGGTTAGCAGTCAAATGTCTCAGGCACTATGCCACCAGAGCTCCCTACCATGAAACAGTAACCCACAAATACTAGGCTTTTGAGCCAAAGTTAATTGGAATCTAGACTTATTTAATATCCTGTATACCTCTGTCTTATACTTCCAGCAGAAAGTATAAGATGTGGTTTTCTTGAGAGAGTAGAATAAGTGATTGAAATGTCACTTAGGCCTGCCTGCCTTCTGTGGGGCAGGGAAAGCAAAGTCCAGCAATTTCAGCTGTTTTGGCTCTCACCCTCCTCTGGATTAGGCAAGAGAGCCATTGGGAGCCCTTAGTTCAGTGGGGGGAGGAGACAGAAACCAGAGGGTGATAGCCTGGACAGAACTGTGAGTATGTGAGAGTGGAGATGATAAGCGTTTCTTTTTCTACCCATCATAATGGCAGGCAGCCAGTTGTCCTTTCATTTAACTATGCATTTCTCCTGGCAGTGACAGTGCATTCTCTTAACTGATAACTTCTCTTGGCTCTGATGGAGACTTGCAAGACAACAGGAAAAAAAGAAAGAGGAATAAATGCTATTGGGGGAAACTTAAAAATCAGTTTCTCCAATGGAATCTTGGCAGAGTAGAAATTTGTGAGTAAATGTGGATTTTAAAGACAGTTGAGCTAGGAGATTGATAAAGAACTTTTAATCTCAAGACAATTTTATTAAAATATTTCAGAAAAATTTGTTCATAACTTTTAAAAGAAAAACTTAAGTTCTATTTCTATTATTTTTGTTGTAAATGTAGTTATATTTTTCTTACTGCTTTTTTTTCTCCCTAATGAACATTTTTGAAATGGATTTTGGTCATTTTGTGTTGTACAGTAGTGTTGTCCTTTTGTATTTACCTAGATTTATGATTTATTTAATAAATGTCAAGTTATTTTTGTTTTGAAAGTCAAGCAGGGATTAAATGTATATTGTGAACATATGAGATTCCATTCTATATTTTAAGATAAACCAAACCAAACTCACTGCTTTCGAACAGACTCTGACTAATAGCAACCCCTCCTTGGGTTTCTGAGGCAGTATCTCTACAGAAGTAGATTGCCCAGTCTTCCTTCTGAGGAGTGGCTGGTGGTTTTGAACCACCAGCCTTCTGGTTAGCAGTCACGTGTCTTAGGCTTCATTTAAACTTGCATTCTTTTTTTTTTTTTTTTAATTGTGGTAAATATATAGGTAACAAAACATGTGACATTTTAACAGTCTGTATGTGTACAAGGCAGTGACATTAAATATGTTCATGTTGTTCAGCTGTCAACCTTGACTTTTTGCTGAAGTGAATTTCATTAGACTCATAATGAAAAAAGTATTATATTCAAATACATACAAAGGTATTTTGAGGACCAAATCAGATCACAGCAATAGCATGTGTTTTGACTAATTTGGATGGGTATTACCTGTTTTGGGATCTTTAGACCTGAAATAGTTCTGTATGAGATAGAGTATTTCACAAAAAATGAACATGGGCTTGCTTCCTCTTTTGTGCTTCAGAGGTCTTTGCTCTTAGTTCTTTCCTACAATCTCAGTTGTTTTTATACTTGCAGTGAATTATTTCTGATATGCAGGTTATAATCCATTGTGCTGTTTTAATGTGAGAGGAGAAGTTAAATGGTAACTGGATTGCTTATATATCACTATTAATATTTTACCCATTTCTTAACTTGCTTATATTTTTTTCTTTAAGAACTATTTCTTCATCAGAAATAACCTTAACTTTTAAGGTTATGCTGAATTTAAAGAAAGCCAGAATGTTTCAAAACCTAGGGCTTCTTATCAACAACAGAGCTACTCAGAGTGTGGTCCGTGGGCTTGTGGCAGTCTATAGACTTTTTGCTGCTAGTCCACAATAAGTATAGAAATTGAGGATAAGCCTTTATAAATGTGTCCAGTAATTTGCAATTGTCATGACATTTAAGAACTTTTTAATTGCATTTTATAGAAGTATTCTGTAGGACATTAGAAAATTTTTAAAAGTCTTGTAGTATTGACAGTTTAAAAAACCTAATTTGTATGTACCATCCTTGAGGTAAAATACTTATACCTGTGTCTTCATGTAGATAAAGCAGTTGTGAAGATGCACATTTGATGAATTATATTATTGTAAATTATCCTAAGCAGAATTCATTTGTTTTTAAATACTTAATCTTTGTCTTTATAGCATATTGTTTGCAGACTGTGACTGAAGATAATCCAGAGCTACTAAAATCTTTCAGTGCTGCAGGACTGCATGTACTAGAATCTGCAATGCTATCGCCTGTCAGTTCCATGGAGTATGTTCTATTAAAGACATTGGTGGCAGGTAAAATTTTCCCATTGGGTAAAGTACCTTTTGAGAAACTTGTAACGTGTAGCACTGGGGGCTGATGTTAAAATCATTCTTTCATTTCATCACACCTGGCATTCTTATAAAGCCTGTTCTGTGCTTATATAAAGGAGCTCTGGGGATGTAGTGTTTATTGCATTTGGCTGCTATGAAAAGGTCAGTGGTTTGAACCTACCAGCCACTCTACAGGAAAGAGATGAGGCAGTCCAGGCCCATAAAAATTTACAGCCTTGGAAACCGTATGGGGGTCACTCTGAGTCAGAATTGACTCAGTTGCAGTGAGTTTGGTTTGGAGTGTGGTGCTTATATACCTGTTCTGGAGATTTTAATATTTAAGTGGAGATCCTCAATTAAAGCACTTCTCCCTACTTGTGAAGCCTTATAGACTAGATTGTTTTCATTTTAACTAAGTACTGTTATCTCAAAGAAATGCTGTTATCAGGATCCCCTCTTATTTATGAACTGTTATCAGGATCCCCTCTTATTTATTTATTTATTGGTGAATTTAGAAATTGGCTCTGGGGATCCAAGGCACAACCACTTACTTTCCTGTAAGTTCTTTTCCTCCAGCCCTTTCCTCCCCAGAATTGCTGAGTACAGAAGTGAGAAGTAATCTGATGGTCTGTTGGGTAGCATGCACTTCATGTAATCTCTGCATGTGTTTTCCTCCTGCCCTTTGGCCTTATGGAGGTAATTTATCTTGAGGTATTTTTATTTTTGTAGTCACTTCTATTTTTTTTTTTTTTATTAATTAGTCTAACTACTTAATGGTAGCTTCTGTTCTATTTTGATAAGAAAAGTAAAAGAGAGAGAACCAGCTGTCTAGTACATGAGACCTTGGAATTGTACATTCCATTCCATTCTCAGAAAATAAACTGCTGAGGAGAGCAGCTCAGGTTAAGATGAAAGAAATGAGGCAACTTAATTTGTTGTCCTGAAAGAAACCTGATCTATGTTCTCTCCGTCTGCTTACATGTAGTGTCAGGGAAACGCTCTGTGTGCCGAGGAGGGGAGATGATCATGTTGGATTATCGTAGAGGGAGCTATCTCTTCACTGCTTTCTGGCATTTTATAAAAACTGAACAAAGGCCGCAGGGTCAAGATTTTTGAATTTAAAACTGAGCTTAAGGCACCAATCTTGGGGAAACTGCACTTAGTAACAGATCTCACTGGGGATTCCTTTGGCTTTCCCAGGCACAATTTGGAATCTAAAGGACCTTATTCCTTCCAAGAGTCAGGCAGAAATCATCAATGCTGTACTAAAGATCCTGTCTGAAGTTTTGGAAATGGATGCTGGTGAGACGGTTATTCAGATGAAGGTGGCTGAAACTCAAAGGTTGAAAACTGCCGCAGAGACTGAGGAAATAGTAGAGAATGCTAATGGTGATGCTTTCATTGAAGATGATGCCATGGAAGAAATGCCTCATAAGAGAAAAGCCAGAAGGAAGACTTTCGTTTCAGATTTACTTCCAGTAAGTCAGATTGATGCTCCCAAACATGGGTTAATACCACTGTTTTCTATCATTGGTGTCCTTGGCTTTATAGAAGAAATTTACAGCTAGATTAACTATAAACTGAATTTCAGCAAAGTCAGTCATGGTTTCCCAGCAATTCTCATTAAAACATTAGAAATCTACCCCCAAAGATGGGAAAAAAAAAAATTTTGTCTAAAACTAAATATACACACAAGAGATTTCAGAAATGCGGTAGACCAATACTATTACAACACTTTAGAAACATGCAATTATCTCCCCACCTCTTGAGTCTTCCACTTCGGACAACACACTGCATCCTAGACTCTGTTTAATAAGCTAAAGGAATTTTTGCTTGGATTGTCACTTGAATTCTTGTCTCTCTTTTTTTTTATTGTAGTAAAAACATATATAGTGAAGCATTTGCCATTTGTTTTTTGCAGGTATCATTCATTGACATTAATTACATTCATCATATTGTTTAACCATTACTACTACCCATTTCTAAATTTTTCTGTCACCTTTAACAGCAACCTAGTGTCCTTTAAGCAATGATGTCTCCTTTCTCTCTCCCTCCTGCCCCTGGTAATTACTTTTAAACTTTGGCATCTGTGTATTTTCCAATTCTAGATATTTCATATAAGTAGGATAATACAATATTTATCCTTTTGAATCTGACTTATTTCACTCAGCATTATGTTTTCAAGGTTCATCCATGTTGTAGGATATATCAAAATTTTATTTCTCTTCATAATTGAACAATATTATATGTACATACCACATTTTTAAAAAATGCATTTTATTGAGATATAATTTATGTACAGGGAAATACACAGAGCTAAAGTGACATGAGTCAGTGCATTTTTTGAGTGTGTGTGCAGTGTTCCTCTCCCACTCCTGGCAACCAACAGAGTTTCCCTCCATACAAAAACCTTTCCTTGACCCTCTATAACAACGAACTAATACTATATTTGTCCTTCTGTGATTGATTTATTATTTCACTCAGCATAATGTCCTCCAAGTTCATTCTTGTTATGCGGTGTTTTGCAGACTCTACACTATTCTTTAGTGCTACATAGCATTCCATTGTGTGTATGTACCATAGTTTGGTCATACACTCTTCTGTTGATGGGCATGTAGATTGTTTCCATCTTTTTGCTATTGTAAATAGTGCTGCGATGAACATCGGTGTGCATATATCTGTTCCTGTCCTGGCTCTCACCTCTCTAGGATATATACCTAGTAATGGGATTGCTGGCTCAAATGGTATCTCCAATTCCGGTCATTCTGAAGAACAATGATGAAGCCTGAACTGGAAGAGAATGGTGTTAACGTTCTAAGTAATTGCTATACTGTTTTCCACAGTGGTTGTATCATTTGACAGTCCCACCAGCAGTGTATCCCAATCTCTCCACATCCCGACGGCATTTGTTACTTTCTGTCTTGTTGAGCCTTGCCATCAGTGCTGGGGTGAGATGGCATCTTGTTTTAATTTGCATCTCTCTGATGGCCCGTGATCGTGAGCCTCTTTTCATGTATTTGCTGGCCACATGAATATCCTCCTTGGTGAAGTGTCTGTTCATGTCTTCTGCCCATTTTTCAATTGGATTGCTAATCCCTTTGCTGTTGAAGCATTGGAGTTTTCTATAAATCTTAGAGATAACTTCCTTGCCAGATATATAATTATCAACAAGTATGAATTTGTTGCTGTCATTTTTGTCATGTACTTTTTCATGGTGTTGATTTCTTTGTTCCATATAATTTTTTTTTTTTTTATTAGGATTTGGGTGAAGATTTACAGAGTAAATTCACTTTTCATACAGCAGTTCACATATACTTTGTCTCATGTCATTGACCAAAATTTACAATGCAGCAGCTCCCCTCCCACTTCCTCCCCATAGTTACCTCCTCCCAGTGTCCATCCCTTCATACTCTTCGAGAGGCCCATTGTCTGCCAACCCTGTATATGATCTTGGATACACTCTCCATTTAGACATACATAATTGTTTAGCTTGTTCACCCATCTATCCGTCCCTATACCCATGTTTGCTTTCATTGACAACTCAGTATTGTATTTACAAAGGGGTTCATATTTGTTGTTTGTACTGCCCATGTAACTCTCTCTGTCTTTCTCATCCTCAATGCTGCCATATTGGTCACTCCCATTTGGTACATTGCCCTTCTCTTCACCCAAATCAATATTTATCTCTATCTATCTAACAGCATTCCCTCCCCTTCCCTCCCACCCCTGGTAACCAACAAAGAAAATGTCCTCCAATATATAAACCTTTCCTTAACTTTCACAATAACGGACTAATACAATATTTGTCCTTTTGTGACTGACTTATTTCGCTCAGCATAATGTCCTCCAAGTTCATCCACGTTATGCGGTGTTTTGCAGATTCTACATTATTCTTTAGCGTTGCATAGTATTCCATTGTGTGAATGTACCAAAGTTTGGTTATCCATTCCTCAGTTGATGGACATCTAGATTGTTTCCAACTTTTGGCTATTGTAAATAGTGCTGCGATGAACATCGGCGTGCATATATCTGTTCTTGTCATGGCTCTCACTTCTTTAGGGTATATACCTAGTAATGGGATGGCTGGGTCAAATGGTATTTGTATTTCCAACTTTTGAAGAAATCGCCATACTGCTTTCCACAATGGTTGTACCATTTTACAGTCCCACCAGCAGTGTATGAGAGTCCCAATCTCTCCACAACCTCGCCAGCATTTGTTATTTTCTGTCTTGTTGAACTTTGCTACTAGTGCTGGAGCAAGATGGTATCTCATTGTTGTTTTGATTTGCATCTCTCTAATAGCTAATGATCGTGAGCATTTCTTCATATGTTTGTTGGCCGCTTGAATATCCTCCTTGGTGAAGTGTCTATTCATGTCTTCTGCCCATTTTTTAATTGGATTGTTTGTCTTTTTGTTATTGAGGTGTTGGAGTGTTCTATAAATTCTAGAGATAAGTCCCTTGTCAGATATGTTATTACCAAATATTTTTTCCCAATCTGTAGGTTCTCTTTTGACTCTTTTGGAGAAGTCTTTGGAAGCACATAAACATTTAATTTTTAGAAGGTCCCAATCATCTGGCTTCTCTTCTGCTGTTGGTGCATTTTGAATTATGCTTGGTAGTCTATTTATACCAAATATTAGGGCCCTTAAGTTTGAGCCTAAATTTTCCTTGCCTTTGCTCATTTTTTGATTTGCTTATCTTTAGTTAATTTTTAGGAGTTCTGAATATTAAACCCTTTTCATATACATGTTTCCCCAAAATTTTCTCCCAATCTGTAGCTTGTTTTCTTCACTTTATTTGATAAACAAAAATTTTTAATTTTGATGCAGTCCAACTTAACCTATTTTGTCTTTTGTTTCATGTGTTTTTGGTGTCATATATAAGGATCAGTTGTTAAATACCAAGACCCAAAGCATCGTTCATTTTGAGATCAGGAAGTATGAGCCTTTCTAGTTTGATCTTTGCATTTTTGTCTCTTTATTTTAACATTTAGCCTTACCAGAGTGGTGAGTCAAACTTCATTTATCTGTTACTGCTGAGCAGAGGAGATTGGGTGATTAAGGGAGTTAATGATGATTTGTAGCTTTTACAGACTGGATGATTGCAGCATATACCTGCTAGTGGGTGTGAAGTTGCTATCCGGGTAAGCTATCTTGGATACAGAAATTACTTCAGCTGAGCCAGTCAACAGAGTAGGAGCTGTTCTTTGCTCCTCAAGGAGCAGAACGAAAAGGGCAGGAAGTCAGAGACGACAGTGAGTTGAGCTTTATTCATTCAAGTATACACGTGTTTGCATTCTGATGTTTCAGGCACTGTGCTAGGTAATGAAGCTAGAAAGATGATTAAGGTATATTTCCTGTCCCCATGAACCTCCCCCATTCAGGCACTGTGCTAGGTAATGAAGCTAGAAAGATGATTAAGGTATATTTCCTGTCCCCATGAACCTCCCCCATTCAGGGAAAGCAGGGCTATCAACCCTTAATTATGTCTTTGCTAAGTTATAGGGCTGTGCATTGATTTCTAAGGAGTTATTTCTGTAGAGTAGGCATGTCTAACCCATCCCTGATGGGAGAGGAAAAGAAGAGCCTATCCGAGAAGATTTTTTGGACAAAATGCCTGAGTTGTCTTGCAAATGAGATAGGTAAGAAGCAGCATGGTGACAGTAGGTTAGGGTTTAGGGAGACCACTTGGACAGCCAGATGGGGCTAGAATATAAGGGCCTGGAGGCAGGGAGACCAGTCAAGAGGCTACTGAAGTCATTTTGAAGAACGATGATGAAGCCTGAACTGGAAGAGAATAGTGTTAATGTTCTGGGCACTTTTTCTACAAGATGATGGTATTAGCATTCTGTCCCTTTGTCTGTAATTTCAGATATGGCCTGTCCTGATTCACTGAAAATAAATTGAGGATTATTTAAGTCAGTGTTAGAGCTTTAATAAAATTTTACCCAATATATATATAGTGTTTTGCTTTGTTTGTGTTCATGATGTCTTGAAATGTATAAATTAGTGGGGCTTTAAAGAAATCAAATTTTTTCCCCCACAAATAGCTATTAGGTCCAAAGTGGTGTGTTATGTGCTGGGGAAGATACAGAAATGAGAAAGCCATCCTGTTTTTGAGTTGCTTGCAGATCATGAAGTGGGTTGAAAATCATAGCACCACCTTTTGCTGCAGGGGCTAGGTATTTGAACCCCACTTGTTGCATCTGACTATGTCAGAGTCCATAGAATTTAAAGTCAGCTATGCGTTGGAATTGACTTGACACCACTAGGTTTGGTTTTTTTGGGGAACGTTATGTAGATGAAGGCACTGGTGTGCTCCTTGTGTTCCAGGAGGAACGTAAAAAACCCTAGCAGTGTCATCTCTTCAATAATCACAAGAAGGTTAAGCTATCAGGGATGGACTTCGTTCACATCCATTTGCAGAAAGTGAGATATGATGAATCAGTGCCTGGAGGCTCTTTTTCAGCTCTTTGCATTGTACCAGTCAGGTCTCAGTTTGCTCTAACAGATGCAAGTACAGAGTGTTTTACCACTCCATATTCCTGTCAGAGCAGAAACGGAAATGACAGTCCTGCTGTCAGGGAACTCCCATGGCACTGAAAGGAGAAAATGGCATTGCTGGCAATTCCCCTATCTCCAGCCTTGCTTCCAGGGGCTTCCTAAATGGAGCAAGCAAGGAGCCAAGTCTTCAACTGAAGACATTAAGATAGGATTTGCCACTGTTTAAAAACCATTGATTTTTAACTGTTATTTAGAGATTTTCTTTCTTATGCATCATTTAAAAGTAGAATTTTGGTGCTTAACAAATGAAATGTTTTCTCATAGCAAAATCTTGCTTTTTGAAGTCTTATTAACATAACTGAGTAGCCTGAAAGTTTAATTTGCTGGTCAGTCAGCCAGTGATTCAAGTGCCAGTAGGGTGCTAGGCATCGTGCTGTCATGTGCCAGGAATACAGAGCGTCAGTCAGCTGTCATCTTTCACTCTGCCTGATAGCTGTGTGAGTTGTGCAGGAGTCCTTTAGAATCAAAACCCTTCATTGCATTGCTTAACTTAAGTTATAAATACAAATATGTAAGAAAGAGCAGTTCAACCCAAGTATGGTTGTTTTGTAGACATATGTAATAGCAGAGTTCCCTCTGCCCAGTGTGAACAGTTTCCAATTAACACTTCATGGCCTGCTTAGTTTCCTATATTTCGTGAATCTTGACTTCCTCTCCCCTTTCTCTACCAAGTATTTTGAAGCAAATCTCAGATGTTACAACATTTCATGTAGGTTTTTTTTAACGTTAGTTTGATTACAATAAATAGGGAAATGTTCTGAGTTGGAGAGTTACATGAAGAAGTGGGACATAATTTGAGAGTTCCTTCTAAGCCAGATCTTTGTACATTGTTAGGTGGATGAACTTACCAACAACATGGCTTATTTAGCTTTGAATCTCCTCTAAGAAATGTTTGTTTTGTTGAGCATCATACACAAAGCCAATAAGGATGGGTTTTATATATGTTCTTTTTTTTTTTTTTTTTTGAAAATATACACAGCCAAGCACACATCCATTCAGTAATATCTACATGTACAAATTTAGTGACATGGGTTTCATTCTTCACATTGTGTTACCATTCTCGCTATCCCCAAGTTATTTTACTACCATTAGCTTAGATTCACTGTTCCCTAAACTTCTCATCTATACTTTACAGCAATGCTCAAGGCAGACTTCTTTACTAATTGAGTTCATGTACATTGTTGCTAGTAATAAAAGAAATACAAATTTAGGGATTCCTGGGCTACAGCTATTAAATTAGCTTTTTCTATAAGGATATAGTTCAAAGTTGTAGTAAAATTGTTACACAAGTTACTGGTGGGATTGTAAACGAGTATGAACATCTAGAGCAGAACATGGAACTGTCACAGGATTTATGGATGTGTTTTCACTCTACTCTGACCCAGTGAATCTAAGAAAAGAAGATGCTCAAATAATCTGAATTATCCCATACCTGTGGAATGCTTAGTAAATTCTTGTACATTGATGTAATGGAATATTATGTTGCCATTAAGAACACAATTAGAAAACTGTTGACATTAGGAAACATTCTGGCAAAGGGGCAGGGAGGCCACATCTTCTGACCTCCTCTAACCCCACAAGAGGAAGACAGAATCTCCATCAATAGCCCAAGGCCTATTCCTGTGAGGCCAGACACGCTGCCTTCCTCCGGCCCTTTCATCAACCCTGATACCAGCCATTCCTCCTGCAGCACCCACCACGTCTCTGCTGGATTCAGTAATTCAATGCAGTAGCCACACAGAACTCACAGATTATGGGGCTTATTAGGGAAGCACCAGGCTACAATACAAGTTCAGGAACAATGCTAAGTCTCTTTCAGCCTGCCGTCTCTCAGCCAACTGTCTCTCTCAGTCTCTCTCCAAGCGGTGTGTGTCTCTCAGGAGCACATTTCTCTCAGCAGCATGTCTTTCTCAGCCAACAGTCAGAGAGACTTCTGCCTCTAGAAGGGCTCCTTTTGAGCCTGGCAGAGTGACCACTAACCAATCCCAACATCAGAATTCTATACACCTGAGAGAGAGCAAACTTCCCGGAAAATTACTTGGTACTACGCTCAACAGAAATACCCCAGGTGGGTAATTTCACAATCAGGAGCTACTCAGTTGCTCATGGCAAATTCCACCATGGAGTTTACAAAGACTTATGGCTAGAAAAGCTATACCAGGTAATATACTACACCCCACATTCATTGGAAGATACATGAGAAAAATCCACTACTTTTAGCTTATGTACTATTTTTGAGTATCAGCATGGCTCTGTCACTTTTCATAAGCAATTTGAAAATCATGTAAATATGTACTATCCATTTTTAGAAATGTTAATTGATAAATTTAAGTTCATGTTATAAATTTTCAGAGAGAAAGTACCCCTCATTCTTCAGTCTCAAATAGTCTTCAGACTAATAAAATAGTCTTCAGAGAAAGCCAGGAAGCAAGCCTGTCTGCCCCTAGTCCAGCTCTGTTTGTCATATAAGGAGTTGCTACTAGTGCTTGTTAATGTACCTCTCTCTGAGAGTATGGCTTGCCTCTGAAAGTAGTTTGTTGTGTATAAGTGTCTGGTATCTGAAATACACTCTTTGCTTTAACCTTAGTATGCCAGCCTACTTAACACGTTGGATTGAGTTGCAGGGTGAATTCAGTTCAGAATTCCTGAATATTTATCTGTTCTCTCCAGCTAACAAGCAACACTTAAAGAGTAACCATACAGTTAGATGGACACCTAGTTAACAGTGGCACGTACCACAGTGCCAAGAGGAATTGTAATGCCTGTTTGTCATTCTAGCACTTTATGACTTTTTCCCACCCCTGCCACCCCGTGTCCTCTGTTCCAAGTGCAAAAATCTTCCCATAGTTTTAAACTAAGGAAATTCACTCAAAAGTATGTCTCCAAGCATTGAGAGTTGGTTGTTTGCTTTTTCAGCCTACTGACAAGGAACTGAGACAGATCACAGCACTGCTGTCAGCTCAGCAAACCGCTCTGGAAATTATTGTCAACATGTGCTGCAGTGAAGGTTTGTTACAAGTTTATAGTTAGACATTTTTCCCTGGGCTGAGAGGGAGCTTTCATGAGGATTTTCTTAAGTATTACAGTTATGTGTGCTTTGTACTCTTTCCAGATCCTTCCGACGACGAGTGGGAAGAGCTCTCTAGCAGTGATGAAAGTGATGTGTTTATGGAGACTTCCTTCAGTGAGTGTGATGGGCAGCTGCTGTCTCCCCTATGCCTCTCCCATGAGGTTCACGCCGCGCTCACCAACTATCTCATCCCAAAGAAGGTAATCTGTTTTCATTCTAGGATTATTATGGAGCATGGGAAAGGGTTTAGATAGCTATTAATTCTGTAAGCAGAAAAGAAGTAAGCTCACTCTTTCAAGTTTAGGTAAGTGGTAAGATCTGGGAAGCAAAACAACAGTACTGGAAGTAGCCTAGAAGGTCATTATGTCTTTTTCAAGCCTAACCATTCCAGTTAGAAGTCATTTGTTAGAATTTCTATAAAGGAATGATGTGTAAGATGACTCTGCTCTTATAACTTGTTGCTTTACTGGCTTTCTTACATCCAGGTTATTGAGAAAACTTCCTTTCCAAACAACATTGCAGTTGACTTATGTTCTAAGAGCCCTACATGGAAACCTTTGATTAGAAAGTAAGAATTTTTCTATTTTCAAAATAATTTGTCATTATCTTATTATATGAAATGATAGGCCATTAAATAGAAGGTTCTGACTCCCTAAGACCCAGCAGTTCCATTCCTGAATATATACCCTAGAGAAACGTGTGCATGTGTGCACTAGGCTACACATGTGAGAATATTCACAGCAATGTGGATCGTAATTGCCCAGACCCGAAAACAGCCCCAGTGTCCATCAGTGGTAGAATGGATAAATTCTGACATAATCATACAGGAGAATACATACAGCAATAAAAGGTGTCCAAACTAGAACTACTCACAACATGGATGAAACTTACAGTGTTGATCCAGAAAAGAAAGAACTGCATATGTACACTATGATTCCATTACATAAAATTAAAAAATGGACAAAACTAAACAGTACTGTTTAGAAATGCATACATAGTGATAAATATTAAGAAAAACAATGAAATGTTTACCATAAAAGTCTAGGTAGTGGTTACCTCTGGGGGTCAGGGAGGTGGGGTGTGATTGGGAAGAGATAAGTGGGCTGTGATGGGGTTAGCAGTGTTTGTTTCTTGCCTAGATGGGGGTTTCAAGGGTGATTGCTTTATATAAACATTTTGTTAAATTCTGTGTGTGTGTTAGGCATTTTACTGTATATATATGTCATATTTCAAAATTTTTTTAAAGATGATACCTTGCATAAAAATTTTTGTAAAGCAGATTCTTTATGACACATGAATGACTGAGAGGCCTGACTGCTCAAGCAATTTGATTGGAGAGATTCACCTTAAGATTCTTTGCTAACTGCCATAGACCTCCTTCTCTTTATAGGTATTCCCAGTCAGAACATGAAGCTTAGGTTCAAAGTTACTACTGAATTCTGTTCATAATTCTCTTCATCACTGTTAGAGGAACAGACTGCTTTATTCCACTTCCTTTCCAGAATGAACACTCTCCAGTGTAGAGCCCTTGTGTGTCTCCAGAGCCTTGTGTCCCTCCTGGATGTGGACCATCTTGGAGGAGCTCCAGCCCTTCAGACACTTGCGCAACATCTGTCCCAACTTCTTTTTTCTCAGCCAGGTAAATATTTAGCCCTTACTGTGAAAGAAGGCTTGCTCGGAGCAGAATTTTGAATAGGCAGAAACTTGGACTTGGGATTATACAGTTTGTCACCCAATCTGCAGAAAGCTTTTCCAGTCACTAACAGTCATGTACAGTACTTATACTTGCCAGCAGCATAGAGTCAGAACAAAGTGCAGAAGCAGATCTGTGGGTTCTGTTTTTCTTCTGCGTGAAAATTGTTTGCATCTAATTGTGTCAAGCTAATTAAGGCTGAATCACAAATAGTGTAAATATTAGCCCCATTAAACTATTTGGGTGATCTGTTTTTTTCCCCATAAATATAAACCATTTGATTTATATAATCTATATATATGTAATTATATATGTATTTATGTTCATATATATAATGTGTAATTATACATAATATATATAACAAAACATTTGCTTTTTGAACAAATCTTCACATAAGTAGTTCAATGGTATTAACTTAAGTTCATCATGTTGGTCAACCATCAACCTTATCTGTTCCCAAATTTTTCCATCACTTGATTTTTATTTGATTGGGTAATCCACATGTGTACTATAGAATTCAAAAGTTAACCAGCAAAAAAAAACCAAACTCATTGCCGTCAAATTGGATCTGACTCACAGCGACCCCTCCTTGGGTTTCCGAGGCAGTATCACTATGGAAGTAGATTGCCCAACCTTCCTCCTGAGTCAACAATTGTTAGAGGACATAAAGCGGAAAGCCTCCCTCCTTCATCCTATAGCTACCCAATTCCTTCCCCGACGTAAGCCTCTATTACCAGTTTCTTGTGTATTACAGAGAGATCCCGTAGATACAAGTATGTATGTCTGTGTGTGTGTGAAGGAAAATAGCAGAACACTGTGCGCACGATTCCACACTTTGCTTTTTTTACCTAGCATATCTTTCTTCAAACACCTTTGCATGGTAGGAGCTGAATCTCTAAGTCGTAGGACTCTGATATGATTAATTTTATTTGTATACAAACACCTAGAGAGGTACCCTAGATAACTATTCTTATAAAATGACCTAGCTCCACATGGTTTGATGTGTGTTCTTTTAGCGGAATCTCATTTAAATTGGCCACTTTAAACTATAAGAGCTTAAAACAGACAATAAAGATAGAGAGGAAAAAAATAATAATTTATATAGTAAAGGCCATTCTCCTCCCCGCCCCCAACATGCGTCTGAAGTGAGGGTCTGAAGAGAGGCGTGGGTCTGATCTGCTGCTCTCTCAACCCCTCTCAGGTTCAGAGTATCATTAGGGGTTTTTGCAGGAAAAACTCGAAGTGTCACATTTGATTTCTTCACTGACTTCAGAATCTAACCACCAAATAAGATATAACTCCACTTGTTAAGTTGAATATATTATTGATAGATTTCAGTGTAAACTGCTTAATACTTCTCTTAGAGCATTACGTGTAAGAGTTGAACTTTTTTTTTCCAATTGTGATTTGGGTGAAAATTTACAGAACAAATTAGTTTTCCATTCAAGAATTCATAACAGATTTTGTTTTGGGATATTGATTGCAACCCTACAATTTAACAGCCCTCTTCCCACTTCCTCCCTGTGTTTCCTGTTCCCATTAGTCCTTCTTTTCTATCCCTTCCTGCCTTCTGAATTTTATCCCTGGGCAGATGCTGCCCTTTTGATCTGCTATGGTTGATTGTTCAAAGGAAGAATTGAGCTCTTCAAAGATCAACATATTGGTTGCTTTTGATTAAATACAAGTTTCTGAATAAAATTCAAACACTAATCTTTAGTTTTTTAAACATCTGTTTGCATTCTATGACATTCATAAGAGGTGTTGTATGTTTAATGGTGCATGTTTTAGAAAAATTGATTAGTTTTCTGTAAATTAATAATTAAGTAGACAATTTCTTCTGTATTTCTTAGAAACTGATAGAGTTGTTAATCTGTTTCTAGCAACCTTCCCCATTTGTCCATTAACAAATGTAATTTTCGAGTAATCTTGGGCTGTTTGTGCATTCACTGATTGGAGGGATCACAGGAAAGCGATATATAGCCACACTGAAGCGTTTTATATGATAGTCTAGGCCAGTGCTACCCTCTGTTCCCATTCTGAGCCAGGACCAGGCAAGTGCTGGAGTACAGGATGGCTTGTCAGTATGAGCAACCCAGATGCGGACTGTAGCTTTATATTTCTTCCTAGCCTTCTTAGAAACCTGGACGGGATCTGGTGGTATTTGGGGAAGGGACTTTCTCTGGCTTTTGCTGGGATTCTGGCTCCCATCAGCCTAACAGAGTGTCCCATGGGGTAGAAAGAGCTATTGCTCGTGTCCATTCCCATCATCTGTTCCCATAGGTTGAGAATGGGGAACAGGGCCAAATGCGGGAGTCTACAACCAGGGCCCCAGGTGACCAGGACCACAGGACTTACCCAAGTTTCTTATTGTCTCCAAGCCCTGCCAAACATTGAGGTAACCCTGCCTGCCCTAGTTCCACAGTCAGCCATCTCTTATCTCTAGGCCATCTCTCAGTAAGGTACTACAGGCCCCGTCTCCAACCAGCATGAAGAGTTTCATTCTTAGATATTTTCTCCCAGTTCTATGGCTATTTGTGATTTCTGATGTTTGAATATTCATTGCCTAGAAAGATCATGGGAAGATTATACCAAGCTGATACCTGGAGAAATAATGGAAAGTTTCTGAATTGTGGGAAGATGTAATTAAGCACTTTGATTTTTAAATAAATTCCTATTTCATGGCTGTTCATCGACAGAATCTTTCTTTTTTTCAAGGTACAAAAATGTGACGTGCTGCTAGGTTAATAACACTTTTTTTATGTATCCTGAAAGTCATATGTCTGTTTTGACAGAGATAACCAATTACAGGTCCCTGTCACTACAGTGTTTTGAAATTCTGTTCATCTAATGAAGGTGCTCTGGTGGTGTAGTGGTTAAGACATTTGACTGCTAACCAGAAGGTCAGTGGTTCAAACCTACCAGCTGTTTCATAGAAGAAAGATGAGTTAGTCTGCTTTTGTAAAGATTTACAGCCTTGGAACCCAATGGGGGTTGCTGTGAATCGGAATTGACTTGGTGGCAGTGAGTTTGGTTTGGTTTATTCATCTAATGACGTTGGCTTTATGATTCTTTGAGAGGTCTGTAATCTGAATTGATCTTCTACATAGGATGGATTCACAGTACACGCAATAGGAGAAAAGCTGTTGATGTAAGGAAGATTGTCATTAAAATGGCTCTGGGCTTTAAACATTTGGAATTTATCAAATAATGTAATTCTGTGGGTTCTGTATTAATAGTCTGAACAATGATTGGAGAATTTGGTGAGGAGGATAGGACTGAACTGTATACTGTGTGGTTTTACCGTGGTTACTATGAGTGTTAAATATATGAGGATCATATCATTCTATCTTAACTTATTTTAGTTTTAATGCAAAAAATACAATTCTGAATAGTTACAACATTTGTTATACTCTGTATTTTCCTACATTATGTTTACAGCTACATTATGTTACAAAAGGAGACTCAAGTTTTCTTCAGTAGGAACTGGATCATCTATTCAAAACATTAATATATCTGTCTCTTCCATTAAAAATTGTTATTTTCTCAAGTTGACAATAGCAACTTGAAAGGGCAGATGGAAGTTTAGGGGACAGTGAGTTTGTGTTGATGATGGTAAAACAATTTGGAAAAGGATAGGGAGAAAAGTAGCACAGTTTGAAGAATGTTACCATTGTCACCGAATTGTACATGAAGAAATTGTTGAATTGATGTGTGTTTTGCTCTCTATGTCTTCAACAAATCAAAACAAAACAAACTGTTGATCTTCAAAAGTGTCTAGAAATTTTTAACAATATTGTATTTTTATATTGGGTCACTCTGTCATTTTGTTCCATTGCATGGGTTCCAGAATCATTTAGGGTTCCCTGATTTTCCAGATTTTGGAGAAAAACCAACCACCAACAACCCAAACTGTTTGGGAAATTCTTCTATCCAGCATGCTTTCCGGTCCTTATTAGGGAACTGAAAATCAGTTTGGAAGAGTCATCTAAATATTGGATGCTAGATTACTTGTGGGTTAATTTTTTAATTTTTTTAATACTTTATTGTGCTTTCAGTGAATGTTTATTACATAGCAGATTAATTTTCCATTCAATAGTTCATACACAGATTCCTCGGTGACACTGGTTGCAATCACCACAATGTGTCAGCACTTTCCCCATTCCCACCTTGGATTCCCCATTTCCATTCATCCCATTATCCTACCCCTCACTAACTCCTCATCTTTGTTTTGGGCAGATGTTGCCCCTTTGGTCTATTATAGTTGATCATTCTAAGGAGCACGTTTCTTCTCGGTGTTGTTTATTTTATTTTTAAATAATAATTTTTTGTTTTTGGTGAAAGGTTACATAGCAAATAAGTTCCCATTTGACAGTTTCTATACAAATTGTTCAGTGACATTAGTTGCATTTTCCACAGTGTGTCAACATTCTGTTGAATTTCACTCTGGTTATTCCGTTTCATAGAGTAGGTTTGGTTGTGAAGAATATGCATAGCAAAACATAACCAATTCGGCAGTTTCTATATGTACATTCAGTGACATTGTTTATATTCTGTGAGTTGTGCAACCATCCTTACCCTCCTTTTCTGGGTTGTTCCTTCCTCATTAACATAAACTCACTGCCCTTTAAAATTCCAATCTAATCTTTCAAGTTGCTGTCGTCCATTTGATATCATCTAGATAGTTCTTAAAAGAGCATGATGCTCAAGGCAGATGTTTTTCACTACTTAAGCTAAACTGTTGTTTGGTTTTAAGATACCTTCAGGGGACATTTTTGGTTTAAGGTTTAAAGATTATTTCAGGACAATAGTTTCAGGGGTGCATTCAGCTTCCATGGCCCCAGAAAGTTAGACTCCATAAGAATTTGAAATTTTGTTCTGCATTTTCCCCTTTTAGTCAGGATTCTTCTATGGAATCTTTAAGCCAAATGTTCAGTAATGGTAGCTGGTTCTTCTGCATTCATGGCAAAGGAAGCAGTTGTTCATGGAGGCAACTAACCACACATTCCATATTCTCCAATTCCTGACTCTCCTCCTTCCTCTGTTGCTCTAGGTGAATAGAGACTAGTTATTGTGCCTT
Source organism: Orycteropus afer afer (assembly GCF_000298275.1). Lineage (NCBI taxonomy): Eukaryota > Metazoa > Chordata > Mammalia > Tubulidentata > Orycteropodidae > Orycteropus > Orycteropus afer. Next base: position 10,570,987 of record NW_006921596.1, read on the forward strand.
GGATGGCAACTTGCAAACTTTTAAGACCCCAAGCACAACACAACAAATAAGGAACACAAGCACTAAACATGTTATTAGGCGAGTTAACTGGGATGTCCCATGAAACCATGACCCTAAACCTCCAAACCAAGGAACCAAATCCCATGAGGGATTTGGTATACATAAGCAGCCTCAGCAGCTACTCTTTTTCCCATTGTATAACTGTTAAACTCTCTTTCCCTGCCCCCCCCCGTAGCCACTAATAAACTTTGGTCCCTGTACGTTTGCCTTTTCCTCTCTTTTTACATAAGTGAGGCCATATAATATTTGTCCTTATCCGATTGGTTTATCTCACTCAGCATAATGTCTTCAAGCTCCATCCATACTCTAGCATGTATCAAGATTTCATTTCCCCTACTGGATGAGTAGTGTACCATTGTATGTATGTACCACGTTTTGTTTATCCATTCATCTATTGCTGGGCATGTAGCTTGTTTCCACCTTTTGGGTATGGTGCATAGTGCTGCAATGAACATTGGTGTACAAGTCTCTTTTTCAGTCTCTGCTTATGTCTTTTGGGTGTCTCTGAGTGGCATAACTGAGTCATATGATAGCTCTATTTTTAGTTTTTTGAGGAACTGCCACACTGTTTTCCACAATTATTCTACCATTACCACCAGCAACGGACAAGGACTCCAGTTTCTCCACATCCTTGCCAACATTTGTTATTTTGTATTTATTTATTTATTTTTGTAATGGTATCGCATTGTGATTTTAATTTGTATCTCTCTGATGGCCAGTGAAACTCGGCATCTTTTCATTGGTTGGGCCATTTGAATGTCCTCTTTGGTGAAATGTCTATTCAAGTCCTTTGCCCATTTTATGACTGGGTTGTCTTTTTCTTGTTAAGTTGTCAAAGTTTTTTTATATTTTTTGGTTATTAGATTCTTATCAGGTATATGGTTTCTAAAGATATTCTCCTAGTTGATAGCTTGCCTTTTCACTTTTTTGGTAATATCTTTTAAGGAACAAAATTTTTAATTTTTATGAGATCCCATTATTTTGTCTTTTGCTGTTTGTGCTTTTATTATTACATAATTCGTTGAAAGCTAGGCCTGATAACATTGCCCCTCCTTGTTCTTCTAAGAATTTTATGGTTTTAGTTGTACATTTAGGTCCTTAATCCATTTTGAATTTGTTTTTGTGTGTGGTAGGAGGAATGGATCCTGTTTCATTTTTGTGCATGTGGAAATTCAATTTTCCTAGCACCGTTTATTGAAAAGACTCTTCTTTCTTTCCCCTTTAAATGGATTTAGCATCCTTATCAAAAATCAATTGACCATAGATAATGTAGGTTTGTTTCTAGACTCTCAGTTTATTCTATTGATCTGTGTGTCTATTGTTACGCCAGTACCAGGCTGTTCTGATTACTGTAGCTGTATAGTATGTTTATTAATACCAGGAAGTGTGATACTGCCTGCTTTGCTCTTCTCTCTCAACATAGTTTTGACTATTTGGGGCCTCTTGGGATTCCATATAAAGCTGATGATTGCTTTTTCTATTTCTGTAAAGAAGGCTGATAGAATTTTAATTGGGATTGCATCGCTTTGGGTAGTATTGACATCTTAACAATATTAAGTCTTCCAATCCATGAACTTGGAACATCTTTGCATTTAAAAGTGTTCTTTAATCTCTTTCAGCAGTGTTTTATAATTTTCATTGTATAAGTCCTTCATGTCCCTGGTTAGATTTATTCCTAGGTATTTTATTCTCTTAGATGATATTGTAAATAGAATTTTACCCTAATTTCTCTTTCAGAATTTCATTATTGGTGTATAGAAACCCAACTTACTTTCATTTGTTGACCTTATACTCTGCAACTTGCTAAATTCCTCTATCAGCTCTAAAAGTTTTCTGTGAATTCTTTGGGATTTTCTATATATAGGATCATGTTGTTGTTGTTGTGTGCTGTCGAGTTGGCCCCCCCTCACAGCGACCCCTCCTTGGGTTTCCAAGGCAGTATCATTACGGAAGTAGATTGCCCAACCTTCCTTCCGAGGATTATATCATCTACAAATACAGATAATTTTATTTCTTTTCCAATCTGGGTATCTTTTTTTCTTTTTCTTATTACTCTAGCTAGGACTTCTAATAGAGTATTGACTAGAAGTGATGAAAGCAGGCACCCTTGTCTTGTTCCCTTTTACATGGTGAAAGCTCTATTTCTTTCTCCATCTAGTATGATGTTGGCTGTTGACTTTTCATATATGCCCTGAGTCATATTAAGGAATTGCCATTCTGTTCCAGTCTTCTTTATGGTTTTCACCAAGAAACAGTGTTGTATGTTATCAGGTGTTTATTCTGCACCCATAGAGATGATCATGTGATTCTTTTCCTTTGTTCTGTTGATGTGGTATATTAGCTGATTGACTTGCTAATAATCATAATCATCCCTACATTATTGGAATAAATCCCACTTGGTCATGGTGTATGACTTTTTAAATATACTGTTGGATTCTGTTCAATAGTATTTCATTGAGGATTTCTGTATCTACATTTATAAGAGATACTGGCTTGTAGCTCTGGTGGCATAGTGCCTAAGGCATTAGACCGCTAACCAGAAGGCTGATGGTTCACACCCACCAACCGCTCCTCAGAATGAAGGTTGGGCAATCTGCTTCTGTAGTGATACCACCTTGGAAACCCAAGGAGGGGTTGCTATGAGTTGGATCTGACTCAACGGCAGTGTGTTTGGTTTGTTTTGTTTTTTTTTGGTGGTGTATTTGTCTAGTTTGGTGGTGAGGGGTATGTTTGCTTTATAGAATGAATTAGGGAGTGTTCCTTCTTTCTTTATCTTTTGGAAGACTTTAAACAGTATCGGTGACAATTCTTCCCTGAATGTTTGGTAGAATTCTCCCATAAAACCATCTGGTCTAGGATTTTTTTTGAGGGGGGGGAGATTTTTGATCACTGATTAGATCTCTTCACTTATTATGCATCTATTGAGATATTGAGACTTTTTATTTCCTTATGAGTCAGTTTGGGTAGTTTATGTGCTACTAAGAATTTGTCCATTTCATCTAGGGTGTCCAGTTTGTTGCTATAGATATGTTCATAATATTCTCTCATGTTGTTGTTGCTCAGTGTCATCGAGTTGGTCCCAACTCATAAAGACCTTGTGTAACAGAACAAAACGCTGCCCGGTCCTGTGCCATCCTCACAGTCATTGCTGTGTTTGAGTCCACTGTTGTAGTCACTGTGTCAGTCCATGTCATAGAAGATCTTCTCTTTTTTGCTGACCCCTCTATCCACCAAGCATGATGTCCTTCTCCAGGAACGGTCCCTCTTAATAACTTGTCTAGCATATGTGGACAAAGTCTTGCCAGCCTCACTCCTAAAATGCATTCTGGCTGTACTTCTTCCAAGACAGATTTGCTGCTGCTTCTAGCAGTCCGTGGTGTATTCAGTATTCTTCGCCAACACCATAATTCAAAGGCATCAATTCTTCTTTTGCATGCATGCGAGGCAATTGAAAATACCATGGCTTGGGTCGAGCGCACCTTATTCCTCAAAGTGTGACGTCTTTGATTTTTAACACTTTAAAGAGGTCTTCTGCAGCACATTTGCCCAATGCAATATGTTTGATTTCTTGACTGCTGTTTCTGTGGGCAGTGATTGTGAATTAAAGTAAAATGAAATTCTTGACAACTTAGTATTTTCTCAGTTTTTCATGATGTTGCTTACTGGGCCAGTTGTGAAGGTTTTTTTTTTTTTTTTAATGTTGAGGGGTGATTCATGCTGAAACCTGTAGTCTTTTATCTTCATTAATAATTGCTTTAAATCTTCATCCCTTTCAGCAAGCAAGGTTGTGTCACCTGCATATTGCAGACTATTAATGATTCTTCTTCCAATCCTGATGCTGCATTCTTCATATAGTCCAGTTTCTTGGATTATTTGCTCATTATACAGATTGAGTATATATGGTGAAAGGATATAACCCTGCAACATACCTTTCCTGATTTTAAACTGTGCAGAATGCCCTTGTGCTGTTTGAATAATTGTTTCTTGGTCTATATACTGGTTCTGCCTGAGCACAATTAAGTGTTCTGAAATACTCATTCTTTGCAGTATTATCTATAATTTGTTGTGATCCACACAATGCCTCTGTGTAGTCAGTAAAATACAGGTAAACACTTTTTGCCTGTACATCCTAAAAGTACCCCTCGCAGTGCAGTGGCTAAGTGCTTGATTGCTAAGCAAAAGGTAAGTGGTGTGAACCCCCCAGCTGCTCTGCGGGAGAAAGATGTGGCAGTCTGCATCTGTGAAGATTCAGCCTTAGAGACCTTGCAGGGCAGTTGTACTCTGTACTGTAGGGTTGCTGTGAATTAGAATCCACTCAATAGCAACATGTTCTTTTGGTTTTTGCATCCTAGGAAAGGACAAAAATATAACTTTAAATAGATCACATTACTAGAGCATTGGTGTAAGAACGTAAACTGAAGTATGCTGTTTCTAGGCGCTACAGATGAGAAGTTTTGGCTTAAACATCAAAAGTGGTTTCATTATAATAGCATATTAACCTTTCTGTTTGCATTGCTTTTATTCTATTTCTTTATCTGCAAAGTAGACATATATTTCATTTTTGTGTTTTAGATTTTACTAAACATACTGACTTTCTAGAAGCCATTAGTAGTGCCTTGAGGGCCCTTTTGCAAACAATGGCCTCCAAGAACATTTCTCAGGTAAGATTTTTAAGTATTTATTTTATTACCAGAATAATGCATCATCCATGTGAAAATAATTTCATGAGTGCATAAAGTAAAAAGTAAAATCTCTTCCTCCTCCCCAGCAACACAAACGTACAGGTGGTTTTTTATTGATAGTAGGATCTCTTTCTCTGTAACTTTTTGTTTGTTATATAATGTTATTAATATATTCTTTGAAGATTATTTATCTTTTTAACATTTTATTACAGATATTTTCAAACACACCCTCCTGACCCTCCACAGTTCTCTATCTGTACCTCCCTGATAGGTACCTTACCACATTTTTTTTTTTTTTTAACTTTTTATTAAGGAGATTTTCAGCCATTGCTAAAAGCAGAGATAAATATATAAAGAACCCACAGTTATCTGACCTTGAACCTCAGCAGAATCACCATCTTGCCATTCTTGTTTCATTCATACCCTACATTTTTTTTCTACCTGGAGTAGTTTAAAGAAAAGCCTAGATATCATATAATTTCCCCCAGAAATACTTTATTATGTATCTCTGATAGAAAACAACTTTAAATAAATAAATAACCACAATACCATTAATTGAAACCCCAAAACTAACAGACTTGTCTTTATTATCTGACATGCTGTCGAGTTCAGTTTTCCCTGATTGCTTTAAAAATGTCATTTTACCCTTGTGTTCAAATCAGGATCTAAGCAAGGTCTACACATTGTTTTCGTTTGATATTTTGTTCTCTTAATCCCTTAAAGCTGCAGCGTTTTCCTCTCCCTTTGTCCCTTTTCCATACCATTTATTCATTGAAGAAACTTACTTTGTCTTGTAGAATTTTCCACATTCTCTCATTTTGGCTGATTTGACATGGTGATGTTGTTTAACATGTCTCTGTCTTCCGTATTTCCTATAAACAGAGGTAGGTCTAGAGGCTTAATAAGATTCATGTTCAGATTTTTTCACAAGACTATTCATAGGTGTTACTGTATATGTTTCCTATTTTTATATTACAAATCATATAATGCCTTTAAATAGTTATATTAAGATTCATCAATGTGTTCACCTGACGGTTTTAGCAACCAATGATCCATTATTTCATTAGGGGTTGCAAACTAGAGATACTCTAATTTTGTCATTTCTTTTATATTTATTAGTTATGATTCTTCTGTAAAAAAGAACTTTCATTAATTACACAGTTTATAGAAAATAAGGTATATTATTTACCTTCTCCCTTTTTTTTCCCCCTAAAATAAAGAGTTGATGCCCTACATCCAATAAAAGGGACAGTGAAGGTTTTGTTTCTAATATTATGAACTCATGGTTTTTTCTGCATGTTTATATTTCATTCTGTTAAAGTCATTCTATCTGATGAAAACATTGTCCCATCTTTAGACCACAGGATCCCCTTAAAATTGGCTCCTGTGTCTCTGACATGAATCCAATTGTTTGGATAGCTTTTTTGCTTCCAGGCACAACAAAATGTCCCAGACTCATCTTGTACTTTTCTTGCTTAAAACCAAGATTAATTTATTTCTCCAAGAAGCCCTGATTCCTTTTAGTGGGAAATTAAATTTTAGAATGATTATTGTTACCCTGTTGTCTTTGTTTCCAGGCCTTTTTAGTGGACAGAGCTAGGAAATAAGTGTTTTTTAGAAAGAGAAAAGTAAATCATGAGGTCCTACTTGTATTTCCAGTTTAAATAAAAAGGGACAGTGTTTTCACATACATCCCTTTTGATTATATATTTGTATCTTTTTTTGCTGAAAATTTGGCTTCCTAGTGGCCTTAAAATTATTAGTTATTTGTTTTACCCTAAAGAATCTATTTAATAGTTTCAAAACCCAATGTCATTATTACTAACAGCACTGAGTGCAGTTGAAGGTTTCAGTGTGATTGTTTTTGTTCATAGGGTATACACCTGTAGGGCTGTGCGGTCAAATTACTGTGGTTTAAAGTTGCTTAAAAGAGAAATTCTTCTCTGTATAGTTTGTTATAAAGTTAACTTTATTTGTTTCAGGTTTTGTTTTTAGGGATTACTTTTCTGGCTTACTTTAACTTTTATTTTCTAATTATATAAAATAGCTTCAGAATTAAAATGATGCCTCAATATGCATTCAGAGAGTTCTGGCTTCTGCCCCCTTGTCTGTATTCTTTTCTTCCACTATTGGTAATCATCCTTTTTAGTTTTTGGTTTATCACTGTATTTTAATTGAAGATACAAGCAGATCTGTATATATTCATACTTCGTTTCTTTTCTTAAAAGCAGTATTTTTTCATGTTGCTCTTTTTTCACTAGGTGATTACATCTTGATGTAGTATATAGAGATTTTTCTCTTTGCTTATAGCCTAATACTCCATTGTATAGTCTGTAGTTTTACTCAACCTGTCTGTCTGATACTGATGAACATTTGAGTCGTTTCTAGTCTTTTGCTATTACAGATAGAACCGTGATGAATAGCTTTTTCGTACATGTTATATTTTTGCCATTGTGTCTTTAGGATAGGTTCCTGGAAGTGAACTTGGTGGGTCAAAGAACAAAAGCATTTGTAATTTGCTAGGTAGTGAAGTATTACTCTCCTTGAACCATTTTGCATCCCCACGGCAATGTATGAGAATGCCTGTTTTGCTATGGCCTTAATTAACAGTATGGTGTTAAACCGTTGGGTTTTTGTCAGTTTGACAGGTGACAAAATATATCTCAATTGAATTTGCAATTCTCTAATGTTAATGATGAAGTTGAACAGCTTTTCCCTTTTTAAGGGCTTTTGCATATCTTTATACATTTCCTTTCATCTGGCCATTTTTCTGTTGAGTTGCTGGTCTTTTTCTTCTTTGTATATAAGTGCAAATTCTAGGACCTCACCCTAGACCTACTGAAAAAGAAACTTTTGTGAAAAATCTAACATTCTGTGTTTTAATAAGCTCTACAGGTAATTCTAATGCCTGCTATATTCAGAACTGTTCTGAGCTGTTCTCCCTCCTTCCTTTCTGTATTCCTCCTGTTTTGTTTAACATGTCATTAGCTTGTATCACTTACTTCTGGTTAGTCATCTGCTGTCCCCTGGGGCACTCTTCTTTCCTTGAAGATTTCTACTGGCAATTCACTGTCACTCCTCAGTAGTCCCATCATAATTTAGGTGACTTCAGTATCCACGGAGATGATTCTTCAATAGCCTGGCTTTGCAGTTCTTGGACCTCCTCTTCCCCAGTTCGCTTGTCTCCCATCCTTTCTTAGCCACTCGCTCCATGGTTGTACCTTCAGAAACAGGGCTTCTCAAACTTTATCTTGTTCCAGAGCGTAATGGGAATGCCTCTGGTGTTTTACTGTTAAATATAATGTATGTCATTGGCTTCTAGTATCTGTACCCATATCCATTGCCCTCGAGTTGATTACAACTTGTGGTGATCCTAAAGGACAGAGTAGAACTGCCTTCATAGGGTTTCCAAGTCCATAAGTCTTTACGGAAGCAGATCGCCATGTCTGTCTCCCATAGAACAGCTGTGGGTTCAAATCACCAGCCTTTCATCTAGCAGCCGAGTGCTTAACCACTGCACCACCCAGACTAGTAGATACTCTGTTTAAAAAAAGAAAAAGTTTCTTCATATATTTGAGAATTTGTTTAAGGACGTAACTTTTGATTCTCAGTTCTGTGAAGTGGAAATGGCGATGATGCTAGATCTGCCAGGTAAGCTGTTGAGAGGATCAAAAAATTCCTATACTGTAGGACCTGTAGTATAAGGTATTTTTATTGATTTTCCATGGTATGTAGGCAGTAGCTAACTGGGTCAGTCTGGTATTAAAGAAAATAACTGTAGACTCATGTTCATTTAGTGGGAAATAATTCATTTATTAAGGTAATAATTTCCCAGTTGATTATGTACTGGGTGTGACATAGAATTTTAGAGTTAGAAGGACACCCCCATTCTAATACTTTACAAGGAAAGGAAACCAAAAGCTAGATTTGTTGAATGACATATTTAAAGTCTCACATCTATTACGTCAGCACTGGGACTGGGATGCAGCTGTCCTGCTTCCCTGTCTAGTTTCTTACGTGGTTTGTACCTGGTACGCGTTGGGTCCTTGAACTGTGAGGTATACTGGAAATAATGCAGCACGGTCTGACTGCACCTGTGCTTCAGTTACCAATTAGCTTGTTGTTCATTGCACATTTACAGCAATAAACTTGTCCTAACTATAAAAAAAAACCAATGGTTTGCAGATTTTTTGTCCCTCAGATACTTTCTGAGAAGGCTGGCCCATTAGATTTGGTAGAACTAATGAAATGATTCATAAATGAATTTGATGATTTATAACTATTCAATATTTTTATAAATAACATTGAGTGAGTGTGCATTATCTTATTTAATCCTCATAGTAATTCTGTGATGATTGATTTTATTTCTGATGAAGAAATGGAAAATTTAGAGAGATTAAGTAAGTTCCGCTGGATTGCCCAGGGATAAGTAGTGGAGCTAGGATTTGAACCCTGCCAAATGTATGTTCAGATTAACTTAAAATTACCACTACATGGTGGACCACTGTATAATTTAATGTTTTTTTCAATCTTTAATGTTTTGTAACACATATATCCGGAAGAAGTTCTTACCTCATATAAAAAAAGAAATAAAACCAAGCTGTTCTGGTTACCTAGTGCCACCCTGACAGGAATATACCACAAATGGGATGGCTTGAACAAACAGAAGTTTTATTCTCTTACAATTTTGGAGGCTTTAAGTCTAAGCTCAGAGTGCCATGCTCTAGGGGCTGGGTGAAAGATTGCTTGGGCTTCAGCTCTGCTTCCTGCTCCCAGCCCACTGAAGCTGGAGGCTTTTCTTCACTCAGACAGCTGCTGGCTGCTGAAGCTGACTAGCCCAAGGTTGACAAATAAAAAGACACAGTCCCAGTGTTAACCAAACAACATGGCAGGCCACTAATTCAAGTCCAGATGAAGTCCCACAATAGGCAGAGCATGGTAGGCTGCTGAACAATGACTTGGCTACATGCAGGGTTCAAGCGTGCCATAAGCTACAGACCATTCCCAAAGCTGCTGCTTATATATATAGGAAGCAGACCATATCCCTAAAGCAGCTACTCAGCTGCTTGTGGTAGATCCCACTATGGAGTTGATTGCCAGTCTCCTCATAACTACCACCAACTGCACAGCCACTCAACCAGGTCCAGTCAAGTTGACACACAGCCTTAACTAGCACACAAGCCCATTGCCATCAGGTCAGTTCTGACTCCTGGCAACTCTGTGTATTACAGAGTAGAACTGCTCCGTAGGGTTTTCTGGGCTGTAACCGTTAGGGAAGCAGACTGCCAAGCTTTTATTTTGCTATACCACTTGGTGAGTTCTGCCAACCTTTAGGTTAGGTGTCAGTAGCAAACTGCTTGGATCACTCAGGGACCGTAACCTTGTATAGTGTCAGCTAATTTTGTTAAAGCCACATGATCATATTACATTTTCCCAAACCTTTCTTTAGGATTAGGGTTAAAGCAAGAAATCAGAATCTCTTTAGTCTGTGTACTTCTGGTATGAAGGACGTTTTCTTCAAATGAAACAAACAAGAACAGAAGCCCTGTATGGCTTGCAGCTTTGATATAGTAGATAGTGACAGTGATCAGGCCTCAGTTTAGTTTGGAAAACACAGCTTGAGCTGTATGTGGGAGTAATTAGAATAGGTAATATCTTCTCTGCTAAGAATGTCTGTCACTTTAAGAAGCTCACAGCCTATAGAACAGATTGTTGTCAATCCTGTCTTCACATGCTGCTGGAATTGGTTGAGTTTAACACTGTAAATGCTTTCTTTTCTTTCAACAGTGCATGACTCCTGATCAACTGATGACGTTATGCAAAACTGGCATTTGTAATAGTAATACCGGCGTTAGAGTAAACGTTGTTAGTATTTTAGGAATCACTGGCAGCGTCCTAGCCAAAGAAGATGGTACTCTTGAAACCCTTAAGGTAAAAACAGTTGTCATCCATGAAACATGAAATAATTAGAAATGGGGAAAGAATAAAAGTTGGTGCAGGATTTTTTTAAAAACCCTATGACGTCATGGAAAGATGTCCAGAAGTTGCTTACAAAGGTATAATATTATTAGAATATACCCTTTGGCTTGTTCTAACTGTATGTATTAGGTCCTTGAAAAGCTGAGTCACATTTTGCCATTTAATTTTACACCAAAAATACTTTTCAAAAATGAATTTGCCTTCAGTGAAAAGTCAAATTCAAGATTTTTAAAGATGTCCTTTTTCTTTGATGTTGCTTAAAATGTATGCATATTTTTCTCCTGACAAAAGGATGAGCCACCCAATTCTCTTTGCATACTAGGTTAAAGTGCACTTAAAAATACACCACAAAGTTACTCTAATACCACTTTATAAATTTTAAGAGTGACTCTGGTCAACCAAAAAAACCATACTCACTGCCAGAGAGAACTGCCCCATAGCATTTCCAAGGCTGTATATCTTTACAGAAGCAGACTGCCTCATCTTTCTCCCACAGAGCAGCTGGTGGGTTCAAACCACCAACCTTTTGGTTAGCAGTTGAAGGCTTTAACCCCTGCACCACCAGAGCTCCTTAAGCAGCTCTGGTAGTACCACTAAACTAAGGCAGGCACTCTGCACACATGCTTTCAGCATTTCATCCTAGCACAGCTGCTTGGGAACTGTGCTGCTAGAGGTACAGCATGACTAGTAACTAAAGAGAGTCCAATTATCCTTCATTGTGCTGCTGATAAAGTACTGTTTACTAATGGGTAATAATTGTAAAGTATTAACTTGTTAAGAATGTTATAATTGTGACCTAATATTTTTAAAAATTGTTTTTACTGTGGTAAAAATGTACATCACAAAACATTTGCTAATTCAAAAGTTATTACCTGTATAATTCAGAAACATTGGTCACATTCTTCGTAATGTGCAGCCGTTATTACTGTACTTTTTGGCGTTATTCCACCACTGTTAACAAATTCAGTGCCCCAAAGCAGTCATTCCCACTCCCCTTCACATCCTCCCCTTATAATCACTGATAACCTTTGGTTTCTATATATTTGTCTATTATATGTATGTGAGATCATTTGTCCTTTTGTGACTCTTACTTCACTCAGCGTGATATTTTCAAAGTTTGTTTATCCAACATGTATTCATGTTATGGCCTGTATCAAAACCTTATATCCCTATGGCTCAGTAATACCCACTATATATATGTACTGCATTTTGTTTCTCCATTTATCTGTTGATATGACTAAATTTATTATTATTATTGTGATTTGGGTGAAGATTTACAGAACAAATTCACTTTGTTGCATACAGCAGTTTACATATACTTTGTCTCATGACATTGACCACAGTTTACCAAAATGCAACAGCTCCCTGCCCACTTCCTCCCCATAGTTACCTCTTTCCAGTGTCCATCCCTCCATGGTGATATGATTAAATATTTTTAAGGACTTATTTTTTTTAAATGACAACATGTATATAGAAAAATATTTAGAAAATTATAAAATGATATATACTGAAAAGACTCATCTCCACCCAAAATTCCCAGTGCACCCAGGAGAGGCAGCCATTGTTATCACATTGTTCTGCATCGTTCTAGGGAGAGGCTAGATACAGGTGGAGGTAAATGAGAGAGTCTGGCTGTGTGGCTGTGTATGTGTGTACACATGTAGATGAATTAGTGTATGTAGGATCCCTCTCTGCCCCTTAAGACTATACTCTTCAAGGCTGACTTTGGAGGAACAGAAAGTTTTCTTGGGGCATGACATTGTAAGATTTTTTAATGTTTGCATTATTCACATTTCCAAACATAAAGGTGGAAAGAATGAGTTTTGTTTACTCTTCAAGTAGATTTAACAGTTACTAATATTCTGTCATATATACTTCATACCATTTCTTTGCTGGGTACATTAAAATACATTAAAGATAATCATGCTATTTGCCCCTTTTTTTTCAGTATGTATCTAAAAAAATAGGGACAGTTTCTTACATAATTGCGTTTATCACATCTTATGTACCAAAAAAAAAAAACGCAAATTCACTGCCATCGAGTTGAATATGACTCATACCAACCTCTCCTTGGGTTTCCGAGGTGGTATCTCTACAGAAGTAGATTGCCCAGTCTTCTTCCAAGGAGTTGCTAGTGAATTTGAACTGCCAGCCTTCTGGTTAGCAATCACATGCGTTAGGCACTACGCCACCAGAGCACCCACATCTTACATAGTTAATAGTAATTTCTTAATATGTCCACTCCCTAGTCCATACTCACATTTTTCCAGGCAAAATGAGAATGTGTTGTGTTCTTCATTTATTTTTATTGTCTTAGAGTGTTTCTCATATAATTTTAAAAGCAGAGGATTTTTTTGTTTTGTTTTTTCATGTTATAGATAAGATTTCTATACATTTTGACATCATGGAGAAAGTCTTTTGAGGTAAAGTAAAGGGGAGAATTTAATGATTTACAAAACAATCATTCATGCATCATTTAAAGTACTTACTTTGAAGACGTACCTTAGAACATTGGACTATAATAATGTGTTTTGTTGTCTCCAGACGATTGGATGCTTTCTACTTGAGGTTGCCACCAAAGATCCATCCCTTGTAGTAGCAGGAGAAGCTCTGGATGCCCTCTTTGATGTTTTTGCAGATGGTAAAGAAGCTGAAAGAGCTTCAATTCATATTAAATTGTTACCTGCTCTGAAAGAATTCCAGCCAATCTTCAAAATGAAGGTGTGTTGCCATTTTATGTAGAAATGCAAGTCTCAGCATTCTTTGGGGATAGTTACCATCGTGTAATTCAGTGGCTTGTGCATAACGAATCTCTGTAACCTCAGTGACTAATTCAGCACTTCATCCCCAATGCTTTGTAAAATCCTCGTTGACTGAGTCATGGCTCAGTCAGTGTTCCTGTTGAATCACTGTAACTGGAGGCCAAAATGATATGTGACAAGTTCCCTTTATTAAACAGTTCAGTAATGGTAATAGTACTTACTTTGTGTATATAAATACTATAGTCTGTAGCACTTTCACATGCTATAGAACAGGACTGGTATCAGTAGTAGCAACAGAACCCGTCTAACTTCAGGGGGATAATGTGAATCAAGATTGGCCCAAGACTAATCCCTGTGAGGTAGAGATCAGACATACCAGCACTCTTTACTTCTCTTCTAGGTTCAATAATCCATTGCAATGGCCACACAGAACTCAGGGATCATACTTACAGTTAAGTGGTTTATTAAAGAACAGGCTGTAATTCAGGATCAGGAAGCAAACAGGCACAACCTCCTTTCTTCAATGCAGGACAGGCCTCCTCCCACCCCCACTGAAGACAGGTTCATCTCAGGTCCCCTTGGAAGAGGATCCTCTTGGCCTTGCCGTCTGTCACCACCGACGCTGCCAATGGGCCCTTTCGAGGCCTTTCGCCCCTTCAGTGTTACAGCCTTTGACCCCGCTCTTCTAGAAGGTTTCTTGCCTCCTGTCTTTCTTCTGCTTCTTTCTTTTATCCTCTGCTTCTTCCTATCTGAAAACCTCTGTGGGGCTGGCTATTTAAATATACAAACTCTTTGTCAATGTCAAAGCATGGCACTCCCACCAGAGCCACCAATTGAACTGACCATTCCCCTCTTGGTAAGCTACAGATGCTTCATTTGCATAGTAGGCTGCAACTCATATAATTTGCATAGTCCATTGGCCAATCCCTGCAAGGTATATACCAATCACAGGGCAGTTTTGCAGGATCAGACAAAAAGTATCAAAACCAAGTTGTTTGCAACTTGCCCAGGAAATGTTCATCAATCTGGCAAAAGTAAAAGACTGTAGGGTAGAAAACTAGGGCAAAGATAACCTCCTTAGGGCTTAGGGGGAAAATCTCTCCAACTGTTTTTCCAAAGAACCAAGGCAAAAGGCACATAAAGGAACTCATTTCACCACACATACATTTAAAATTTATTTTATCTCATGTAATACATTATAGGCCAATGTCATTGTTCTGTGTAGTTCCCTTAGGTGTTCTGAAGGTAAGGCAAACTCTAATTGCTCTGAATTAGAGAATATAACTTCCTTCATTAGCTTATTGATTGATTGATTCATTCATTAGAAACATCAAAACTAACTGTGTCAAATAATAATTTAACAGACTGTTTTGGCAACAGGGGAGGAAGGAAGAGCAACAAAGAATTTTAAAAACAAACGTGAATCACATGACTGTTTGAATCATACTCACACTCATTCACTGCTGTCCAGTTGAATCTGATTCATAGCGACCCCTCTATTATTTTAAGCTTACCATTCTCTTCTGGAGCTCTGGTGGCGTAGTACCTAAGGCATCTGACTGCTAACCAGAAGGCTGGCAGTTCAAGCCCACCAGCCACTCCTCCGAAGGAAGGTTGCGCAATCTGCTTGCATAGTGATCCCACCTCAGAAACCCAAGGAGGGGTTGTTACGAGTCAGGTCTGACTCGATAGCACATAACAACATTCTCCTCTTACCTAAATCTGTTTTAAAATTACGTACTTTTGAGAAATAAAAATATTAGCTATTTGTTTTAAAATCTTTATCAAAATAATGGAAATTTTGATGAGAAATTAGCTTACTTTTGTTGTTTTCCAATAAGCATTGTTTATCAAGCCCCTAATACAGAATTCAGTTCTCATGGAGAGAACCCTATGATGAATTTTCAGGTGAATATGATTTTATGCCTCACTCGTTGCTGTCAAATCAGATCTGACTTATAGCAACCCTTCCTTGGGTTTCTGAGGCAGTATCTTTACAGAAGTAGATTGCCCAATCTTCCTTCCAAGGAGTGGCTGGTGGGTTTGAACCGCGAACCTTCTGGTTAGCATTCAGATACCTTAGGCACTTCTCCACCAGAACTCCCTGATTATATGCCTAGAAATTTGAATCTTCTGAAACCTTTAAGACATTACCAAAAAAAAAAAAAAGCTTTGTTTTCTAGAAGAAAAGGTAAATAGCAGTACACCATGTACATTCTACATCTTTGTTACATCTGAAGTCAGTGCTGGTTTAAGAACGTCATTACTGTTTTTTTAAATGTTTTCCTGTCAATACAGGAAATTTTTACATTTAAAATTTTAGTTACGGTGGCTATGATCTGTTGAGCTAAGTTTCACTAGTTGTGTTGTTGTTATACGCTGTCGAGTCGGCCCTGACTCATAGCAACCCCTCCTTGGGTTTCCGAGGCAGTATCACTACAGAAGTAGGATTGCCCAGTGGAGAGCTTGCTTTTAATCATGCTTTTGTTCAAGATTATAGTTTTCTATATGTATAAAATATGTTTATACAGTTTTTATATGTATAAAAGAAACACTTTCATTAACTGCTGTGTAGTATATATATATTTCTTTTCATTAGTTAACCAGAGTCTACCATTTCAGCAATTTGTGCATGTGGAATTTGGTGGCATTGGTTCCATTCAAGTTGTGCAGCCATTCTT
The DNA here is from genome assembly GCF_000298275.1 of Orycteropus afer afer. Lineage (NCBI taxonomy): Eukaryota > Metazoa > Chordata > Mammalia > Tubulidentata > Orycteropodidae > Orycteropus > Orycteropus afer. The sequence continues at coordinate 10,587,151 of NW_006921596.1, forward strand.
GGTATCCTTTTCCAAATTACTCCACCACCGTTACTGTAAACTTACTGCCCCTAAGCTTTCCATCCCACCTTTCAAGTTGCCTTGTCAGTTTGATTTCACATAGATAATTCTGTAAAAGGGCACAATGCTGCAAGCAAATGTATTTTACTGGTGTGGAGAAGCCATTCAGTATATGTGTTAACCTGGATTCATTTCAACACAGTATTGTGCCTTTTACTAATACCTTCTCCAGATCAGTGGTTCTCAGATGTGCCCTGGGTCTGCAGCATCAGCGTCCCCCAGTGACTGTTAGAAATACTCGTTCTCAGGCCAACCCCTGACCTCAGGAACCCACCGGTTTGGTTTTTAACAAGCCTCCCAGATGGTACTGTTGCATGCTAAAGTTTCGGAACCACTGCTTTAGACTCATGGTGGTGTATACTGAAACCGGACACCATTAATGGTATTGCTCAGATACCCCCTATTCTGTTTCTGTGGCAGTGAGACTGTGTTCAAGCTACATTATAGTCTGTGTGCTGATAACACTGTTCAGTTTGAAGGCATCATTTTTAATTGGATATAATTCACATACCATAAACTTCACCTTTTTAAAGTATATAGTTGAGTCATTTTTGTAGATTCTTTTAAAGGTATATATTCTAAATTAATCTCTATCATTCGTGTACTTCGTTCAGTTTACCTTGGAAGTGAAAATGTTTTACCAGATTCTGGCAGCTGTCTTGCTTAGGAGATGCTTAAGTAGGCCCTAAATTAAGTACTTAATTAAATGAATTAATAATATCTACCAAATCACATTTGTTTTGTGTTCTTTGGCAGATGCGGAAAGAAGGGCGAGGTAAATACAGCCCAGAGCAGCTGTGTGTTCTCGATAACGTGAAAATGAACCTGAGGAGGTTTATCACTTACCAAGAAACTGTTGAGAAAAGACTGATTTCTTAAACCATCAGAAGAGAGAACAGTTCTTGCCTTCAGTGTTCAGTGTTGAGAATACTAAAGTTTCTTTTGATTGTGTATGTTTCTGAAAGTACCAGTGTTCTATACATTAATTTGAAGTTCATAAAAACTTCAAAACCAGTCAACAACTTTTTCTTTTAAGCTCTAGGGTCTATGTGGTATATATAGTCCTCTCTGATCAATCATGTTCCCAGCATATTTTAATCACTGGAGATACAGAGAGAGGAAATGAGGAAACACGAAGGAATCTCAGGTGGCCTTTACTAAACCGTGAGTGGTGAAGAAGCTGCCAAACAATCATGTTTTCATCGAATTTTGGGGAAAGAAAAAAATACCAAAGCATTGCTTGGATGCTCTTTTAAGCCACTATCATTTTATATCAGCTGAATCTTGAACTGAAAGATGAAGACAACCTTTATGAAACAATTTTTTTGTATGAATTTTACCAATTATGTTTATCTTTGGTGGAAAAGTGAATGGGTTGAATTTGTATTTCAGTATTTAGTAGATTATACTAATGAACTAATGAGGTAATTGTCATCCTCTGTACAAGATGGACTGATGGATTACTGTTTTGTGACATTGCTCCCTGATTTAATATGGAAAAGGAATTGAGAGAAATTTTTGAATAAATAACTTTTTAATCAAACCTTTGTCTTAGAAAAATGGTCTTTAAAGAAAAATGGTCTTTAAAATGCTAGATACTCCTATTCTTGGGTGTTTGCTTGCTAGTGGATATTGTTTTGAATATATGGGAGGCCTTAAAAACAGCAGCAGGACTTATTCCAGCTATAGGGACTCAGTGCCCTTGCAGTGATGGGGTGACAGCTGGAGCAGAGGGAGGGAGTTTCAATACAAATCATTGTCTGACAGGGGCTCCCGAACTAGTTCTGTCATCCATCTGTTTGCCTGAACAGGAGTGTTGAGGATGGAGATTTTAAAATTTCCCCACAGTTGATCTCAATTGTCCCGTTAAAAGGCCAGAACTTAGTCTCGAGCTTAACTTTCATAGCTGCATAAAATGAGTTAGTAGTGTTACATTTCATTTGTACTGTAACATATTGTACAGTTTTTATCTGAATGATATAGATTGTTGGTAAATCAAGATTTCTTCATAAAACCAAGCAAAATGACCAGATTATCTATGTGGGTGGAGAAGTGGAATTTCCCAATAAAAAGTGCTATGTTGGTTGACATTAAGTTGATTCTGACTCCTGGTGACCCCATGTATGCAGAGTAGAACTGCTCCATGGGCTTTTCAAGGCTGTGACCAGGCCTGTCTTCTCAAGTGCCTCTGCATAGATTAGAACCACAAACCTGTTGGCTAGTGGCCCAGCACTTAACCTTTGTGCCACCCAATGCAAACACAATGCACTGCCATGGAGTTGGATCCAACTCATAGTGACCCCTCCTTGGGTTTTTGAGGCAGTATCGCTACGGAAGTAGATTGCCCAACCTTCCGTCTGAGGAGTGGCTGGTGGGTTTGAACCACCAGCCTTCTGGTTAGCAGTCAAATGCCTATGCCACCAGAGCTCCCTTGTGTCACCCAGGCACCCGTAAAAAGTGATACATGGCATTAGAAATTCTTGTTGCTTAATTATGCTCCTTGGTGATGACTTTTTTGGTATTTATGTTTAGTCATCATCTTAGCTAAATGATGACCCAAATTTTTTTTGTACTATGAATACTTTGAGAATAATTATTCCAATAAAGATGTTTCATAGCTGTCAAATGTTTATAGACTATCATTGTTTTCAAGGAGGATAAAATCGTAATTCTGTTACTTGTTTCTCATGCTTTCCAACCTAAAGACAATATTGGAATGCAGAGTCATACAAAACAATGGAATCAGAGTTACTACACTGAAAATGTGCCATCCTAAAAGTTTTTAGACTCTGGGGCATAGGTAGTTTGGTGTGTATTGCTACCACTTAATTTTGTTAGTCTAACAAAAGGGAACATGAAGATTAAATATACAGCTTTAACTGTTGACATAATAGCTCAACAGAGCACAAGAGGAGTATTCATGGCGCAATATTACAGAGAAGACGTGACTTGGAAAAACTATCCTGCTTTAAAACGCATTTCTTTGTAAATCATTCAGAACAGCCCCTAGAAATAGAGATTTGTATGTGTTGGAGTGTATTAATGTATGATTCCTTGTGTTAGAGATGTTATCAAGTGTTCAACCTGCCACGTTCTGTTTGCCCAAGGAAATAAAAGTCACTTCTCATCTTTTTTTTTTTTTTTGCTTTTAAAATGGAAACTTACTTTAAAATATAATTTATTTTGAAATACCATTTAATTATATTTCTTATTTGCAGTTTTATCTTCTGTCTTTATTTAGTTTTTCAAAGAAATACCTTTGAATTGTCAAGATAGGGAAAGGTCCTCATCTCTTCAGCATCCCTTTTTAGCCACTTCTGTTGTAGGCTTGCTTCCTGCCTTTCTGAAATTGCCATGGGCACATATTTGATTCTACTTAACCCATCTATAGGATGTGAGCAATTTTAGAATTCTCTTCATCGTATCCAGATAGTCTTTGTTTTCAGCAGCAGCAGTAAAGTTGTGGAATAATATTTAAAATAATCACTTTTAGAAGCAGATGACTTCCCCTTACTTGCCATTTCATTTTTATAAAATACGGATTCTTAAGTTTATAGTGCTTATCTAGTCCAGATAGCCTTTCTCCAAAATAAAACCTGTCTTGTCAGTGCTTACATTTAAGATTTTTGAAGTACATTATGTAGTATTTCACCATTCATTTGTCAGTGTGTCTTACTGTAGTGGCTTGCATATTGCTGATGCTGAAAGCCATGCCACCAGTATTTCACGTACCAGCAGGGTGGACAGGTTTCAGCAGAGCTTCTAGGCTAAAACAGACTGGGAAGAAAGGCCTAGTGATCTGCTTCTGAATCTTAGCTATTGGAAACCTCATGGACCACAGCAGAGCACTGTCTGACTCACTCGCTTTGGACACATCATCAGGAGGAATCAGACACTGGAGGAGTTCCTGTTTGGTGAAGTAGAGATCAACAGGGGTGAGGGAGTCCCTTCATGACAAGGACCAGCACAGTGGCTACAAGGATCGCCTAGAGCACACAGGTGCTTGTAAGGAGCAGGCAGCGTTACGTTCTGTTGTACACGGGATTGCTGCAAGTCAAGAGTTGACTCCACAACAGCTAACAGCGATACTGTTAGATTGTGTGTTACCAAAGACATTCTGGTCTTTTGAATGCTTCTGTTCCAGGAGTTGGAATGTGGAAGCGATGTAGAGTATCTGTGTTGGTTCAGATATTCACAGCAGCAAGAAGCCTGTGGCCACCATAGTGTTCTTTTTCCTGGAACAGCTTCTTAGGAGGTTGTGTCTATAACTGACTGCACTAGGTTCCTGCTGCCTTGCATTTGCAGCTCCTGTCCATTTATAGAAGCTGACCCTCCTGCCCTCTTGTCTATTTGTTTTTTGATACCATAATCAGTTTCTGCTATTTGTAGCCCAAAGCCCTGATTGATACACTATCCTTCTAGAACTTTTTCTGGACATGTCCATCTATACATACATGAATACATTTTCTTTTCTGTAATGAGAGCATGTTATACCACCTGTCCTTTAATAGTAAAACCTCATCCAGTGATTAATTTCTCCTGATGAGTCTGTTACCATGACAGAATCATGTAACAATTTTAGGATTTTAAACCTTTTCCTGAGTATGAAAAATTACTTCCTCTGCATGAGATTTTCTATTAGATCTTAGCTTAATCAGCTAAGTGAGGTTTGCTTTTCTTCACCCATCCTTGATACAGCACTTTGACAGATTTTTTTGAGCCTTCCAGTGGTTTGAAAAATGCGATATTCTCACTTGTTGGACTTAGTCACAAACTTGTATAAAAAATAAATCCATAGAAATTACAGCATGAGGACTGAAGATATTTAGAGATTATTTTATAGTAGTAGTTCCTAATCTTTTGGGGGTCATTCATTATTCTGGGAATGTGATGAAAGTGATAGACTCTCTCAAATAAATATACTGGTACCTATCTATTATGTAATAAATTTTCCTCAATTTATTAGTAGCTTAAAACTGCAAACTTTATTATCTCATTTTATATAGATCAGGAATTTAGGAATAGCTTAGCTGGGTGGTTCTTTGTTGCTCATAAGATTGCAGTCAAGACATTGGCCTGGGCTACAGTCAACTAAAGGCTTCACTGAATCTGGAGGATTCACTTTTAAGATAGCTCACTCATACAGCTATTGGTGGGAGGCCTCAGTTCCTTGCTATGTGGACCTCTCCATAAGGCTGCTTGAGTGTCCTTAGGACATGGCAGCTGGCTTCCCCCAGAGAGAATGATCCAAGAAAGAGTAAGGAGGAAGCCAAAATGCCTTTTATTACCTAGCCTCAGAAGTAACACCATCACTTCTGTCACTTTCTATTTATTATAAATGAGTCACTAAGCCCAGCTCACTCAAGAAAGGAGAATTAAACTCTGCCTTTGAAGGGAAGTGTTTCAAAGAATTTGTGGGCATATTTTTAAAACACCACATGCACATACACCTCTACTTCCAGTTTGCATCAGAGTTAAGTGTGTTTGTGGATTTTTTAAATTCATGCGTAGACAAGGAAAGAATTAGGATTTTGTGTTGAGTTGGTTACTCTTCATACTAAAGGTCAAAAAAGTCTTCTGAATACTTCTAGATGAATTGTCTAACATTCAGTATTTTTCTATTAAACATTGCTCCTATTTTATCTTTTTTTCTGCATTGGAGTGAGAGTAGTCTTTTTGAAACATGAACTAAGGTTGCCTCCTTGCTTTTATGAAATATCACTTCAATGGTATCCACTACACAAAAGATAAAGTTCAAAATCCTTACCCTGACAGAAGTAGGACGGTCACATGTCCAGGTTTGCCTGAGAATGCCCAAGTTTGTACCTATTGTCCCAGCATAATTATTAGTAACACCCTTCTTGACTCTCAAAGGTGCCTGTTTCAGATGAAAGAAAACTAACGTCATTTAATGACAAGAGATTTACTAATGACAAATTGAAGAGGAATGGTATCACATTTATCATTAAAAAGAACTTTTCAATATCCTGATGTGCAATGCTGTCAGTGGTAGGATAATAGCCATACATGTACAACGAAAATGTGTTAATATGACCATCATTCAAATTTATGTACCAACCACTAATGTCAAATATGAAAAATTGAAGATTTTTAGCAACTTCTGGTTGGAAATTAATCAAACATGCAATTAAGATACATTGATAATAACTGGTCATTGGAAAGCAAAAGTTGGAAACAAGAAGGATTGGTAATTGGAAAATATAGTCTCAATGATAGAAACTACATTGGAGATTACAAGACCAATGACCTATTTATTGAAAATACCTTTTTCCACAACATGAAAGGTGACTATACTTGTGGACCTCATGTATATACAAGAACAATATGAATGATGATGATGAAATATACAAGAAGCAAAGTGACTATATCTGTGAAAAGAAATGATGGAGAAGCTCATATCATCAGTCAGAACAAGGACGGGCTGACTGTAGAACATACCATCAACTGCTCTTATGTAAGTTCCAGTTGAAGTTGAAGAAAATTGAAACAAGTGCAGAAGAACCAAAATATGACCTTGAGTATATTCCACCTGAATTTAGAGACCATCTCAAGAATAGATTTGACACATTGAACACCAATGACCAAAGACCAAACAAGTTGTGGGATGGCATCAAGAACATCATATATGAAAAAAGCAAAAGGTCATTAAAAAGACAGGGAAGAAAGAAAGACCAAAAGGGATGTAATAAAAAGATTCTGAAACTTGCTTTTGAACACAGAGTAGCTAAAGTGAAAGGGAGAAATGATGAAGTAAAAGAGTGGAAGAATCCTTTGTACAAGGATTGTACAAAGACCTGGAGTTTCTTTTAGAAAACCAAAAGGGAAGAACTTGCTCAGGATTTCTCAAGCTGAAAGAACTGAGGGAAAAAAAAAAAAAAAAAATCAAGCCTCAAGTTAGAATACTGAAGGATTCTATGGGCAAAATACTGAACAATGAAGGAAGCATCAAAAGATGAAAGGAATATGCAAAGTCATCGTACCAAAAAGAATTGGTTGACATTCAGCCATTTCATGAGGAAACATGATAAAGAACCAGTGGTACTGATGGAAGAACTCCAAGCTGTACTGAAGGCATTTGACAAAAGACAATGATCTACACTCAGCTATCAATGCCAACCACTCAGGAAGGGATCAGAACTGGAAATCGTGGATAGAGTGGGGGGAAAAATGTGGAACAAAATTCAAAAATGACCAGTATTACTGGCCGATAGAGTCTGGTGGAACCCCCACTATGGCCCTGGGATACCCTTCGGGCCTAGGATTGGACTCACTCCCAAGGATTGGCTCTCAGCCCAACAGCAGAAAGACTTATATGCAGAACACCCACCCCAGGACAATGCACCAACCTACTCTAGGGAGATACACCCCTTGGAGCAATGAGCCCTGGGGCACCAGACGGCAACATTCACATGGAGGGAAAGCTGGGCAGACAGGAGCGCATAGTTAAGAAGGGCACAGGGAGGGGGTAGTCATAGGGATGGGAGGGGAGGAGAGTGCGTTATGGTTGGGGATGGTAATCGGGGCATGAAATCAAATGTACATGAACTGTTGAATGTAAAACAAATTTTGCTCTGTAAATTTGCACCCAAAGCACACACACACACACAAAAGACATAGCCAAAAAAAAAAAAAAAAGGATCTAGGAATTGATGGAATATCTGTTGAGATGAACACCAAATGGATGCAACTCTAGAAGTGCTCACTTGACTATACCAAGAAATTGGAAGACAGCTACCTGGCCAACTGACTGGAAGAGATCCATATTTGTGCCCATTCCAAGGAAAGATGACCCAACAGAATGTGGAAATTATTGAACATTATCATCAATATCACATGCAAGTAAATTTTTGCTGAAATAATTAAAAAGTGGTAGCAACAGTTCATAGACCAGGAACTGACAAAAATTGAAGCTGGATTCAGAAGAAGATGTGGAACAAGAAATAACATTGTTGATGTTAAGTGGATCTTGGCTGAAAGCAGAGAATGCTAAAAAGATGGTTACTTGTGTTTCATTGACTACGTAAAGGCATTTGACTGTGTGGATCCTAACAAATAATGGTTAACATTGTGAAGAATGGGAATTTCAGAACATTTAACTGTGCTCATGAGAAACCTGTATATGGACCAAGAGGCAATAGTTCGAACAGAACTAGGGCATAGTGAATGGTTTCAGAAAAGGTGTGAGTCAGGGTCGCATCCTTTCACCATATTTGTTCAATCTGTATACTAAGCAAATAATCCGAGAAGCTGTACTATATGAAGAAGAACATGGCATCAGGATTAGAGACAGACTCACTAACAACCTGCAATATGAAGATAACACAACCTTACATGCTGAAAGTCAAGAGGACTTGAAGCACTTACGATGAAGATCAAGAACTACAGCCTTCAGTATGGATTATACCTCAAAGAAAATAAAAATCCTCACAACTGGACCAACAAGAAACATCATGATAATGGAGAAAAGATTGAAGTTAAGGATTTCATTTTACTTGGATGAATGCTTATGGAAGAAGCAGCACTCAAGAAATCCCATGATGCATTGGGCAAATCTGCTGCAAAAGACCTTTTGAAAGAGTTTAAGAACAAAGACGTCCCTCTGAAGACTAAGATACACTTGACCCAAGTAGTGGTATTTTCAGTCACCTCATATATATGTGAGAGCTGGATAATGAATAAGGAAGAATGCAGAAGAATTGATGCTTGGAATTATGGTGTTGGTGAAGAATACACCATGGTCTGCCAGAAGAATGCACAAATCTGTCTTGGAAGAAGTACAGCCAGAATGCTCCTTAGAAGTGTCAATGTGAGGCTTCATCTTTTGTACTTTGGTCGTGTTATCAGAGGAACCAGTTCCTGGAGAAGGGCATCATGCTTGATAAAGTGCAGGGTCTGCAAAAAAAGCAAAGATCTTCAATGAGATGGATTAACCCAGTAGCTGCAACAATGGCCTTGAACAAGTAACGACTGTGAGGATGGTGCAGGACCAACGTTTCATTCTGTTGTACATAGTCATATGAGTCCGAATTGACTCAACGGCACCTAACAGCAGCAGCAACAACAACAACATATAACAATTAAATGCTACGTGTGGTCCAGGATTGACTCCAGAGCCAATATATAAATACATATGTATGTGTATACACACACACACACACATACTATAAACAACATAATTGGGGCAACTGACCAAGTTATGTTTGTAATGTGGATTAGAATTTTATTAATGTTATATTTGCTGATTTGATTATTATATTGTGTTTACATAAGATAATTTCTTTGTTTTCAGGAAATACCTTGAATTGTTTAGGTGTGAAGGGACATGGTGTCTTCAACTTACTCAAATGATTCAGAAAAAATAACATTCATCTACATATAAATATACGGAGAAAGAATAGTGAAGGAAATGGAGCAAAATGTAAACAATTAGTGAATGTAAGTGCTCCAGTATAGATATTCATTATATGGTCGTCCTACCTATAAAGCCCTGCGTGGTCTGGGTCAGCTTGGGCCTCTGGTCTCTCCTGTTAGGCTTTGGTCTCTATGCTTCAGCCATTCTGTCCTTTAATTCATTGCACTGTGCTCCTTCTTGACACACGCATATACTTACCCACTGCCTGGCTTCTTTTCCTGTGTAACCTAGTTAACTCCTTGTCAGCCTTCAAAACTCAGCTCAACTAGCAATTCCATGGGGAAGCTTTCTGTAACTCCCCAGACAAGATCAGAGCTTAGTGTTATAGACAGATACTTCTAGCATCTTGTGCCATATGCCCTTCCTTCATTTAAAAAAAAATATTTATTTTTTATTGTTGTTGAAAACATACACAGCGAAATACACACCAGTTCAACAATTTCTCCACGTACAAGTCAGTGACATTGATTACATTCAAGTTGTGCGACCATTCTCACCCTCCTTTTCTGAATTGTTCTTCTCCCATTATCATAAACTCACTGTCCCCTAAGCTTCCTATCTAACTTTTAGAGATGTATAGCTCTCATTCTTGATCAGATGTGTTGAGAACACTAACTTGATGCCAGGCACTTTGCTAGATACTAAAGATAACAAGGTAAGCAAAACAGATACGGTCCTTGTCTTTACAGAGTTTACAGGCTAGTAGGAGAGACAGACATAATCATTGTAAAATTACAAAAGTGAGAAGGGATACCAAGAGAGGGTGCACGCTGCTATGAGGCCATAAGATACTTGACCTGACCACAGAGGTCAAGGAAGACTTCCTTGGAGAAGTGAAAGTAGCAGTAAACCAGGTGAAGATGCTGGGAGAATAGTTTCCAGGAAGAGAGAAAAGCATGTGCCAAGACCCTGGAGCCAGAGAGAGCAAGGCAAGGAGGAAGGGATCCAAAGAACCGCTAGTGTACTGGGAGTGTGTAACAAGGTGTGACCACAAGCTGGGGCCACACTACCAGGAATTTGTAAGAGGTTATGTCTTTAGCCTGAGAGTAACAGAAAATTAAATCCTTAAAACACTTCTTATAGAGGAGAGATGGAAAGTTAACTCGGACAAATAATTGAATTTCTGTGCCTCAGTTTTCTTACCTGAAAAAGGAGATAATGATAGTAGTAACTCCATAGATTTGTTGTTGAGGGTTAAATGAGTCAATATTTGTAGAACATTTAGAGTAGTGCCTGATAACATATTAAATGCTATTCAAATCTTTCTTAAATGGGTATCTAGGTTCAAACCCACCAGCCACTCCTCGGAAGGAAGGTTGGGCAATCCTACTTCCGTAGTGATACTGCCTCGGAAACCCAAGGAGGGGTCGCTATGAGTCGGGGCCGACTCGATGGCACATAACAACAACAACAACAACAACAACAGGTTGTTGCTAGTCTTCTGCTGCTATAAACAGTACTGTACACAGTAAGATCCTAGAACTTGCATATGTGTATGGATAAGGTGGCACAGTGGTAAGTGGCACAGTGGTTAAAGTGCTCAGCTGCTAGCCAAAAGGTTGCCTGTTTGAACCCACCAGCTGCTTCCGTAAAGATTTGCTGCCTTGGATTAGCAACCCAACGAAGGTTGCTAAGAGTCAGAATCACCTAGAATGCATTGAGTTTGGTTTATACACATATATACATATACTTACATTTGTACATATACACATACATGGACACATATAGATATACATATATGTATATGTGTGTATATATCTAGGAGCTCTGGTAACATAGTGCCTAAGGCACTTATACTGACACTTAAACTGCCTCGGATCCTACTTGACAGCAGTGCGTTTGGTTTTGGTTTTTGGTGTATTTATCTATGTCTATGTATGTGTATGGGAGCTCTGGTAGCGTAGTGCCTAAGGCACTTGAATGCTAACCAGAAGGCTGGACGTTCAAACCCATCAGCCACTCCTTAGAAGGAAGGTTGGGCAATCTACTTCAGTAGTGATGTTGTTGTTGTGGTTGTTTGCCATCGAGTCGGCCCCGACTCATAGGGACCCCTCCTTGGGTTTCCGAGGCAGTATCACTACGGAAGTAGGATTGCCCAACCTTCCTT
>NW_006921596.1:10599480-10601073 GCF_000298275.1 Orycteropus afer afer
TCGACGGCACATAACAACAACAACAACGATATATATATATATATATATATATATATATATATATATATATATATATATATAGTGTGTGTGTGTGTGTGTGTGTGTTGTTGTTAGGTGCCGTTGAGTCAGCTCTAATAGTGAGCGACCCTATGTTCAACAGAAAGAAACACTGCTTGGTCATGCGCCATCCTTGCTATACTTGAGCCCATCGTTGCAGCCACTGTGTTAATCCATCTTGTTGAGGGCCTCCCCTTTTTGAATGACCCTCTGTTTTACCAAGCATGATATCCTTCTCCAGGGAATTGTCCCTTCTGATAACATGACCCAAGTAGATGAGATGAAGTCTGGCTGTTCTCACTTCAAGGAGCGTTCTGGCTGCACTTCTCCCAGGACAGATTTGTTTGTCCTTCTGGCAGTTCATGGTATTTTCAGTATTCTTCACCAACATCACAACTCAAAAGCATCAACTCCTCTTCAATCCTTCTTATTTGTTGTGCAACTTTCACATGCATATAGGCTATTGCAAATACCATGACTTGGGTTAGGCACACCTTAGTCTTGAAAGTGATATCTTTGCTCTTTAACACTTTAAAGAGATCTTTTGCAGCAGATTTGCCCAGTGCAGTGCAACATCTGAGTTCTTGACTGTTGGCTCCATGGGTGTTGATTGTGGATCCAAGTAATATGAAATCTTTGACCATTTCAATCTTTTCTCCATTTATCTTGCTGTTGTTTATTGGTCCAGTCATGAGGATTTTTTTTCGTTATGTTGAGATGTAATCCATATTGAAGGCAGTAGTCTTTGATCTTCATCAGTAAGTACATCAAGTCACCTTCACTTTCAGCAAGCACAGTTGTGTCACTTGCATATCACAGGTTGTTAATGAGTCTTCTTCCAATCCTGATGCTACATTCTTCTTCATATAATCCACTTCTAGAATTATATGCTCAGCATACAGATTGAATAAGCATAATGAAAGGATACAACCCTGATGCACACCCTTCTTCATTTTAAACCATGCAGTATCCCCTTATTCTGTTTGAATGACAGCCTCCTGGACTATGTACATGTTCCTCATGAGCACAATTAAGTGTCCTAGAATTCCCATTCTTTGCAATGTTATCCATAATTTGTAATGATCCATGCTGTCGAATGGTGTCTCTTAATATAATATTTAATATATAATGTTTAATTGTGATCTGAGTGAAAGTTTACAGAGCAAATTGGTTTTCCATCCAACTGTTCATACACATTTTGTTTTGTGACATTGAACACAGTCCCCAAATGTAACAGCACTCTTCCCACTTCCTCCCTGGGCTTACATTTCCCTTCATCCTTTCCTATCCCTTCCTGTCTTCTGAGCTTTATCCCTAGGCAAATGCTGGTTGATTTTTCTAAGGAGTGGGTACCTGTAATTGTTCGCCCCATAGGCCTGCCTATTGTTTGACTGAAAGTTCACCATAACGGAGTGGCAGGGGGAATTAATGGAATAGATAGGACAAAAATTAACCTCCAAAGACTTTGTTCTACTTTACATTTCCACAGAAAGTGAATAAGTCTTGTTTCTCTCATACCATCCCCAGCACTGGATA
>NW_006921596.1:10602628-10608604 GCF_000298275.1 Orycteropus afer afer
AAATGGTATTTGTATTTCCAACTTTTGAAGGAATCGCCATACTGCTTTCCACAATGGTTGTACCATTTTACAGTCCCACCAGCAGCGTATGAGAGTGTTTTGGGGACTTTTAATGAGTTGACCCTTCATCCTTTGTCTCCTTCCACGGAAACCCTTTGGTGGTGTTACTTGATAATTTGTCCAGTTCCCCATGGATATTTCAAGTAACCTTCTATTCTCTTCCCTTGCTTTGCTTCTTCCATATATCATGGGTTGAAATGGCTACAAAAGAATGTAAAGTGAAGAGACCATCATTTTTGGCTCTCTCATATTTAGCAGTAAGGTATTCATATCACAATGGTTTAGAAAAATTAGCTACAGATCACATCATTTTATAAATAAACATAAGACCCACTGGAGTCAAATTTTCCCCACTGCCTGCCTTGTCATGGTGTGAAATATATTTGAACAGTTTTACAGCAGGCATGGCTATTACATGTGTTTGCCTCACAGAAATACATGAGAGGATGTTCATTTTTATATTCTTTAAAATGTGTTTAGCTATTCTTTTATTATTATTATTTATTTTTTGCAGTGATCCCTCTCCTCCCTTTCCACCCCATAACAACAAAGAAAATTTCCTTGACTTTTTACAATAATGAACTAATACAATATTTGTCCTTTTGTGATTGACTTATTTCATTCAGCATAATGTCCTCCAAGTTGGTTACATAGGCTAGTTTCAAAACACATCAGAGGCTACAAACCTGAAACTGTTTCACTAGCCACAGGATACTCAGGATGCTACACTTGGTAGGCTTGCTTGTAAATGATAATCCTGGCAGCTTCTATCTCTGCACCTGCTGTGTGGCCTTCCAGAGCTGTATGCTGTGTTTGCTGACTCCATTTTCCTTGCTGTGTAATGGGTTCTGGCCATTCACCCTCACTTGGCTTTATCATCTCAGCCAAACAAATATAGAAATTGCCTTTTTCCTGTTATTTTGGTCACTTTTCAGAGACTATTATTAGACCATCCCAAGAGTCCTGCATAACTTATAACATGTATTATTCAAATTATTCTAAAATGAAATGTCTGGTAATCTGATTGCCAAACAACCATAAATAAGGCTTCCCATCCTTTCTTTGACATTTTACTTTAGAATTAGCCCTGTGGCTTGACTTATACCTGTCTGGAAACAAAATTGGCCTTTCTGTTTATTTGTGACACAGTCAGGGCACGATCTGTAACTTCAAAAGATGTTTAATTCAATCTGTAGCTATTCTGGTACAGATGCTCACAGAAAGAATCCTGGGGTGGGGGATATCAGAGTGGAAGCGAAAGCTAGAGAGGAGGGCAGAGCACTGAGTCAAACTGAAGAAGGGATCTCATTTTGGAAACTCTTAGCATTTCAAGTCAGTGGGGCTATTTTGTTTTGGTGAGTGCATGCATGGTTTTAAAGCAATTGAGAAGTAAATAGGTGAACTCAATAGGCCTGGGCTGCTCAAATGCTCCATATTCGCAAAGTCATCAGGATTGGCTCTTGGTCTGGCTCCTAGGAATGGGCTTCTGAGTCCTTGCAGGATCCTGCTTGATAGGAACATCTTTGTATACCACAGGTTTGGGGCCAGATAGTTCATGGTAACAATGTGATTTATAGTGAACATCTATTTTTTGTATGTCTGGGCACTGGGCCACAATATATCAGTTTAACCTCTGGGGGCTGGTAACTGAGTAGCTAAGTCAGTCACATGGGTACTGCATGCCTCTGTGGCTTACCCCAATAAAATCTTGGACACCAAGGCTCAGGTAAATTCCCTGGATTGGCAAGACTTCACACGTGCTGGCACACATCATTGCTGGGCGAGTTAAGTGCTGACTGTGTGCCTCCACTGGGAGAGGAGAGTTGGAAGTTTGTGCCTGGTTTCTTCTGGACTCTGTCTACTCCATGCACCTTTTTCCTTTGCTGATTTTAATCTGCATCCTTTCATTGTAATAAATGGTAACACCTGTGAGCAAAACAGCTTTTCTGGGGCCTGTGAGTCCTTTTAGTGAATCATTGAACATGAGATGGTCTTAGGGACCTCCAACACAGTAATCCATTGATAGTGTTAAAAAAAAAAAAAAGTTCAAAAGGGTATAAAGTGAAATGAAATTCTCCCTCCTTCATGGATTCCTGACTCCCAAGTTTGCCTCACCAGACTTCTGTTAGTTTCTTACATACATTTCCAGAAATATCATATGTTTATGCAGATAAACATATAGTCTCCCCTGCCCCATCACATGCACACATACACACACTCACACACAACTGGTAGCACTGTTGTCCACTTTGCTTATTTTGTTTTTCATAACAAACATATTTATATGACATATGAATTCAAAACATTTGCAGTCAATAAATGTTTATTGAGCACCTAGTATATGGTGCACCCTGTTTGCGATAGTTGGAGCTGTGTGTTAACTTGGCTGGACCACAATTCTGGGTGATTTAAGCAGTTGTGATGTGGGTTATTCCCATGATGGGATTGGATGTATACGTTTTGAGCAGCCAATCCACTGAAAGGGAGTCTCCCTAGGGGTGTGGCCTGCTTCCAATATATTTATGGACATCCTGAGAAAAGAGACACTCTTCTGTGGATCACGATCCTGTTGTGCTTCCTACAACTGTGCATGAGTGAACAATCCACCACTCAGCTGGAGATCTGGGATTCATCATTCATCAGAGTCAACAGCCAGTACTGCCTGCCAACCTCAAGCTTGTCAGCCCCTGCAGCTGTGTGAGTTGGAAAAAGCTCCAGCTTGATGTTTGATCCAAGAACGTGGGACTTGCCAGCTTCTATAAGTGTGTGAGTCATTTTCCTAAGATGAATTTCTCTTTCTCTATATGTATATATAAGCTTTACTGGTTTTGCTCCTCTAGAGAACCCAGCCTAACACAATGTTTTAAGCATTAGAGATAAGACAATGAGCAAATGACACTAGATTTCTATTGCTGTGTAACAAATTAGTGCAAACTTAGCAGCTTAGAACAACAGACATTTATTATCTCACTTTTCTGTGGGTCAAGAGTCTGGGCACTGCTTAACTGAGTTCTTTTGTTTCAGGTTCCTACCATGTTGCAATCAAGGTGGCAACAGGACTGTGTTCTCATCTGAAGGCTCAACTGGAAAAGAATCTTCTACCAAGCTCATGCTGGTTTCCTTTGATTGTGGGACTGTGTCATGGATTGAATTGTGTCTCCAGAAAATATGTGTCAACTTGTCTAGGCCATGATTTTCAGTGGTTTGGCAGTTATGTATTGATGTAATCATCCCCCAGGATGTGATCTGATGTGATCAGCCTGTCACTTGTAAGGGGATTAGGGTGGGATGCATCACCCTTCCGCAGGCCACAGCCCTGATCTGATGTAAGGGGAGTTTCACCTTTTATCTTACAAGAGATAAAAGGAGAGAAAAGCAAGCTGAGAGGAGGGACCTCCTACCACTAAGGAAAAAGAGAGGGCAGTGGAGCACATCCTTTGGACGCAGGGTCCCTGTGCTGAGAACTTACTAGACCCAGGGGAAGACTCATGCCAAGACACATGGAGATTTCTAAGAACCCTGCACCACAGATGCTGAAAGGAGACAGGCCTTCCCCCAGAGCTGGCCCTTTAATTCAGACTTCTAGCCTCCTAATCTGTGGAAGAAAACGTTTCTGCTTGTTAAAGCGGTCCACTTGTAGCATTTCTGTTATAGCAACACTAGATAACTAAGACAGACTGAGAACTTCAGTTTTTTACTGGCTGTTGGTCAGAGGCCCTCAGTTTCTAGAATCTGACCATAGGCAGCTTACAACATGGCCACTTTCTTCTTCAAGACCAGCAGTACATTGAGAATAAGCTGGCTACCAAGGTGGAGTCTTATGTCCAAAACCAAACTCACTGCTGTCAAGTCGGATCTGACTCATAGCTACCTCTCCTTGGGTTTCCAAGGCAGTATCACTATGGAAGTACATTGCCCAATCTTCCTTCCAAGGAGTGGCTGGTGGGTCTGAACCGCCAGCCTTCTGGTTAGCAGTCAAATGCCTTAGGCACCATGACACCAGAGCTCCCGGAGTCTTACACAGTGCAACATAATCACGGGAGTGATATCACATCCTCTTTGGCATATTCTATTGGTTAGAAGCAATTCTCTTGTTCCCTCTGCACTCAGAAGGAGAGAATTGCACAAAGTAATTTGTGTGTGTGTGTGTGTGGGGGGGGTTATCTTAGAATCTCTGCCACAGGAACCAAGTCTCTGCTCTCATAGCGCTTACATTGTAGAGGGAGGACCCAGACAACAAACAAATACACAACTGTATGTTGGGTGTTGGCAAGAAGTGCTAAAGCAGAACAGTAATCAGAATGCACGGGACAGAGGGAAGAAATGTTGCAGAAGAGGGTAGTCAGAGAATGCCTCCTTCTGGGGAGGGGCTGGTGTAGCAACATTTGAGCAGAGACCTGAAAGACATGAGGGAATGAGCCGCACACATAACTGGGAGAAATTTGAGAAAGTGCACAGGCCCTGACTTGTGATCATGCTGCAGAGTTCTGGCACAGTGAGGAGACCAGAGTGGCCGGAGCAGAGTGATCAGGTAGTGGGACACAGGGCCAGTGACGAAGTGAGGTCCGATCGACAGGGCCTTTTGGATGTGGTGAGGATGGCTGAGTGAGAGGTAGAGCCATTGGAAATTGTAGCACAGAGGAGAAACATTAACTTACCTTTACAGAGGATCACTGTGTTCCTGGGGTGAGACTAGACTCATGACTAGTCAGTATGAGCGGAAGCTGGGAGACCAGTCAGCAGGCTGTTTTAACAATCCTGGCAAGAAACAAGGGTGGTTTGGATGGAAGTTGTGCTGGTGTGTTTCCTGGAAGTAGGTGGCTATAGTGTAACAGTAGAGCCTGCAGCATTTGATGCATACCACAAAACCAAACCAAACTCACTGCCATTGAGTCGGATCCGACTATTAGTGACCCCTCTTTGGGTTTCCAAGGCAGGACTCGGAAGGAAGGTTGGGCAATCCTACTTCCGTAGTGATACTGCCTCGGAAACCCAAGGAGGGGTCACTATGAGTTGGGGCCGACTCGATGGCACATAACAACAACAACAACAACATCTCTATGGAAGTAGATTGCTCAATGTTCCTTCTGAGGAGTGGCTGGTGGGTTTCAACCATCAGCCTTCTGGTTAGCAGTTAAATGCCTTAGGCACTTTGCCACCAGAGCTCCTATTTGATGCATGGTTGGAGGGAAGAGAGACATTCATAGTGCTATCAAAGATTTAGGCATGAGTTACATGAAGAATGGAGTCACCACTTGCTGAGATGTGGAAGTCAGTGAGAGGAATGGGTTTTGACAGGAAAAAGATCTAGAGTTTGATTTTATTATATATGTTGAGGAGAGTAATAGAGTCAAATTTGGATTTTGAAAACTGACCCTAAGTGGTGTGAGGAGGCTAGATCGGAGGGGTTAAAGTATGGACACTGGCAGCCTAACATTTGGACACATCTTGTGGTAGCTTAGGCAAGAGTGCTGGGCTGAATCAGAAGGCAGTGAATGGGTGTAAGATGTATTCTGGAAGTAAAACAGAAAAGATAAGGTGATTGCTTGAATATAGGAGGAACGGTTTTGTTGGGGGAAGGCCTTAGTTATCTACTAGGCTAAAGGCTAATGGTGTCTCTCAAAAGGAAACAAGAATAATAGCAACATCAGAGTCTCTGCATTGGTTTGGGAAATTCTCTCATGGCCAAGTAACTCTTTGGGGAGGAAGCTTGCATTGCATTTCAAGTTATATAGGTTCTGGCAATATAACATTCTGGAGGGAGCCTTTAACATTTGGTAAGAACCTCTGTCTTTAGAGGAGTCCCTGGGTGGTGCGAATCGTTAATGAGCTTGCTGCTAACTGAAAAGTTGGCGGTTGGAGTCTACCAGAGGCACCTTGAAGGAATGGCTCAGTGATCTTCTGAAAAACCAGCCA
>NW_006921596.1:10615522-10627314 GCF_000298275.1 Orycteropus afer afer
GGAGCACAGTTCTACTCTGACACGCACGGGGTCACCATGAGTCAGAGTCAACTCCATAGTTAACTGATCGGTTTGTCTTTAGAAATAATTTCCGTGATTGATCTGTTTCATAGCAGCTGAGAGGAAACAGTTGGATGTAAGCACCTTCTAAAACACCATCTTCCCTGGTGGCTCCCTGGCAGTGATGAAATAAGTAGAAATGATAAAATGTGCAGCATTATTTGAGTGTTGGGTCTTTGCTGGGTTTCTAGGCTTTGTCTTCAAAGAGTGGCTGCCCAGGGACCATCCCCGCTTTGCATGCCCCTGACCAAAGGTGCTCCTTTTCTTATGAATAGCAAAGATGGTAGGAAAGAGCTGCTTTACTGGACTTGGGGAAACCTGCATCTGAAAAATGGACAGACATCTTAAAGATTGGTCAAAAAGATAGGAAAATGCTCTGATCCGGCAATGGTTTTTCACTGTCATTAGGCGGGCACTCAAGGCTCCATGGGGACTTGAGCTCCCACCATGGTCAAGTTCTATCTAGACACCACTCAAAAACAGATGATCAAGAAAAGGCAAATGTAATGAGACAGAAAGTAGATTACTGGTTGCCCGGGGCTTGGTTGGGAAAAGGGATTGACTACAAATGGGCCTTAAAGACCTTTCTGGGGTGATGGAAATGTTCTAAAATTGGATTGTGGTGATGGTTACACAACTTTGTAAATTTAATTAAAATCATTGAATTGTACACTTAAAGCAGATAAACTTTATAATAAGTAAATTATATCTCAATAAAGATCTTCACACACACACACACATGCACACACACAATCAAAGATCCCAGAATGGCACACAATCTGATTAATTTTGTTCCTAGAACAGTAGGAATGAAAGAAGTCTTGGCTCTCCTAAACAAGATACAGGCCTCTGTATTGTCTATTTTGAAAGCTCCTTGAAAAGTATTCCCCTACTTTGAATACACTTTGTATTCATGTTGTTGTTGTTAGACTGTTAGGTGCTGTCAAGTTGGTTTCAACTTGTAGGGGCCCCGTGTACAAGAGAATGAAACACTACCCAGTCCTTTGCCACTGTTCTGGTTCCTTAGTGCTGCTCTGACAGGAATATACTACAGATGGGATGCTGTAACAAATAGGAATTTATTCTACAGTTTGGAGGCTTTAAGTCCAAGTTCAAAGTGCCAGGCTCTAGGGGCTGGGTGAAAGCTCCTCAACCTTGGGCTTTAGCTCTGCCTCCTGCTCCCAGCCCACTGAAACTGGAGGCTTTCCTTCACTCAGCTGCTGGCTGCTGAGGCTGACAAACCTAAGGTCAACAAGTAACAAGGCACAGTTCTGATATTACCAAGCCACACACCAGGCCATTAATTCAAGTCCATTAAAGTCCAAAGATAGGCAGAGCATGGCAGGCTGCTGAATAAGACTTGGTTACATGCAGGGTTCAAACGTGCCATAAGCTAGAGACCATTCCCAAAGCTGCTGCTTATATACGGGAAGCAGACCACATCCCTAAAGCAGCTACTCAGCTTCTAGTGGTAGATTCTACCATGGAGGTGATTGCCAGTCTTATCATGGGGAATAACTACAATCAGCTAACCAGCCACTCAACCAGGCCCAGGCAAGTTGGCACACAACCTTAACGACCACAGCCAGTTCACAGTCCTTGCTATATTTGAGCCCATTGGTGCAGCCACTGTGTCAATCCATCTCACTGAGGGTTTTCCTCTTTTTCATTGACCCTCTACTTTACCAAGCATGATGTCCTTCTTCAGGGACTGGTCCCACCTAACAACATGTTCAAAGTAAGCACAGAAAGTCTCACCATCCTCACTTATAAAGAACATTCTGAGTATAGCTTTGTTCGTACTTCTGATAGTCCATGATATATTCAACCAACACCATAATTCATATTGTATTCATGTTGGAGAAAAACAACATGGCACAATGGTGTATATTTTGTGCAAAAGGGGGAAAGTTTATAAATGGGGCCTATATCCAAGATTATGGGAGCTCTGGTAGCATAGTGGCTAAGACACTTGCCTGCTAACCAGACGGTTGGCGGTTCAAACCCACCAGCCACTCCTCGGAAGGAAGATTGGGCAATCCTACTTCCGTAGTGATACTGCCTCAGAAACCCAAGGAGGGGTCGCTATGAGTCGGGTTTGACTCGATGGCACATAACAACAACAACAACAACATCCAAGATTATTAGTACCTACAGAAGATGCTTCATAACCTAAACACTAGAGATACTGATGACTATGATTTTTATCCACAGTTCTTGGTAACTCCAGAGTGGAGTAATTTAATCACATACTGTCTAAGATTTAATAATAATGACAATTATTAATAATATAATGAAGTAGAATGTATGTGCATTTCCCCTTGTGTTTCATTTGCGCTAGTAAATAAATGAAAATATTTAAATTTGGCTGTCTCTTTTTTTTAAGTTGTATCATGTCAGCTTTATTTATTTGAACAAAGTACACAATTATCATATATTTTAGTAGATAGGCCATGCTTATTTCACATTTTTCAGATACGCTATATGCTTAGGAAAATATATTTGTCATTTAGTGTAATTCAGAAGAGAAAAGTTCCCTTTTCTACATCCCTGGCAGACAGTTATTGCCTATCTACAATTTTCCTATGTATCTCTAATTTCTGAACATTTCATGAAGTATGTGAGACACTGAAAGCTGCTGACAGAAGTTATCCCTTTCTCCTTGCAATTGTTCACCATGATATTTATAAATGCTTTTAATTAAGAAATCCTACTTCTTTAATACTGAGCAATTTAGAAAGGAGGTAGATAATTATAAAAAAAAAAAGTACACCACCCATCTTGACCAGGAAAAGAGATACAATGTAAAAGAATATGAGGACTAGTGTGATAGGATGCATATAAATACAAAAATGACAGTACAGAGATGGTGTTGGGAACAATTATTTTTCTAACTTTACCCCACCCCAACTTTCCTAATATTTCCACACTACAATGAATGAGAAGGTGGTGGTCATTTGTAAGAAGAACGTCATAATTGACAATGACTGCTGTTGTTGTTGTTACGTGCCATCAAGTTGGACCCGACTCATAGAGACCCCTCCTTGGGTTTCTGAGGCAGTATCACTACAGAAGTAGACTGCCCAACCTTCTTTCTGAGGAGTGGCTGGTGGGTTTGAACAGCAGCCTTCTGGTTAGCAGTCAAGTGCCTTAGGCACTATGCTACCAGAGCTCCTTTGACAATGACTAGTCCATTTTATATCTGGAATTCTTAGGACACATTTACTGGAAATTCACAATTACTAGATGGTAGCATATAGCTCTAAAACAGCAATGAGAGACAAAATTTATTGGGACGTTGGTGGATTTCTAGGAATTCAAAGGACTGGGTGTCACCAAAACTGGTTAGCTTCTGCAGGACCATCTCACAGGTGTTATTTGCACTGGTGAGTTCACCATGATGCAGGCTATTGCCATTAATCCAACAGGTCTACAACTTGAACTTGCCAGTGTACTAGAACTCATCTAACATCTGGAGGTGGAATTATACTGATTATATCATAAGACATTCCTTAATCAAAGACAGCAATACAAGCTATGTGTATCACCCAACCTTGCTTGCTGAAAATGAAGATGACTTCAAGCATTTACTGATGAAGATCAAAGACTAAAGCCTTAAGAATCATGATGTCTAGGTTCAGGATATCAGTAAAAGCAGAGGGGCATTCTCAGTGCACCTTATCACCTTCATTGGGTGGACCTTTCTACGAATGCACCAAAGAAATGAAGTCTTACTGCACTCCCTCAAAGATTGGTTTCAGGTAGAAGAAACATTCTACTATTTCTCTGGAGAAGGACGGTGTGACTGCAGGCCAGATGACATCAGAGTAACTGTGGGGCTGAGAGGGGTACTACCTCTGTTGGAGGTTTCAACAAGCATAATCCCACCACGGAGTGAGGAGGCAGCACTGCTTTGAAGGCTTGGCCTCCCACGTGTTTCCAGGAGGAAGCCTGGGTTTCCTGGAGGCACAGGGTTGGTCATTCGTAAGGATTATAAAATCAGAGCATCAGCTCTCTCTGGTGGGCCCGGACATGGGAGGGACTTGAGATGGCAGCCTTAAATTCTCCTGATTCTTGTGTACCTTTTTCTTCTCATTTTTCTGTTTAACTTTTCTCTGTAGGAAATTGGTGTTTCAATAAATCTTGCAAATTGAGACCATCAGCTTAACACTTTCTCCCTTTAATAGTAAGAATACTGAGACTGAAGAAGACATTAGATTGTGAAGGAAAATGTCTGGGTTTGTGATAGCTGTGTTTTTTACTCATCAATTTAATGCAGATAGGTCCCCCCAACATTTTATTGTGGTTCTGGTAGCATACCAAGGAGGGGTTGCTATGAGTCGGGTCCAACTTGACGGCACTAACAACAACAACAGTCATTGTCAAATACGACGTTCTTACAAATGACCACCACCTTCTCATTCATTATAGTGTGGAAATATTAGGAAAGTGGGGGTGGGGTAAAATTAGTTTACAGAGCAAATTTGTTTTCCACTGAACAATATGTACAATTCTGATAGTTTTAAAGAATGTCTGTTTATTTTTTTTTGTTTCAATACCAAAATGAAAAGGTTGAGTAATTTCTAAATTTCTAAAATTGATCACTGAAATTAGTGTGGTCTAGTTTTTTGGAATTCTCATTCTTTTCCTTGCTCTGTTTGAATGATTGCCTCTTGGTCTATGTACAGGTTCCTCATGAGCACAATTAAGTATTCTGGAATTCCCATTTTCTGCAATGTTATCCATAACTTGTTATGATCCACACAGGCAAATGCCTTTCTACAGTCAATAAGACAGAGGTAAACATCTTTCTGGTATTCTTAGCCAAGATCATCTGACATCAGCAATGACATCCCTCATTCTACATCCTCTTCTGAATCTAGCTTCAATTTCTGGCATTCCTCCATCTATGTACTGTTGCAACCATTTTTAGTTTATTTTTAGTAAAATTTTACTTGTTTTTGATATTAGTGATTTTTTTCCTGATAATCTCTGCATTCTGTTGGATCATCTTTATTTGGAATGGGCATAAATATGGATGTCTTCCAGTTGGTTGGCAGGTAGCTGTCTTCCAAATTTCTTGGCACAGATGACTGAGCATTTCCAGTGTTGCATTCATTTGTTGAAACATCTCAATGGGTATTCCATCATTTCCTGGAACCGTGTTTTTCACCAAGTCCTTCAGTGCTGCTTGGACTTTTTCCTTCAATACCATCAGTTCTTTATCATATGCTACCTACTGAAATGGCTGAATACCAGCCAATTTTTTTGTGGTACTGTGACTCTGTGTGTTCCTTCCATATTCTTTTGATGCTTCCTGCACCATTCAATATTTTGCCCATGGAATTATTTAATATTCTAATTCAAGGCTTAGATTTTCTTTCCTCTTTCAATTCTTTTAGCTTCAGAAATGCCAACAGTGTTCTTCTCTTTTGGTTTTCTAACTCCAAGTCTTCGCACATTTCTTTCCTGTTTTTTAAATTGTGCTTTGGGTGCAAATTTACAACACAGATTTGTTTTACTCTCTATAGTTCATGCACATTTGATTTCATGGCTCCAATTACAATCCCTAACCATAAAAGCTCTCCTCCCTTCTCCCTGCGACTAGGCCCTCCCTGTGCCCTTCTTATCTATGGATTCCTGTCTGTGCAGCTTTCCCTCTAGGTGAACACTGCCCCTCTGATGTCTCATGGCTGATTGATCTAAGGGGGTGCATCTCCTTAGGGCAGGTGTTCTGCATGTAGGTCTTTCTACCATTGGGCTGAGAGCCAATCCACAGAAGTGAGTCCATTTCCAGTCCCGAAGGATAACCTGGGGCCATAGTCACAGGAGTTCCACCAGTCTCTATCCTACCAGTAATTCTGGTCATTTTTGTGTTTTTGAATTTTGTTCCACATTTTTCCTCCCACTCTAACCAGGATCTCCTATTTTGATCCCTTTCCGAATTGATGGCATTGGTAGCCAGGCACAATCTAGTTCTTCTGGTATCAGGGTCGTGAAGGCTGAGGTCCTCGTGGTCCATCATATCTTTAGACTAATCATTTCCAAGTAACTTTGATTTTCTTCACTCTTTTTTGCTACAGATAAGAGGAGACCAATAGTTAAGTTGCATCTTAGGTGGCCACTTGAGACCTTTTAAGACTCCAGTCGCTACTCACCGAAGTAGGATGTAGAACAAGATTTTTATGTACTATTTTGGGAGCTCTGGTGGCATAGTGCCTAAGGCACTTGACTGCTAACCAGAAGGCTGGCAGTTCAAACTCACCAGCCACTCCTTGGAAGGAAGATTGGGCAATCTACTTCCATGGTGGTACTGGCTCAGAAACCCAAGGAGGGGTCGCTATGAGTCAGATCTGACTTGATGGCAGTGAGTTTAGTTTGGTTTTTATTTTGTGTGAATTGAGCATAATGTCCCCTGATACTATGGTCCCAAGTTCGCAGGCCCAGTGATTCTCTCCCTCAAGGTGTTTGGTTGTCTCTGAGAAGCTACTCCAACCGTGTCCTCTATTACTTCTATAATACATGTGGATAATTCTGTAGTACAAGTACATACGTAAGACCATCTTCAGCCAAATCTATCTTTGGTCTTGGGTATATTCCTGTTTGCCTCCCCTGACCTGATCTTCTCACCTGTCTATGCATTTACCCATAGCCTAGTGTTTGGTCTTTGCACATTTCTTTTTAATACTTTGTCTTCTTAAGCTGTCCTTTGAAATCTTCTGTTCAGTTCTTTTGCTTCATTGTTTCTTCCTCTTGTTTAGCTACTCTTATGTTCAAGAGTGGGAGCTCTGGTAGCATAGTGCCTAAGGCACTTGACTGTTAACCAGAAGACTGGCAGTTCAAACCCACCAGCCACTCCTCGGAAGGAAGTTGGGGCAATCTACTTCCATAGTGATATTGCCTCAGAAACCCAAAGAGGGGTCGCTATGAATCGGGTCCGACTCAACGGCACCTAACAACAACAACAACAACATGTTCAAGAGCAAGTTTCAGAGTTTCTTCTGACATCCATTTAGGTCTTTCCTTTCTTCCCTGTCTTTAAAATGAATTTTTGCTTTCTTCATGTATGATGTTCTTGATAGCAAACTACTATTTGTCTGGTCTTAGGTCACTGGTGTTTAATGCATCAAATCTATTCTTGAGGTGGTCTCTAAATTCAGGTGGGATATAATCAAAGTTACATTTTGGTTCTCATGGACTTATTTTAATTTTATTCAGTTTCAACTTGACCTTGCATATGAGCAACTGCTGGTCTGTTTAACAATTAGCTCCTGGCCTTGTTCTGATGATTTTGAGCTTTCTCTGTTGCCTCTTTCCACAGATAGAGTCAATTTGATTTCTGTGTATTCCATCTGGTGAGGTCCACATGTCTAGTTGCCATTTATATTGTTGAAAAAAGGTATTTGCAATGAAGAAGTCATCGATCTTACAAAATTCTATCATGAAATCTCCGACATCGTTTCTATCACAAAGGCCATATTTCCCAGCTATGAAGTTTCTAACTTTCGCATTCCTGCCCACTGTCACTGAGTCGATTCTGGCTCACAGCGACTATATAGGAGAAAGTAGCATTGCCCCATAGGTTCCCAAGTCTGTAAATCTTCATGGAAGCAAACTGACTCATCTTTCTTCTGTGCAGGTGGGTTTGAAGTGCCAGCCTTCTGGTAGGCAACCAAATGACTTAACCACAGAGCCATCAAAGCTCCTTTCCACAGTCCAATCACCTGTAATTATCAATCCATCTTGATTGCAGGTTTGATCAATTTTAGATTGCAGAAGTTGGTAAAATCATCACTATCTTCATCTTTGGCTTCAGTGGCTGGTATGTAAATCTGAATAGCAGTCCTATTAACTGGTCTTCCTTATATGTGTATGGATATTATCCTATCACTGACCACACTGTACTTCAGGATAGATTTTGAAATGACCTTTTTGATGATGAATGGGACACATTCTTCTTCAATTCGTCATTCCTGGCTAGTAGACCATATGACTGTCTGATTCACAACGGTCAATACCAGTCCATTTCAGCTCACTAATGCCTAGGATATTGATCTTTATGCATTCCATTTTATTTTTCACAACTTCCAATTTTCTTAGATTCATACTGTGTAATTCCATGTTCTTCTTATTAATGGCAGTTTGTAGCCATTTCTTCTTTGAGTCATGCCACATCAGCAAATGAAGGTTCTGAAAGCTTTACTCTATCCATGTCATTAAGGTTGACTAAAGTTTGAAGAGGAAGCTATTGCCCAGTGGTATCTTGAGTGCCTTTCAACCTGAGGGGCTCATCTTCTGGCACTATATCAGATAACGTTCCACTTCTATTCATAAGGTTATCAGTGGCTATTTTTTTTTACAAGTAGACTGTCATGTCCATCCTCCCATCTGCCTTGGTCTGGAAGTTCTGCTGAAACCTGGCCACCATGGGTGACTCAGCTTGTATTTGAAATACCAGTGGCATAGCTTCCAGGATCACAGCAACACACAGGCCACCACAGTATGACAAACTGACAGAGGAGTGGTTCTGATTAGTCCATCTAAAAATCGTATCTTGCTATATTATTTCAGTTTCCTTTCTAGGTCTTGATAACAATTATTGCTCTGACGTTATGTTTTCTTTGCCCACTGGAAAATAAGATCCATAATAGTAGAGACCTCATCAGTATTGTATCCCCAAGCATCTGGCTCAAGATGTATTTGTTGAATTAATCGAATGAATTGCATTTGACCTTAGATATTTACGTCTAAATCAGATGGTAAATTCATGGCAGGCAGCCACAAGTCCCTGCTCACTTATCTCCTCTAAAGCAATTAGCTCAGTTCTGTACAGATGATAGACATTCAACCAAGACTTATGGAACGCATGTCTTAAAAAAACATGGATATGTTACTGGGCAAACCAGTCAGTATTCTCTGTCAGTGAACATGAGCAATAAAGCCTGGCCTTTCAGCCACACTTTAGAGTTTACAAAGTACTTTTATGTATATTAAGCCATTTGAACATTTTGCTAATACTTTGTGTTGCTGTTGCTAATACTTTAGTAGTTCTTAAAACTTTGCCTGAAGAAATGATTACTCAATAGAGTGGGAGAACAATGTGGAACAAAATTCAAAATCATTTAAAAAAAAAAAAAAGGGACCAGATTTGGTGGTCTGATAGAGCCTGGTGGAACCCCTGAGACTATGGCCCCTAGCTTCCCTTTAGGTCTGGAATTGAACCCATTCCTGTGGCTTCCAGCCACACAAAAGACAGGTATATGAGCTGAATATTTATATTAGATAGATATACATTCCATGGAGAGATCAATCATGGGAGAATAGAAGGGCTGTGTATGCATAGGGAGAAAGCTCAGGGGGGCAGGAGTGCATGGGAGGGAAGGAAACAGGCAAGCAGTGACTGTGGGGAGGAAGTGGGAGGAGAGCTGTTGCATTGTGGGAGAGTACAGTCAATGTCATGAGACAAAGTGTACGTGAGCTGCTGTATGGAAAGTGAATTAACTCTGTAAACTTTCACCCAAATCACAATAAAATTAAAATATATAAAAAAGAAATGATCACTCAAATATAACAAATGTTAATTTCTGGCCTGTATATTGCTAATTTTGAATACCTTTTCTTTTTATCTTTTCCTCTTTGGTCTCACAGTATCTGTGGTATTTAATTTGTTCTTAGACATCTAAAGAAATACTTATTTTTGTTTTATTATTATTTTAAAAAATTGTGATTTAGGTGAACGGTTACAGAGCAAATTGGTTTTCCATTCAACAATCCATACACATTTGGTTTTGTGACATTTACTGCAATCCTCACATTACTTCCTCCCTGTGCCCACCCTTCATCCTTCCTTCCCATCCCCTCCTCCACCTTCTTTGCTCTCTTCTTGGGCAAACATTATCCTCTTCATTTTATATGCTTGATTGTGCTAATGAGTTCATACCCTCCTGATTATTACTGTTCACCTTATAGGCCTGTTTATCATTTGGCTGATAGTTAAGTCATGGGGCCCAAGTTCAGTTCCTAGCTTGAAGCGTGTCTAAGGGGCATAATCTCAGGGGTTCCACCAGTCCTTCTCAGAACAGCTAAGCCTGGACTTTTTTTTTTTTAATGATTTTTAAGTTTTGTTCCACATTTCCCCCCATCCTATCTGGGACCTCTAACTGTGATCCCTCTCAGAGTGGTCAGTATGGTAGTCTGAAGAAATATTTTAAAACACTAAATTATATCATTTATATGATGATATAACATGTATATGGACATAGATTTTTGGAGAAATGCTTAACAGAGTCTTCACAGTGGATATTTCTGGATGGTATGATCTTGAGGATTTCTACTTTTATTGGCTTTCCATTTTTTTGTATGACTAAGAAGAAACTGAAGGAGCTCTGGTAGCATAGTGCCTAAGGCACTTGACTGTTAACCAGAAGGCTGGCGGCTCAAACCCACCAGCCACTCCTCGGAAGGAAGATGGGGCAATCTACTTCCGTGGTGATACTGCCTCGGAAACCCAAGGAAGGGTTGCTATGAGTTGGGTCCGACTCGACGGCAGGTAACAACAACAATAATTTTCCTGGCTATGTGATTCTAAATACATAGCAAATTTCAGAGAAAACTCAACAACAAACAAATAGAATGAACCAAAATTCTGAAAGGTTTTTGTGTTTTCCATATCTATGGTAAGAAAAAAAGTAGAGAAATGAGTCCTTCTTGATGAAAAACTATTTATCATCATTTGCCAAAAAAAAAAAAAAAAAAAGCTTTCCACGGTATCTAGCTCCCAAAATAGAAGAACATAACTGGGCTTCAGGGACTTGTTCTGGCCTTTGGACCAACCTTAAAGTACACACGTGAAATGTGCTCGAATTTTTTCTTAATGATTTCAAATACTGAAAATGGGAAAGATATGCAAATAACTTAGGGGAAATCTCTACTGATGCCAACAATATGGTCCTCATTTTATGTTTAGGATTTATTTAAAGTTATTTCTTAACTATGGAGGGGTTTCAGAGGTGGCAGGTGCACCTTAAGGCAAGCAAAGCTCGCTTACAAGCTAAGCAGCTTGTGTGTGAGTGGTTCTGAATGTGCACCTGTGCGTCTGCGTGTGTACACTCATATGGGAACGAAGATGCACGTCCACCTAGAGAGGTGGTGGACGTAGGGTTCTCCAGCTAAGGGGCAAAAGGCGATCCTCTGCCACGGCCTGCGGCTCTCTCACACGGGCCTTGGGCGCTGCAGGGCCCCGTAGAAGCAAGTGGAACGCAGAGAGTGGGCGGCTCTGGTCGCGGTGCAACGCGCACAACTTGCGCTGTGCAGAGTTCGAGAGCACATGCCCAGGTGGGGTGTGTCTATCATATACACCAAAATGCCCCGACCTCAGCAGAAGAAATGTTTTAAAAACGAGGCTGGAGCCGAACTTTCGGGAGGGGTCAAGAGAGCTAAAGGGGGCGTCCCCTGAGGATGCAGCGTGGGGAAGGGTAAAAATGGGCGAGGCGGCGCCTCCTACAATCTATTCCCTGCCGAGCTGACGGCGACCTCTGTCCAGTCTCACCCAGTCTCACCTACCCCGGCCGGGCAGCAGAGCGCACTTCAGACGCACCAGATCGTCCAGGTGTGCGCGCCCCCTCCCCCGCCGGCGCGGGGACGGTTGGGCCGGGCGGTTGCTGCTCTCGCCGCACCGCGCCGCGGCCTTTGTGACGCACGGTGCGGCCTCCGGAGGCAGCCGGGCGGCGCGG
>NW_006921596.1:10627744-10656021 GCF_000298275.1 Orycteropus afer afer
TGCGGGCGGCCGGGTTGGGCGGGGGCAGCGGCCGCCGCCGTTTGATGGATCCGAGGATCGCCTGGTTCCAGCCAGAGCAGCTCGGACCGTCCAACAGTCTGTGGATGCAGATCTGGGAGACGACCCAGGGGCTGAGAAACCTCTACTTCAACCACCACTGTCACAGCAGCGGCGGCGGGAGCGGCGGCGGCAGCAGCACGGCCACAGGCGGGAGCGGCAGCAGCACCGGCAGCTCCGGCGGCGCGGCCCCGGCCGGCATGTACCGCTCCGGGGAGCGCCTGCTGGGCGGCCACGCGCTGCCCGCGGAGCAGCGGGACTTCCTGCCCCTAGAGACGACCAACAACAACAACAACCACCACCAGCCCGCGGCCTGGGCCCGTCGGGCTGCCGGGGGCCCCTCCGCATCCTCATCCCCCTCCACGTCCTCTTCCCCACACTCCTCGGCCGCTGCCCCCACCGCGGAGCCTGCCGACCCGGCCTCGGGCAGCAGCAACAAGAGGAAGCGCGACAACAAGGCCAGCACCTACGGACTCAACTACAGCCTGCTGCAGCCCAGCAGAGGGCGGGCCACTGGGGGCGGCCGGGCCGACGGCAGCGGGGGCGTGTACAGCGGTACCCCGTGGAAGCGGAGGAACTACAACCAGGGAGTCGTGGGGTGAGTGGCGGCCTTGCGGCCTGGTGGCCTGACCCATGCACACGCGCAGGCGGGCACACGCCCACAGAAAGGGGGGTTAGGGAGGAGAACGGGCTAGGACACTCCCTATAGCTTGCCTTCGTTGCTGCTCTGCAGGGGTCTGAGGGCCGCTCTTGAATCCCCCCAGCCACCCACACCTTCCGCCCACTCTCCTTAGCCATTCCCATTTTCCCCACTCCCCTCAGCTATCCGTCCCTTCCCTGGACGTACCCCTCAGCCATCCACACCCTCCCCCACCTCCCTTAGTCATCATCCACACCTTCCCCCCTCATCTTAACCATCTACAGCTTCCCTGGACTCCCCCTTATCCGTCCACACTTTCCTTCCATTTCTCTTAGTCAAATACACCCTCCCGATCTCCCCTTCAACCATCCAGCGATCCATACGATCCTTGCATCATCACACCCCAAGATGAGATCGCTTAGCAAAGGCACATCATTCATTCCTTGAGAACATAAGTGTTTTAATGTCTTTTGATGGTACAGGACCTGGAAGTGCTTCCCTTGCCAAGAATAGAAACATCCAGAATGTTCCTCCCCCTCCCCCAATCCCAAACAGGAATCATGTCAGCCCTGTAAGGCATTGCCTGCCTTTGACCCTTTGGCTTATCATTTAAAAAAATACTTATATATTTTTTTAAATCTTGTGTTATGATGCCGTGTCTGAAGGGAGAGAAGAATGAGATGACAGCTAAGTTTAGGCCGGTGGAGGTAGTGAGCTCTTCTTCTGAGGCCCTGATAGAACTTTCCAGGAGTTCATGGTCCATGGCCCCAGCTTCTCATTGTAAAGTTGTCATCTTGGCAGGGACAGCCCATGCTTTTTATTCTAAGGGTAACTTTATGCTAATAAATGAATGTTGCACCACTGGTGACTTTCTGTTTAAAGTTCAGCTCTTACAAAATGGAATCTTACCTGACCCCTAGTGAATTATGTACATAAGCAGGGAATGTTTCCAGCTAGATTTCCCTTCTGGAAGAGTCTATGTGCTCTGAGTCTTTCTCTTTTTGTAAATTAAAGCTTTGGACCATGTCCTTTGTGTTTGTGTGTGTGTGTGTGTGTGTGTGTAGCTTGAGTGTGGAGAATGGAACTTTGAAATTGCTTTTCATTTTTTCAGATCTTGTCTTGCATCGGGGCTATAGCAGGCTATGAAACCACTATTAGTGATCCCCCATGAAGCCTTTTCTTATTACATTCACCCATTCAGATCTGCCCCACTTTGCCAAGGAGAGACAGTTCTGTGGACCTTTCTGATTTGGGTAAAATGAATTGTTGGGTTCTAGCTGCTGCTAAGGGGCCGTGTCTGCTATCGGCTACTGTTACAACTTCCACCTTTTATGGAAAATGTGGTTCAGCGTTTTAGGATGAGCACTGGGGTGCATGTCCAACGTGTTCTTGTTCTCAAGAGGGGACCCTGTGAGGTTGAATCCTCTCCTACTAAACTTCAAGGGCGCTCTCCATGGTCATCTCGGCCTAACAAAAGGCTGTGGTTCCATCCTGTTAGCATTTCCAAGTCAAGTTTAGTGACAAGCAAATTGATATTGAGAGTTTCTGGTAGTTTCATTTCCCAGGAACAAGGTCCAGTTAAGTAATCACTGTCAACTCAGACCTTAAAGTTCCCTAATTGCATCTTTCTGAAGCTTCTTTGCTTATGTGTCTACAAAATATACAGTTTATGTCCAAAATGCTGGCTGCCTTTTTTGTGGATAGGTTAGAAATTGCCCTTTCTGCTCCTTGTTATTTAACATAGAGGGTTTTGTGAGAGGAAGAGGTTCACGTTTGAGCCTATGTAGCAAGATGTACTTGTTCCTGATTCAAATATTATATTGCCCTCAAAGGGGTTAAGGAGAGGAACTTTCATTTCTCAGAGGGATTACTATTTGAAAACTGATTGTAAACCTATTTTGAAACTGCTTATCACTCCATCTGACTTTCTATCTTTTGCCTCCTCTGTTAGAAGATCCATAGTTCAACATTTTAAGAAATTTTAAATTCTGAGGACCTTCTAGTTTTAAAAAATGTATTAAATTCTTAGAGTGTTTTTGTAAAAGTGTCTGAGTGCTTAAAAATTCTTGTTTTGATTTATGGATTATAATTTCTTAATGTTCCAGGAGGTCTGACTGTTTTTAATATTTAAAACACCTGAATTCGAAATGCATTGACACTACACAGTTCTGAGATTAAATATAGAAAAATTGTTATCAACCATTCCTGAGCTTTTAGGGTGTGGCTGACACTTAGCTAACAAGTTAACAAATTATAATGATCCCTGGTCTCTGACCTGACAGTCTGGATGTGAAGATAAGACAAAAGCACATGAAAAATGGATGAGAATTAAAAACAGCACTATGTGTGTGTGTGTATTTATAAACACACACACACACACACATGTATGGGAGCTCTGGTGGTGTAGTGCCTAAGGCATTTGACTGCTAACCAGAAGGCTGGCAGTTCAAACCCAACAGGCACTCCTTGGAAGGAAGAGATTGGGTAATCTACTTCTGTAGTGATACCGCCTCAGAAACCTGAGGAGGTAATGCTATGAGTTGGATCCAACTCAGTGGCAGTGAGTTTGGTTTGTTGGGTTATATATGTGTGTGTGTGTGTGTGTGTGTGTGTATCCACACAGTTTATATATGTATATATTTTCTTGTCTCTCTTATCTCTTGGTGTTGTCTGCTTTGGCCAAATGGGTTGTCCACTTACTCCCTCAACACTGAACACTCATTCAAGAGTCAGTTAAAAATCTTGACTTTTCTTGCTGCCTGTGTTCTTGACTTTTTTGTTTCATCTTCTGAATTCTTGAAGCATTTGCTTTCTGTGCTTGATATAGCTAGCTTATGCTTCATTTTCCTTTTGTGCGTATGCTCCCTCTTACCTACTAGATGGAAATGTCTTTAGTGTAGAGCAGCACATTTGGATCTCATCCTGAAGTCTTCACAGTTCTCTATCAAAATTAGACTCCCCCTGGGCTGAGCATTTCAGCTTTCTTCCTCATATACCCACAGGCTCAGGGAGTTGGTTCATTTTTTTTTTTCTTCTTTTTTTTTAAGTTACCCCTTCTTACTCTATTTCTTGAGATTCATTCCCTTCCAGGCTGCCTATAGTATGGGATGCAGTCTTCCCAGCTCCTCCTTGTTGTCCATGAGAATGAGCCAGAAGCTCTTTTCTTTTCAAGAATTTAATGATCACAGTGGAGAAAGGAAGGATAACAAAAAGTAGCAAACACAGGAACCTCGGTCTTGAGCCCTGGTATCTGGAAACTTGTGGAAAGTGCTTGTCTAAGCCAATGGGAATAAGTTTATGTTGGCCCCACTTTTTCAAGACTTTTGGTGCCTTGTCCAAAATAATGTTTTGGATTGTGAATTTAGCTAAGGGACATCAAGAGAACCTTATTGAGAGACTCAGGTTTAAGGAATAATTCTTGAATGAGGATGTAGAAGTAGAGAGGGGAATGACGAGTGAGTATTAGAGATACTACAAGACAAGGACAGAGAGCAAGTTTGAATTCCTTAGTGGGTTTAGTGATCATATGACAGCTTTGAACTTGAACGACTGGGGATATGTTGCTGTTCCTATGGAAAATAAAGGCTAGACAGATTGCTGTTTGGGGTCAAAAGATAAGGCGAGGGCTAGGTGGAGATGTGTAGAGGGAGTTGCTGTTTGGGAGCTGCGCTATCTCTTTACTGCAGAAGGCAGTGTCCTTCCTTATGCGCTGTTCCCTCGTGCACATTTCGTTACTGCAGGTTAAAACCAAGGTGCCGACGCTTTTCTTCAGCACTGGCATTACTGCTTATTTCTGTTTATTTCTACATAGTGGGATCAGTGGGCTTGGTGTTAGAGCTCAGCTAGGAAGTGATTGAGCAGATTAACGCAGATTGAGTATGGAAGAATTTAGAGGCCTTATTCGAAGAGCTGCCCTAAGCTTAATTTTTGTACCTTTGCAAATAGCCCACAGTAATTCTTTAGTGAACCTTTAGGTTATTGAGTGTTCTGCACTTTGGTACTGAAATGTCGTCTTCGGAAGACATTAGGTTATCTACAGTATAGATTCTACACTAACATTGTAATTGGTGTTTGAGAATCTCCCCAACTCCCGTGTACTCTGTTCAGCAATGCTACTTTCATGACACAGCTGCCATCTTTTATACAAAAGCGGTGACTGGTGAATATTGTTACTGTTAGAAACAACTGTCACAAAAGTGACAGTTTCAGTTTGTGGGGTCTTCTTCAACTCTCATTGTGTTTTTAGTTGTTGAAAAGCAAAAGGAAACAAGTAAGTGAGTAGAGCTTTTTGGAGTCTACCCTGTGTTCACACAAAAAAGGGAAAGGAAGGATGGGACAGGGATACTAGAAAAGTCATAGGTAGCAAGGGGATGCATGTGAGAGGAACATTTTGGTCCTGGTATGTTAGATGCGCTTACATCTTCTTCCGTGAGACTGGTACCACTGATCCCAGTGCTAGGAGTCTAGAGGTCCACAGGAGGAGAACTTGTGCTCTGTTGCTGATAGGTGACTTGGTCAGATAGTTGTCTCATTTTGTGGTTCTCAGACAACCTGCGTTTCACAGGAATGTGTAGGTAGGATGACAGTGGCTAGGTGTTCTTATACCTGCTGAAGTGGACAAAAGTTGAAGTCACTTTTCCTGTGGAAAAGTAGAAGAGTAAGCTGTTACATGATTTTACACACCTTTTCATTCCCTCTTCAGTTGAATCAGTTTGAGTAACATGTAGGGGAGGAAACTATTTCAGGATCACACCCACGACAGGAGAGAGCTGTATTGTTCGGTCTCACACACGTTAGTAGAGAATACTTTGAAGGGGCTATAGGCCTAAGAGATCCCTTTTGAAGAATTAGGGTCCAATTCCCAGTAGCTGGTCTGAGAGTCCTGTCTTTGCTCTTTCCTGCAGAGCTGGGTGGACAGCTCAGAGCCTGCTCGAGCAACTCGGAGGATGACGAGTAGAATATTCTCCCTTCCTCTTAGCGTATTTTCTAGGGACTTGGCTGCTGCGGAACACCAAACACCATCAGGGCTTCACATTGGTTTTACCCTCTTTAAGATCACATGGGGCTATTTTTTTGTAAGAGAGTATCTACTGAAGTTGAGGAGGGTCTTGAGCTTGTTAGTTTGGAACCAAACAACAGGTGATACATTTATTTCCATCTGATAAGTTACTTAATGATGTAAGAGGCTGTTGTATATTTCTGGGTGGCTTGGGGCCACATGGACATTTGGGTTAAAGATTTTGGAAAAAACTGAATTTGGAGCCTTTTATTTGTGCACTGGCTCCTTAGTCACTTGAATACCTTCTAAATCTGAAAAAATCTTGCCATGGGCACAAGAAATTTCATGTTGTATGTGAGAACTAAACTTGGGAATTCTAGCTCAAGTCATGTTTTCTGCTGAAATAGTTATATATATTTTGTGCAGAAACCTGTATTTTCAAAGTTGATGATTTAGTAAAAGTGCTCAGTAAAATGGCAGCCTTTATTACCACGTTTCCTATCATATTAACCTTCTCATACATAGTCCAGTCTAATTTCACTTAACTTTTTATTTCAAAATAATTAGATCCACAGGAATTTGCAAAAAATAGTATAGAGAGGTCCCATGTATCCTTCACCCAATTTCCACCAATGGCACCATCTTACCTAACTATAGTTCAATATAAAAAACCAGGAAACTGACATTGTTACAGTCTGTAGCCTTATTCACATTTCACCAGTTTTACACACACTTATTTGTGTGTGTGTGTGTAATGTTATCACATGCATAGACTCAAGTCACCACCACCATCACCACCACTACCACCAAGATTCAAAACTGTTGCATCACCTTCAAGATCCCTCATATTACGCCTTTAGTACATGTCAAACACTCGTCCCCTCATCTCTAAACCCTGGCAACCACTGATTTGTTCTCTATCTCTGTAATTTTGTCATATTGAAGAGTGTTATAATTTATATTGAAATGTGTGAAACACACAGTATATAACTTTTGAAATTAGCTTTTTTCTCTTACCTTAATTCTTTTGAGATCCATCCAAGTTGTTGCATGTATTCATTCATTCCTTCTACTGAATAGTGTTCCATGGTACGGATGTGCTGTAGTTTAATTATCCACTCCTTGGGAGACATTGGAGTTGTTTCCAGTATTACGGAATTACGCTGCTGTAAACACTGATGTGCACATTTTTATGTGAATGTAAGTTTTCTGGGATATATCTCCAGGAGGGCTGGATTATATGGTAAGTCCATGTGTAGTTTTAAAGGAAACTGCTAAACTTTTCCATAGTGACTGTACCATATTACATTCCTGTCAGCACTGTGAGAGACCCAGTTTCTTAGCACCCTTGCCAGCCTGTTGAGTTACCCCTATTTTTTAATGTCAGCTGCTCTAATGTGAATAGTTACAGCTCATTGGGCTTTCGTTGTACTGACCTTCTCATAGATAATACCACCTCATTTTAATGTAAATTTATATTTTAGAAACTTTTGGCAGTATTGAAAATCTCTTAAGTAAAATTGTGACTTGACTTGAGAGGCCCTTACGTTTTCAGCATTTACTTTGGTTTTATCTTTGAAGTATCGTTTGAACTCTTTGTTTTTGAAGTACTTCCTGGCATTTCCTTTACATGTTACTTTTTCTTAAAAAACTGTTATTAACATGAAGCAGAGCTTTAATCTCATTTTCTAAAAACATATAAAAGTATATTATGAGTTGTTTTTAAAACTGAGAATCCTTTTGTACGTTATGAATACACTTTCTTTTGTGTTGGCTGTATTTTGGGAAGTCAGTATGGTGGTTCGTGTTGATTTGGTGGTGGTGATGGTAATGGTAATTTTTTTTTTTAACATTATTTTTGTATCTGAACAATGGCTGTGTTGAATAAGTACTTCATCTTCACATCTATCCTAGAATAAACTATTTCTGAATCAGGAATTGGAACCCGGTTTCTCATTTTCTCTTACTGCTTCTTGATGTGACAGTTTTGAATCTGTCAGATTAATATAACTCTTAGCTCCATCAAGTGTTGAGAACTTCTGCCCCAGTAAGAAGAGAATCCATTAGGGTTGGAGATGTGGAGTTTTTAAAGTTAATTTCCAGTAATTTGAATATAATAAAGTATTAGTTCTGTGATGAGGTTTGAAATTTTGATGTCCTCCTTCCTTGAATTAGTTCTTCACCCTTGCTTTTCTTGTTTGCAATGCAGCACTCACCCATTATTCCTGATGAATACTTGTTAGTATAAAAAATTTAGGTATGTGTGTTCTACAGGCTACTAATAAATGTTAACTGTCAAAATAAACCCCAATAAAACAAAACAAAAATCTCTCCAGAAAACATAGCTAAACCAAAGGAAGAAAAATAATGCCTTTAATACCAATACAAGGATATAAATACTGTTAATGTTTGTGTAAATACTGGTAAACTTTTTAATGTGTATATATATATAGATAGATAGATTTTCCTCTTATGGGCTCCTACTTTTTTCTAATTTAAAGACTATTTTTATCCTAAGTGATTATTTTTTCCTTTGGCAGAGGAATCAGAATATTGTGGTTATACTTTTTTGACTTGCTTTTTTAAGAAATTGATAAATAACACAAATATCTTTTTGTAGTAAATGTATTTCTGCAGCCATTACCTTTAGCATGACTGTACTTGACAAGTATGCATTTATTAAATAGTTTCATTATCTAATCTTTTGTTGTTGGCCATTAAGTTTGTTCTCAGTCTTTTGTTTTTGTATAAAAGATTAGCTGAGCTCTAACCTCAGTAGAGCTCTTGCAGCATTGTAGGTAAAACACTTAGCTGCTAACCAAAAAAGTTGGGTGGTTCGAACTACCAGCCACTTCGTGGGAGAGAGATGAAGCAGTCTGCTTCCTTAAAGATTTATGGCCTTGGAAACCCTACGAGGCAGTTCTTCTCTGCCCTATAGGGTCGCTAGGAGCTCTGGTAGTGTAGTGCCTAAGGCACTTGACTGCTAACCAGAAGGATGGCGGTTCAAACCCACCAGCCACTCCTCAGAAGGAAGGTTGGGCAATCTACTTCCATAGTGATACCGCCTTGGAAACCCAAGGAGTGGTCACTATGAGTTGGGTCCAACTCAACGCACATAACAACAACAGCAACGACAACATAGGGCCACTGTGAGTCAAAATCAACTTGATGTCAGTGGGTTTGGTTTAGTTTTGGTTGCTTAAGCCAAGATTATTTCTTTTTTCGCATTTATTTTTTTGAGATATAATTTATATACTGTAAAACTCACACTTTAAAAATGTGCAATTCAGTGGTTTTAGTATATTTGCAGGGTTGTGCAACCATCACAACGATTTAATTCTAGAATGTTTTTATCACCCCAAGAAGAAACCGTGTATCTATTAGCAATCACTCACTGCCCATCCCTCCCCTTGTCCCTTGCAACCACTAATCTGCTTTCTGTCTCCATCTATTTGCCTATTCTGGATGGAATCATACAACAGCATAACGCTTTCAAGGTTCATCTATGTTGTAGCATGTATCAGTACTTCATTTCTTCTTGTGGTTGACTAATCCATTGTATGACTATGCCACGTTTTGTTTATCCATTATCATTTAATAGACATTTGGGTTGTTTTCCCTCTTTGGCTATTAGGAATAATGCTGCTGATGTACATAATGTTTTTGTTTGAACAACCTGTTTTCAGTACTTTTAGGTATATACCTAGGAATGGAATCACTGTGTCATATGATAACAATACGTTTAACCATTTGAGGAATTGCCAGACTGCTCTCCCTGGTGGCTGCACCATTTTCCCTTCCCACCAGCAGTGTCTGAGAGTTCCAGTTTCTCCACATCCTTGCTAACACTTGTTATTGTCAGTCTTTTTGGTTATGGCCATACTAGTTAGTGGGTGTGAAGTGGTATCTCGTTGTGGTTTTGATTTGCATTTCTCTAACGACTAATGAAGGAGCGCTAGTAGCGTAGTGCCTAAGGCACTTGACTGCTAACCAGAAGGCTGGCAGTTCAAACTCACCAGCCACTCCTTGGAAGGAAGGTTGGGCAATCTACTTCTGCAGTGATACTGCCTCGGAAACCCAAGAGGGGGTCGGATCCGACTCAACGGCACCTAACAACAACAACAACGACTAATGAAGACTCCTTGGTTGGTGCAGATGTTAGTGTACTGGGTGCTGATCTAAAGTCTGGACGTTTGAGTCTATCCAGGGGTGCCTCAGAAGAAAGGCCTGGCAGTCTGCTTCTGAAAAATCAGTGATCGAAAGCTACAGAGCAGTCTCTTCTGACATACACAAGGTTGCCAGGAGTTGGGGCTGACTCTATGACAACTTCTATTCTTAAGACTAATGATGTTGAACATCTTTCATTGTTATTTGGCCATTTGTATATTTCCTTTGGACCTATGTCTATGCAAATCCTTTGACTATTTAAAAATTGTTTGATTTTTTTTTTTTTTTTACATTGTTGGGTTATGAGTTCTTTATTCTGAATGCCAACACTTATCATATAGATGATTTGCAGGTATTTCCTCCCATTTTGTGGGTTATCTTTCACTTTTCTAGATAATGTCTTTTGAGGTAGGAAAGGTTTTTTATTTTTTCATGAAGTCCAGTTTATCTGTATTTTCTCTTGTTGCTTGTGCTATAGGTGTCAGATCTTAAAAACCATCGCCTAGTCCAAGATCATGAAGAATTACACTCTTCTTCTAAAAAGGAGTTCTGGTAGTACAGTCCCTAAGGCACTTGACTGCTGCTAACCAGAAGGTTGGCAGTTCAAACCCACCAGCTGCTCAGCAGAAGGAAGATGGGGCAATCTACTTCTGTAAAGATTTACTGCCTTGGAAACCCAGTGAGGGTTCCTGTGAGTCGGAATTGACTTGTTGGCAGTGGGTTTTTTTTTTTTTAAAGTTTTATGGTTTCCACTCCTGCATTTAGGTCTTTGATCCACTTTGAGTTATTTTTTTCTACATGCTGTGAGGCAGAGGCCCAGTTTGGTTTTGTACATATGGGTATCCAGTTGTTCCAGCACCTTTGTTGAGAAGACTATTCCTTACTGAGTTGTCTTGGCACAGGATTGTTTCTTGAGATTAAAGTTTTAATGGAAAGAGTTTTTGTATATTTTAAGGGTTTTGTTAAATTATCCTGGAGAAGGGTTGGGCTAGTTCTCTTTTACAGTCAGCAGTGTATGAGAGTCCCAGTTTTCCCTGAAGCCTCACCAGTGCTAAAAATTACAGTTAACAACGACTACAGAATAAAACTTTTAAAATCAATTCTAAGTGGAAAATAGTATGTTATAGGTCAGTTTACATGTATTTCACATTATTAGGTATTTGCCTTTTCAGTTGCTTGCTTTCCTTGCACATTTTTCTCTTAAAGATACTTGTCTTTTTCTTACAAATTTATAAGTAACTCTACTAAGCCTTGGTCTGTTCTGTTGTGTGTACATATATTGATTAAGCTTTGGAAGGGTAGAAAGCTGATTGTATTTTAAAATTATAAGCTTTGAAGAGACAGATTAAATATATAGTGTTTAGCATAATTGATGTAGACAGTGAACACAATTTAATAACTGTTATGATAGTTGACCTCTCAAAGGAATTTTGAGATCTGAAAGTACTTCAAATCAGTTTTTAAAAACCTTTCTATTAAGAAAAATTGCAAACATAATATGGAAGTACAGAGAATAGAATGATGGACCTCCATGGACTTGTCACACAGCTTCACCAGTTATCGGCTCATGACCAAACTTATTAGCCACATGCCAGTGTACTCCAGCCCCACATTAATTTGAAGCAAATCCAGATGTCACATCATTTCACCTATAAATGCTTCTGTGTGTGTCTCTAGGTAAGAACTTAAAAAAATAAAATAAAAACCCAGCAATCACACAATACCATTATCCACTTAAATTAACAAGTATTATTAACAGCATCAAATGTCCAAGGTTCATGTTTCTCCAGTTGTCCTATAATTCTTTTTCAACAGTTTGTTCAAATCACAACCTAAAATGAATTTCTTATATTGCCATTGGCTGGAATGCCTCTTCAATCTTTTAAAGTTTCAGTTTCTCTGCCTCCTGTGTTTCCCTCCTGTTTATTTGTTGAAGGAGCTCTGGTGGAGCTTGACTACTAATGGAAAGGTAGGTGATTTGAGCGCTCCAGCTGCTCCATGGGAGAAAGATGTGGCAGTCTGCTTCCATAAAGATCACACCTTTGGAAACCCTATGGGGCAGTTATGCTTTGTCCTGTATGGTTGCTGGGAGTCAGAGAATGACTTACGGCAGCAGGTTTGATTTTTTTTAAAAAAATTTATTTGTTGGAGAAACTAGATTGCTTTTCCTATAGACTTTCCTACTGTCTGGATTTGGCTGATTGTGTTCTGTGGTATCAATTGAATACAAGTTCTCTGTCCCCTTGTATTTTCTGTAAATTTGCAATTAGATCTAAAGGCTATTTTAGTTTTTTTTTTTTTTTTTTTGCGTGGGGAAGGACAAGAGTACTTCATAGGTACTTCTATCAGAAGACACGTAATATCCAACTATGTTTTTGTGATTTTGTTGTTAGGGGCCAGGATGAAACACTGCCCCACCTGGCATCATCCTCACAGCTGTTAAGTTTGAGCCTGCTGTTGCAGCCACTGTGTTCATCTGTCTCATTGAGGGTCGTCTTCATTTTTGCTGACCCTCTACTTCACCAACCGTGATGTCCTTCTCCAAGGATTGGTCCCTCCTGGTAACGTGTCCAAAATATATTAAGATGAAATCTCAATATCCTTGCTTCTAAGGAGCATTCTGGCTGTACTTCTTCCAAGACAGATTTGTTTGTTCTTCTGGCAGTCTGTGGTATATTCAGTATTCTTTGCCAACACTATAATTCAAAGGCATTGATTCTTCTTCAGTTTTCCTTATTCATTGTCCAGCTTTTGCATACATATGAGGTGATTGAAAAGACCATGGCCTGGGTCAGGCACATTTTAGTCCTCAAAGTGACATCTTTGTTTCTTAACACTTTAAAGAGTTCTTTTGCAACAGATTTGCTCAGTGCAATACGTTGTTTGGTATCTTGATCATGCTTCCATGGATGTTGATTTTTGGTCTAAATAAATTGAAATCCATGAGAATGTCAATCTTTTTCCCATTTATCATGATGTTTCTTATTCGTCCAGTTGTGAGGATTTTTGCTTTCTGTATGTTGAGTTGTAATCCATACTGAAGGTCCTTGATCTTCACCAGTGAGTGCTTCAAGTCCTCTTTGCTTTCAGCAAGTAAGGTTGTGTTATCTGCATATTGCAGGTTGTTAATGGCTCTTCCTCCAATCCATATTCTTCTTTATATTGTGTAGTTTCTCAGATTATTTGCTGAACATACAGATTGAATATGTATAATGAAAGGATGTAAGCCTGACACACCTTTCCTGATTTTAAATCACAAAGGATCCTTTTGTTCTGTTTGGAAGACTACCTCTTGGTCTGTGTACAGGTTCTACATGAGCACAATAGAGTTTTCTGGAATCCCTCTTCTTCACAATGTTAATTTGTTGTGATCTACACTGTCAAATGCCTTTGTATAGTCAGTACAGCAGAGATAAACATCTTTCTGGTATTCTCTGCTTTCCCTCAAGATCCATATGACATCAGCAGTGGTATCCCTCATTCCACATCCTCTGCTGCATCTAGCTTGCATTTCTTATAGTTCTCTGTCAGCGTACTGCTGCAATTGGTTTTGAATTATCTTCAGCAAAATTTTACTTGTGTGTGATGTTAATCATATTGTTTAATAATTTCAGAAATCTCTTGGGTCACTTATCTTTGGAATGGGCACATATTTGGATCTATTCCAGTCACTTGGCCAGGTAGCTGTTTTCCGTATTTCTTGGCATACACGAGTGACTGCTTCCAGCATTGCGTCTGTTTGTTGAAACGTCTGAATTGGTATTCCATCAGTTCCTGGAGCCTTGTTTTTTACCAATGCCTTCAGTGCAGCTTGGACTTCTTCCTTCAGTAATGTGAGTTCTTCTTCATATGCCACCTTCTGTAATGGTAGAATGTTGACTAATTCTGTATATTCTTTCCGTTTTCTTTTGATGCTTCTTGGATCATTCAATATTTTGCACATAGAATCCTATAATATTGCAAATTGAGGTTTGAGTTTTTCTTCAGTTCTTTCAGTTTGAGAAATAGATCATGTTCTTGCCTTTTGGTTTGCTAAC
The DNA here is from genome assembly GCF_000298275.1 of Orycteropus afer afer. Lineage (NCBI taxonomy): Eukaryota > Metazoa > Chordata > Mammalia > Tubulidentata > Orycteropodidae > Orycteropus > Orycteropus afer. The sequence goes on from NW_006921596.1 coordinate 10,641,645, forward strand.
TCCATGTGTTTGCACGTTTCATTATAATATTTAGTCTTTTCAAGCTACCCTTCAAAATCTTCCATTTAGCTACTCTGTGTTCAAGAGCAAGTTTCAGAGTCTCTTCTGACATCCATTTTGGTCTTTTCTTTCTTCTCTGTCTTTTTAATGACCTTGTGCTTTCTTCATGTGTGATGTCCTTGATGCCATCCTACAATTCCTGTGGTCTTCAGTCGTCAGTGTTTGATGTGTCAAATCTATTCTTGTGATGGTCTCTAAATTCAGGTGGGATATACTTAAGGTCATAGTTTGGCTTTTGTGAACTTTAATTTTCTTCAGCTTTAATTTGAACTTGTATAGGAGCAATTGACGGTCTGTTCCACTCTTGGGCCCTGGCCTTGTTCTGACGGATAACATTGAGCTTCTTCACTGTCTGTTTCCACAGATGTGATTGATTTGATTCCTGTGTATTCTTTCCAGCAAGGTCCAACATGTATGTTGTTGTTGTTGTTATTATGTGCTGTCGAGTTGGCCCTTACTCATAGCAACCCCTCCTTGGGTTTCCGAGGCAGTATCACTGCGGAAGTAGATTGCCCAACCTTCCTTCCAAGGAGTGGCTGGTGGGTTTGAACTGCCAGCCTTCTGGTTAACAGTCAAATGCCTAGTTGCTGTTTATATTGTTGAAACAAGGTATTTCCAATTAATAGGTTGTTGATCTTACAAAATTTTACCATGTGATCTCAGGCATTATTTCTGTCACAGAGACTATATTTTCCAACTACTGATCCTTCTATTTTTTTCCCAGCTTTCACATTCCAATCATCCGTAATTATCAATACATCTTGATTTCATGTTTGATCAATTTCAGACTGTGGAAGCTGGTAAAAATCTTCAGTTTCTTCATCTTTGATGTTAGTGGCTGGTGCATAAATTTGAATCGTATTTGTATTAACTGATCTTCTTTGTGTGTGTGTGTGTGTGTGTGTGTGTATACCAAACCAAAAAACCAAACGCACTGCCATCGAGTTGGATCTGACTCATAGTGACCCCTCCTTGGGTTTACTATGGAAGTAGATTGCCCAACCTTCCTTCCGAGGAGTGGCTGGTGGGTTTGAACTGCCAGCCTTCTGGTTAGCAGTAATGTGCCTTAGGCACTATGCTACCAGAGCTCCTGTGTGTGTATGTGTATGTATGTATATGTGTATATATATAAAATTATTCTTTTTTTTTCCGTCACTGTCATAGAGTCATTTCCAACTCATAATGACCCCCATTGGGTTTCCATGGGTGTAAATCCTTATAGAAGTGGACTGTCTCGTCTTTTTTCTGTGTAGTGGCTGGTGAGTTCAAACACAGCCAAATGCCTTAACCACCACACCGTCAGAGCTCCATATATGTATAGTGTATAGATATTATCCTATCATTGTCAATGTAATACTTCAGGATAGATCTTGAAATGTTCTTTTGATGATGGATACAATGCCATTCCTCTTCAATGAATCATACTAGCATAGTAGACCATATGATTGTACCATTCAGAATGGCCAAAACCAGTCCATTTCAGCTCAGTAATGCCTAACATACTGATCTTTATGCATTCCATTTCATTTTTGACGACTTCCAATTTTCCTTGATTCATGCTTCCTACATTCCATATTCTGATTACTAATGGATATTTGCAGCTGTTTCTTCTCAGTTTAACTCTTGCCACATCAGCAAGTGAAGGTCTTGAATGCTTTACTCAATTCGTATCATTAAGGTCAACGGTACTTTGAGGAGGCAGCTTTTCCCCAGTCATATTTGAATGCCTTCCAGACTGCTGGGCTCATCTTTCAGCACTATATCAAACAGCGTTACTCTGCTATCCATAAGGTTTTCATTGGCCAGTCTTTTTCAGAAGTAGACCTCTAGGTCCTCCTTCATTGGCTAATTTTCAGAAGTAGATTATCAGGGTTTTCCTCCTAGTTGGTCTTAGTCTGGAAGCTCCACTGAGACCTATCTACTGTTGGTGACCCTCCTGGTATTTCAGATACCAGTGGCATAGCTTCCAGCATTTCAGCAACATTCAAGCCAATAGTCAATAGTTGTTCTTTTGTGGTATTACTCAAAAACCACTGCTGCCAAGTTGCTTCCAACTCATAGCAAACCAATAGGACAGAGTAGAACTGCCTCATAGGGTTTCCAAGTCTGTAAATCTTTACAGAAACAGACTGCCTCATCTTTCTCCTGTGGAGTGGCTGGTGGTTTCAAACTGCTGACCGTTTGGTTAGCAGCTGAATGCTTTAAAAAATGCACCAGCAGAGCTCCTTTTTGTGACAGTAGCAGCCATTAATGACTGCTGCCTATATTTACTAATTCATTATTAGGATTTTAAACTTACGATATCCTCATTCTCTCGATTATTCATCAGTTGTTAGCTGGAACACTACTAAAAGAAGAAACATTTCCTTCTCAGCTGTTTGGTTCTCATGAAGGCACAGTTCTTACAGGGAAACAGAATAAATGGTTGAGTGGCATCTTCTAGGAGTGATCAGTGAGTGATTTTAGTTTTTTAGGGTCATTTTGATCATGGACAGAAGGGTGTGCATGTTTATAATGCAGTGTTTTGAGAGTGAGAAAGGGAATGTAACGTCTAACCGGCTCTGCTAGTGAGTGCACATCCTTAAGGGAAGATAAACAAGGTGGGCTGCAGGAAGCTGAAGTAGGCTTTGGGGTGACTGGTGCTGTGTATATGGCAAGGGAAGTTAATTCTTCCTGGTAATGAGCTAGATGTGGCCTTTGGTAGTGGGTATGCCAGTGGGTATGCCTGGCAAGAGGAGCTCTGGTAGCATAGTGCCTAAGGCACTTGACTGCTCACCAGAAGGCTGGTGGTTCAAACCCACCAGCCACTCCTCGGAAGGAAGGTTGGGCAATCCTACTTCTGTAGTGATACTGCCTCGGAAACCCAAGGAGGGATCGCTATGAGTTGGGGCCGACTCGACGGCAAACAACAACAACAACAACAACATGCCTGGCAAGGAGCCCTTCCCAGGCAGCACACCTGGCTTTTGCTTACAGTTTGCGGTAGCTGAAGAAAATGGCGTTGGGCTTAGTGTCCTGTGAGCTGCTGGAGACCAAATGCTGAAAGCTTTAAGAACCTGTAGTAACACATTTGTTTTTCCTTGAAATTAAACTTGGATTGTATTTCTTTACTTTGTGCTGATATTCTGTAACCTTAGTATGAAAGATTTCTATGTTCATTCTGATGAACCCATAAAGCTTTATTGGAAAGATTCAACTGGGAGTGAATCTGTCAGGTGATATTGTCTCCCCAGTCAGATATTTATTGAAAAAGCCACTGTTTACATATAAAAGCTGTGTAGCAAGCATGGTAGCAGCTGGGTAAAGAAGAGATAGGCTCCCAGAAGAGAGGCTGAGCAGTGTCTGGTCATAGATTGGCTTTGGCTTCCTTGGGCATTAGCAAGAGCCCCTTCTGGGGGCCAGTCATGGACTTCCCTATTCTGAAATAGCTGTTCCTCCATCTTTTCCTCCCCAAGGCTTCCAGTGGTTTATGGTGGTTGTTTGTGTAAAGGAGTGCTGATGATAAAGTCTCTTTCATCTTTATTGTCCATAACTTCCAAACAACATAAGGTTAAAAAAAACTAAGGGGAGTCCTGGTCGTGCAATGGTTAAATGTTTGGTTTCTAAACCAAAAGTCTGGTAGTTTGAACCCACCCAGCGGCTGTGCAGGAGAAAAGACCTGGCAAACTGCTCTGCCATTGAGTTGACTCCGGCTCATAGCGACCCTACAGGACAGCATAGAGCTGCCCCACAGGGTTTCCAAGGCTGTAATCTTTACGGAAGCCGACTGCCTCAGCTTTCTTCCATGGAGTGGCTGGTGGATTTGAACCACTGTGCCACCAGAGCTCCTTTCCATGAAGATTATAGCCTAGAAAACCCTGTGGGGGAGTTCTTCTCTGTCCCGTTGGGTCATTATGAGGTGGAGTTGACTCGTTGGCCCCTAACAACAACAGCAACAAAAGTTAGGATGGTGTCGATGGGGAAAAGGTTAAGGAGTTATTTTTAAACTTACTTTGATTCCATGTTTGTTCTTTTTTTGGAACTTAGGCGACCAGTTTAATTTTCATTTGTGGTTCACCTGATAGAATGTAATTATGTTCAGTTAAGATTCTGTGTGGTGTCATGAGGGGTACGATTTTTTTTGATAACTTATTTTTGTTGTTGTTAAAGAGGTAGGATTTTTATATAAGTCAGCATAAAACTGTATATGATGAAATGGATACTTGGAGAAGATATTTATTTAAGGAGCATTCTGCTTATTGACTTGACTGATATGTAGCCACAGTGTAGCTATGTTATTGAGTTTCAGCTGAAATGATCTTCAGAGATTATATCCTCCAGTCCTTTCTCTTTATAGATAACTTGAGCCTCGGAGGCTACTTAGTGAGTGACTTTATCTTTACCTGAAACCAGGGTTTCTTAGCCCTAGTCTGGAACCGGCCCTGACATACCCCTAGAATCCGGTCCTACCAGCCTAAACCTGTGATAGCAGATAAAACTGCGCACATAGTGGTGTTCCATTTCGTGGGCTTAAAAGTAACTCCTAACCCAGTTACTTGAAACCAAGGTTGTCAATCCTGGCTGCCCGCTAGATTATCTGGAGAATTTAGGAAAAAAAAAAAAAAAATCTGATGCTGCGACCCATTCTGCAGAGTTTCTGATTTAATAGGTCTGTGGGGATGGTGGCCCTTATATCAAATTAAGACAAAACAAAACAAAAAACCAGCCCTGGTTGAGAATTACTGCTCAAAGGCTCTTCTAGAGCGTGGGTTCCTGAAGCTGGCTGGTTATTGGAATCACCTGGGAGCCCAGACCCCACAGACCCCACTGCTACAGAGGCCTCTAAGCTAACACTAAAGATTGGCACAGTTTTGCCTCCCCACTCATTTTTCTCTATTGATTAAAACCAGACCAAGTGTGTTAAACAACTTCAAATAGCAATGTGGCAACAAACATTCTTCTCATGAAGTCAAGTTTGGCTCAGGCCTAGTAACATTGCTGTTTTTTGGATTAAAAGTAAGAATACTTTTTAAGGACTTGGAAATTATGTGTAAGATTTCCTTTAAATTTGGTCTTGCACTAAAGTGCTGCTTTTTTTTTTTTTTTAACATTTTATTGTGCTTTAGGTGAAAGTTTACAAGGCAAATTAGTTTCCCATTCAGTGGTTTTTACAGATTATTCTATGACATTGGGTGTTATCCCCACAGTGTGTCAGCACTCCGCCCGTTTCTGCTCTGCCTTCCCTCATTCCATCCCTCCAGTTTCCCTGCCCCTCCTTGCCTTCTCAGTTTTGCTTTTGCACTAATGTTGCCCATTTGGTTTTGTGTAGTTGATTGTTCGAAGGGGCACATTCCTCACAGGTGTTAATGATTTATTTTATTGGCCAGTCCTATTATTTGGCTGAAATAATAGAAGCAGTGGCTTCAGTTCCAGGTTGAAGGGTATCTTTGGGGTTCCTCTAGTCTTATCAGTCCAGTAAGTCTGGTCTTCTTTTTATGGATTTAAGTTTTGTTTTCCATTTTTGTCCCATTCTTACTGGGACCTTCTGTTGTAGGTCAGAGCAGTTGTTCAGGGGTAGCCAGGTACCATCTAGTTCTTTTGGTCTCAGGTTGGAGGAGGCTGTGGGTTTATGTGGGCCATTAGTCTTTTTTTTTTTTTTTTTAATTTTTAATTTTTGCAGTGTTTCCTCCTGTGTCATTAGTCTTTTGGACTAATTTCTCCTTGGGTTTCTGGTTTCTTTTACTCTCCTTTGCTCCAGATGGGAAGAGATCAATAGTTTTATCTTAGATGGCTGCTCACAAGCTTTTAAGATCCCGGACACTCACCAAAGTGGGATGTAGAACATTATCTTTATGAACTGTATTACGCCAGTTGAACTGGATGTCCCCTGAGACTGTGGTCCTTAGCCTTCCAGCCTAGTAACTTAGTCCCATGAGGTGTTTGGTTATGTCTAAGAAGTTTCCATAACTGTGCCCCCATGTGCTCTATTATATATAGGAATATATATGCAACACATACAATACCAAAGAAAACCAAAACAAACCTACTGCTGTGGAGTTGATTCCGAGTCATAACAACCCTATGGGACAGAATAAGAACTGTCCCATAGGGTAAAATCTTTACGGAAGGCTGTAAGTCTTTAGCAGACTGCCTCATCTTTCTCCATGGGGCAGCTGGTAGGTTCAATCCGCTGTCCTTTTGGTTAGCAGCCCAGTGTTTTAACCACAACACCACCAGAGCTCCTTGCCAGTACAGTATGTGTATACAGTTAGCCACAGCTATACTGCTGGATACACGCATATGCACTCCCATGCACCCTTTCAGCTTTCCGTAGGTAGCATGCATATGTAACCACTCACGGACTTCATTTGGGTTATTACTGTTGCAGAATTGTATATGGTATAGTCATTGTGGTAGTTGTCTTTTACTCTTGTGTACCTCTCAGTGTCTTGATTGCTGGGTTTGTTTTTGAACAAGGGAGATTATTTCTGTTGTTACAGAGGGAGGTATGTTTGTGTATTTAAATGTGAAGCCAGTGTGCCTTGAATGCCCTTTATCAGTTGGATTCCAACCATCCTCATTCCTATGGGTTTGAATTCCCTAATGGAATATTAGATAAATGATAGTTTATTTGTGGATGCTAAGTGAAAGATCCAGAGATTTTTACTTAAATTTTAATTATGTAAATAAAGCGTAACTGTTTATATTCTTCTTGCAAAAACTTAAAGCATTGCAGAAAAGGCAGGAGTCTCGTATGACCATCATTCTTGGTCTCAGCTTCTTCTGCAGAGGTAGCAGTTGTTTCTCATGTCCTGTGGATCCTTCCAGACCTTTTGCTACCAGGTAGAAGGACCAAAGAAAACATATTTTCTTTTCTTAAATTTAATTTTATTAAAAAATTTTTATTGTGATTTGGGTGAAGGTTTACAGAGCAAATTCACTCCACACAGCAGCTCACATACACTTTGTCTCATGACATTGACTGTAACCTCCCACAATGCAACAGCTCTCCTCTCACTTCCTCCCCATAGACCCCCATAGACACTGCTTCCCTGTGTCCTTCCTTACCATGCACTCCTGCCCCCCGAGCGGTCTCCCTGTGTATACACAGCCCTTCTATTCTCCCATGATTGATCTCTCCAAGGAGTGTATCTGCCTAATGTAAATGTTCAGCTCACATGCCTGTCTTTTGTTTGGCTGGAAGCCACAGGAGTGGGTTCAATTCCAGATCTAAAGGGCAGCTAGGGGTTATAGTCTCAGTAGTTTCATCAGACTGTAGCAGACCAGCAAACCTGGTCCTTTTTGTTTGTTTGTTTAATGATTTTGAGTTTTGTTCTACATTGTTCACCTCCTCTGTCCAGGATCTCCTACATAGATCCCCCTCCGAGTGGTTGACAGTGGTAGCCGGGCACCATCTAGTTGTTCTGGTTTCATAGTCATATAGGCTGAGGATCACATGGTAGAAAATACATTACTTTGTATATGTTTTCTACAAGTGGTGATATAGTATATACTTTGTTCTGCAACTTCTTTTTTCACATAAAATCTATCTCAGAAATGTTTTGCATCCGCTTAAGTGCTATGTGCAATTCAGCAGCATGGCTTTATCATAATATTGTTTAGCCATTTCTCTCTGGGGAACACAGAGGTTATATCCAGTTTTTCCTGTTATAGTGCTGCAGTGAACAGTGTTATGCATGGCTTCTTGTACACATGTGCTGTGGTTGCTGGGGCAGGAGGATGTGTATTTTCAGGGTTCAGCTGACACTGTAAGTGTTCTTGCACCAGCCTATGGGAGGAAGGGGCTCAAGAAAATTGACCGGACTTGGTTGAACTTGTAAATATTTGAGTGAAGCCGCAAAGCAGCAGAGCATGTGTTGGTTCGCTTTTTGGGTATGGTAAACGTGGAAGCCTCTTGGGTGGGCCATGGGCACCCTACTTAATACCAGTGTGCTGGGTACTGAGTTGGAAATAACTTTGAAAAATGCTATATCAGGCTAGTGTTGTGAAGATGATGAACAAATACAGATAACCGGAATAATTGTATCAAAACAAGAAATGTCAAGAGAAAATTTAATTTGATATGTTCTGTATTTTCTTTGGTACTTTCCTTTTATAATGGGCGTTAGAAATTTTACATTGATATTTAATAATTTCTATGGTATATTTGATCAACTTGACTAATAAAATAACACCAAGAATACCCAGAATATCAAAGAGCCTCTTTGAAGCATTTCTTTTCTTTTAAATAATTTTTACCCACATGAAGTCTTAATGCTTCTCCCAGTTTACATTTTGCATAGTCTTTTCCATGTATTTACATAGTAAAACGAAAAACCAAACTCACTGCCATCGAGTGGGTTCTGACTCATAGTGACCCCTCCTTGGGTTTCTGAGGTGGTATCTTTATGGAAGTAGATTGCCCAATCTTCCTTCCCGATGAGTGGCTGGGGGGTTTGAACTGGCTGCCTTGTGGCTAGTAGTCAGATGCTTTAGGCACTATGCCACCAGAGCTCTATACATGTAGCATTTCTTTTTTGTAAATAAAATTTCCTATATAAATACACTAAGGTTTACTCATGGATTCCCCTATTGTTGGACATCTGAGTTCCTTTTTATTTTCTATTGTAAATAAGGTGCTAGAATCATACAAAGTGTTGTTTATTTTTCAGCTAATATCTTGATCTGTGTTCTTCAAAATAAGAATGCTGAATTTCTTATATGTTGCCAGAAAGAGAGTGAGTAGTTAAGAATGCATGAAATTGTTACGTCTCTTCTCCCCCTTACCCCAAGTAGATTGAGTTTTATAATTCTATGTTTTTTTGTAGTGGTTGTAAGATTTTTTTTTTTTTTAAACTTTTATTATGGTAAAACATACAGGACAATCGCCAACATAACAACTTTCCTGTTTACAGCTCAGGGGCATTGATGACATTTTTCATGCTGTGCCACTATTATTGCTGTTCTTTTCCAAAATATTCTTCCACTAGTAGGAGCTCTGGTGGTGTAGTGTGTAATGCATTTGAGTGCTAACCAGATGTCTGGCAGTTCAAACCCACCAGCCATTCCTTGGAAGGAAGATTGGGCAATCTACTTCTGGAGTGATACCACCGTAGAAACCCAAGGAGGGGTTGCTATAAGTCAAATCTATTCGATGGCAGTGAGTTTGGTTTTTATATTAGCTTATACTCAATGACCCACCAAAAACAAACAAACAAATAAACAAAAAAAACCTTCCCCTTTCCCCCTCCCTTCTACCCCTACCCCTGTTAACCACTAATAATCTTTGGTTGTGTGTGTGTGTGTGTGTGTGTGTATTTTTTTTTCCCTCTAACCTATCTAGGAATTTTCCCTCCCTTCCCTTCCCACCCCTGGTAACCAACAAAGAAAGTTTCCTTCCATATATAGACCTTTCCTAGACTTTTTACATTAATGAACTAATACAATATTTGTCCTTCTGTGATTGACTTATTTCACTCAGCATAATGTCTTCAAGTTCATCCACGTTATGTGGTGGTTTGCAGATTCTATGTTATTTATTCTTTAGTGTTGCATAGTATTCCATTGTGTGTACGTACCATAGTTTGGTTATCCATTCTTCTGTTGTTGGGCACCTAGGTTGTTTCCATCTCTTTGCTATTGTGAATAGTGCTGCGATGAACATGGGTGTGCATATGTCTGTCTTTGTCCTGACTCACTTCTTTAGGATATCTACCTAGTAATGGGAATGCTGGATCAAATGGTATTTCTAATTGCAACTTTTTAAGAAATTGCCATACTGCTTTCTGCAGTGGTTGTGTCATTGTACAGTCCCACCAGCAGTGTATGAGAGTCCCAATCTCTCCACATCCTCACTAGCATTTGTTATTTTCTGTCTTGTTGAGGTTTGCTTTTAGTGCTGGGGTGAGATGGTATCTCATTGTTATTTTGATTTGCATCTCTCTGGTAGCATAGTGGCTAAGTCACTTGCCTGCTAACCAGACTGCTGGCGGTTCAAACCCACCAGCCACTCCTCGGAAGGAAGGTTGGGCAATCCTACTTCCGTAGTGATACTGCCTCGAAAACCCAAGGAGGGGTCGCTATGAGTCGGGGCCGACTCGACGGCACATAACAACAACAACAACAATGTCTCATGAGGAGCTCTGGTAGCATAGTGGCTAAAGCACTTGACTGCTAACCAGAAGGCTGGCGGTTCAAACCCACCAGCCACTCCTCGGAAGGAAGGTTGGGCAATCCTACTTCCGTAGTGATACTGCCTCGGAAACCCAAGGAGGGGTCGCTATGAGTCGAGGCCGACTCAACGGCACATAACAACAACAACAACAACAACGTCTCATGAGTTCATTAGAATTCATGAATTCTGCCCGCGTTTTAACTGGATTGTCTGTCTTTTTAATGTTGAGGTGTTGGAATTTTCTATAAATTTTAGAAATAAGTCCTTTGTCAGATACGTCATTGCTGAGTATTTTTTCCCAATCTTTAGATTCTCTTTTTACTCTTTTGGAGAAGGCTTGATGCACATTAGAATTTAATTTTTAGAAGGTCCCAATCATCTAGTTTATCTTCTGCTGTTTGTATATTTTGGGTTATGCTTGATTTCCATTTATGCCATAAATTAGGGCACCTAAGTTTGCCCCTATTTTTTCTTTGATGAACTTTATACTTTTAGGTTTCACATTTCAGTCTTTTTGATCCCTCTGGAGTTCATTTTTGTGCTGGTGTCAGGTATGGATCTTGTTTCATTTTTCTGCAGATGGATATCCAGATTTGGCAACACTATTTGTTAAAGAGACTATCTCTTCCCCGTTGAATGGATTTTGGCCCTTTGTCAAAGATCAGTAGACCATAGGTGGATGGATCTATTTCTGAGTTCTCCATTCTGTTCCACTGGTCTGTGTGTCTGTCGTTGTACCAATACCAGGCTGTGCCGACTACTGTGACTGTATAGTAGGTTGTGAGATCTGGGGGGGTGAGACCTCCTACTTTGCTCTTCTTCTTCAGTAGCACTTTGCTTATCAGAGGTCTCTGGTTCTAAGATTTTTGCCTTGATATGTGTGTGTGTGTGTATGTTTTGAGGTATGTATAAATAGTTTTATTATCATTCTGCTTTGAAGTTTCATTAGTGTTGTGTTAGTGTTTAATTTTTCTCATGCTTATCGCTTTTTTTATCTGAAAGTGAAGTAATAGTGTGTTTGGCACTCTTGATTTAGAAAACTGGACTTTTGTCCTTGGCCAGAAAATATCACATGCACAGGAACAAGAAAAGGTGAGACATTCGGCAGTTCCAGAAATGGGCAGTTGTGTCTTCCAGTGGAGAAGGATCTGCCAAGGAATCATTCCGTTCTAGTAACTTTCCATGAAATGAGGCAGGGCTCCCTGAGTAAGGACAAGTTGAAGGACATGTAATATTCACTCATTGGTGAGAAAGCTCATCATGAAAATGCTTTTTTTTGACCTTGTTTGGATGCTTAAACATTATCCTGTGAAATCAGCAGTGCCAGGAGGGAGCTGAGTTTGGCAGATGCAGCTTCATAGATCCTCCAGTGCCATTTGGAGAAGCCATCGGGGGCTCTAGGATTAGATGGTTCTTATAGTAAAAGCTCTTAATACTTTGTAGATCAGTGGTGACCCTGGGATTGCTCGAGTTTTGGGTCCTCATATCCCATGGTTTCCAGCTGTTTTAATTATTTCAGAAAGGGAAATAGAGTTTGCCTGTAAACTTGGTACACATGCTGACTAAATTACCAAGTGGTTTTATTTTGGCTTTGACAAAGTCATTCATTGCCGGATATATTATTGACTTATAGTCTCCTCTTCCTCTTAATACTTTGTGGTGGTTTACAAGCTTGGAATCTGTTTAATATTCCCACTTTTTTTTTTTTTTTAAATAAGAGGTTTATTGAGATGTAATTCACGTACATTATAATTCACCCATTTAAAGTGTATAATTCCATTTAAAGTGTATAATTCCATTCCATTTTCAGTGTCTTCACAGAGTTGTGCAGCTATCATCAAAATCAATTTTAGAGCATTTTTATTATTCCAAAATGCTGTACCAAGTAGCAGTCACTTCCCATTTTCCCCTAAAACCCTCCAGCCCTAGGCAACCACTAATCTATTTTCTGTCTCTCTTAATTTGCCTATTCTGGACATCTCATATGTGAATACAATTATACAATATGTGGCCTTTGTGTCTGGCTTGTTTCACTTGGTATATTTTCAAGGTGTATGCACGTTGTGGCATGAATCAGCACTGCATTCCTTTTCATGGCTGAAAAATAGTCCATTGTGTGTATACACTGCATTTTGTTTATCTGTTCATCAGTTGAGGGACATTTGGGTTGTTTCCACTTTTTGGCTATTAGGAATAATGCTCTTGTGAACATTATGTACAAGGTTGTATGTGGGCAGTGTTTTCAGTTTTCTTGGATCTATGTCTAGGAGTATCTCCCACTTTTGGTTCTCTAGTGTCATTTTGAACGCAGTGTGCTTTCACATCCCAGGTGAGCTAGTGGCCCTTGAGTACATTCTGACTCATGGCAAACCCATGTGTGTCAGTGTAGAACTGTGCTCCACAGGATTTTCAGTGGTTGATTTTTTGGAAATTGATTGCCAGGCCTTTTTTCCACAGCACCTCTGGGTAGACTCGAGTCTCCAGCCTTTCACACTTACATGGAAACAATGTTTTGGCTTTAAAAGAAAAAAATATAACAAGACATTGTGTGTGTGTGTGTGTGTGTGTGTCTGTGAGAGAGAGAGAGAGAGAGAGAGAAGGGCTCTAGGATTAGTTCCATTGTGATACTGTTTGTACAGTCTTGATTTAACTGGCAAAATAGCAAGCTCCAAGTTGCCATTACTTCCAAGTTCCTGGCTGCTTTGGAAAGTTTTACGTTTTATGAATGACAATTTTCTGTTCCCTACAGTAGTAATTCTGCACCAGTATTACCTGCATTATTACCTTGATATGAATTTCCTTGTGGTGTTCTTGTTGTTTGGTGCCGCGGAGTCGGTTCCAGCTCACAGCGGCCCGTGTACAACACAATGAAACTTTCTCTGCCCGCACCATCCTCCCAGTTGTTCCCGTGCTTGAGCCCATCGTTGCAGCCACTGTGTCAGTCCCTCTCACTTGGGGTCTTCACCTTTTTTGCTGACCCTGTATTTTACCAAGCATGATGTTCTTCTCCAGGGAATGGTCCTTCCTGATAATATGCCCAAAGTACAAGAGATGAAGCCTTGCTATCCCCACTTCTAAGGAGCTTTCTGGCTGTACCTCTTCCAAGACAGATTTGTTTGTTCTTCTCACAGTCCATGGTATATTCAGTACTCTTCACAAACTCCATAATTCAGAAGTATCAATTCTTTGGTTTTCTTTATTCATTGTCCATCTTTCACATGCATATGAGACGATTGCAAATACCATGCCTTGGGTCAGGCTCATCTTACTCCTGAAGGTGACACTTTTTAACACTTTAAAGAAGTCTTTTGCATCAGATCTGCCCAGTGTAGTGTGTCTTTTCAGATGCTCTCTAAATTCAAACTGCAAGTCATAGCTTGGCTTTCATGGACTTGTTTTAATTTTCTTCAGCTTCAGTTTAAACTTGCATATGAGCATAGAGTTGATGGTCTGGTCCACAGTTGGCCCCTGGCTTTGTTCTGACTCATGATGATACTGAGCTGCTCCATCATCTCTTTCCACAGATGGAGTCGATTTGATTCCTATGTATTCCGTCTGGTGAGGTCCATGTGTATAGTTGCCATTTATGTTGTTGAAAAAAGGTATTTGCAGTGACTAAGTTGGTTGGTCTTACCAGAATTCTGTCATGTGATCTCCAGTGTAATTTCTGTCATCAAGGCCGTATTTTCCAACTACTGATCCTTCTTCTCCTTTTCTAGCTTTCACATTCCAATCACCTGTAATTATCAATGCATTTTTATTGCATGTTTGATCAGTTTCAGACTGCAGAAGTTGGTAAACATTTTCACTTTCTTCGTCTTTGACATTAGTGATTGGTGCATAAATTGGAATAATAGATTAACTGGTCTTCCTTGTAGGCATTATGTATATTATCCTATGACTGACAGCATTATACTTCAGGATAGATCTTTTGTGTGTGTGTGTGTTATTAGTTTGTTTATTAGTGGATAAACTCTTTTTTTTTTCCTTTTTTTTATTTATTTATTGTGATTTGGGTGAAGATTTACAGAGCAAATTCACTTTCCATACAGCAGTTCACATATACTTTGTCTCACGTCATTGACCACAGTTTACCACAATGCAACAGCTCCCCTCCCACTCCCTCCCCACAGTTACCTCTTCCCAGTGTCCATCCCTCCATAC
>NW_006921596.1:10656566-10674442 GCF_000298275.1 Orycteropus afer afer
GGGCAATCTACTTCCGTAGTGATACTGCCTCGGAAACCCAAGGAGGGGTTGCTATGAGTCGGGTTTGACTCGACGGCACATAACAACAACAACAAAACCAACCAGAGGGACTCATCTTCTGGTACTGTATCAGACAGTGTTCTGCTGCTGTTCTAAGGTTTTCAGTGGCCAGTTTTTTAGGAGGTACATCACCACGTCCTTCTTCCTAGCCTGTCTTAGTTGGAAGCCCTGTGGAAACTTGTCTAGCACGTGTGACCTTGGTGGTATTTAAATACTGGTGGCATAGCTTCTAGCATCATGACAACATGCCAGCCACCACAGTATGACAGGGTGACAGATGAGTGATGGAATTTACTTGTATGTTGATAGAAAGCCTGCAGTGTTTACATTACTTCTAATGGGAGTTAATTTTTTTTTACCTTATATCTTGGACACAAGCGAATATTGTAGAATGAATGTGGTCTTAGAGTGAGAGAGATGTCTGGCTCATGAATGCTGATTGGCAACGCTCATTGCCTGCTGGTGGCATATTCGATCTAAGGAGGGGAGAGGAGGGAAGAGAAATTGGAGGTGCTCATACCAGGGCCACGGCCAGTGCCTCAGTGGGCTCTGCATCCATTCATTGTGTAGAACGACTAAGGGAAGTTTTAATTTCTCATTACATAAACTTTTGATTTTTCAGTCATTTCAAATTTTATTTTTATTATTTTATGAACTATTTTAAACATGTAGGAAGGATATAGAGTAACATAATGAACCCATGAATATCTGTTACCTGGATTTAACAAATGTGAATTTCTTTTTCTTCTGCCTTTCCCTTCTTCCCTCCCTTCATTCCTTCTTTCTGCCCATCCTTTCTTATTTAAGGAATACAACTTTTCAGATACTCTTAGAGGCCCGTTGGTATATCCCACTTGTTTTTCTTGTTGGTTGCCATTGAGTTACTCCTGACTCATGAGGAGCCCATGTGTGCAGAGTAGAACTGCTCCATGGGTTCTCTGGTTGATGTAAATGGTTAAGTGTTTAACTGGTAACAAAAAGGTTGGTGGTTCGAACCCACCCAGAGTGGCCTATGAAGAAAAACTTGCTGATCTGTTTCCGAAAGGTCACTTTGCACTTACCTCCTTCCTTTCTCATAGGCCTGTACTCTCGAGAGGCAGATGTGCATCCTTTTTATCCATGTTTTTGTTCTTCTACATAATTTGAGTGTTTTTTGAATTCAGTGCTGCACATTTTTTTTTTTTTTTACAGATACCTGATGTCTTAGTTGGGAGCTGTGGTGGTGTAGTGCCTAAGGCATTTGACTGCTAACCAGAAGGCTGCGGTTCAAACCCACCAGCTACTCCTCGGAAGGAAGGTTGGGCAATCTACTTCCGTAGTGATACTGCCTCGGAAACCCAAAGAGGGGTTGCTATGAGTCTGGTCCGACTCACCAGCAGTGTGTTTAGTTTTTGGTTTGGTGTCTTAGTTATCTGGTATTGCTGTAAAAGAAATACCATAAGTGGATGGCTTTAACAAATAGAAATTTGTTCTCTGTCAGTTTAGAAGGCTAGAAGTCCAAATTCAGGGAGCCAGCTCTAGGGGCGGCTTTCTTTCCCTGTCATCTCTGGGGGAGGGTGCGTCTCCTTGTAACATCTTTGGGCCTGCTCGTCTTTGGAGATCTGCATATTCCTTGGCGTCAGTCTTCCCCGGGTCTACTAGGTTCTCAGCTCAGAAGCCTGGGTCCACAGCATGTGCTCTACTCCCAGCTGTTCTTTCTTGGTCGTAGGAGCTCCCTCTTCTCTGCTAGCTTCTCTCTCTCTGTCTTATTTTTTAAATCCCTCATAAGATAAAAGGGATGCAGGCCACACCCTAGGGAAATTCCCCTTATATTGGATCAGGTTTGTGACCTGAGTTAAGGGTATAGCATTCCACCCTAATGTCCTTACAGCTGATTAGCTGAACACATCAGATCACATTATGGGGTATGATTACATCATTACATAACTACCAAACCACTGAGAATCATGTCCCAGTCAAACTGACACGTAGCTGTGGGGGGCATAGTGAAATCCATGACACCTAATGTTAGCTTCAGGTATTTTTTATTATAATGTTACTTAAGAATGCACACAAGTATACATTTCTTAAACATTAAAGATTTGAAAAGCAAAATAAATGCACAAATTAAACACAGATAAAATGACAAGCCAATACTATGTTGAAGTTAATTTTCAGTGACAACCATGTTTTACTCAGATGGCTGCTCTCACTGTGAGTGTATTGCCTGCTGTGCAGACTGTTTGGCTTTGGGGATGCCTTTATTACCCTTCCTTGTGGTGACTCAGCCCTTACCACTTTCCTCTCTTCTGCAAATTGTCAAACCTTGTAGGCCAGCAGCCTTCACTTGTATCCGTTATGCATTCAGCAGATCGTACCCTGTTCTTGACTCTTAGCACAGACCAATTAAAATCATCAATCATTTGGCCTCAGCCTGAGCTGAAAACACGACGGCACAGGTGGGCTAGGAAGTCCCTGGGCAGTTTTGGTTTTAGGGAGGGGTCTAGATGATCCCGAATAGGTTTTTTACTAGTGTTCTTAAATTAATTTTGAAATGAAAACACACAACTGAAAAATGTGTTATAGAGAACATATGGACCTGGAGATGTGTCTGCTGACCAAGTTTGAGACACATTCCTCTGTGTTTAAGATCATTACTTTAGTGCATGTGTGGCTCATAAATGTAACTTGTGCCTTCAGGTGTCAACAGTTAAGGTAGAGATGTTACGGGTTAGCATGAGGGGCTTGTTTGTGTCTGGTTCTTTCCCTTTTTCTGTGGTAACCATTTAGAAGGCGTCTCACTGTTGTCCACTCTGTATATTGCCTCTAGTTTTCTACATGATGTTGGTTAGGATTCCTTAGCTCTTGGGCCTTCTCTTTTTTCTTAATTGCATGGTAATTTCAGTTTTTCTTATTGCTTATTTTCAGTGCTTATATTCTCACTGACTTTTCCATTGACTATCATAAAAGTAAAAGCTTATATTCTTAATCTTGTTGTTAGTTGCCCTTGAGTTGATTCTGACTCATGGTGAACCCATGGATGCAGAGAAGAACTGCACTCTTTGTGGTTTTCAAGGCCATGACCTTTTGGAAGCAGATTGGCAGGCCTGTCTTCCATGGTACGTCTGGGTTAGGTTCAAACCACCAACCTTTTGACTAGTAGTCCAGTGCTTATCCATTTGCACCACAAAAGTCTGCATTCCCATAGCTCATCCTGACTCCTAATTATCAGGGTATATTGTTTTTTTTTTTTTTTAAAGTCTACTGCCAAAAATCTGTCACCTTGGTTTTTATTGCATTATTTTTGTTTTGTGTGGTTTACATGACCCTGGAGTACCTTATTTCCTCACTGTTAAATTTGCAACTGAATTGTCTCTATCTAAACTGTGAGACAGTGCCAACTTGATTAAAAAATATTAGAAATGCCTTCATGTTCCTTTGATTATAAATGTCTTTTGGCATTTGTTTCTATTGGAAGGTAACTTTTTCCTAATGCATTTTTGAGGAAAGAACCTCTCACTGCTTCCGACAGGTCTGTAGGCAAATGAACAGAGGCCCTTGGCTCTCCTGGTGGTACATCCCTCCCTCTCGCTCAGTGTAGGGTACATTTCTTATTACAGCCTCTCCTCACTCACTGACTTTCTTATTATCTGACATTTTGCATTTACGACAATAGTCAAAAAATCTATTCAGTTATTTCTCACATTGACCACCTATGTCTGGCAGTGGTAAATGGTGATGTTTGAGGGCGAGGAACACAGGCTGTGATGGTTACATGTCAGCTGACTAGGCCATGATTCTCAGTGGTTTGGCAGTTATGTAATGATGTAATTTGGCAGTTATATAATGTGATCTGGCAGTTATATAGATTAGATGTAGTCATTATTCATTTTTTTGATCTGATGTGATCATCCTGCATTTTTGCATAATGCCAATTTTTGCTAACTACCAGCCTTTGGAACATAACCATGTCAGTAAGTGAGGCGAGAGTAGTGTGAACTTCTACATCTAATGCCTAAAATTAAACAGTTCTTTCTTTCTGTGTGTGACGCGAAGTAGGCCCCTAGTTGAATTCCAGGCTGTGATTACATTTTTAGTTTAAAAATATAATGGTTTTCTGAATATGTCAAGAAATTACAAATCATATTTATTAAGAAAATGCCGTATTTCGAAAATGCTTTCTTTCATTTCATCATACTGATAGCGTTTTTGTGAGATGGCGTATCGCTGTGATTGACACTAGGATGAGACCTAGCTCTTTAGTGACGTGGCTCTGCTGATGGGCTACATGATACCTAATTGAGCTGTCATCTTTTCTTTGTCATACATATTTTACCACAGTGGATTTAATTTAGCAAAAAAATCTGCCATTTTGACCATTTTTATGTGTACAGTTCAACGACATTAATTCCATTCACCATATTCTTGCAGCTGTCACCATTATCTATTTCCAAATAATTTTACTTCTGTAGTCTTCAGTGGTTGGCACATTCCAAGTGAGGAGATCTGTTTTTCAGATTTGGTTCTATAGTTGATTTTCTGTGTGATTTTAAGGAAATCATTCATGCATTTAAAAATTATTTCCTTGAGAAAGTAACTCCTGCCTGACCTGCCTCACAGAATTGTTGTGGATGTTTGAATTGGAAATGGGCAAGAGCTCTTTGAAAGTCTGAAGTACTGTGCTGTACAGAAGGTGGATGCTTTGGCAGGTGAGACTGCAGAAATGCCTTGTGTCAGAAAGCCGTCTCCCTCCAAAGCACAGCTTTGTAATTCTTGAAGCCTTGCACCCAAACTGTGAGCTTGATTCTTTTGGAGGAACGCTTAGGCTCTCCTCCGTGAGTTTACTTTCGTTTAATGCTTGTGTTAAGCTGAATAGAAACTGAAAGAGAGATGGAGGATGAAGTCAGGATGACATTGTAAGAGTGAGCTGGTGACAGAGACCCCAGGCTGCTCTGGATGGTACTGGGCAGTTGTAGGTGTGCATGATGACGGTCCTGAGTTGTAAAAACAACAAGGGCTTTAAATTATGTCTGGCATGATGCTACAGCATGCTTTTACCATCATTAAAATTTTAGCATATGGGGAGGAAAGTTTTACAGTAGTTACATATTTCATTTTCTATTACTGAAGGCTAAGTGAAGCATTGTTTTATTATTGTTATGAGACCTTCTGAAAAATTATCAAAGTGTTCACAGTGTTTTGAACTTTTTTTTTTTTTTTTTGTTTAATTTGGTAGGCGGCCTTGTATATAGATGGTTTATTTTGTCCATAGCGCTTATGGACCTTATATTATTCCCAGAGATACTGATAAGGGATAAATTTAGTGGTAATCTTTACAAGGTTGCTGAGTAAGCATTATTTAGATAAAGTGCTATTTTGCCCAAGATAGACATGTTAGAAATACTCCTGAGATAGTAATTATCCCAGGCCTTACTCCAGAGTGAAAGAAATAGTGTGGAAGAACTTCACAGTCCATCCTACATTGATGTGCCTGCTAATAATGTCTACAGAGAGCAGTGTTAAGAGAGGGCAGGTGGGAAATGAGACAAATGCACTTAAATTCAGTTGGAAAGATTTAACAAAGTGAAACATAGTACAGGGGCCAGAGAATTTTTATAATCACAGAGTTATAGATTTACAGTGCTTTAATTTCATGCATATCTAGAAAATATCTTTTTCTGTGATCTGCTGGACAGCTGCTTAATAAGTGTCCAATGTATTGTTTCTGTTTTGCTTTGTTTTCATTTTATTGGATTAAAGAAAGTTAACCTCATCAGAAATATGGGGAAAAATGGATTTATTAGGATAGAGGGTTTCTGCTGGACTCTTAACATATTTTTTTGTTGCTACGATATTATTAGGAGCTCTGGTAGTGTGCTTGTGCAGTTTGTTTGGGGGAAGCCATATACTTAGAGTGGTAGCTTTTAGTTTAATCATATTAATAATCATCATTTCATCATGATAGGAAGAAGTTACTAGGTTGCTTTATTCTGGCAAAAAGTATAACAGATGCTTATTGAAAATGACTTTATTGAGCGAAGCCTTCAATGAAACATCTCTTCAGAAGAAAAGAGTACAACTTTAGTAAACTAGAAATATCATGCAGGTATCGTAACTTGATAAAGAATGGTACTTTAAAAACCAATACACAACATCATGTGAAACATGAGACAGTTTCCGTAAGTCAGGAACAAGACAAGGATGCCTGTCTACCCTCACCAGTTTTATTTGACCTCAGATTAGTAATTCTAGCCAATGCGGTAGGGCAAGAAAATTGGCTGGCTATAAAATAAGCACACAGAAGTCAATAGCCTTTCTACACAAATCAGAAAATATAATTAAAAACAAAAATGATGTCTCTCACCAGAGCAATGACTGCCCCCCTCCCCGGCCCAGCAGATGATTGCGAAACAAAGCCAGGAATATGAAGAAAACAAAAACTTGGCATAAAAGCCTTGAAGATGTCGCTCCAACACATTAATTTGTTTATTAATATAATTCAAAGAAAAAATTCCACTGAGTTTTTTTTTTTTTGGTGAGGTGGTGGGGAAAGGTGAGAGAGTGAGTTACTAAAATGATTTTAAGGAGCATCTGGAAGAATAAACAGGCAGGAATAGCCAAGTGCATTTTGAAAACAAAAGATGAGCTTGGGGGAGGAATGATTTGGTGCTACCAACTATTTATAGATTTATAAAAGAATTTGAAGGGATAATTTGAGCCCAAGTATAGACAGAAATTGCAGTAGATGTGAAAAGAAAGCTAAAGACCTGACACAACTATGCATAGGTGTTTAAAAGATAATCAAAGAGTTTGTGTGTACCAGTAGAAGGGAAGGAAAATCATATTGGCTTAAGCAAAAGCCAAATGAAGTCATTGTTTTCCTCCTTGTACCTGGGATGCCCAGGGGGTGGCGCTTGCCTCAGTGACTCCGTAGGAGGCTCTAATGCCCTCTCTTTCCCTGACTTGATTCTTTTTTGGAATTGGCTCCGTTCTCCACTTTGTGCAGCTAGAGGAAGGGGAGGTGTGGTTGTTGATAGGTCCAAGTTTCTATTTTTATAGCTCGAGGTCCTTCCCTAGTGTCAGTAGGTAAAGTCCTAGTGTAGGCCATGACCATGGGGACACCACACTAACCAGGGGCCACCCACGCCTGCCTCTGTCTAGCTGTGCTGTGCAGCCTCAGAGAATCCTGTGGAATGGTGGGGGGCAGGGACTGTTCCCCAAGGACAGGGGGTGGGGTGGTAGAATTACTGGGAAAGGCAGGGGCAGACTGGAACTGCAGTATATACTCAGTCCTTGAGTAAAGGAGAGACTGTTCAGTGAAGGGCTGGAAACCTGATTAACTATTTCAGGGGGAAAAAAAAGATCCCTACTTTTCACCATAATCAGTTAAATTTCAAGTGAATAAGTGATAGTTAAATTGGGAGAATGGGAAACAGTAAATAGTTAGAAGAAAATATATATAGCCAGGGATTTTCTTCATCTCAAGGTAAAAAAGCCTTTTTGAAACATAGCAAACCTACTGTCGTAAAGTCAATTCCAGCTCGTAGCTACCCTATAGGACAGAGTAGAACTGCCATGTAGGATTTCCAAAGCTGTAAATCTTTATGGAAGCAGACTGCCTCATCTTTCTGCCACAGAGCCGCTGGTGGATTTGAACCACCTGCTTTTTGGTTAGCAGCCAAATGGCTTAACCACTGTATCACTAGAGCTCCTTTCTCTATAGCAGAGAGTGACCTCAAAGCAGAGATTGCGGACTGACAGCCAAGTGGCTGGATAGATCTGAAGACACATTATCTTTTGTCTTGTCTTATTTATCTTTTAAAAACAGTGCTACAATTTTAAAATCAAGAGTTTATGCACAAGTCAAGATTTTTGGCTTATCTGCGAAAATGAAAAGCACTGGCTGACATCATTCTGTGGCAACAGTTGCTGGCACTAAGAGGCAGCCCCTTCCTTTAGATGGGTTTCACCTTCTCTGCCACTCTCTAATGGTCCCAGCATTGAAATTGCATGTTGCAGTTTCAATTACCTTAGCTGTCTGTTCCTTTTTAGGCAAAGATTCATAGCTATATCTCCGTCAAAATAAAAAAGAACTTTGGCACATTGAAAAAACTTAAGACTAACAGAGGAAAAGCCTATTTGCTGCCTGTGGCAAAAGGTTAATAGCCAATCCTTGGAAGAAAGGTTGAGCAATCTACTTCCGTAGTGATACCGCCTTGGAAACACAAGGAGGGGTCGCTCCGACTCCATGGCACGTAACAACAACAACAATGAATCAATAAGAAAATAGTCCAAATACTGCCCCAGATACTGTGCTCTTTTTAAAAAATCACCTGTAGGAGACCAAACTGTCACTAAGTACTTTAAAACAAAATGAGAATGTAAGGGGACAGGGAAACTAGATTAATAGAAATGGAACAGCCAGAGTGGAAGTAAAGAGAATGCTCACACATTGGGAAGAAGGTAACCAATGGCAGTGAGCAATTTCTGTGCAGATGGTTGAATGGGAACCTATACTGCTGTGTAAATACTCATTGAAAACACAATTATATGTAAGAAAAATACTCCAACATAAAAAATAAGAATAAAAAGGTGAAAACTGTCAATTTTCAGTAGGCTATAAACTTCATGATGTCAGGGACCATGTCCATCTTGTTCATTGTAGTATCTTTATGCCAAGTACAGTGCTTGACACTTTGTAGGCATTCAGTAAACATTTGTTAATGATAATTAATGATAGCTAATATTTATTAGGGAGCTTTGGTAGGGTAGTGCCTAAGGCACTTGACTGCTCACCAGAAGGCTGATGGTTCAAACCCACCAGCCACTCCTTGGAAGGAAGGTTGGGCAATCTACTTCCGTAATGATACCACCTTGGAAACCCAAGGACGGGTTGCTATGAGTCGGGTCCAACTTGACGGCACCTAACAACAACAACATTATTTATTAAGGGTTTATTATGTACTGGGTGAACAGTATGCCCTGCGCTAAGCCCTTGTTTAATCCCTGTAGAAACACTCAGGATACTGTTGTTCTCGTTTTACAGATGGTGCAGCTGAGGTTTGGAGAGGTAAAGCACCTGTAAGGCATGCCCAGTGGGTGATGACTCAGCTCTGCTTCTAGCTCATGCTCTTTAAACCACTATATTAAATTACAACACACACTTAGCAAAATGAATTGAAAAAGAAGGACTACAAATGTCCAACAAACGTGGAGAAAATTCCCCGCTTTATTAGGAATCAAAGCAAAGGAAGCACTCTTGAGGTACAGGGGTGGGGAAGGGGCCACGTTCTGTTTTGGTAGGAGAATATGTCAGTGTCCACTTGGGCGCAGGGCATTTTGGGAATGTTTTTCAAAAGTTTTAAATGTTCATACCCTTTCACCCAGGGATTTTACTTCTCAGAATTTATTCTCAGGGAAAAGTTAGCACCGATTACAAATTTATGTGCAAAATAGACAGTATGCTGTTCACTATAATAGTGAAATATTGGAAACAATTAGGGATTGGTGGAATAAATTATGGTATACTCATATACTAGAATAATGTTTAACATATAATAATACTAAAGATTCGTTGTTGTACTATCCGATGACACACAGAATGACCATGGTATGGCCACTGTGTTTTTCCACTGGCTCCTAAATGGTCTATGCCATAAAGCATTTTGCATCAAGGGTTCGGTGAGTGTATGTGTCTGGCATGTCGTCAGCCCCAGCTGTGCTTGCTGCTATTAAAGGGAGTGGATATCAGTGATTTTTCTGTTTTATTTCTGTGTAATTTTCTAAACAGCTGTAAAATTGTATTTTTCCTTCAGACTTTATTAATTTTGAAAAAGTATTGTTGTTGTTGTTATGTGCCGTCGAGTCAGACCTGACTCATAGCGACCCCTCCTTGGGCTTCCGAGGCAGTATCACTACAGAAGTAGGATTGCCCAACCTTCCTTCCAAGGAGTGGCTGGTGGGTTTGAACGCCAGCCTTCTGGTTAGCAGTCAAGTGCCTTAGCCGCTATGCTACCAGAGCTCCCTTGAAAAAGCATAGGACATCATAAAGTAAACCAAAAAAACAAACCAAACTGCCATTGAGATGGATCCAACTCATAATGATCCCTCCTTCACTTTCCGAGGCAGTATCACTACAGCAGTAGATTGCCCAATCTTCCTTCCAAGGAGTGGCTGGTGGATTTGAACCGCCAGCTTTCTGGTTAGCAGTCAAATGTCTTAGGCACTATGGAGCTCCTAAGCTGACTAGCATATGTGTAAATGGAATCTCTATGATTTTTAGATTTTTTTTTTTTTTTTGGTTAAGCTTACATAAATGATACAACACACAACACACACACACACACATACTCATTAGCACAGAATAAAACCAAAGTAAATTGTGAAAGCCTTTCTCCAAGGTAGGCCTTGTCCACAGTTCCATTATCTAAGACAATCACTATTAATAGTTAAGTTATTTTAAACATGCATTGGAAGCTTGTCTTGTTAATACAAGTTTTAAAGCAAACAATAACCCGCAGGCTGGTTTGGATATCTGGATTTTCATATGGCGGTGTTCTTGAAAGGAGGTACCCTGGCTTGGTTTTGTGCTGCTGACAGCAGTGCTCCAACACAGGAGAAGCTGTTGAAAGTGGTGTTGTGTTTAAGAGCAGTGCCTGTTTGCTCTTAAACACCAGCCCCTCCACTAAAAATAAATAAACTAGTAATTAATTGTTTTGATGTTAGACTTGTATGAGTTAAACACCTCCATATTTCATTATTGTTTTTACAAGATAACAAACTTCTGTACGATGAACTGTTCTTATTGGTGTTTGGACCTGGTAGATAAGGAAAAGGAACATGGGGTGGGCACACACAGTTAAATGCTCTACTATTAACTGAAAGGTTGGCAGTTCAAACCCACCTGGAGGCTCCTCAGAAGGCAGGCCTGGCAGTCTGCTTCCATAGGGTCACAGCCTTGAAAACCCTACAGGGAGTAGTTCTCTGCACATGTGGGTCCCTAGGAGTTAGAATCTGCAACAACAGCAGACGAGGAAAGGTTCAGGCTGGTTTGTTTTTTCACTCGGCAAATATTTGAGGGCCTCCCATTTGGGGAGTAAATTAGTTGTGGGAAGTAGAGACTTTTTACTGAAGGAGGAAAGAATGAATGACCACATCTAGATACAGCAGCCCTTTGGCAATAGTTTCCTTCCTTTTTCTCTCCTTTCCTTTACCTTGTAATTGATGGAGAGTAGTGGCAGGGTTGGGTGGCAAAAGCTGGAGGCCCGAAGGGAGGAATCAGAAGGTTTTAATTCGCTCTCTTCCTAGCAGTAAAAGGGGAAGGAAGGGACAGAGGAAATCAGATGGAAACCTGCCCTTCAGAAACTGGCCTAGTAAAACTATAGCCTGGAACTTGAACAGTAGCTCGTGGTGGTATTTAAAAGGAATGCTCTAATTTCTAGAAAATCGGGCTTGAACACCTCTTAAAAGAAGAAAAAAATGCAGACTTTGTAATCTGGGACACACATGCAAATGTCTGTTTTCTGTACCTTCCCTTCCAGTGTCCCAGCCACAGAGGGGCTAGCAGCAACTCTGACGTACCCAAACATCAAGCCGGCAGAACTTGCAAAAGGAAGCTATGTGGGCTCGCTCTTTTTCCTTTTAAGTAATTTAACATCATTATCCATATTTTCTCTTGCTCCTTTTTTTCTTTTTTAAATGCTAGGCTGTAGTGAGAATTACTATTTGAGGTGTGAGTAAGTTTCCCTGCCTACTGGCAAGGAGAGGCTGTTTTTCTTTCTGCTTTGGAGCTGGTGGTCTTCCTATTTTTCAGGTGACTTCATTGAATCCTTTTCAGTTTGCTAGGAAATTAGACACAGTGTGCAGACTTTAAATATAAAGAAGCTAATAGGGTATTCGATTGTTGACATACTTATAAACCTTGACTTTTTAAAAGTGTCATGTTTCTTGTGGACATTTTCTGACAGCCACATCTTCATGTGCAGGTGGCCTTATTTCCTTAGGTGGCTGGCTGAGGGCTAGAATTGCCTGGTCAAGAGGCATCTGCAGCCTGTGGTTCTTGGGCCGACTTGCCCTTCTGTCAGCTCTCACCCACAGTGTGTGAGTCTTTTTTCCTTGGATGCTGGGACAGAGTTCAGGTTAAAGAACGTGGTCACCTTTTTATGACACTGTGGTCTTGGGTGTGGGTAGATGTACTGCTGTGAACTGAAGGTCTCTCCCTGAAGAAGGGCTTCTCTCTGCCGAGTACTTGGCCTGAATTGGGATTGTGGGAACACAGACAGGCAGGCTTCTGGCTCCAGGAAAGTGGAGACTCAGGCGAGGCCTATCCACAGGTCCTTCTCTGTGACTGACTGCAGGGCATTGAGGAGGGTCTGAAGTAGTTCGGCTCCTGGGAACTTTACAGAGGACGCGACATTGGAGCTCTGGAAGCCTGAGGCAGGGTAACTCAGGCACAGGGACTGCACGTGCAAGGGCATGGCTTCTGGAACAGAGTGGCACATTCGGGGCCCAGTTCTGTGGGGCTGGCTGGGGAGAAGAGGGGTCAGAAGTGAGGATGGGAAAGTCAGTAGTGCTCTCATGAGGAGGCTGGAAGTGACACTAACAGACCGATGAAAGGGAGCCTGGTGACATGTAAGATGGCCTAGGAGCGGGGAGCTGGTGGCAGGGAGGCCAGTTAGGGGACTACTGCAGCATGCTACTGAGAGCTTAAAGGGCTTGAGCTGTGAGGCAAGGCAGGGTCTAATTTGAAAGATGTCTGTGAGCGAGATTGGACAGGTTTTGGAGACCTGTTAGCTTCAGAGGGATGAACCAAGGAGAACTCTCAAGATTCTATTTGGGGAAACAATAACTCAGGGTGAAAATACAAGGAGAAGGAATAGGTTTGGCAGGAAAGGTAAGTAGTCTCATTATGGACTGACTGGTTGAGTTTGAGGAGCTCTGGTGGCGTAGTGCGTAAGGCACTTGACTGCTAACCAGAAGGCTGGCGGTTCAAACCCACCAGTCACTCCTCGGAAGGAAGGTTGGGCAATCTACTTCTGTAGTGATACTGCCTCAGCAACCCAAGGAGGGGTCGCTATGAGTTGGGTCCGACTCCATGGCAGTGTGTTTGGTTTTGGTTGAGTTTGAGGTGGCAGCTAGGTAGAGGTGTCTAGCTGGCAGATGGAGGTGCTACAGGAGCGTGGGTGCGTGTGTGATGATGAAGCTGAGAGCCTCCTGAAGATGTCACTCAGGTGCACCGTGGTCGCCCTGGGCTTGTGCTTACTCACTTCTGGTGCTTTTGTGCCCTGAGAAAAAAGCAAACAGTACAAGAGGGTACAGATCCCTGCCCCCTCTGGCATCAGTCCTGCTCCCTAGAGTAAATCACTGCCAACAGCCACTCCTGGGAAGGAAGACTGGGCAGTCTACTTCCGTAGAGATACGGCCTAGAAAACCCGAGGAGGGGTTGCCATGAGTCAAAGTGACTCAACAGCCGTGTTTTTTTTTTTTTTTAAAAACAGGGTTTTATGTATTCTTCTGGAGATTTGTCTGGCAAGTGTGCTTATCCCTAAACAAATAAATTCTTAGAAAGAATGAGTCAGACTCTAAAAGAAACCCACTATGCACATTGCTTCGGGCCTGCACTCACTTTCCCCAGGGGTCAGCGCTGCCCACAGTGTGAACACCATGTTCTTTATTGAATCGCTCAGGTTCTCAGCTCAGAATTGTAAGCTGTGTAACCATTTGCAAGGCAAGATTAGAGTAATTTGAGTCTGTCTTCTTTTAAATGTGAATTTTAATATTTTTCTTTGTTATAAAAATATACAGTGGTAATTAACATATATTTACCAGGTGGACTACATAGGTATCTGTGTATTGCTACAAAGTAAGCCCTTGCCCTAAATTTTTTTTTAATCCCCAAATTTAATTGTTGTTAACATTATAGTATATAGATCCTGTTCTATGGAAAAAAAAAAATATATACATACATGCACACACACACACACACACGTGCATGCATATGCATGCAGGTTTTTATATGAAGTATTTTATTATTTTTAATATGGAAAAATGTAAAGAAGACAAATGTCCTGTATTCTCACTAAGCAGGTAATTAAGCAAATACATGCTAGTGGTTTAAAAAATTATAATAGGACCGAAAGATAAGGAATGAAGTCTCCCTACGTCTCCTGCCATACCCTCCACTGAGCAAAAGTCCATCTCCCTAAGATAGTTGCTATTAGCATTTTGTCATCCTCCTTCCAGAACATTCTGTAATGCTAGTGGAAACCCACCAGCCACTCCTCAGAAGGAAGGTTGGACAATCTACTTCCGTAGTGATACAGCCTTGGAAACCCAAGGAGGGGTTGCTATGAGTCGGTCTGACTCAACAGCACACAACAACAACAGTGGAAACATATCATGTCATGTCATGCCTTAGTACACAATAGCATGGATCATGCTCAACACATTGTATTTTTTCTTTTAAACTTAACGTACCAGGTCTTTGGCAGCTCCTGCAGCTTTACCTCATGCTTTTTAATGAGTTCCAGTCTCTGGTAAGTGATCAGATCATTGCTTAGTTGGATCCCGTGAGGAGCAGTGAGGCTTTTTCTGTTTTTAGTATTCCAAATACTGCTGTGGTGAGCACCCTTGTGCTGTATCCTCGTTCCCTCCTGGACATACTTCTGGAGGATGGCAAGAAGGGGGAGTGGTTAAAAAACACTGATAAAAATGTTTGTAATTTATTAGTATAACTGCCAGAGAAAAATTGTACTAATTTATAATTTCCCAGATAGCATGTGAGTGTCTTTTCCATATACCCTTGTCAAAACTGGATATTACTAATCTTCAGAATGCTTTTTTCGGGGGAAGTGTCTTGGTACTGACAGTAATTCGATAGAACTTTGCTGGTGCCTCCACAGAAATATGAAGTTGGTAACTAAAGAGACTCCATGTGCTTTGGGTTCCATTTACGAAAACTGTTATGCAGAGGTGGAGGTGGTGGCCTCAGGCCTGTTGCAGGCTGGCCCAGGTGTCCCTCAGGAAGCACTGTTAGCCCCTGGACAGGTGCCTAGATGAGCTCCAGGGACAGTGCTGAGCAGAGGGGCTGGGTCATCTGCCCGCCCGGAGCTGGGGGGCCTCAGTGAGGCTTCCATCAGCCTCCTGTTTTCAGAGTATGGAAGCGCTTATGGAACTCCCACAGTGGCCCAGCTCAGGGGGTGTGAAGTGCGGGTGCTTCCCTTTTATTGCCAAAGAAGTTGAGCCTTTTGAGGGCCATTTCTTTACTTTCTTCTTGCACGAGGAACATTATAAAACTAATAAAAATTTCGAAAAGCTTGCATTTCCCCTCTCGAGTAGAGCTTTCTTTAGAGCAAAAGAGATTTTTTCATGTCTCTGTTTAGACCTAAATTATCTGTGGTTGTGCTTTTTTACACAGAAACTTTATTTTTTTGTTGCTTTCTCCTCCTTGTCACATTAAACTTTTCATGTATCATTAATTTTGAGATTAATGTAAATTTTACTCTAGTGAATTAACTTTGTATCTCTTTTTTTTTTTTTTTTTTTGCATCCTTTTCACTTACATATCCCACTGCCATTGAGTTGATCCCCACTCATAGCAGCCCCTATAGGGTTTCCAAGTCTGTAAATCTTTACAGAAGCAGACTGCCTCATCTGTCTGCTGCAGAGTGGCTGGTGGGTTTGAACCCGTGACCATTTGGTTAGCAGCCCGATGCTTTAACCACAGCACCACCAGTGCTCCTTATGTACTGTTATTGATATATACTAGTTATTTCCATAGCCATTTCCCATGGAGTCGATTCCAACTCATAGTGACCCCATGTGTGTCAGAGTGGAACTGCGTTTCACAGGGTTTTGGATGGCTGATTTTTTTTCGGAACTAGATGGCCAGGCCTTTCTTTTGAGGTACTTCTGGGGGAACTCGAACCTCCAGCCTGTTGGTTAGCAGCTGAATGTGTTAACCTGCACCGCCCAGGGCTCCTTCCAGTTCTGTGGTGGCACTTAACACTGTCGGATTGCTCTGATAGGACTTTTCCTTTATAAACAAGAACAGTATGTTTTCTTGCTCACTTTTCATTGTAAAAGGAGAAGCTGAATGTTCTGATAGAGCACGTTGGATTTTGTTGAGTCCAAAGCACAGAAGAATGGTATTTTATAGTGAGGCTGGGTGTGTGCATCTGGTGTGCAGTAGTTAAGCACTCAGCTGCCAATCAGAAGGTTGGCAATTCAAACCTACCAGCTGTTCTTCAGGAGAAAGATATTGCAGTCTTTAATTCTGTAAAGAATTACAGTCCTAGAAACCCAGTGGGACATTTCTGCTGCATCCTATATAGGGTTGCTATAAGGCAGAGCCAGCGGCCAGGGGTTTGGTTTTGGTTTTGGATGTGGTGTTCAGCAGGAATTAATTGTATTTAGTTATGATCCAGACCTCAGTTTTCTCTGTGTAGTTGGATGATTTCAGATGCATAAAGCTACATTAACATGTGAAAGGGAGCTTAGACAATTTCTCTGGTTTCTAGCCTTTGTCAAGTCATCATGTAACTCACGAGAGCCTTGGTGGTGCAGTGGTTAAGTGCTCGGCTGCTAACCAAAAGGTTGGTGGGTTGAACCTACCAGACGCTCCGTGGGAGAAAGATGCAGCAGTTTGCTTCTCTAATGATTTGCAGCCCTGGAAACCCGATGGGGGGGCTGTTCTATGCTGTCCTGTAGGGTCACTATAAATTGGAATTGACTTGATGGCAGTGAGTTTTGTTTTGTTTTTTTGGATGTGATCCAGGCATGTAGTGGGCACTCAGAAAATGAATAAATGAAGAAAAGATTGAAGTTGTCAAGGATTTCATTTTACTTGGATCCACAATCAATACCCATGGAAGCAGCACTCAGGAAATCAAATGACATACTGCATTGGGCAAATCTGCTGCAAAATACCTCTTTAAAGTGTTAAAGAGCAAAGATCACTTTGAAGACCAAGGTGCATCTAACCCAAGCCATGGTATTTTCAATAGCCTCATATCCATGTGAGAGCTGGACAATGAGTAAGGACAACCACAGAAGAATTAATGCATTTGCATTATGGTGTTGGGAAGAGTATTCAGTGTACCACGGACTGCCAGAAGAACAAACAAATTTGTCTTGGAGGAGGTACAGCTGGACTACTCCTTAAAAGCGAAAATGGCCAGACTTTGTCTCTCATACTTTGGTCATGGTGTCAGAAGGGACCAGTCCCTGGAGAAGGACATCATGGTTGGTAAAGTACAGAGTCAGCAAAAAAGGGGAAGACCCTCAACAAGATGCACTGACACACTGGCCGTGATTAGCAGCAATTGTGAGAATAGCGCAGGACAGGGACATGCTTTGTTCTATTGTACATAGTGTTGCTATGAGTTGGAACCAACTCGACAACACCTAACAACAACAACAGCAGTTTTAAGTACTTTGATAGGTATGACACTGTGCTGGTAAGGTTATGCATTCCACAGGGATAGAACCTACCAAAGTATTTAGAAATCTGGACTGGAAATTTATTTTCTAGATATACTGAGATTTTTTTACTTAGTTGTTCAAGCATTTGACATGTGACTTGTTACATAGAGGCGAGCTTGTTGTTGTTGTTATGTGCCATGGAGTCGGACCCAACTCATAGTGACCTCTCCTTGGGTTTCTGCAGCGGTATCACCACGGAAGTAGATTGCCCAGCCTTCCTTCCAAGGAGCGGCTGGTGGGTTTGAACCACAGTCTCCTGGTGAGCCCTGGGTATATGTGTTTGATGTGGGTCAGAGTATGACCCTGTAGACCTGAGCTGGGTTCTCTGCTCAAGCACTTTTCGCTTTAAAAGCCCT
>NW_006921596.1:10676377-10678381 GCF_000298275.1 Orycteropus afer afer
AGATATGTTATTACCAAATATTTTTTCCCAATCTGTAGGTTCCCTTTTGACTCTTTTGGAGAAGTCTTTGGAAGCACTCCCTTTTTCAATATGGCCAATGCAAATCAGTGAAGGAAACGGGATAACCTGTGGAACCGTTTTTCTTTGAATAGGAAGACACAGTTCTATGGAATAATAACTGTTGAAGTTAATCTTGTAAGAATTTGTCTTGCAAGCCTATAATAATTTGCTCTAAATTAACGTACTAATTAGAAGCATAGAATCCAGCACTGGAAGGGCATCTTAGTCTCCTCTAACCTCCTACCAACTTCGGAGATCACTTCTATTGGATGTTTGTTGGCCTTATGGTCAGCTTGTTTCTTTATTAATACTCCTAGTGACAGAGATCTCACTGCCCTGCCAGGCAGCCCATTCCCTTCAGGAGAGCTGTCCTTCTGTTCATCTGAAATGGCCTCTTCCACCCATTGGCAGGACAGTACACACAACGTGGAAATAATGAAATAAGTGTTTCTTATCATTGTTACGTGGAGATAACCCAGGACAAGGCTCATGGGTGACGAACACCTTGAACCTAGGCACTCAGTGTAGAAAATGAATTCTTGGTCACAATTTCTTATTACTTAAAGATTAACTGGAAGTTGAGCTAAACTTTTTTTTTTTTTGCCTCTATTTGAATTAGAAAATGTGAAAGTGGGCCTTTTTTAATTGTTGACAAAGGAGATTTCCTACAGTCCTGTTCTTTAGAACCACAGATGAAATGCCGATAGTGCCTAGCAAACGGTCCAGTGAGACAGGGGAGTCCACTTGTATGGCCGCTTGTTTTTGGTCCTTGTCCTTGCCAAAAGACCCGTGCAAAGAGGAGCGTAGTGAGCCGGAACTTTGTGACAGCTGTTCTGTTTCAGTCCTTGTCTTCAAGGAGCAGAGGAGTGACTTTAGGGAATATATGAACATGTGGGGAAGTTTTAAAAAATCAAATATGAGAAATGGACGAGCCTGATGTATCCAGAATCATACCCAAGGAATACTTGATTCCCTGCAGTGTTTTCTGGATTTACCTGAAGAACATTCTGGAACTCTAATTTTTTAATTTTTGCAGTGTTTCCTTCCCTCTCACTCTTGGTAACCAACAAAGAAAATTTCCTTTCATATATAAACCTTCCCTTGACTTTTTAAAATAACGGGCTAATACAATATTTGTCCTTCCGTGGTTGACTTATTTCACTCAGCATAATGTCCTTCAAGTTCATCCACATTATGTGGCATTTTGCAGATTCTATGTTATTCTTTAGTGTTGCATAGTATTCCACTGTGTGTATGTACCATAGTTTGGTTATCATTTTCTGTTGATGGGCACCTAGATTGTTTCCATCATTTTGCTATTGTAAATAGTGCTGTGATGAACATGGGTATGCATATGTCTGTTCTTGTCCTGGCTCTCACTTCTTTAGGATATATACCTAGTAATGAGATTGCTGGAGCAAATGGTATTTCTAATTGCAGCTTTTTAAGGAATCGTCATACTGCTGTCCACAGTGGTTGTATCATTTTACAGTCTCACCAGCAGTGTATGAAAGTCCAGTCTCTCTACATCCTCATCAGCATTTGTTATTTTCTGTCTTGTTCAACTTAGCTGTTACTACTGGGGCCAGATGGTATCTCGTTGTTTTGATTTGCATCTCTTTAGTGTAGTGCCTAAGGCATTTGACTGATAATCAGAAGGCTGGTGGTTCAAACCCACCAGCCACTCCTCGGAAGGAAGGTTGGGCAATCTACTTCTGTAGTGATACTGCCTCGGAAACCCAAGGAGGAGTTGCTATGAGTCGGGTCTGACTTGATGGCACATACAACAACAGTGACTAATGATTGTGAACATTTCTTCATGTGTTTGTTGGCTGCCTGAATATCCTCTTTGGTGAAGTATCTATTCATGTCTTCTGCCCATTTTTTTTTTTTTTAATTAATTAATTAATTAATTTTTATTTTTTTGGGTGAAGATTTACAGAG
>NW_006921596.1:10686897-10707953 GCF_000298275.1 Orycteropus afer afer
ATCTGGCTTCTCTTCTGCTGTTGGTGCATTTTGAATTATGCTTGGTAGTCTATTTATACCAAATATTAGGGCCCTTAAGTTTGACCCTAAATTTTTGATTTAAGTAATTTTTTAATTTCATTTTTTATGTCTTCTCTTACCCAGTCATTTTCAAGGAAGGTGTTATTCAGGTTTCATGTATTTTCTCTTAATCCATTGATCTTCCTATTGTTGATATATAATTTTATAGTGTTGTGATCTGAGAAGATGCTTTGCAGTATTTCAATGATTTAAATTTACTAAGGCTTGCTTTGTGGCCTAACATATCCTGGAGAACATTCCATGTGCACTAGGAAAGACTGTATATCATATATTGTACTGTTGTTGGGTGAAGTGCTCTGTAGATGTCTATAAGGTCAAGTTGGTGGATTGTGTTTTTTAGTTCTTCTGTGTCTTTGTTGAATTTCTTTCCAGTTCTACCTTTGATTGAAAGTGGTGTATTAAAGTCTCCTACTATGACTGTGGAGTCATCTGTTTGTCTTTTCAATTCTGTTAAGGTCTGATTTATGTATTTTGGGGCTCTTTCATTAGGGCCATAGATATTTATTATGGTTATGTCCTCTTGTTCAATTGATCCTTTAATCATTATATACTGTCCTTCCTTGTTTCTTATGGTGGTTTTTGTCTTAAAGTCAATTTTATCAGAGATTAATATTGCTACTCCTGCTGTTTGATGATTGCCATTTGCTTAATATATCTTTTTCCAAACTTTGATTTTTAGTCTATTTTTGTCTTTGTTTCTAAGGTGTGTCTCTTGTAGACAGCACATTGATTGTTTATGTTTTCTTATCCAGTCTGCAACTTTCTGTCTCTTGAGTGGTGGATTTAATTCATTGACATTCAGTGTAATTATCGACAAGTATGAATTGGTTGCTGTCATTTTGTTATATGGTTTTTCATGATGTTGCTGATTTCTTTGTTCCATGTAATTTCTGTGCTGAGCTCATTTTGTTCATGGATTGTGTTATCACTTCCTTTGTTGCTATTGTTTTAGTATTTGCTAAATATTTGTTCTTGTCCTCTTTTTTTTATTTTGATATGAAGGTTTGTCATTATTCTTTGTGGTTATCCTGTGATTTATAATTTTCTTCCCAAGTTTAGAACAGTCCGTTCTGTCTTGCAATTGTCTTGATTTCCTCACCATTTAGAAGTTCCGTAGGTACACAGTTTTTCCCTTTTTGTAGTTGTCCTCATTTACGTTGATGTCTCTGGTTCCCTGTTTACAATCTTGTAGGCTGTTTTACTTTGGATATGTCCGTGTTTGTTTTTATGTTGTCATGTGCTGTTGAGTCGGACCCAACTCATAGCAACCCCCCCTTGGGTTGCCGAGGCAGTACCACTACGGAAGTAGATTGCCCAATCTTCCTTCCGAGGAGTGGCTAGGGGATTTGAACCACGAGGCTTCTGGTAGCAGTCAAGTGCCTTAGGCCTTATGCTAGATTTCTTGGTTATGTCATCATGTGTGTTAATGGTCGGTTGTTGTTTGCTATTGTTGGTTCTCTGTCTGAAGGACTCCCTTTAGTATCTCTTGTAAGGTTGCTCTGGTTTTAACAAATTCCTTTAATTTCTGCTTATTTGGAAATCTTCTAATTTCATCATCATATTTGAGGGACAGTTTTGTCAGATACATAATCCTTGGTTGGAAATTTTTTTTCTTTCAAGATTTTATATATACCATCCCATTGCCTTCTAGCCTGGATGGTTTCTTCTGAGAAATCAGAGCTTGGTATTATTGGTTGCCCTTTGTAGGTAACTTTTCATTTTTCCTGCCCTGCTTTCAGGATTCTTTCTTTGTCTTTGGTTTTGGTGAGTTTGATGATGATACGTATGTCTTGGTGATTTTCTTTTGGAGTCTATCTTATTTGGGGTTTGTTGGACTTCTTGAATGGATATATTCTTGTCTTTCATCATATCAGGGAAATTCAACAAATGATGCTGGCAAAACTGGATATCCATTTGGTGAAAAATGAAACAATATTCATACTTCACACCACACACAAAAATGAACTCCAGATGGGTCAAAGACTTAAATGTGAAACCTAAAATTATTAAGTTCATCAAAGGAAAAATAGGGGCCAACTTAAGGGCCCTAATTTATGGCATTTATTAGACCATCAAGCATAACCCAAGATACACAAACAGCAGAAGATAAACTATATGATTGGGACCTCCCCCAAATTAAATTCTAATGTGCATCAAAGCAGTTCTTCAAAAGAGTAAGAAGAAAACCTACAGTTTGGGAAAAAATATTCAGCAATGACATATCTGGCAAAAGATTTACCTTTAAAATTTATAGAAAACTCCAACACCTCAACATTAAAAAGACAAATAATCCAATTAAAAAATGGGCAGAAGACATGAATAGACACTTCACCAAAAAAGATATTCCCACAGCCAACACACACATGAAGAAATATTCACGATCATTAGCCATTAGACAGATTGCAAATCAAAACAACAGTGAGATGCCATCTCACCCCAGCATTACTAGCAAAATCCAACAAGGCAGAAAATAACAAATGCTGGCGAGGATGTGGAGAGACAGGGACTCTCCTACACTGCTGGTGGGACTGTAAAATGATATGACCACTATGGAAATTGGTATGGCCTTTCCTTAAAAAGTTGGAAATAGAAATACCATTTGACCCAGCAATCCCTTTACTGGGTAAATATACTAAAGAAGTGAGAGCCAGCACACAAATAGATAGATGCACCCCCATGTTGGGACAATCTGCTTCCGTAAAGATTTACCCCCTGGGAAACACAGTGGGAGTCACTATGAGTCAAAACTGACTCGAAGGTGGTAAGTTTGTTTTTTTAAAGCTTTGTTCATCACAGCACTTATTCACAGTAGCAAAGAGATGGAAACAACCAAAGTACCCACCAGTGGAGGAATGGATACCAAACTGTGGTGCATACACCCAGTGGAGTGCTATGCAACACTAAAGAATAATGTGGAACCTGCAAAACAGCACATAACATGGATGAATTTGGAGGACGTTATGCTGAGTGAACTAAGTTACTCACAGAAGGACAAATATTATATTAGTTTGTTAATTGTAAAAAGTCAAGGAAAGGTTTATACATGGAAGGAGGCTTTCTTTGTTGGTTATCAGGGAAGGGAGGGGAGGGGAAGGAAAATTCCTAGGTAAGTTGAAAGAAAAGAAAAGGGGAAAAAAAAAATATATATATATATATATGTATATTAGAGATTATGAGTGGTTACCAGGGGTAGGAGGGAGGGGAAAAGGGGAAACTTTTGTTTGCGGGGCATTGAGTTCATGCTCATGGTG
Source organism: Orycteropus afer afer (assembly GCF_000298275.1). Taxonomy (NCBI): domain Eukaryota; kingdom Metazoa; phylum Chordata; class Mammalia; order Tubulidentata; family Orycteropodidae; genus Orycteropus; species Orycteropus afer. The sequence goes on from NW_006921596.1 coordinate 10,690,230, forward strand.
GTAGAATATTTTTGAGAAGGAGAGTAATAGTGGTGGCACAACATGAAAGATGTCATCAATGTCCTTGAGCTGCAAATGTGGAAGTTGTGAATGTCTTGGTGTGTTTGGTTTCACCCAATAAAATTAAAACAACAACCACCCAACAACCTGTGCCTGTTTTCCCGGTTCCCGCCTTGCTGTAACTCCCCTGTACCTTCTGTGTTTCCTGAGTGGGCTGTGGGCACGTCGTCGCCAGGCTGCGCCTTCTGCCCTTCGTGCTGCCTTGGGGCTTCTCTCGCACCCTTCTCCTGCTCTCCGGGTCTGTCACAGCTGGGATGGACTGTGAGGGTAGCGCAGGATGTTGCTCCTCGGGCAGTGTCTGCATTCAAGGCCCGTGTCGCAAATAGCTTCTCTCTGCATTCCTTGTCATGTTCACTCTCCCCTCCCAAAGGGGAGTTCCCTTGACTTTGAAAGGAATGCTGCTTCTTCCTGTTGTGCGGTGTTGACTGCGTCTAGCTCATTCACCCGCCTGGTTAGTCCTTTCCTTCATCCCGTTCTGTAATTTCCCCAGTCTCTCAGGCTTTGGTCTTTGAAAGCCGCCTTTCTCCTTTCTCTTCCACTGTCAGGCTCTGTGGCCTGATCTCTCTCTCTCGGTCTGTGTGTGTATTTTGTGTGTGTGTGTGTGCACTCGTGCCCTTTCAGGAGCCCGTTCGTTTTCTGCACCATTCTCATCTGGGCCTCCTCCGGTCTCTCCACAGTGGCAGCAGTTAGTGAGCTTTTCCCCTGCATCTAATCATGTCTCTGGCAAATCTGTTGTTTGCACAGTTGCCAGATTGATCTTAAAATACTTCATTTTTAAATCAGTCTCTCCCAAGTTCCTCTGAGAAGTATTTAAACATTCCCTGTTGCTGCAGGGTCAGATCTGAACTTCTCGGCGCGTCCTTCAAAGCCTGGTCACCTCACCTGCTCCTCCTCTGCCGCGCACGTGCAGGTCGCCCGCTGCTTCCTGTGCACCTCTCACCTCGCAGTCTCCTGGAAGCCGCGAGCTCCTTTGTGGAGCCCTTGTCTGCCAGCCGTTCTTTTCAGGACTCTGCTGCTGTTCACTGGCTGACTTGTTTGTTAACCACTTAACCCACTGAACAAACATTATGAAAGATGGACTGTTTTGCTGACTTGAGATACAGATTACAAAGAGGGAAGGAGTCAGTCAGTCCCTTCCGTCCGGAAGCTTGCTCGTGTCCCCTGGGTTCAGTATCTTTCCTGTGTTTGTGTCCACTGGATCATACATGTAATCGCAGGGCCAGGTCTTCCTTTTTTTTTGTTGTTAAATCACCAGCTCCCGGCAAGCGCTCTGCACAGGTGAATCAATAAATGCCACGAAGACTGCGAGTATTCTTCCAGAAAGACTTTTTGGAATTTCTTACTTAATTATTTTGGCTTTTAAAATTAAATTCTCTATGTTCCCACATTAAAAGGAAGGTAACAATCTATGAATATAAAGTCATCAGCTGAATTTGAAGACTTAGATTAAGTTATTTAAGATGGTGATGTCCTATGACATCGGCCCCACCTATGTTAATGACTTTTTCTCCTTGGTCTCCAGCCTGCATGAAGAAATCAGTGATTTTTATGAGTACATGTCTCCGAGACCAGAGGAGGAGAAGATGCGGATGGAGGTGGTGAACAGGATCGAGAGTGTCATCAAGGAGCTGTGGCCCAGTGCCGATGTGAGTAGCTGCCTGGGACCGGGGATTCGGTCACCCCTCTGTCTCCAGGGTAGCAGAGGCGGTTTGGTACCTTGGTAGGAGTCCCCACATGCAGGGGCTTGTGTGTTTTGGTCACCTCTGTGCTGCTCTATTAGAAAATACCACAAATGGGATGGTTTTAACAAACGGGTTTATTCTCTTACAGTTTGGAGGCTTTAAGTCCGAGTTCAAAGTGCCAGGCTATGGGGGCTGGGTGAAAGCCCCTCAACCTTGGGCTTCAGCTCTGCCCCCTGCTCCCGGCCCAATGAAACTGGAGGCTTTCCTTCACTCAGACAGCTGCTGGCTGCTGAGGCTGACAAACTCGAGGTCGACAAGTAACAAGGCACAGTCTCAGTGTTACCAAACACAGCAGGCCACTAATTCAAATCCTTTGAAAGTCCCAAGATCGGCAGAGTGTGGCAGGCTGCTGAACAATGACTCAGCTACTTGCAGGGTTCTAGTGTGCCATAAGCTAGAGACCAATCACAAAGCTGCTGCTTATATATGGGAAGCAGACCACATCCCTAAAGCAGTTACTCACCTGCTTGTGGTAGATCCCCCATGGAGTTGATTGCCAGTCTCATCATGGGGAATAACTGCCACCAGCTGCCCAGCCACTCAGCCATGCCCAGCCAAGTTGACAACATTAACTTCCACACTGTGCATCCACAGACTCACAGTTTAATTACATTTTAAAGGTGAATAGTTTTCTGCAACCTTTAAAATTTGGGCTTCCTACTTGTTTTCGTTGACTCGAATAACAAATTGTTTTTGCAATGCTGACTATCAGCTACTGACAGTGAACTAAGGAATCAGTGGTATAAAGAGAAGAAAGGCAAACAGAGCCTTGTTGTCTGTTGCCAGATGTGATATAGCAAAACCTCATTATAGTTTCATTCCAACCCATCAGTGTAAACAAGTAATAACAGCTTATAGTCCATGAAGGTGCCAAGGGGGAGGCATCCTTTGTCATGGGACATTCACTTTCTTAGGCAAAGGCAGGCCTAAGTCTTCTCTAGCCTGTCGTGAGACTGCTATTTCTCTTGCTCTCTCACCATTCCTTGTCTCCCAGTTCCCACCCAGAGAGCAAAGTGTTTACCCAAGGTTAACTCTGTTTACGGTCCTTCTTGGTAGTAAGAATACTTGCCTTTTCAGGGCTCCTTTGAGGATATATTCTAAAATTGAGTGCATTCAAAGAAGTTTTTGTTAGAATCTGTTACTTTGTGTTATATGGTATTTCTTTTGTCTCTGACATAGGGTGAGGACAGGGAAGCCAGGAAGTGTTTTTTTAAATTGGTAAAGCAAAGAAATTTCAAGAAAGATGCTGTAAGTAAAAGAAAGAGCAGAGGACATTAAGGCTACTATCTGTCACATAAGGAGCTCTGGTGATGTACTGCGTAAGGCATTTGACTGCTAACCAGATGGTTGGTGGTTCAAACCCACCAATCACTCCACAGAAGGAAGATGAGGCAATCTACTTCTGTAAAGATTTACTGCCTTGGAAACCCAGTGGGGGTCACCGAGTCAGAATCGACTGGATGGGCATGGGTTTTGGCTGTTGGTATATATCACGTTGCTTCTCCTTTGTGATCTAAGTCAGTGGCTCTCAATTGATGGTGATTTTGTCCCCCAGGAGACATTGGGACCTGGTGGTACAGTGGTGGTTAAGCGCTTGGCTGCTGACCTTTAAGGTTGGTGGTTCAAACCCACCATCCACTCTGTGGGAGGGAAGACCTATCAATCTGCTTCTGTAAAGAGGACAGCCTTGGAAACCCTGTGGAGGAGTTCTGCTCTGTTCTCTAGGGTCGCTATGAGTTGGAATCCACTTACTTAATGGCAACGAGTTTGGGTTTTTGTTTTTGTTTTGGAGACATTTGTGGTTGTCACAACTGGGGAGGTGCTCCTGGCATCTAGTGGCAAAAGGCTAGGGGTCCTGCTAAGCAAGCACAGGGCGGTCCCATGACGGAGACTGTCTGGCCCAAATACCAGTAGTGCTGAGGTTGAGAGACACGAGTCTAAATGATACCATCATGCTGCTGTGGAGTGTGTACCACGAGGCTGTGCTTTGGCCCCAGCTCCGCCTCCCCCCAGGGGCTGCGCCCATCCCATTGCTCATTCTTTGCTGTAAAATCCCCAGTCCTGATCCTTGTGCTCACCGCACACATACCTATCTCGGTCCTCCACCGTTCTCCATGGCGTGAAGTTGCACGGGTCTGGGTTTTATGCCCTGGCATGATGAAGTCATGACAGTATCCAGTGTCCTCTGTGGACTTGGCCTACAGGCCAGAGCTTGTCCATAATTAGGATCATGTAACCTTTACTTGGGAGCTCTGGTAGCATAGTGCCTAAGGCACTTGACTGCTAACCAGATGGCTGGCGGTTCAAACCCACCAGCCACTCCTCGGAAGGAAGGTTGGGCAATCCTACTTCCGTAGTGATACTGCCTCGGAAACCCAAGGAGGGGTCGCTATGAGTCGGGGCCGACTCGACGGCAAACAACAACAACAACAACCTTTACTTACTTAGTTACGAGAAGGCTCCTGCTTAAAGAGCAGAGATGAAAGGACTCGTGATTACAGTGTGTCAGGAACACAGTTTTGTTTTATGACTGAAGGCTTCAGATGACAGATGCATGATAAAATCACTTCCAAACGAATGTGTCTGGAGTATAAAGAAACATTAGTGAGTTGAATATTGCTTTTGAAAGTTTTCTGCTTTAGTCTGTGTGTTTCATATTTGAACCTAAAAGTTTAAACTACGTTGTGAATGTCTACTTATGAGACACAGAATTCCCACCTGAAAGCTTGGTCTTAGAAAGAAAATGCTGTTGTAGTACTGAAAATTACCATTAGAGGGTAGTAAAACCCACATTTCTCCCTTGGTTGGTGGCTTTCATCTGATACTTTAATACAACAACTTCTTTTTCTTTTTCAGGTCCAGATATTTGGAAGTTTTAAAACTGGACTATATTTACCTACTAGGTTAGTACATTTGTGAAACTTTCAAGAGATTGTACATTTTTCTAGAGTGTATTTATTTTGACTGCTGACTGTATAAAAGTAGAAACAAAACAATCAGGCTTATGAAACAAAAATTCATGAACCTGTATTTAATTTGGATTACCTTGAGGCAGACAGTAGCTTCATATCATCTTATCAAGACTTGGATGATAGGAATGAATGTGAAAGGGGCTGTGTGGTAACAGAACTGGTTAGTCACTGATCTTAGCAGTTGGCTGCCCTGCAGAGACCTGCTGCCCTCCACGATTTCCCCACTAGCTCATGTGTTTATGTAGTGCGTAGGTTAGCGACCTGTGTAGATCTGGGTACACTCTGGAGAGTAAGGTTTCATTTTTTATTAAATACACATACTACTAGATACTGTTCTGTCATCCTGACCCAGAAATTGAGGATACAAAACTTTCCTCTGAGGAAGATCTGTGGTCTTGGTCTTTTCAGGTTAGAAGCTCTGGTACCACAGTGGTTAAAGCACTGGGCTACAATCCAAAAGGTTGATAGTTTGAACCTACCAGCTGCAATGTGGAAGAAAGACTTGGCAGTCTGTTTCCGCAAAGATTTACAGACTTGGAAACCCTATGGGGCAGTTCTCTGTGTCTCATAGGGTCACTATGAGTTGGACTCGACTTGCGGCAGTGGGTTTTTGGGTTTTATTTTTATTTTCAGTTTTAAATGAGTCCACCTTAACTCATACTCTGGGTCAACCCCCTTGTGGAAACCCCCCAGGGGCGAGTACTTGGTCTTGACTTGAAAAAGGAAGAGTATTCCTCCACATGACTTGATTAGCTTTCCTCTGCTCTGATGTATCCTTTCTGTTTTGTTTTGTATTAAGTGTATGGAAGTGGATGGGTCCTGGCAATCGCCATTCTTCCCACTGCTGTCTTGGACCCCTAAGCCATAAAATGTTCAACTTAGATTCCATTAATATTTTTTTTTTATTACGTTCTGAGCGTAAGCAAAACCCTGAGTCCCTCTTTCTAGAAAAATTAATGAAATTTTACTAATATGTGGTATATTCACATAGTTCAGATCTGAGAAACACAAAAATGGGTCCAGTGAAAAGTTTCCACCCCATCTCTGCCCCCCTGGTTCCCCGCTTCAGAGTAAGCCGCTGTTGCCAGTTTATCAACTATCCTTCCGGAGGGACTGTGTCTGTAAACGGACGCATGTTTGTGTGTCCTCTTCCTTTTTGCACAGTGGTAGCTTGCTGGAAACCCTGCATCTTACTTTTCAGGCCTAACAATATTTGCAAGTCACCGTCTCATTCAGATAGGAAAATCTTTAAGTTTGGTATCAGAAACCTGGGTGGAAAGGAAACATTGACTAAGACTTTCTGAGGGTTTCCTTCTTTCAGAACCACCCTATTTATTCCCTGAGGCCGACTGGAAGGAGTAGGCAGTTGAAATCCACACCTCCCACTTACCCTCTGAGAAATCAGTTACGACCACCACCCTTGGTGGGCAGGGTGAGAGACATGCAGGTTTGAATTGCACTAATTTCACATCCGTAAGCTTGCATGGAAGCTAAAACACAGCCACTTTCTTGCTTCTTCAAATACCGTGTTTGTCTTCTGCACCCAGTGACATTGATCTTGTGGTCTTTGGGAAGTGGGAGAATCTGCCCCTGTGGACCTTGGAAGAAGCTCTTCGGAAACACAAAGTTGCGGATGAGGACTCCGTGAAGGTTCTTGACAAAGCCACCGTAAGTTCTCCCATGTTTCCTCTTAAACCCGCTGGCCAATTCCCTGTGAGCCTCAGGAAATTAGAATCTGATTTTGTGAGCACGGTCGGACTGCGGGCGAAGGTTCTTTCATTTGTGCTGCTGTCCCTGCGCTCGTGCAGAGAAAGTTTGGTTTGTGAAACAGATTCCCTTGTTCTGCTTACACAGTGCTTTACAAAATAAAAAATTTTACAAAATTGTAACTCTCTTTACAGTTACAAAACATTGTATTATATTCAGTACTCATTGCAGAGATTTCTAAAAATATGAAACACTAGAAATAAACACAATGTCTTTCCATTAAATGGCAGGCAGTGGCACAGAGGACGTTATTCTGTTTTATTTTGCGTTTGTGAAAAAGTGTGTGTAATTGAGATTCTGAAAATAAAGTCAGATTTTCACCATGTCTGCAGTGGCCATTAAAGAACCTTCTTGGAAACCCAACCTAGAAATAAATACATCTGTTTCAGAGATTGGGATTTTTTGCACATTAGGTTTTCTTACAGTAAAACACCAGCCTTGTTTCTTAGAAAAAGCTATTAATTTGGAGACCCAGTTCCCATGACAGTTTTGCGAGCCCACGTTTTCTAACTATGATACGTTATGAATAGAGGTTTTTATTTTTTTACCATTTCTAAACATATCTCATAGAGATCATCCCATCACGTTTTATTTGAAGATCATTCTTACACTGTATGTTCTTTTGGTAGGTTGCTTCTTTGGCTATTTGTAAAACTGACCAGTCATGCCAGTGGATTATAATGTGTGACTTAGATGCAGGTAGCTTGGTGACAGTGAATCAGTGCCTGGTGTTAGTAGTTGCTCATCTTACGCTGAGTTGGAAACAATGTTTTCCAAAGTATCTAATGTCGAGAAACGTTCTCCTTACTGATTTCAAAATCTTCAATTAATAGAAATTACACTGTTTCTGAGGTTCAGTGCTAACATCAAGTATCTATCAAGGACCAAGTTACACCCTGGGCAGTACTGAGGGGCTTGGTGTGCTGACTCCTCAGGGGAGGAGGTCTAGACCTCGACACTATTTTTATCCTATTGTTGTCCTTTAATTTAGTTGAAGGGTTCTAATTCCACCACTCTTCTCTTTCCAGGTACCTATTATTAAATTAACAGATTCTTTTACTGAAGTGAAAGTGGATATCAGCTTTAATGTACAGAACGGCGTGAGAGCAGCTGACCTCATCAAAGATTTTACAAAGGTCAGAGAACTCGCGGTGTCTGTATGGTGGGACAGTTAGAAACACCAGTTTGCTCTGAGGCTCTGTGGTGGTGGTGCCCTGATATGGTTCGCTATACCATATTGGCTTGCTGACCAATGCTTCTTACACTTCTGTGCAGTACTTTCCTTACCTTGAATCTGCTTGTAGTGGTCAGTAATACACGTATAATGTGATCTTGAGCGAGAATGAAGGGTTGAGAAAGTTGAAGAAGTCCTCTGCTCCAGGCCCTTCCTCTTCAGGAGGTCGAGGCTGAAACCCTGCCACACGACTGCTTCCTGCCAGTCTTCCATCGCCAGGAGTATAAGAGCCTCAGTCGGGAGCCTCTTCAATTTTAATCCCTCATTCACCTACCTGGGAGATGGCTCCTGCAGGTTTCCTTACTTTCAGTTTGATGTGACATGAGTCTGTTTCTACCTGTTCTGCTTTCTTCCCAAGATAGGGAAGAATATATTAACATCATTTGCAGAACTTTTCACTTACTTACAGACAGTTTGTCAACCTTTTCCTCCTAAATTAAAAATGTTAACTACTCTGGCTTATGTAGAATATATTTTCTACCCCTTCACAATATTTTTTCTTTAGCAGTGCTACAGTTTCTCTCTCTCTCTCTCTTTTTTTTTATCAAGAAGGAATTTTACTTTATCCTATTGTAAACATTCTCATCTCATTGTTTAAATGTGCCAAGTACAGAAAAACAGAAAAAGAAATGTTATCCCTAATCTCACTCTGTTGGTGGTGTTATGTGTGTCTATAAATGTTCTTTTTCCCCAAAAGGAAACATTTTTAATTGAAAATAATATGCTTGATAAAAATTTAATATAAAGGAATATTGAAAAGCTAATCACCCTCACACCTTAGATATTTAGATCAACTTTCTACAATTTACCACAATTGATAATTTTTTTTTTTTTTTTAATTTTTGGGTCATCTATTTATCCTTGTTTTGAAATTTTAAACACAGAAAGAATAGCACACTGTATACCCCTTCTCTTGTTGGTTCCAGCACACATGGCGACCCCACGTGTGCAGAATAGACCTTCTCCATAAGGTGTTCAAGGCTGTGACCTTTTGCAGACAGGTCACCAGGCTCATCTTCTGAGGTGCTTCTGGGGGTTTGAACCACCAACTTTCTGGCTGTGGTCAGGCACCTAACTGTCTGTGCCACCCGGGGCTCCTACACATCGTCTTATGTTTTCTTTTTCTAGCTTACTGTTTTGGAGATTTTTTCAGGTCAGAACACAGTTTTACTTCATTCTTTTCATTGGCTACAGAGGAGTTCTTCGAAGGCTGTGTCGTAATTGCTGTAGCAGTTCCTCATTGATACACACTTAGGCTATTTCCAGAGTTACTGCTATTACAAAAAAGCTGCTTTGGTGAACATCTTGCCGAACCTGCATGGTTCTTTACACTTGTGAAAATGTTTGTAGGAAGACTCCTGGGTGTGGAATTGTTGGGTCGGGAGGGATATGCAGAACACTTCTGTTGAACATTTGCCTAATTGTCCTTTAAAGGGACTGTATCTATTCCAACTTCAGCCATAGTGTTTTACAATGTTTATTTCTCCATGCTTGCTTACTTTGACGTGATTTGCAAAAGTATAAACTTTTTTCTTTCTCATGGAAGCAGTATGCGTTCACTGTAGGAAATCTAGAAAACATAGAAAAGTATAAAGAAGAAAATGACAATCACTAGTGGTTTTGCCACTCCGGGTAATGGCCGATAAGGCTTCCTTTCCCTCCGTGTTCCTAGTCTGGGGCTTGGCTTGTTGTGAGAGCTTGGAGGACACAACCCTGAGCAGAGGATGGGATCACATTGTTACCTCTGCTCTTCTCACGAACATCTCTGCCTCGTTCTCTGTAAAACGTGAAAGGTCGGTCTGTGTGTGGTCATCCACCTACGCAGAGGACAGCCACCAGACTGTTCCTGGTTTGGGACAAAATAGAATAAAGGACTCTAGTCTGTGCCACCGGGCAATAAGAAGATTCTTTAAAATCCTGCTGAGGTAGCACTTTTAAGATGCTAGGAGACGGTGTCCTTGCACTGTTTGTACTCTCTGTTTACAGATGAGAATCATGTGGTGATGTTCGTTAATGAGCATCATCACATAGGTACCTGGTGTGTCCACCTGTAGAGTGCTGGGGTGCTGTTATTTCTGTGTGTATGTTCTAGATCTTAGAGGGCAGGGAGAGAAGCCGCAATTACTCACAGCTTGTTCTCAACGTAGAAAATTCCTTCTGTTGCACGTTGCCACCACATTCATTTGGTGCAAGGTCCAGCTTGTGTCCCTGTTGATGCCTTGAGCTGTGACTAACATGGGAATTCATCAAAACTACAATTTTATTTCTTTTTCAGAAATATCCTGTATTACCATACTTGGTTTTAGTATTGAAACAATTCTTATTACAGAGGGACCTTAATGAAGTATTTACGGGTGGAATTGGTTCTTACAGTCTGTTTTTAATGGCAGTCAGTTTCCTTCAGGTAAGTCACATTTGTATACTATGCTAGGTACACCAGAGAAGAAACTAATTTGGAAAAGTTTAAGTCAGGCACTAATTGGAATGCTTTTCTTGATTACTTATGGCTTTTTCCTTTAAAGTAAGTAATATATTTTTTAAAATAACTCAGAAAATAAATGTTTTAAGTTCTTAAGAAAGATATTTTTGTTTTCAATCCTGTATGTTCTAATACCACTGACACTTTTCATGCCAGTTTTACCATGCCAGGGTGGGGCTTGCTTTTTGTACATGGAAATAATAGTATAAATGCCAGAGAGCAAGGATATCGTCTAAGCAGCTGGCCTTGTAAGTTTAACTAGAATGAGACTTGCCTTCTGAAAGAGAAATCTTAGTGTCATGAGTGAGTGTGATTGTGTGTCACAGTGTTGCCAGCTGCCTGATACCACTCTCAAGTCTGAATGACTTCCCTGATGTGTTGTTGAGCCAAAAGCCTTGTCGTTGTTGTTATGTGCCTTTGAATCAGACCCGACTTATAGCGACCTCTCCTTGGGTTTCCGAGGTGATATTACTACGGAAGGAGATTGCCCAACCTTCCTTCTGAGGAGTGGCTGGTGGGTTTGAACTGCCAGCCTTCTGGTTAGCAGTCAAGTGCCTTAGGCAATATGCCACCAGAGCTCCCTAGACCGCCATAAAATTCATCCTAGAAAGTGTCCCCACCAGCTTCATACCCCTGGGGCTTTAGTATTTTCTAAAACAGCAGTACAGCCCACTGTTACCCTGTTATCCACTGGCTGCTTTGAAACTGCTGTTCCCCCCATGACCTTTTGGCTGCTGAGCTAAAATAATATTACTCACTGAGTCAGGATGTCATTTATGTCCCCTCCTACCTTGATAATTTAAAGAAAATCCAATATGATTTCTTCCTCTTTTCTATTTTCAGTTACATCCCAGGGAAGATGCTTGTATCCCCAACACAAACTATGGTGTTCTCTTAATAGAATTTTTTGAATTATATGGACGACACTTCAATTATTTAAAGACTGGCATCCGGATAAAGGATGGTGGTTCATATGTGGCCAAAGATGAAGTACAGAAAAATATGCTAGATGGCTATAGGCCATCAATGCTTTATATTGAAGATCCTTTACAACCAGGTATTGAAATTAGGTAAATTGGTGGGTGTGCAAAGCGAGGGCGTGGCAGTCATCTGATTGTGCTTGGAACCCTCGTAGATGAATAGTGAGGGACTGACTTCAAATTTTAGTCATTCTTTTTTCACCAAAATACGTTACACACACACACACACACACCCAGAAAAACACTCTACACATTGCTCTGTAGGGGCGTAGAGTCCATTGGACTCTCAGAAGCGAAGCAGACTAGGTCATGGGTGGGCTGTGTGCGTCTCCAGTGTGAGGGGTGTGTTTCTTCTGTGTTCTTACTGTCCATGTTTCCAGTCCTCTGTCAGCTAGGGCTTCAGTGTGATGATTTCAGAATCCTTAGAGGTGGTGTGTGCAGGAGCATAGTCCTGGATTCATGAGCAAAGGGTTCAAGGAGACCCTTTTTCTTTTGAGCCACTTCTCGGCTCCTTGTTTTTGCAGACTCCCTGTGCATTTTCCAACTTGATGTTGGCTTTAAAGTGAACAAAATGGAAAGGAAATTCCTTCATGTTTTCATGAAGTTATGTTTGCATTTTTTATTCTGATATTGCAAAATATTTAGACTCTGTATTATCAAACTTGACTGGAAATGCTTTTAGTCATTTCATTTAGTGTGTAAATTCTGAAAGTGGGTAAGGAAGGAGTTAAGAGAGGTGCTAGCTGTTAAGAGGCCTTTTCCTGGCTTACTGAGCCATCTTATCACATTAACAGTTCTGTGTGTTATATTCACCAGGCACCTACTCTGTGCAGAGAGGCATCGGGCAAAGGACACTTAAGATTTTTCAGATGGGACATGCCTTTACTTTTCAGGAGCTTATCACTTTCTGGGGGAAATAGGTATAGAACTAATAAACTCTCAGGCCAGAGTCTGCTATGGAATCGATTCTGATTCACAGTGACCCCCACTGGGTTTCCAAGGCTGTAAATCTTTACGAAAGCAGCCTGCCTCATCTCTCTTCCATGGAGCAGGTGGTAGGTTTGAACCACTGACCTTCTGGTTATCAGCCAAATAAATGCCTGTACCACTCCACCACCACAGCTCTTTAGATAGCTAACAGAAGCACCAACAATAAATGTTTCTGGTTGACACTGATTTCATTCTTAGGAGAGAAGCGGCAGCTGTTGCTTTTGTTGCATGGCTGGACAAACACTATGTGTAGGACTCTATGTAGGGTAGTCCTTGACAGCCTTTAGGTCATTTGTTTGCCATTATAAAGTACTGACTGCATGCGAGACAGTTCAGAGATTAGGGAGTTGTGGGAACAGCTGACAACCCTGCTGCTGGTTGTAATTCCTGCAGGGATGGGTGTCATTCATGCTGGAGGCCAGAATTTCATTTCATAAATGAAGAGGGTTGGTATACATTTACTTCAGATTACTTTTTTTTTTTTTTTAGTAGCTTTATATTTTTAGAAGGCTAACTATTTATGTGTACAATTCTTTTAAGGTAATGATGTTGGAAGGAGTTCCTACGGGGCCATGCAAGTGAAGCAGGCCTTTGATTATGCCTACGTTGTTTTGAGTCACGCTGTATCGCCAATAGCAAAGTACTATCCCAACAACGAAACAGAGAGGTAAAAGTTTAAAATGGCTGTTGTGTGAAGATTGATTGTGGCTTCTGATCTTCAAATTCATGTAACACGCTTCCCCCTCCTTTTTTCTTTTTAAACGCATGCAGCATATTAGGTAGAATAATTAGAGTAACAGATGAAGTCGCCACATACAGAGATTGGATATCAAAGCAGTGGGGCTTGCAGAATAGGCCTGAGCCTTCATGCAATGGTAAGATCTTTTTAATTTATTGATTGACTGAGTATTAGAGGCTTTATATCTTGTGTGTGTTTAATGGGAAGAAACGTTTTCCAATCTTTTGCCACTCTTTCAGGAAATGGTGTTACCTTGATAGTAGATACTCAGCAGTTAGATAAATGTAATAATAATCTATCTGAAGAAAATGAAGCCCTTGGAAAATGTAGAAGTAAAACTTCGGAATCTCTTAGTAAACACTCTTCAAACTCTTCATCAGGTCCGGTGTCTTCCTCTTCTGCCACGCAGTCCAGCTCTAGTGATGTAGTAAGTATGCAAAACAGCTTGTCTAAACCTGCAAGTTCAGGACTTGTGTTGCTGGGTTAATGCTGTCTAGAGATCCAAGGCTAACTCATTTCTCTTTTTCTTACTGGGCAATTTTACTAACATTCCTGATTGTCCTTTCCCTATGGTTTTATTATGAAAAATTCCAAACATACAGCAAAGGCCACAGAATTAAAGAACATCCATATACCCACCACTTGATCAGTGTTTCACTTGCCTGTCATGGAACCATCTGTCCATCTCCTTGTCTGTTACTTTATTTTTGAATACATTCTAAAGTCAGTTGCATACATCAGGACACGTCCTCCAGATAGCGTAGTTTGAGGATCATTCACTAGAACTCAGTAATTGCTCATAGGCATTTTTTTTTTCCTTTTTCTTCTTCTTTTGATATGAAATTGACATGTAAGGGAATGGACAGACCTTGACATTCACTGAATTTTGTCAGATGTATACATGTGTAATCCAAACCCTAGCAAGTATAGAACGTTACTGTTACCCCAGAGAGCTCCCTGTGGCCCTTCCTAGTCAAGCTCCAGCCCCAGCCTCACACACATCCACTGTTACTGGTTTTTCTAATGCTGTAGATTAGTTTTGCCTGTTTTGGAATTTCATATAAACAGAATCACATAGTTAGTATGTGTGCTTTTGTGGAAGGCCTCTTACACTCAGAATAGTAAGCTTCCTGATTGAGTTTTTTAAAATGAAATGTAATTCACATACCAGAAAGTTCACTATTTCACTGTGTGCAGGTGAGTGGTTTTTAGTGTGTTCACAGTGTTGTGCAGCCACCACCACTATCAAATTCCAGAAGATTTCCATCCCCCCGCCGAAAAAAACCCATAACCTGTCAGCCATCCCTCCCAACTCATCTTCCTCTCATCCCCTGGCAAGCACTAATCTACTTTCTGTCTCTGTCCTGATTGAATTCTAGGTGTCAGTTACATCCACAGTTACTTTTCTTTATCAAGGCTAATTATGAGTTGACTTAATTGAGATCTAAAATGGGCTTACCCATCATTTGAATTTTGACTTTATTAAGCATATGACAAAAAAGTAATTCACATACTTAAGGGACATAATTTTATGTTGCTAGTGATGACCGTCATTATGGTCTCATAAACTATGGATTCATAAATTCTCAGATGCGGTTTCCCTGCGTGCCTTTTTGTTTCCCAGAGCAGTGCTGTTGGGGACAGAATGCCGAGCTAGATGTCACAGAGACGGGGGCAGAAGCAGAGCTGGCCTCAAGGGAGGGAGGATTAGGGGCTGAAAGCATGTGACTCAGAGATGCCAGGTAAACGCGAGGGTGAAGGGTAGGGATGTGAGAAGGCAGTACAGTCTTGGCCTAGAGTAGCCCAGAGCAGGTGGGGCGCAGTTTGTCACCTCTGGGACGCTCATGTCCACTCGCTGTCTACTTGGAGGGAGCACTGATTTGCAATCACAGACTCTTGGCAATTGAACCTCTTAAACCAATCGTTCTGTGTTCAACTGAGGCCACTGAGCCAGAGACTGAGACCTAAGTTCCATGCTCTTCCCGCTCTTTCCGTTATACGGTGGAGATTCATTAAAACGAATGCAGATGAACGTGGACCTCAGTGAGCTCCTTCAGGGCTGACTGACAAGCTCACATGTGGGCAGTGGATTTGACAGTGAACAGGTGCTCTCTCACAAAATCAGCCACACGGAATGTTTGGAGGAAAAGGTTTCTTAAGCAGTTAATTTTATTAATATGTCAGTGTACTTCCCATCATTTCCAAATGTTTAAAATTAGTCCAGAAAGCACTTAGCTGAAACTGCTTTCCTTTCTTAATATTGAGGATCTAGAGTACTGGTATGTCACCTTATAACTCATGTAACTTGTGTTAGGATTCCGACGCGACACCATGCAAAACCCCGAAACAGCTGCTCTGCCGTCCAGCCCCCGGGAACCGAGTGGGGTTGCAGGATGTGTCCCTGGAGTCCTCTCAGGCCGTCGGGAAGATGCAGAGCACCCAGGCCACTAACACATCCAGCAGCACCAACAAATCGCAGGTGTGCGGGACTCCGTGTTTACTACAGACATTTCTTAGATATGAGTAACATGTATGATGGGTTTGAAGAAAACTCTAGGTTCGAGAACATACCTGTTTAAGTGATTCCAGGGCATGTCCGTGCTTCCAGTAACAGGAGGCCCCAAGGCCTTTCATGAGACACTGGGTGCCATGAACTTCGGTGGGACTCCAGCAGCTGCTGCTCAGGTGGTGCCAGAGCCAACCTGCCTTATTGCAGGTCGGCCTCAGAAACCACGTCAAGCCGCAGACAGGCTTCAGTGATGCTTGAGGGAGACTCAGGACGTTTTCATGTGACTTCTGGGCAGTTTTGTGAGTCTCTGGGGATAGCATGTCCTTTTTTTCTATTTTAATATTCAGTACTTAGTTATCTATGTCGAAGTGATCGGGCATCTGTCCATCATGGTCACTTGATTAGCATTAGTTTTTTGACTTCGAAACACCACAGGAATAATGTATTTTAAGTTCTTTAGTTGCCCAGGATCGTTATGTAATCAGGAGTCATGAATGGAAATAGGGGGAAGCAGCCCTCTGATACCAGGCTCTGGCCTAAGGCCAACTTACCCTCTGAGTACAGCAGGTGCCTTGGGCAAAGGCTTCTCTCTTGGCAGTAGCGGTATGTCAGCCACCTCGTGCCTGACTCGACTCGCAGAATCTGCTTACATATGTAGTCTTGGTCATGTACACTAAACCCAGCCTCACTTAGAGGCAGCAGTTAAAGTGACAGGGCCAGCAAGGACTGGTGTCAGGAGAAAGCTCCCGGAGCCCCCAGCTGTGAGGATCATGAGCTGACTGCGGCCCATTGTGCGCCAGCAGCACCTTCCAGAGGCCGTTTATTGTGTGCATATTGGTCGACAGCTTCCTTAAGTAAAGGTTCACATCTGTTAGGAAGGCGAGATGGTGCCTGTGTTCTTAAAGATTTTTATGGAAAAAGAATGTAAAAAGTGTTAGCGCTCAAAAGAGTGAACCTCATTTATCCTGGATGCCCTCTGTGTGGCTCCTTTGCTGCTGTTAACTCAGCGGTTGGGCCGGGCACTTGCTAGCCAGCATATTCCTAGCTGTAGAAGCTCCCGCTGAGTTGTTCTGAGGGCTTTGTTTTATCTGCCACACTGATGTCTTTCTGACCACTCTCCTTTCCTGCAGCACGGCTCGGCCAGGCTCTTTCGTTCTTCCAGCAAAGGCTTCCAAGGTACAACTCAAACAAGCCACGGTGCCTTGATGGCAAACAAACAGCATCAGGGCAAGTCGAATAACCAGTATTACCATGGCAAAAAGAGGAGGCACAAGCGGGACGCCCCCCTCGCAGACCTGTGCAGATAGTGGGCGCCGCCCGCGGACTCGCCTGTGCGCAGCGTCTCCTGCTCAGGCAGTGGCCTGGGGACTCCTGGAAGCGCTCGGGAGCCTTACACTGTCAGACGTTGATTTAGCAACCGCGTTTTTTCCCAGCTCGCCACGGAATGGATCATGAAGACTGACAACTGCAAAAGCAAAAAGCAAGCAAAAAAGGGAAAAACAAACAAAAAAAGGCTGCTCCTTTGATAAGTCATATGCTACAACAGGGTCATTTAAGATTTAAAGCTTGAATGTAAAATAAACATACTTCTCATTGGCTTTATGCAGAGTTATAGGGAATAGTATTCAGTGTGGGTAGGGTGATGGAAACAGAGAGCCGTTTCAGAGGATGGGATGGGGCAGGAAAGCAAAGGTATCCTGGAGGAAGTCCAGAGTCCAAAGGGGAAAGTGATCTGTGCATGTTTTTTTTTTTTTTTTTTTTAAATATTTTTGCATATATTTACCATTTTACTGTGTATATATATAGACAGAGAGAAGACCATATAGGAAATTGATATTTGTAATAGTGGATTTGTTAATACTTTTTACATAACATCACTGTTTAAACTGTAAACAGATTTTTCTCAGGATTAGTTTGAACAGGAATCTCAATTGTCATCTTACCATTCACAGATAAGGAAGCGGTTAGTTTTGCAACCCACTCTGCTTTCCTCAGCGTTAGAATGACTTAGAACCCTTGTGAGCTGCTGCAGAATGTTTTCCTCTCTAAAGAAAAGGTTTATGGTGGCAAATGATGTTTATTTTATTTTGTAAGAAAAAAAAAACAAAAAAACAACAACAACAAAAAAAAAGTCCTCTGTACTTTTGTGCAAACACTGAAAAGCCTCTAGTCCTCTCGGAGAATTAACAACCGTTTTCTCTAGTGCTGTCGTCTCGAGCAACTTGGGCAGTTACATGACTTTGTGTTTGTTT
>NW_006921596.1:10708197-10745092 GCF_000298275.1 Orycteropus afer afer
TTTTTTTTTAAATTCATGCTTAACTACTGTGCAAGAGAATAACTGTAAACAGCTTTAATTAAATCATACTTAGAACAGACTATTTTCTTATACTCCACTTTATGTTTTTGGTATTGTTTATCTTTAAAAATTAAATGGTCTTTGATAATGGATCTATTTTGTATTGCCTTATTAAGACCAAATACTTCTTGTCATCCCATTCTTATCCTTTCCTTTCATGAAATTGTTACCTTGAATTAAAACTTTTTTAAACATTGGCTTGTTTCAATCATACTGTAAATTTTGGTCGTGGCCAGCTTTGAGTGCAAATGAGATGTACAATTCTGTCGTTCATCACATGTTGAGTTTGAAACTCAGTTGGGAATATTTGATACAATAGAATGTAAGTGACATATCTGAAAATGCTTTCTTTCAAGGCGAAAGCTCTTAGATTTAGCATCAGCATGTGTGGCTCTGTTAAATACAGCCATTTCTGAGATGAAATTAACATAAACACATATTTATTTTACTATTGGCTTTTAGAAATTTCTTTTATATACATTTATGAAATAGTAAGACCAATCAGACCATTAATGGACACTTAGTGCAACTTTTTATAAAGAAAATAATGCTAAAGTAAGACCAAAACCAATGTCATCACTGAAATTAACATTTGCAATATGTTCGTATTTTAATTCATGAAAAATGTGTTCCCAAACTGGAAACTCGTAATACTTGTGTAAACTGTGGACGATTTTCAATGTGATGTTATTTTGACAATGTTTTAAATTTTAGAGTCATATTTTATTCTAATCTGAATTTTTATCAAGATGTTGAGCTTTTGTTCTTTGAAACTAGTTTGTCATAACATTGTGCATAATCACAGTATTTATTTTCTAGGACTATTGTGACTGTGTGGACTTATGTTTACTGCTAAGGGAACAATTATTTATAAAATAATATTAAATCCAGTATTAGCTGCCGATTTCAGACACTTAATACTCGCAGAGATCCATGTTACATTGACCACACTGAAGTTTCTTTTAAGAATCACCCTCATTGTTTGAAAGTAATGTACTCGTAGGGTGCGGATATTAGTGTCCAATACGCATGTGATTATATTAAGGTGGTGGTAGCGGGAAGATAATCTTGATTCCATTGGGAATCTTAGGTTTTCGTAAATTTATTGGGAAAATAGCTTTTCCCTATACTGCTGAAGTTTCTTTTTGGTAAACAGTATCTTTCTAAAAGAAAAAGCATGAAGGAAAAATTGAGGTGTGTACATTTCCTCAAATGACCAGCATTGTATTCGTGAATACTGTGTATCTTGCTATGAACAGTGTGGAAGCTGTTCATTTTTCAATCTGAAGTAAAATACTTTCAAGAACTTTTAGTTTGCCTGCTCATTTGTTTTGTACATTTCATCTCTGTATTTGACCTCTGTCTTATTTCTTTTTTGAGTTTCAGTACTTTCTACAAAGCTTTTGTGACTGTATCCGAAACGTGTCATTTACCTATTGCAGTCCATCTACATCCATGAATCATAACTGAACCTTTGCCAGTACCGGTAGAACAGGATGTTACAAATTCG
Organism: Orycteropus afer afer; assembly: GCF_000298275.1. Classification (NCBI taxonomy): domain Eukaryota; kingdom Metazoa; phylum Chordata; class Mammalia; order Tubulidentata; family Orycteropodidae; genus Orycteropus; species Orycteropus afer. Next base: position 10,709,768 of record NW_006921596.1, read on the forward strand.
GGCCTCACTGTGGTGACATTTCTTTGGAGGTCATGTATGTGTACCTGGTCAGAGTCAAAGCACTTTAAAAAGCAAAAATAAAAATACACAACAGTTTTTAGAGGTGCCGATGGATCAGAAAGGTGTCAGCCCCAAAGCTGGATGGTTATATTTTGATGACGAAGATAAATGCATTTTTCTCCCTCCAGGTGTAAGGTGTTGATGAAGGTGCCTGGTTCTGAGTGTCTTTATACTGTTTAGAGGGGTTGTATTCAGTTTTCAAATCTAGCTCTGATGTGTGGGATCTCCTGTTTTTCTCTGTAGTCATGCTGCAGCCTGTTCAGCAGTTATCATCCTGTTTTGAGTGTGTTTTACCTTTGCTTGCATTTTGAGCCTCTCGTTAATATTTGGTTATTTGCTTTGCCTCTAGAGATTCCTGAATAAAGTCTTCACAGAGTAAAACACGGGCAGCAGGGAGAACTTTACTTGTCTTTTCCCTGTGGAGTCTCGTATCACCGTGTGTTTTCTTATTATTAACACCCCCTCTCCCACCCACCCCCGAGTCATGGTAGGTCCGAGTTGTGTTTGCCTTAACTTGTGGACTAGTGTTTGGCATTTCCAGAAATGCAGGAGGGTCAGAAGAGAGTGTGGCTGCTGTGAACTGTGTGACCCTGTTGCTGTGACATGTGTGCAATGCAAAGATCACCCCGATGATTTGCATGCAGTTGCTGAGGTTGCTTTTTAGAAATCCCCATTACCAGGTGATTTTTCTTTATTTATCATGCTACTATTAATTGTTATTTTTTTTATTTATTGATGTTCTGCTGGTATTTTTATTGGTCATGAATACATCTCAGTTTTAGTTTAATATTGATCTACAATTTGGAACTGATCAGTTCCTTAAATCACAACATGCTGTATATTTATTTATTATTTATTATTTTTTTTATTGTGATTTGGGTGAAAGTTTACAGAGCAAATTCACTTTCCATACAGCAATTCACATACACTTTGTCTCATGACATTGACTATAATTTCCCACAATGCAACAGCTCCATTTCCACTTCCTCCCCATAGTTACCTCTTCCCTGTGTCCTTCCCTCCCTGCACTCCTGACCTGTGTCCCAGCTGTCTCCCTGTGTATAAGCAGCCCTTCTATTCTCGCATGATTGATCTCTCCAAGAAGTGTATCTTCCTAATGTAAATGTTCACCTCATATGCCTGTCTTTTGTTTGGCTGGAAGCCACAGGAGTGGGTTTAGTTCTAGACCTGAAGGGCAGCTAGGGGCCTTAGTCTCAGTGGTTCCACCAGGCTCTATCAGATCAGCAAACCTGGTCTTTTTTTAAAAAATGATTTTGAGTTTTGTTTCACATTATCTCCCTCTCTATCCAGGATCTCCTACATTGATCCCCGCACTGAGTGGTTGACAGTTGTTGATTTACTTTTTAGTGTTTCAGTCACTAATTGATATATATACACATGCATACATATAAAAGACATTCCTAATTTTGCTGCAATATAAATATTGAACTATTAATGATCAAAAGATTTTTTCTTACCTATCAATTCTTACTTTCCTAGCTCATTAAATTGTTGCAATTTAGTGCAAAGCAACGTCTCATAAAGTATTTGGTGAGGAAAATATTCAATAAATGGCTCTATTAAATTTAATCGGTAAAATGTTATATTTAATAGCCACATTTTATAGTAATTCTCTTCAGTGACATAGTTGATCTAGTGGAATATTTAGACAATGACACAGCATTCAAGTGGGGACAAAGATTTGTGGAAGTAATTCTTTGGAGGTGTTGTCTTCACCTTCAGCTACTAAACCTCAGGACTTCAGCTAGCCTGCCATTTTGTCAAAATGTGTGTGGATGGAATAAATGTTGTTGTTGTTATGCGCCGTTGAGTCGGACCTGACTCATTGCGACTCATCCTTGGGTTTCCGAGGCAGTATCACTATAGAAGTAGATTGCCCCATCTTCCTTCCAAGGAGTGGCTGGTGGGTTTGAACTGCCAGCCTTCTGGTTAGCAGTCAAGTACCTTAGGTACTACACTACCATAGCTCCCAGAATAAATGATAGAGAGCAAATCTTAATATGCTACTTGATAGTCAACATAATAAGCCAGATGTTTCTGTGGTGGTTACTGGCATGACTCACAAACTTGATATAACTCAGCAGCCTTTTTCTTGATCACTTTCTTGTGAGCTGTGTTGAATTCACATCTTGAGCAAAGCAACAACTTTTGTCATTAAAGGCCATGAGCTAAAGATATGCATAAATTGACTTGATAAAATTATTCATCAGAAAGATTGTTTATATAAAGTCTGCTGATTTATTTGATATCCAGAATTACATATTTATTTAAGGGCAGTTTTTAGTTAATAAAGTGATGCTATGCTTTATTCTATGTCAGGTTTTTTTTTTTTTTTAAGTATTTTCTGCTTAAGTGTGTGCCTTATTAAGTGTAACCTGGTTTATGGTCAGATAGCCTGAAGGAGATGACCCCAGGAGATGGACAGAACTCGTCTTGGGTCATTAGGAGCTTGAGGTCTCTCCAGAGTTTAGCGAGCAGCGTTGTAGCCATATCAGTAAGATAGATGATGGTGTGGAAATAAGGCGCTCTTTATTTGCGTATTTCGGTGCCCGTTGTTCCTGGTCGTTTCGCATGCTCTTTGTCTTCACATTCTAAGTTAACTCCCTGTCCTCCTACAGTCTGCCTGTTGTTCACCGCTCCACCTTTCATGGAAGATCTCCACTGAGGACATAGCTCAGTTGAATTATTTAGCAGTGTTGTTTTATCTGAAAGATACTACAGGAACAAAATAGAGGTAGCACAAGTGAGAGATTATGAAGTAAAACAAGCTGGCCATTACCTGAGTAGTGGGGGGATGAGCTAAGGGATTAGAGAAGACAAGGAAGGGGCAGTCTAGATAGCCAGTGACATTCAAGTCTTGCCCTTCACGGCTTAGCCAGGCCGGACCTTTAAAGCAAGTGGGATTACTGGTTATTAGAACCAACTGTCAGGTGTTCCTTAAGATAATTCCATTATTATCTTTTACACTTGGCAGCAGTTTATTTTAATGTATTACTTTGTTCCTAAACTTAATCTCCTAATTTAAGACCTCTCTTTGATTTTTATGTTTTGAAATTTTCATGGGTCATAATTATTATTAAGTCTTTTGAAAGTCCTGTAATCCCAGTATAAACCAAAGACTATTGTTATAATTATCAGAGTTTTTACACTTTTCTAACTAGTAAAAAGCACTGTCTTAATACCTGGTGTTAAAGGTGAAAAGTGAGGTGTCAGTGAGTGTAGTTTTCTTCTGGATAGGAAACATGAAGGACTGTTGATAGAAACATTTTTAGTGGAATATACTATAGATAGATATATGTAGAGAGTTTGCTGAAACTGTTGTTTGTTTTTAATAACTCATATTATTTATTTCCCTCTTTGATTAGCGTTGCTTTCGATATTAAGAAATGCGGATTCCTGTGAGTTGCTGGAGGTTTGAGTCATCCTGAACGCTTTCCAGTCTTGTCTAGTTACTGCTTCAGAGGGACTAAGGAATTTACCAGGAAAAGAGATCTGATACAAACCATTGACGAGGTCTCGACCCTTCCTGAGGTCCGTTCTCTAAGTGGGCGCCAGCCACGGATACTGTGAAGGAGTTGTGCACTTGGAAGCTTCCTAAAGCTAACAGCAGAGACTAACTTCAGAGATGTCAGTTGTTTGCCTTGAAATTTTTATAAATTGCATTTTTACACGCATCTGTCCCCAGTGCTTACCATTCGGTTTATTATTCATCACCTGCAAGTCAATAAAGGCCTTGTGTTTTTCTTAATCTTCACAACCCTGGTATGATGTAAAACTTGAAGGGCGGCTCCTTGCTTTGGTTTGAAAATTTATCCTCCGATTCTGGAGACGGCTCTGTTGACTGGCGGGAGACCTTGTGCCTAGGCAGCCTTCCCACCCCCTTTCCATGCCAGCAGTGAAGGGGGGAGATGCTTTAGGGTACTGTTTTTCTCCTACCCAGGTCCCAGACAATGACAGTGGTTTGCTTTCTTGGAGCCGTTGCAAGATGCCCAGAACCGACTCCCTGGGATTTGGTCATTAGCAAATACCAACCCGATTCTATCCTTCTCTTTAATGTGAGGGATTCTGCTCACTGCACTAAGGAAGTGTGCACGGGTGGGGTGGGGCAGTAAGTTCCATGGACTGCTAGAATAATGAAAATGCTGCTCCAAAGAAGAGAGAAGCAGGATTGATCAAAAGCAACCAAAGCATCTTTTCAGAGTTCTGCTCCCTCCGGGGGCCTGCACTGGTGGCGCCTGTCTGGGACCCAGCTGAATGGTGGCGGTGAAGAGAATGCTGGGTAATTTGCATCCCGATAGTCACTGGATTTAGAGGGAAGAGCTGCTCAGCAGAATGGAGTTAACTGCCTAGTAAACCAGACTGCCCGCTCCAGCCCCATCTGTCCTGCTCACTCGGAAACGGGTCTTGAAATTCTCTTTAAGAAAGCAAAAGAGTATAATCCTTTTAAATAGCAGCACTGACATTTCTCAAATGGTAAACTAGCGAATCGACTGAATAGATAGGATAAGTTTGTCCATCTGTCCAGGCAGTGAATTAACTGAGTTTCACACGGAGCATAGGGGTAAGTTATTGTGAAGAAATGTCAATATTAAGTAAGTAAATGGATGTAGGCCCCTTCACACCTACTCCCACTTAGTTCTCCGGAGCGAACCACTTAATAGTTTTAGAAACTCCCCTTGGAGATTGCATTCCAGGCATCCACATGCATAAATGTTATGTTAGCACACACATACACAGTTTCAGGGGTCTCGTCCCCTTTAACATGAATGGGATCATGCTGCAGTATTGTGCAAGTCCTTCACCACAGAGGTCTTTCCGCGTCAGTACACACAGATTGCTTCATTCCTTTGTACTATGCTGAGCTTTGCTTGAAAATTGCTACAGTAAATTAATTAAGGGCTGTAAGTCATTAGAAACCTTTAAGTAGTAAACTTATGTAGAAAATCTTTGAACTTAGAAGCATGTTAAGTCTGTGAAGAATGTAAACAACTTTCAGTTGCCTTTGACCTGATGCGCTGTGATAACGCATGACATAGTCTTTGTCCACGAGCACTGAGAAGTAAATCTAAACAAGCCCCCCAGTTTCTAACTTGGAAGAAATGATTCATCATCTCTAACCCTGGAGAAAAGACAGCCAGTCTCTGATGTCACACTGGCCCTTGTGTGGTCCTAAAGGGACAAATTCGTATGTAAACCCTACCCTTCTCTGCTGCAAAGTGTTTAAAGTGTTAAAAAGTAAAGATGTCACTTTGAGGAGTAAAGTGTGCTTGACCCAACTCGTGGTATTTTCAGTGGGCTCATGTGCATGTGAAAACTGGAGAATGAAAAAGGAAGATTGAAGAATGGATGCATTTGAATTATGATATTGGTGAAAAATCCTAAAGATACCTTGGACTGCCAGAAGAATGAACAAATCTGTCTTGGAAGAAATACAGCCAGAATGCTCCTTGGTCTCCAGGATGGCAAGATTTCATCTCATGTACTTTCGAAATGTTACTTATCTGGAGGGATGGGTCCCTGGGGAAGGTCATCGTGCTTGGTAGAGGGTCAGCAAACGAGAGGAAGCCCCTCAGTGAGATGGATCCACACAGTGGCTGCAACATTGGTGCAGACCTAGCAGTGACCTGGAGGCTGGCGCAGGACCAGCTTGCATTGTACTCTGTTGGTTATGGGGTTGCTTGGAGTCAGAACCGCCTCTGTGGCACCTACACCAACAATGACGACGACGACAAACTACTGCTCACTCAGCGAAGGTACAGATGGACCCGAGATTCTGCTGCCGCCACTGACCTTGGACCTGAGCTACGAGGGACTCCTGCCAAGTTTGAGCTGTGGTGAAGCCTTCCTCCTGAGACGTCTCATTAAACATAAAAACCTGAAATCTGAAGATTTGGACTCTACCCATTGGACACATTGTAATCGGTAATTCCGATTTTGTGGTTCAACAATGGTGTGAGGTCTTACTTGCGTGCCTTGAAATGACTACCTTGCAATAAAACGAGTTGATAGATGTCAAAGTTGCATGTCTCTCTATTGATTTCCAAATCAAAATCCTATCAAACATATATGTGTATATATATAAAGACAGGCATTCTGGTGGCGTAGTGGTTAAGGCTACCTACAAGCCTTAGGCTGCTAACAAGAAGGTGGGCAGTTCAAAGCCATCAGCTGTTCTGCGGGAGGAAGATGAGGCAATTTCCTTCCGTAAAGATTTACAGCCTTGGAAACCCAGTGGAGGTTGCTGTGAGTTGGAATCCACTCACTGGCAGGGGGTTGGGTTTGGTTTTTTGCATGTATAGAGAGAGACCAATTTTTCTACATTTTCTGGGACAAGTTTATCATCATAAATGTTGGGGGGTTAGGACTTAGGTTACCTCAAGCAGTTTGGCCTTTTCCTTGGTCTCAGAATTAATCCTTGGAGGACTTGGGCCATATTGACAACACCCGAGGAGTGTGCTCATGCGTGGTAACCAATCAGGGAGCCCACCTGGCTAAGAGAATGTGTGTGTGCACATTGGCTGCCTGATAAAAGCCTAGATGCTGAGGCTCAAAGCAGCTTCCTGAGGGAGAGAAATTGGAATGATCCGGGACCTTTACACCCTCTCCTACCCGAGCAGCTCTTCTCAGTGCTCCTCCCTGTAAGTATCCAGTTCTCCTGGTTGTACCTTTTACCCCAAGAAGCCACATAACCTTAAGGAAGCATAGTTTGTGAGTTCTGGGTGATGCAGTAATTTCCGAACTGAACGGACAGAGTGCTGTCTGTGTGTGTGTGGGGGGGGGGGCAGGGAACGCTTGCTGTCAGAAATGGTGAAGTTAGAAAGTGGAGATACGACCACTGCCTCCTGGGAACTAGCTTTGTGCTTATTCTTACTCACATGCTGTTGTTAAAACCTGGTTCTGCATAGATCTCCCTTGCACAGCTGTTCTGTATGTTTGTCATGTTTTCAACTTCCAGAAGGTCCTTGGGGGAAAGGCAAGCTGAAGTATAGAAGGATCATTGTTGGGCTTGTGACACTAACTGGCCACCCCAGATGTAAGTGCAGGAAAGGTGGAACAGTGCACAGGTGCAGGTGAAGCTACAAACCCTAAAAGCTTAGTCCCAGGGACCCAAGACAGAAACACAGGCTGCCCCAGAAAGGAAGGGTTAAAACACTAAGGGCAGTAATTGCCATGGCAGTTAAAGGAAGAAAAAAAAAAAAAAGTTAAAAAGTCACCTCTGCCACTTACTTCATAGTGCTAATGAATTAATTACTTCACCCTCTTCAGCCCTGCTGTTGTTGTTGTTATTTGCCCTGGAGTCGCCCTGACTCATAGCGACCCCTCCTTGGGTTTCCGAGGCGGAAGTAGGATTGCCCAACTGTCCTTCCGAGGAGTGGCTGATGGGTTTGAACCGCCAGCCTTCTGGTGAGCAGTCAAGTGCCTTAGGCACTATGCTACCAGAGCTCCTAGTGCCACTTTAAAAAAAAAAACAAAAAAAACCCCAAACTCAGGGTCTTACAACAAAAAGCCTACAGGGTCATAGGGGTAACCACTATGGCACCCCTGAGGCACAATGCAAACAAACTATTTTAATTATAAGCAAGACAAAGGTGTCCCCAGTAAAAGGATAAATCTGGGTACAGGAGGAAATTTTCTATATGCAAATGTTAAAGTAAAAAAAAAGTTCAGAATCTGGTCTAATTGTAAATCCAGAATCTATTACAATAATCTGACTATTCTTAAATTATGAAAATAATTTATATAGCAAAAGAGGGAAGGTACTGGGGTTTTTCGCCTCTACAGCATAAATTATACATTAACTTTGACATCACGGATGAAATGTAAAACCTCTTAAAGGAGCAATTGTTCCAACCATCTCCTTATATAACAATTCCATTGGGCCCATTAAAAACCAGCTGGCCCAACACTCTTCTGGTCTTTAGATTGGTCATGTTTAAATCTAGAACACCAACGGTCTTTAATACAATTCTTTTTTTTTTTTTTTTTTAAGAAAATGTTGTTAGAAAACCAGCCCCAAATGAAAGGCTTGTTTTAATTGGTATTCCTAGGCTACAAGTAAACTGAATAAAATAAATGCCTTAAAAATTGTTTTCTATAGAAAGCAAATGAAAAAAACATAGTTAAGGATCCAATCTTGCAGGAAGAAAGGAATCAATGAAAATTTGTTTCAAATCACAAGAAAAGATTACAGCAGATTTTTTTTTTTTTTTCTTTTTGGTGGTGGTGGTGGTTTGGTTTAGTTTTTTTATAAAATATTTGGGGTCTGAACCCACCAGCCACTGGACTGGAGAAAGATGAGGCAATCTGTTTCCATAAAGATTTATAGCCTTGGAACTGTACGGGGCAGTTCTCGTCTGTCCTTTGGGGTTGCTAGGAGTCCGAAGCTACTTGCTAGCAGTGGTTTTTTGGTTGTAAATCACAGAGCTTGAGGGTGTCATGCCTCCTCATTTTATAAATAGACTCAAATTTAAACTGGACTAAAAATAAACTGGAATGGGAAACTGCCCTTTTAAAATAAATACTTCAGCTATTTAATATCTTGAGCAGGCCTTAAAAGATAAGGGTGTGCATGTGTCAAAACAAAATAACCTGAAGGCTGAGAAAAGAGAACTCAGATAATAAGTTGTGGTAAAAACAACAGAAAAAGATGCATTTCATTATAAACTTGGTAAAAGCATTCAATTTTGAGATATTAGATGTATTTTAAGGTTGTTTAGTTTCCTGGTGAGTGAAATGTAAAGTTTAGTAAAAAGAGTAAAAATAAAGCAATCAGGGTCTCCAAACTCCAGAGCTGACAAGCAGAAGACAGGATTCCCAAGGTTTTTAAATTATTTTCTGACTCCTGTTAAAGTATAGTTTTCCTCAAGTTCATATTCAAGGTCAAAGAGAGTTTAAGGGGGGAATGCATGACAGTTGTTTTTCTTTGAATTGGTAGCTAAGAAATTTATCAGGGAGAGGACCCAACAAATGTTGGTAACAGGAATATTAATGAAAAACCCAGTTGAATTCCAACTTCTCAACTTTAAAAAGGTATTTCACTAACCATGCACTGGTTTCTAATGGAAATATTTACTTTAACAAAAGTGCATATTTCTGTCAACCAAAAAAATGCCTATGCAATAACAGCCTTCCTTAAATCAAGCTAACACAATGATTTCTATGAAAATCAGAATTCAGATTCTGCCTCAAAATAGAAGACATGTTGTTGTTGTTGTTATGTGCCGTCAAGTTGAACCCGACTCATAGTGACCCCTCCTTGGGTTTCCGAAGCAGTATCACTACAGAAGTAGATTGCCCCATCTTCCTTCCGAGGAGTGGCTGGTGGGTTTGAACCGCCAGCCCTCTGGTCAGCAGTCAAGTGTCTTAGCCACTATGCTACCAGAAGACATGTTAGAGGTTAATGAATTGAACTTTGCTGCAGCAACTTCGGATTGTTGATGGCATTGAAGTCAGGATGGTCATGCGCAGTAAGACATAGAGAAGGAGACAGAGAAACTACGGTCATGGAAACAGGATCATGTGCTCCCAGGTGACAATCCCAGGAGGCGTACAGGGCATTTTGTACCAGGACAAACTTAAAGGATACCCCTGATGTTGGCCTGATGGCCTGCCCACAGGGGGTAAGTTGTTGTTGTTGTTCTGTGCCTCGAGTGGGACCCGACTTAATGCGACCCTCGTTTCCAAGGCAGTGTCACTATGGAAGTAGGTTGCCCAGCCTTCCTTCCAAGGAGTGGCTGGTGGGTTTGAACCGCCAGCCTTCTGTTTAGCAAGAGGTATAGCCTACAATTAAAAGGGCTGAAAGGCAGGAGATGCCAGCTCTGATATTAGAATTCAGTACTACAGATAAAGATAAAAATTAAAGGAAACTCAACCAGGTAGACAGTGTCAAAGGACCGACCTCAAATCTCAATTCATTTGTTGCACCAAAAAAAAAAAAAGATCCAGATGACCCATGTGCTGCTGCTAATTGCCAAAATTACTGAAAACATTGATGAGGATACCATCCACGTTACAGAACAGAGAGCAGTTAGGAGATAGACTCAGACAAGTATTCCAACAAACAGGCACCTCCACTGAAACTCAACGTCTCTTAGAAACTGATGGGAAGGTGGAAGAGATTTTAAATCGAGCAGGTGTGCTCTCGTAGCTGAGCAAGCAGATCAGCCTGATGACTGAGTGAGTGCCACAGCTCCACTTAGTCTCAGAGCTGGGATTTCCTTGTTAGTTGCTCTCGTGACATTAGAAGAAATGGCCATGATTATACGTCATTCAAATGGGCTCCACGCCTCCCCTCCCCATAGAATGATCTTCTATTAAACTCAAGTGTCCCAGTGATTGGGGTTATGACATAGCTAAGCCCTCTCAAGGTGGTGTGGTGATGAAGTGGTTAAAGCATTCAGCTGCTAGCCAAAAGGTTAGCAGTTTGAACCCACCAGTTGCTCCATGGGAGAAATATGGGGCAGTCTGGTTCTGTAAAGATTTACAGCCGTGGAAACCCTATGGGACAGTTCTGCTCTGTCCTGTAAGGTTGCTAGGAGTTGCAGTCAACTCGATGGCAATGGGTTTGTTTTTCAGTTTGAAGGCCTCTCAAAGACAATGGTGTTTTACTCAAAATCAGAAAAATTGGGATTACAGTATCCTTTACTGGATGTTTCCTTCTCTTTGAGCATATAACTTTGTGAGAACTCCTTTGCTGTTTCACTAAAGGAACACCAACAACCTGACCCTTTGGCAGAAATTAATACTCAGTTTGGAGTGGAGGGATGGGTCTGGACCCTTGTGTTAAAGAGATTCCCTATTTTGTGGCAGAGGGTCTCTTTTAGGACCCTTTTGTGGGCAGTCCACCCTCATGTCCCAAATAGACAGGCGTGGGTGCTAGCACGTCACCAAAATTTGAGTGCCATACCCTGGGGCTCAGAGACCTTCTGATTTTCACTTGAGGCTGGGGGATACAGAGACCTTGAGAATCCTACCCTCCTTGGTCCTAATGACAGCCTCCCCCATGATCCAATCAAACATGAGAGCAGGTGGGACCATGTGATCAAAGTAGCCTATCTGTGGTAGTTAAGGTTATGTGCCAACTTGGCAGGGCCTGGGTGTGAGTGCCTGGACAGCTGGATGTAATAATTCCCTACGATGAGATTGGTAATCAACTCCATGGTAGAATTTATTGGAGCAGCTGAGTAGCTGCCTTAGGGATGTGGTCTCCTCCCAGGATATAAGGAGAAGCTTTGGGAACGGTCTTGAGCTTTTGGCATTCTTGAACCCTGCACGTAGCTGCGTCTTCATTCAGCAGCCTGCCGTGTTGTCTGCCAATCTTAGGACTGTGCCTGGACTTGAAGCAGTGGCCTTGTCGTGTTGTGTGATAATCTTGGGACTGTGCCATTTTACTTGTCGACCTTGGGTCTGTCAGCCTCAGCAGCCAGCAGCTGCCTGAGTGAAGAAAGCCTCCAGCTTCAGTGGGCCGGGAGCAGGAGGCAGAGCTGAAGCCCAGGGTTGGGGCTTTCACCCAGCCCCTAGGGCTGGCACTTTGAACTTGGACTTCTAGCTTCCAAAACTATAAGAGAATAAGTCCTTGTTTGTTTAGACTACCCATTTGTTGTATTTTCTGTTAGAGTAGCACTAGAGGATCAAAACACTATCACTGAGTTAATGCAAAGGGACAAAGAATAAGGTGGAAATTGCTATTCTCTGCAGTAGAGGAAAGCACCAACCAGAGAGGATGTAGAACTGGCCCAGGGTCACAGAGGAGACAAAGGGGCTGAGGGTCTCAGTTTCCCTTTGGCAGCCTTTTCTTTGAAGATCAAGGTCTTAGTGTCAACCTCACTTACTCAGAGACTACTAGATCAGCCACCACTGTCTCGCCAGCCTGTGGCACCATCCGTGAGGCTGCCTGGGTACAGAACCGAACAGTGACGCCGAGGTGCACTGGCAGCCTGAGAGTTACGCTCCTGGAGGCCAGACCTGTGCTGGAGGAGGAAGAGAAGGAGAAGGTTCAACCCCAAGTGACCCAAGAGACCATGGTACTCAAAGAGCACGCCCCTCCCCACTGGGTTTGCCTGGGAACTGGACATAATGAAGGAAACGGCTCCATTTGTGTCTGGGAGTGGGTGCCATTTTTCTGACTTGCTGAAAAACAAACAAACAAAACCAACCCAACCCCGAATCTGACTCTGCCCCCAGCAGAGCCTTGCCTGACTCCAGGAGCCGGTGGAACAGCATGTTTAGACCTTGAATCCACCTGAAGGCTTATTGGAAAAGCTCAGGAGAGAAGGCTACAGGCACTGTGGCTTTGGATCAGATTCATTACCTAGTGGAGGGGCCGGATTTCAGGAGGAGGAGGAAGAGTGAGTGGTCACAAAGGCAGAAGATGACAAAGAAGGGCGGAAAGTGCCCCCATGCCTCCACCTGTGTCCAGTCATGGAGGAAAAAACAAGCTTTAAAAATTAAAAGCAAAGAGTTTAATATGGCAAAAGAGCATTTTTGCAAAACAGGGCAATAGTCAAGAAGCTCTTGACAAAGTGCTCTGAGGAGCTTAGAATTACATACGTCGATAAAGGCAAAAGCTGTGGTTTGGGGTGCATATTCATATTTGATTGGATAACATTTACGGAGTTGCAGGTGGCAGGGTCTTGTTGGACCACTTTTGCAGGAGTTGACTTGGGTGGCTCTAGGTGACAGGATTTTGGCTGACTGTAAGTTTCCTGGAACAATTCTAATATATAAGTACCAGGTGCTCTGAGGTGGGGATTAGGGATATTTTCCAAGAAATCAGCCGACCACCCAACACGTTTCCTGGCACAGTAGATCGCCTAGGCCCCTGTAGCCCAGTATCTGAGGTTTGCAAAGCTGTGCCTTCGTCTGAAAAAATGGTCAGGGGAGCAATGATGGTGTCTGACCTGCACTGTATGGGCAGGATCTTAAAATACAAAAACTAAGGGATTACTGAAAAATAAAACAAGGGAAAATGCTAAGTATTTTTATGCTTAAGGGGAAAAAAGGGTTTGAATACACAGAAGCTGTAAGCATGGCCCTATTTAAAAGTTTATTCTAACTCAAAGTGCACCTCTCTGAATTTTAACCACAACTTGCTCTGTTTAACACATATGAGGTGAGCAAGATCACTTTTTTTTTTTTTTTTAAAGAACTGCTTGTTTCTAGGTCAAAGGTACAATGGAAATTTTTAGAGGTGCCCAGATGCATTGTATGACAGAGGCTATTTTAAAAGACTCAGAATGGAGTTACTTAAGAGATTTGATTTTGACCTCATATGACGGCTTTTTAGGAGGTCCCTTCCTTCTCTCTCCTTGCCTCTCAGAATCTCTGTGGGGCTGGCTGTTTGTACAAGCAATTGCGCTTATATGAGCTCATCAAAGGTGGTGGTGGTGGTGGTGGTGGTATGTGTCTTCGAGTCAGATCCCTCCTTGGGTTTCTGAGGCGGTATCACTACGGAAGTAGATTGCCCAACCTCCTTCTGAGGAGTAGCTGGTGGGTTTGAACCACCAGCCTTCTGGTTAGCAGTCAAGTGCCTTAGGCACTACGCCACCAGAACTCCTAGAGACAGAGGTAGTGACAAACAACCATGCAAGAGCAGAAAGAGACAGTGATCCTGGAAGATAAGTTTTCAATCAAAGAGATGGGGAGAGACAGAGAGAAATGTGAGGTGAGAGGGCGAGAGAGGTAGAGACTGGCCAGGGAAGAGGAAGGGTCAGAACACAGTAGTCTGCAGACATGGCATTTCAAACCGGTGGGTGAGGGTACATAGCACTGTGATAACTGATTGTCCATGAAGACAAATGGATCCCTACCTAACATCACACCCAAAGGTACTAAAAGAAACCAAGGGGACTATGTTTATGATCCTGAGGATGTGAGCTCCTTCTTGAACAAGACATGCAATTGAAAGCATCTTTAACCAAAGACCCCAAACCAGCGTTAAAAGATGAAAATGAGCTCTCTGTGAGGTGAGATTCTAGTGAGGGAGGTACAGGCTGGAGAGAGACAGACAGAGGAACAGGTGGGGGAACGATGGTGGAGAAAGGAGGGGATGAATGAATGAGGTGGTGTCAGGTGACAGGAAGTGAGAAACAGGAAAGAGGGGCGGAGGCAGAGAGGGATAAAGGGGGAGAGGAGAGAGAGGTAGAAAAAGGCAGGGGAAGACCCAACAGAGAAATGGGGGAGCGGGGCAGGATGGGACCTAGGAGACAGACCGTGGTGCTGCAGGGCCGGGACTCTCAGCAGAGACCCCCTGTCCTGGGTTTCTCTCTGCCCTGGGCTCTGATGGCAGGGCTAGAGCCAGTGGTGGAAAGGACCAGGGACAGGTTGAACTCTTCTGAGGGACAGAGCTACTCCTGCAGGAACAGGGCAGCCAAGGGAAAGGTGAAGAACCTGAATTTTGGGGCTGCAGGTAGCTGCAGAATGCTCTGGGGAGAGGTGAGGGCAGGCTGGCTGCCACCCCCAAGCAGATAAGCTCCCCCCAGGGGATACTCACACATGGACACATGCCCCATCCTACCTGATCGTGTGTACACACACGGACATAAAGCACTCATATGCCCAAAGTGCACATGTTTAGATGTGTAACGTGTGGCCAGATGGGTCCAATCAGGTACATGCAACCTTCATGCTTGGCCATGTGGGCAGTACATCTCCCTATGTCATCTGCACACCAATTCAGACACACAGGTATGTGCAAAGACATGACTGTGGGCAGTGTGTTGAGACACACCAGAAGGTATATGTGTACTTGTGTGACCCGCACACACACCAATAGGCAGAGCTCCTGACTTCAATGGAGTCACTTCAGACATTGCTGTATGTGGGCCCCAGACCGGGAGTGCTGCAGAAGCCAGGCTGCCTGACCATGTTATCATGGTGAAAGAGCCACAAATCTCTTTAAAATTTAAAACAGTTTATTACAGCAAGAGAGCATTTTGCAAGATGGGAAAACACAAGGCCAAGTGTTCTGAGGAGATACAAAGTTATAGGGTTAATAAAGATTAAAATCACAAGTGAGGGAGTAACATTTGGGGTATATTTGACTGGATAACAGTTAAAAAGCTGTAGGTGGCAGGTTGACCACTTTTTGTAGGAGTTGACCTCTTTGCAAAAGGGGGCTTCAGGTGAGAAATACTGCTTATTGAATTTCCTGGAATATTCTAAAATACAAACATTTCCAAGTACAAAGCATAAAGAAAAACAAAAGTAAAGACATTAAGTGAAGGGGGTCTAAGGATATACTTCAATCACTAAAGTTGATGTTTAACACGATGTCTAACACCTGAATAAATAAGTGCTGACCAAACTCTCAACTTCAGCCACTTCTAACCACATATTTGAAATAAGCAGAACAGGTGGGCAAGATGGCACTTTTCTGTAGAAGCTGTTTGTATCTAAGTTAAAGGTGCGACAGAAATTTTTACAAAGGTGCCAGGCTGCATCGGGTAACAAAATAAAGTCACTTAAAACAAGCTTAGACCTTAGCCAATGTCTTTAGTAACAGCAAGGCCTTAATTTTAAAATGTTCTTCCTCACTCCCTCCTTTAGATCAAGAATTCCTTTGAGAAAGTGATCACATTTAAGAGTACTTTTCTTCTCATAGACTTCATTTTCACCTTGCTTAAGCTAGGAGCTTTATCTTTAGGGTGATCTGGTTTCCAGATCCATCTTAATGGGTTCTGATCACACACAAAGGAGTCTCTTTTTTTTTTTTTTTTTTTTTGCAAGAATCTGGTGAAGATTTATAGATGGCCACTTGTTTGCAAACCTTTAAGATCCTCCATGCTGACTGGATGAATGACAAGGCGTAGGTGTCATTAGACAAATAGCCGGGCACCATGATAGGTGTTTTTACCCTGCGATTGTTGTTTAAATGCTTTGTTTTGGTAGTTTTGTTACGGGGGTACACAAAGAGCAGGCCAATTGGGAAGGAACAACTGATAAACTAGAGACCTTTAAGGTGTGAAGTCAAATTCCTTTGAGTACAAACATTTTATAATAAATAACAATGCCAACTTCTTAAACAATACAGAAGCACTTTTTGAAAATTATTTAAAACATTAGAGGTGAAATTACCTTGTTCAGGGATGTAGAGCCAGCTGATAGAAGAAACATTTAATTAGGCAAAAGAATATGGCAATAAGGAGTGTAATTAGTCTAGTTTTAATAAGAGTTAACTTAAGATTTGATGTTGTTGGGTAACTAATTAAAAACATTAAACCAGATATTAGGGCTGTTAGTATTTTCATATGTAGCCAGGTAACTTTCTGGCATTTTTTTTTTTTTAATTTTTATTGTGATTTGGGTGAAAGTTTACAGATCAAATTAATCTTCCATACAGCAATTCACATACACTTTGTCTCATGACATTGACTGTAATCTTCCACAATGCAATAGCTCTCCTCCCACTTCCTCCCCATAGTTACCTCTCCCCTGTGTCCTTCCCTCCCATGCACTCCTGCCCCCTGAGCTGTCTCCCTGTGCATATACAGCTCTTCTATTCTCCCATGATTGATTTCCCCAAAGAGTGTATCTACCTAATATAAAAGTTCAGCTCATAGGCCTGTCTTTTGTTTGGCTGGAAGCCACAGGAATGGGTTCAATTCCAGACCTAAAGGGAAGCTAGGGGCCATAGTCTCAGGGGTTCCACCAGGCTCTATCAGACCAGCAAACCTGGTCCCCCCTCCTGTTTTTTTTTTAAAATGATTTTTTTTTTTTTTTTTAATGATTTTGAGTTGCACATTGTTCTCCCACTCTACTCAGGATCTCCTACATACATTCCCCACTGAGTGGTTGACAGTGGTAGCTGGGCACCATTTAGTTCTGGTCTCATAGTCATATAGACTGAGGATCACATAGTCTACCAGTCCCTTGGACAAATTGTTTCCATGCATCTTTGGCTTTCTTCATTTTTCTTTGCTCTGGATGAGCAGAGACCCTTCATTGCATCTAGATGGCCACTTGCAAGATTTTAAGATCCCAGTTGCTACTCACCAAAGTAGGACGTGGAACAATGTTTTTGTGTAGTATGATGTGTCTGGCAAATTTTTGTTATGCCCTGTTTTATTTTTATTTATTTATTTGGTGTGTATCTAGGAGCAAGAAGAGGTGTTAGTAATGGTACATATTACTATAATAATAGGAGCTCTGGTAGCATAGTGGCTAAAGCACTTGACTGCTAACCAGAAGGCTGGCGGTTCAAACCCACCAGCCACTCCTCGGAAGGAAGGTTGGGCAATCCTACTTCTGTAGTGATACTGCCTCGGAAACCCAAGGAGGGGTCGCTATGAGTTGGGGCCGACTCGATGGCACATAAGAACAACAACAACAACTATCATAATGTATTAAAGTTATCAAAAGATAAAGATTTATCATATCATAATGTAAATCAAATGTAAAGATTTACAGCCTTGGAAACCCTTTGGGGGTAGGTCTACTTTGTCCTATAAGGTTGCTATGAATTGTAACCAACTCGTTGGCAGTGGGTTTAAGGATGTTGAGGGCTTTTTGATTTTGAAGAAATAAATGTGTATATATGTGTTTGTGTATATGTGTGTGTACATATATGCATGTGTATGTATGTATATATATGTGTGTTGTGTATGTGTGTGTGTATATGTGAGCACTGGTGGTGCAGTGCCTAAGGCATTTGACTGCTAACCAGAAGGTTGGTAGTTCAAACCCACCAGCCACTATGTGGAAGGAAGATGGGGTAATCTATTTCCATAAAGATTTACAGCCTTAGAAACCGAACAGGGGTTGGCCGTGAGTCAGAATCAACTTGATGGCAGTAGGGTTTTTATATATATACATATATATATGTGTGTAGGTGTTGTGTGTGTGTGTGTGTGTGTATACACACAACATATGTATATGTACACACAAAAATACACATGTGCAATGTACACATGCACATACATATACATGTATCTACACATGTGTACACATATACATGTATACATGTATATGTATATATATTTTCTTATAGTTGTTTTAGTATTCCTTGGTGTCCAGTTAGAATCATTTAAGTTTTTCTGAATACATTTAGTACAAACATTGACGTGTGCCATAACATCTTTTAATCCATAGGATACCCTGTAGTCAACATATTATTACTGAAATGATGGATCTTTGCATTAAAAAAAGGCTTTTCAGATTTAGAAAATAAAATACTGAATATTAACAATATTGTATAGAAACATTAATCTTTTTGCTTATACAGTCTTAAGTAATTTAGTTTCATGTAACTTTGGATCAGCAGCAGTCTGAAAACTTCATTAGTTTTTCATGAAAGTTTTAGAGATCTTGCTTTAGTCCAATTGTATCTCCATTTGAAATGTTAAAGTCCATTTTATCAGTCTGATATATTCTATTTTTGAAACATTTTAATGAAGCATTTTCAACGAACGATGATAGAATTTTTCCATAAATGACAAACTTAACGATGACCATAGTTAATTTATAACAAAATTTCAAAAAGTGAAATTCCTGATTGGAAATTTAAAAAGTAATAGAAAGCTAAGTGAACTCGATAAAAGCTTATACAAAAATATTTCTAAACATAATGGCTAACCTCATTTTTAAAGATAATAATACTAATTTTGAGACATAATATTAAATAATCAGTACATATTCGACGGCAGTATGTACTTTGGTTTTGGTTTGGTTGACATTCTAAGAATATACTAAGATCATTAAATTCCTAAACATTTGAATAATAATAAGACTGGGTAAACAATATGTATTCTTCAGTTAAAATTGATTTTGAAGATAACAGATTAATAAATAAGATTGTGATCAAGTTAGTAATTGAAATACTAAGATTATGACATAATATGTACTGGTTGTCCAATATTAGATGAACATTACTGACATATAAATGTAAAGAAAATTTGGCACTTTTCTTGGGAACACATCCTATGTAGTCATGATATAAATAAATCTTTTTGTATTTTTAAAAAATAAAACAAAAACAATTATTTTGTGGCTTTTTATTAAGTTTTAAAGTTGCAAAGACTTTATTATAAGTCAGTGAGAAACAATACTTGTGTTACTTAAAAATTTCAAAGGTAAACTTTAGTGCTCCCCACCCCCAACCCCCAAAGCCAAGTGGTTGGTTTCTTAGTCAAGGACATAAAAGTTAGTATAAACTTATAGGTCGGTCTTTCTTTTTTTTAAGTAGTCTATAGCTTTGGTAGCATAGTGGCTAAGACACTTGCCTGCTAACCAGACGGCTGGCGGTTCAAACCCACCAGCCACTCCTCGGAAGGAAGGTTGGGCAATCCTACTTGCGTAGTGATACTGCCTCGGAAACCCAAGGAGGGGTCACTATGAGTCGGGGCCGACTCGACGGCACATAACAACAACATAGCTTTTTAGATTTCCAGGAATTTATTTTGTTGAACCTTTGTTTTAGAAGGATAAAATTAACTTTTTAATTTCATAGGTAGAGACTTAATCCTTTGCTATTTTGATATTTTAACCTTTAAATTTATAAAATTTAAAAAACTTTGACCTCGCTCACTGCCGTCAAGTCATTTCTGACTCATAGCGACCCCTTCTTGGGTTTCTGATGCGCTATCTCTACGGAAGAAAATTGCCCAGTGTTCCTTCCGAGGAGTAGCTGGTGGGTTTGAACCACCAGCCTTCTGGTTAGCAGTCAAACTTTGGCCAGGCAGTTAAAAATTATATCAAATGAATTCTTTGTTAATAAATTTTTAATTTTTAAATCTTTATTGCACATTCTTTATAGCACAACCTTTAGAGTGACAAAAAAAGGAACATACTTAAGGTGTGTGTGTGTGTGTATATGCATATCTCTTTGTGGCTTAAAAAAGCATGCCTATAATCGGAGCGACTCGACGGCATATAACAACAACAACAGCATAAATTTTAATTATAATGAATATTTATTAACTTAATTTTGAGATCAGTAAAACTAAAAACACCAAACTCACTGCCATCAAGTCAGTAGGTTACTTAAAATTCTTAGAAATTAAGCTTATATATTGTAAAACATAATTATTATTGAAGTAAGGAGCTCTGATGGCATAGTGCCTAAGACACTTGACTGCTAACCAGAAGGCTGACGGTTCAAACCCACCAGCCACTCTTTGGAAGGAAAGTTGGGTAATCTACTTCTGTAGTAATACTGCCTCAGAAACCCAAGGAGAGGTCACTATGAATTGGATCTGATTCAACGGCAATGAGGTTTTTTTTTTTTCCCTTTGGTTTTTAAAGTTTGCTCAAATAGTGTATATTTTTATTTAAACCTTATTTGAATTACTTATTTTTGGGAGCTCGAGTAGCTTAGTGCCTAAGGCACTTAACTGCTAACCAGAAGGCTGGTGGTTCAAACCCACCAGCCACTCCTCAGAAGGAAGAAGGTGCAATCTACTTCTGTAGTGATACTGCCTCAGAAACCCAAGGAGGGGTTGCTATGAGTTGGGGCCGACTCAAGGGCACATAACAACAACATCTTATTTTTAAAATCAGTTTGGTCTTCCTTATAAAAATTACTTTTATAAAAAATAAAACACATTTCATATTATATCTAGCTTAAGTTACTTGAAAAGGTTTTGCTTTTAAGTTTTTAAGGTTGACATAAACATCCTGGTCAGAACAAATTTTTATTAATTCCTGGGAATGTTAGGACTATTTAATTTATATAAGCACTTACTATTATGCTAATAAGTAATTTCTTTGAATAATTATTATAATTTAATAATATCCAGAGGTAATAAATTATTACATTGTTATAACTCTTGTTGCATGTTTTAGAAGATTCTTCATAAAAGCAATTTAGAATAATTTGTTCTTTAAGGCCTTGTTATATCATTCAAAATCTATTTTTTTAGTGCACTTTTCAAATAGATTGATTTATATAAAATTTTCTTAATGTAGCTGATGAAAATTTGACTTACAAGAAACCATCCTTTTCGTCTAAATTATTTTCATGAAAAAACTCTCCAAATGCCAGTTATGGCTTCTTGAAACAATACAAAGGCTCAGACATAAAATGAAACCAAAAAGCCATATAAATTCACCAGGCTTATACAATACTACATAAAACAAGCAACCTAATTTGTTAAATGTATATACTGATTTGGCAGATTCTTAAGTGGAAGGATTTTATTCAGACACTTTGACCAAAACTGAGCCTTAAACCAAAGCAAACCAAACAAACAAAAGGCAAATAGCACTTTTTTTTTTTTTAAAGTGATCATTGAAATCCTAAATTACTTTTAAACACAAACTTCTAACCAACATCCTGGTAGGAAATCTAGGCTTACCTATTAAGGATATTGAGCTTTTAGGTTGAATCTTTTGGTTTTGTTGTTTTTGAACTTGATCCAGTGTGCTGGCCGAAGACCTAATTTCTTATCTTAAATTTGAAACATACTAGTTTAATTGGAAGGAGTTCTGGTAGTGTAGTGCCTAAGGCATGTGACTGCTAACCAGAAGGCTGTGGTTCAAACCCACCAGCCACTTCTTGGAAAGAAGGTTGGGCAATCTACTTCCGTAGTGAGACCACCTCAGAAACCCAAGGAGGGGTTGCTATGAGTTGGGTCTGACTCCATGGCACATAACAACAACAACAACAGTTTAATTGGAAAGTACTTGGAAATAGCTTCTGATTTTTCAAACTGTTCTTAGTCAGATCATGTAATCAGCTTAAAGAGGAGCAAGGAGCAGGACCATACTGCTTCTTATAATCTGTGCCAGAGTTCCTAAGGGGTATTCTCCAGTTTTTAGATTTGTTGTTTCCCATTTCTGTGTTACACCAAACGTGTACACAAACCAGGTCGGAGAACTACTTTTGGTTATTGTCTTACAGTCAAAATCCAAAAGGACTTAAGATTCTGCAGTCTACAAAATCTCGTTTTAAACATGAACTTACAAGTGGAAAACTTTAATGTAAACTTGCACGTAGAAAACCTGAAGAACAGTTTCGTCTAACAGCATCCTGGTAGAGGGAGCTCAAAGCTCACAAATAGCCAAATGAAGTACTGCCTTTGGTTTTCTTGGGGTCACCATTCCTATTGGGGTACACTGTGGGGTTTGGAAAGGGTTTTGCTTTTCTAGAAGTATACCTGCAGATGTAGTCTGGTGGCAGTCTAGAGCTGTAGCATGTCCCCTGTGGTGATGATGTTGGTGTCAACTTGGCTGGGCCTGGTTGAGTGGCTGGGCAGCTGGTGATAGTTATTCCCCATGATGAGACTGGCAATCAGCTCCATGGTGGGATCTACCACAAGCAGCTGAGTAGCTGCCTTTGGGATGTGGTCTGCTTCCTGTGTATTAGGAGAAGCCTTGGGAATGGTCTCTAGCCTATGGACCCTGCATGTAGCCGTGTTGTATTCAGCAGCCTGCCATGCTCTGCCGACCTTGGGACTTACAATGGACTTGAATTAATCGCCTGCCATGTGGTTTGGTAACATTGGGACTGTGCCATTTTATTTGCTGACCTTGGGTTTGTTAGCCTCAGCAGCCAGTAGCTGCCTGATCAAAGAGATGCCTCTAGCTCCAGTGGGCCGGGAGCAAGAGGCAGAGCTGAAGCCCAAGGTTGAGGGGCTTTCACCCAGCCCATAGAGCCTGGCACTTTGAACTTGGACTTAAAGCCTCCAAATTGTAAGAATAAACTCCTGTTTGTTAAGGCCATCCCATTTGTGGTATATTTCTGTCAGAGCAGCACTAGGGAACCAGAACATCCCTTGACCGTTGGATTATCCTCACACAAGTGACTTTAATGGTTATGGTGTTTCAGTACCTGTCCTGTGCCCCAAATTTTGTGGCTTGTGGTGACCCCCAGCTTTGAAAGCAGAATTATCCTCTATGACTGACCTGAGACCCAAAAAGTAGAATTACCTGATAGAAACAAAAACAGGGAGAAAAGAGAAAACAAATCCAGGCTGAATAAAAACGAAAGCAAGTTAATAATGAAAATAAGCCAGTAATAAACTTGGGTGAACCTCAGATGCAACAAGGAAGAGTTTCAAAGTTTCAAGAGGTATTCACCCAGGCAGCTCCCAAAAGTCCATAGGAAAAACAACAAACAACAACTGAACTCAGAGCCTCATTTCTTAGCCCTCAGAGCTGCCAGAGGAAGCTATGTTCTGACATCAAAACTGTCATAGTGGAAAAACAAGTCTGTTTAACAACAGTTTATTATGCAAAGGGCATTTTGAAAAATGGGGAAACACAGTCAAGAAGCTCTTGGCAAAGTTTTCTGAGGAGCTACAAAGGTTAGAGGGTCATAAGGATAAAAATCAGACTTGGGAGGCAGTACATTGTATCTGAGGATGTAGCCTGGAGGGCAGCCTAGTGCTCTAGCTCAGCTCCTGATGAGTTGTGTTCAATCGGGTAACAGTTATAAAGCTGGTGATGGCAGGATTCTGGTCGACCACCTTTTGCAAGAGTTGACTTCCTTTGCAAACGGGCTTCAGGTGACAACATACCATTTTCCTTGAATTTAATACAAATATTTCTAAGTACAAAGTATAAAGAAAAAACAGGTAAAGACATTTAGTTAGGTGCCTAAGGATACGACATAATCACTAAAGTCACCGTTTAACACTATGTGTGATGCCTTTTCATGCGGAATAAACTCAACATCAGGTACTTCTAACCACAAATTTGAAATAAGCAGAATGGGGGCAAACTGCATTTTTCTGCAGAAGTTGTTTGTATCTAAGTTAAGGGTGAAATGGAAAGTGTTAGAGAGGTGCCTGGCTGCATTGGGTGACAAAATGGAGTCACTTAAGACAGGCTTAGTTGAAACCAAACCTGTGGCTTCCAGCCAAACAAAAGACAGGCATATGAGCTGAACATTGACCTGAGGCAGATACACTCCTTGGAGAGAACAATCATGGGAGAAAGAAGAGCTGCTTATGCACAGGGAGACAGCTCAGGGGGCAGGAGTGCATGGAGGGACGGACACAGGGAAGAGGTAACTATGGGGAGGAAGTGGGAAGGGAGCTGTTGCATTGTGGTAAATTGTAGTCAATGTCATGAGACTAAGTGTATGAACTGCTGTATGGAAAGTGAATTTGCTTTGTAAACTTTCACCCAAATCACAATTTAAAAAAAAAAAAAAAAGACAAGTTTAGACCTTAGCCAGAGGTCTATTAGCTATGGCAAGGCCTGAGTTTTAGGATGCTCTTCTTCAGTGCACAAGTATTTGGACAGATGAGGACATGTGCCGCCATGCCTGTCATGCGTGTATGCTCACCAGCATGTGTGAGCTCACTTGGCCTCAGTCATTGGACTCTTACACTGCTTCCTGAGATAGGCTTTTGTTGTTGTTAAAGATCCACTCCCCAACCCCACTACCTCCCCCCAAAAAAGAGATCCATGTTCTAAGCCCTAGAAACCTGTGAGTGTTACCTGATATGGCCAAGAAAAGGATGTTTGCAGATGTGAGTAAAGTAAGGATCTTGAAACAGGGAGATTATCCTGTATTAGACGGAGGTAATTTGAGAAGGGTTAGCCTGCGGCAGGGAAGAGGATGAAAGTAATCTGAGAATTAGCCTGGGAAGGAAATGGGGTAGCCTGGACTGTGGAAAGGGTTGGCCTGGAACTGGGAAGAGGTTAATTTTGGAGATGGGGTGATTAGGAAGTCAGCCTGCGACGAGGGAGGTTAACTTGGACAGTGGTCCGAGGGACAGGTAAGGCTGAGGGCAGGTGTCCCCTGTAAAGAGTCCTTCACGTTCCCGGGGAATCACTGCCTAAAGACACCGCAGCCGCGCCCTCCCTCCCCTAGCGCACAACTGAGGTCTCACCGTCACAATGTTCGGTTGCCGCTGCCTCCACCCTGATTCCTTAAGACATGTCACCCACGGAGTCAGGTTCTGCACGTGGATCGACACCCATGGCCTCAGCAGCCCCTTGTGGCTGCGAGCTCCTAGGGCAGCATGTTCCGGTCCAAATGTGGGCTTTTCTAAGAGCATGCGTGCCTCCCTCGGCCCTCTGCAGGCCGGCGGGAAAAGGGGCTTTGTAATCAAGCCCCTCAGCCACGCTCATTTGAACCACTACAAAATTGAACATCAGGGGGAATCTGAGCCATGTTCGTCTTGCTCAGTGCTGTGACCCCAGCGCCCAACAGAGGCCTGGGACAGAATCCCTCCTTTTGAGGTGGATGGTTAAACAGTGCGCTCCAGGACTTGGAGCTGTCGTACTGAAGGTCTGTGCTCTAGGTCAGACGCCAGTACACCGCCGTCGTTTCTTCGCCTCCTCAGGGAATATTTACTAAGGACCCCTCCTACTTCTGTCATTACACCAGCCCTGGCTGGGATGAGATGAGTGGTGAGATCAGAGGTAGAACTTCCCACTTCGCATTCCTAGGACGTGGAGATCTTGAGCTATGGAGGAAGGCACCTGAGGTGCTGACTATAACCCTATGAGATAGGTAAAGGTTCTGCGGGCCTGGGGAAGGGCAGGTCAGAATGTGCTATTTCTTCAAGGAGGAGACCTCAGGGGTGAAGGATGAGCGTTAGAGTGAAAGAACAGGAGACCAGGGTCTCGAGTGGATGGGCAAGGCAGAGAGACCTGGAGGAGATGGCAGGCATGGCTAGTCTGGGAGCCACAAAGACTTCACTGGTCAAAAAGTAGGGAAGGAGTTCTAACTTGAAAGCAGAATTCTAACTTGGGATGCAGAGGATTTGAAAACCTCATGAGTCTTTATTTTCCATAGTACGGGCTATGGCTTTTTGGTGGCAAAGTGCCTAAGGCATTTGACTACTAACCAGAAGGTTGGGAGTTCAAACCCACCAGCCGCTCAGCGGAAGGAGGACTGGGCAGTCTACTTCTGTAAAGATTTACTGCCCCGGAAACCCAAAGAGGGTCGCTATGAGTCAGAATGGACAGGATGGCAGTGAGTTTGGTTTGTTTCTTTGGTAAAAGAATATTTGACACACTCTCACCCATACTCCAGAATGAAAGAATCACTGTTCTGAAGTTCAAATGGGGAACAACAAGAGGTAAAGCCAGTGAGGTCATCAGGGGTCAGGCCACGCAGGGACTCAAAAACCGCAGTCAATAGCTTGCATTTTTATCCTGAGACGCAGTGGGCAAGGAGGGGTGGTGGATCAGTGTAAGGGAGACCTGTGAAGAGGTCGATGCAGTAATCCAGAGGCTGAGAGCGGAGGAAACAAGTCTTAATGTGCTCTCTTATAATCTGGAGATACGGAGGAAAGCAGCTGAGGTGGTATTTCCCCAGAGGATGGGCGTGGAGCGTGCTCAGGCGTGTTACCAGGAGAGGCCAGCAGAGGGTGCTGTTGCCCCACACATGGACCAGCAGCGACGGGCATTTCCTCACTGCACCTCTGGAAAAAGACCAGGCAATCTGCTTCTGTGAAGATTTACAGCCTTGGAAACCTTGTAGGGCAGGTCTCCTCTGTCCTATAGGGTCGCTATGAGTCGGAATGGACTCGATGGCAGTGTATTATTATTTTTGGGGGGCCCTTTTGTAGGGCTGGGACTTCCTAAGAGGATTGGGGCTATGCAGCCCATGCCTGCACTGCAGCGCCTGCTGGAAAGAAAGGTGTTGACGAAAGATGATGGCGGGTGGTGAGGTGGCATTCAGAGGCACTCTTTGACCCTAGTTTGTTCATTTTTCACTATCAACACCTATAGGAAGCCACCTTTCACCACCCTCCTCCAAACTCCCCCACCTTGGTGCTGTCACTGTTTGGTGCCAAGTTCACCTTGGCTCTGCACTGGGAGCCCCATGAGGGCAGGGCTCAGCACTACCCAGGAAGGATGAGGCACCGAATAGGTGGCCAACGCTGTTGGCTGAATAAACAACGCTCCCTGGAATCCACACTGGCCTGGACCCGAGGGGATGGCCAGGAACCTTCCTGAGCCCAGAACACAGGCCTGTTCTGGGGGAATGGTCACCTGCTGATGTCCCTGAATATGGGAGCCCTGGTCTCCCCCATCCACCCCACCTTACCCTTGCCCTGGGGACCTACTTCACACCTTCCATTCAAAAAATTCCCCCGGGATTTGGAGTGTGAATCCTCCGTGAGGGGTGAGGGACCTGAGAACCATTTTAAAAACCAACCAAATAATTTCCTCTTGATAAGGCCCCCAACCCAATGAAAGGCCAAGCGCAGTAGCACTTCCGGGGTTTGTCCCTGCTGCTTTCCTGCTGGGAGATGCCATGTCCTTAAAAGAAACAAAACAAAATGGGGAAACACATCTCTCAATCAGTGCAGTATGTTAAAATCCCACTAAAATGTATGGGACAAACCAAAAACCAAACTGAACCCACTGTTGTTGAGTTGATTCTGACTCATAGCAACTCCCATTGGATTTCTAAGACTGTAAATCTTTACAGAAGTAGATTGCCTCATCTTCCTCCCACAGAGCAGCTGGTGGCTTTGAACCACCAGCCTTCTGGTTCACAGCCAAATGCCTTAACCCCTACACCACCAGAGCTCCTTATATCAGACAAAACAAAACTCACTGCTGTCGAGTTGATTCGACTCATAGGAACCCCTCCTTGGGTTTCTGAGGTGGTATCACTACGCAAGTAGACTGCCCAATCTTCCTTCCGAGGAGTGGCTGGTGGGTTTGAACCGCCAGCCTTCTGGTTAGCAGTCAGATGTCTTAGGCACTATGCCATCAGAGCTCCTACATGGGACAAGAGAAAGTAAAAATAATTGAAGAGCTTCATGGCAGGAAAAGCTCTTTAGGTCTGGAACCGGGAGACCTCTGAGAGGAGGGGGCAGGAGAACTGCAGGTTCTGAAGAGAAGGGACCCCCTCCCCAATTTCATCCTACCAGGAACTACCAGGGGGCCTGGAACAAAAGGTTTCAAGTTCGACAGTCACACTCCCTTCAAATAGGGTCAAGGTGATTTTGTGGTTTGCTGTTTATGTTTTGAGGTCACCTGAACTCGGCAAAGCGATGGTTATCTTGATGAAATATCAACAGCCAACCCACAGTAAAAGCTGATAAATTCTAAAAATGAAAAAAATTTAAAGTATAATTAAAAATCTGCCATTATTTATTCCTGCCACATTTTGTTTTTTTAAACTCTTTTTTTTTTTTTTTTTAAATAAATCCTGAAAAGTGGACAGTAAAACAGCTCCTGAAGGGATTTATAACAAACTGCATAGGGGTCTGGGAAGCTGAGGGGCTGGAGGGTTGGGGGGCTCCAGTCACTGGAGCCTCTACTGTGTGACCAAGGGAGTGAGAGAGATTCTTTAGTTAAAAAGGAGGAAGAGGAGGGAGGAGGTTGGGGTGACCAGAGATCACTGTTACCTGTCTGAACCTGGAGAGAGAAGCCTGGCTCTGTGAAGGCAGAAGCAGTGGCTGAGTGGGGAAGCAGTGGTAGTTGGGGTGGGGGTTGAGGGGAGACTGTCTTGGTATCCCCTCGGCGGGGGGGAATCCTGAGCCAGCCTGTTGTCCGCTGTCTTGCTGGGGCTGGACATGGGCCGGGGAGGCTGGCGGGCGTCAGTCTCCGTCCAGCTCTGGGCTGGGCATGTCCTGAGGGTCTTCCTCGTCCCGAGCCCAGTGTCCAGGTCGCCCAGGTCAGGGTTGTCGTCACGGTGCTGCAGGGGGAGAAGCCATCAGGGCTGAGACCCCTGGGGGCCAGGCCACCCCTCCTCTGCTCCCCACACTTCAGAGGAGCTGGGGATTCAGTCAGGGCTCTGGGAGGTCAGGAACCTGAGGAACCTGAGGTCAGCTGCCAGCTGAAAGTGGCCCTCCTTCAGATGGGGCTGTTTGACCTCTCAGGATTTAAAAACAAACAAGACAGTATTTTACAAATCAGATTTTATGTGTCTGGATTTCCAGCTTGTTTTAGAAAACTGGCAGGTGGGGGACACTTGGGGCAAGTTCCATAAGGTAGTGGTTCTCAGCTGGGGGTGATTTTGCCCCCTAGGGAGGTTTGGTAACTGGAGACATTGTAATTTTAACAACTGGAGGTACTGCTGGCATCTCAAAGCCCTGATGTACAGAGTGTTTTCAAACCAGGTTTTGTCTCTACAGCTTTGCCACATTATCCTGTGATTGCTTTTAAGTATCACGTGTCTCTGACAATTTAGATGGAAAATCCTTTCTTTTCCAAGAAAGCTGGCTGCAATGTCAGGTATTCACCATACCATACACCAGCTATGTCGTTGTTGTTGTATGCCATTGAGTCGGACCTGACTCGTAGTGACCCCTCCTTGGGTTTCCAAGGCGGTATCACTACGAAAGTAGATTGCCCAAACTTCCTTCTGAGGAGTGGCTGGTGGGTTTGAACCGCCAGCCTCCTGGTTAGCAGTCAAGTGCCTTAGGCACTAGGCTACCAGAACTCCCCTGCCATGAAGTTGTTTCTGACTCAGAGTGACCCCTCTTTGGGTTTCCAAGGCATTATCACTATGGAAGTAGATTGCTCAGTCTTCCTTCTGAGGAGTAGCTGGTAGGTTTGAACTGCCAGCCTTCTCATTAGCAGTCAAATGCCTTATGCCACCAGAGCTCCTGTTGTTGTTACTCTCACTGCCGTGGAGTCAGATCTGACTCATAGAGACCCCTCCTTGAGTTTCTGAGGCAGTATCACAACGGAAGTAGATTGCCCAACCTTCCTTCCGAGGAGTGGCTGGTGGGTTTGAGCCACCGGCCTTCTGGTTAGCAGTCAAGTGCCTTAGGCACTATGCGACCAGAGCTGCTGCTGTTAGGTGCCATCAAGTCGGCTCTGACCAATAGCAACCCTGTGTGCAACAGAACAAAGCACTTCCCCGTCCTGCACCGGCTTAGTCTTTGCTAAGCTTGGGCCCATCATTGCAACCACTGTGTCAATCCATCTCACTGAGGGTTTTCTTCTTTTCAGACTCTCTACCCACCAGCCACTCCTCGGAAGGAAGGTTGGGCAATCCTACTTCCGTAGTGATAACTGCCTCGGAAACCCAAGGAGGGGTCGCTATGAGTCGGGGCCGACTCGACAGCACATAACAACAACAACAACAACTGCACCAAGCATGATAGCCTTCTCTAGGGACTGGTCTTTTCTGACAACATGCCCAGAGTAGGTGAGATGAAGTCTGGCCATTCTCACTTCTAAGGAGCATTCTTGGCTGTAATTCTTCCAAGACAGATTTATTCACTCTTCTAGCCAAAACCCCAAACCCAAACTCACTGCGTCAAGTCAATTTTGACTCATAGCGACCCCTCCTTGGGTTTCCGAGGAGGCATCACTACGGAAGTAGATTGCCCAACCTTCCTTCTGAGGAGTGGTTGGTGGGTTTGAACCACCAGCCTTCTGCTTAGTGGTCAGATGCCTTAGGCACTATGCCACCAGAGCAGTTCATGGTATTTCCAGTATTCTTTGCCAACACCACAACTCAAAAGTATCAATGCTTCTTTGGTCTTCCTTACTCATCGTCCAGCTTCCATACGCATATGAGGCTACTGAAAATACCATGGCTTGGGTTAGGTGCACCTTAGTCTTCAAAGTGACATCTTTGCTCATTAATACTTTAATGAGGTCTTTCAACAGACTTGTCCAGTACAATAGGTCATCTGATTTTTTGACTGTTGCTTCCAATGAGCTCTGGTGGTTAAGTGTGCTAACCAAAATGTAGGTGGTTTGAACCTACCAACCACTCCACGGAAGAAAGTCTGCTTCAGTAAAGAGTTACAGTCTTTGGGGTCGCTATGAATGGGAATCTGCAATGACAGTGAGTTTTTTGCTTCTCCACGGGCATTGATTATGAATCTAAGTAAAATTAAACTTCTGACAACTTCAGTCTTTTCTCCATTTATCATAATGTTTTGTTTATTGGTCCAGCTGTGGATTTTAATTTTCTTTATGTTCAGGTGTAATCCATACTGAAGGTAGTCTGTCTTCCTCATCAGCAAGTGCTTCAAGTCATCTTCACTTTTAGCAAGGTTGAGTCATCGGCATGTTACGGATTGTTAATGAGCCTTCTCCAATCCTGAGGCTTCATTCTCTTTCGTATGGTCCAGCTTCAGATTATTTGCTCAGCATACAGATTGGATAAGGATAGTGAAAAGATACAACTCTGAGTCCTACCTTTCCTGATTTTAAATGATGTGGTATCCCCTTGTTCTGTTTGAGAGACTGCCTCTTGGTCTATGTACAGGTTCTTCATGAACACAATGAAGTGTTCTGGAATTCCCATTTTTTGCAATGTTGTCCATAATTTGTTATAATTCACACAGTCGAATGCCCTTGCATGATCAATAAAACACAGGCAAACATCTTTTTGATATTCTTTGCTTTTAGCCAAGATTCATCTAACATCAGCAATATTATCCCTCATTCCACACCCTCTTCTGAATCCATCTTGAATTTCTGATGGTTCCCTGTCAATATACTGCTGCAACTGTTTTTGAATTATTTTCAGCTTATATAGTTTTACTTGCAAATATCATTAAATTAAGATACTGTTTGATAATTTATGCATTCTGTTGGATCACTTCTTTGGAATGGGTACCAATATAGATCTCTTCCAGTTGGTTGGCCAGTTGATATCTGTCTTCCAAATTTCTTGGCAGAAAAAGGTGAGTGCCTCCAGCACTGCATCTGTTTGTTGAAACATCTCAATGGATATTTTGTCAATTCCTGTACCCTTGTCTTACCTAATTCCTCCAGTGCATCTTGGACTTCTTCCTTCAATAGCATTGGTTCTTGATCATGTACTTTCTCCTGAAGTGGTTGAACATTGACCAACTCTTTTTTGTACAATGACCGTGTATTCCCTCCATCTTCTTTTGATGCTTCCTGCATCGTTCAACATTTTGCCATTAGAATCCTTTAATATTGCAACTTGAAACTTGATTTTTTTTTTTTCCTTCAGTTTTTTAAGCTTGAGAAGTGCCAAGTATGTTCTTCCTTTTGGTTCTCTCTAATTCTAGGTCTTTGCACATTTTGCTATAATACTTTACTCTGTCTTCTCGAGCCACTCTTTGATACCTTCTGTTCAGCTCTTACTTCATCATTTCTTCAGCAAGTTTCAGAGTCATCTCTGGCATTCATTTTGTTCTTTACTTCCTCTCCTGTCTTTTCAATGACCTTTTCCTTTCTTCATGTATTATGTTCTTGATGTCACTCACAGCTCCTCTGGTCTTTGGTCATTGGTATTCAATGTGCCAAATTTGTTTTTTAGAGTCTCTAAATTCAGGTGGGAATTAAGATCATATTTTGGCTTGCAAAATTATTTGCTCAGCATACAGATTTTCTTCAGCTTTAACCTGAACTTGCACATGAACAACTGATGGCCTGTGTCACAGTCAGCTCCTGGCCTTGTTCTGACTGATGATACTGAGTTTCTCCCATTGTTGTTGTTGTTGTTATATGCTGTTGAGTTGGACCCGACTCATAGCGACCCCTCCTTGGATTTCTGAGGCAGTATCACTACAGAAGTAGATTGCCCAACTTTCCTTCTGAGGAGTGGCTTGGGGGTTTGAACCGCCAGCCTTCTGGTTAGCAGTCAAGTGGCTTATGCACTATGCTACCAGAGCTCCTTTCTTCCGATGATACACATAAATTTCACAGAGGTTTTCAAGATTTTAAGGTATGCTGGATATAACAAGGACCTAAAATTTCACAACATATCCATTAAAAAAATATCTCTGCTAAGATTTCCCATTCACATACATAAAGTCAACAGGGTTGTCCTGGTTTTCAAAGAATATCTGGGTTATAAAAATTACAAAGTACTCAATGCATCCTTTGAATGAGAAAACATTGCACAATTCTTCCCATTGAAATACATGGATTCAAGAGTTTTTCCAGGTTTTAAAAATACATCATGTGTAACAAGGCCATGAAAATTTCCCATGCGTTCTTTGAATGAGAAAACTACACTGATTGTCCCATTCAAGGTCATAAAGTCTACGCAGGTTTTCAAAGTACATCTTGTATTGTAAAGTTGGAAAAGTTACAAATACATTCTTTGACTGATACAACATTACACAGATTCTTCCATGTAAGTGCATAAAATCAAGAGAGTTATCCTAGTTTGCCAAGTACACCATGTCTTACATGGACAGGAAAATTCCCAGTACATATTCTTTGATGGAGGAGACTGTCTACAGATTCTCCTGTTAAACTACACATAATGAAGATTTTAAGTTATCCAAATTTTCAATGTACACAGTGTGTCAGAAGTATGAGAAAGTTCTCAACTCATCCTTCGATTGAGAAAGTTCTCCATACCTTGTCTATTCAAGTACATAAAGTCAAGAATATTATCCAAGTTGTCAAACTGCATCATGTACAAACAAGAAGACGTGTACTCAAGGTATACTTGGAACAAAAAAATACTACACAAATCCTACCATTGAAGTACATAAATTGAATAGAAATTTCTAAGTTTTTATGCATTTTATTGAAATATTTATGTACAGTGAAATACACAAAACTAAAGTGACATACATCAATACATTTTTTGCAGTGTTCCCCCCCCACCCTTAGCAATGAACAAAGAAAGTTTCCCTCCATATATAAACCTTTCCTTGACCCTCACAGCAACAAACTAATAATATACTTGTCCTTCTGTGATTGACTTATTTCACTCAGCATAATGTCCTCCAAGTTCATCCATATTAAGCAGGGGGTTTGCAGACTCTACATTACTCTTCAGTGGTGCATAGCATTCCATTATGTGTATGTACCATAGTTTGGTCATCCACTCTTCTGCTGATAGGCATGTAGGTTGTTTCCATCTTTTTGCTGTTGTAAATAGTGCTGTGATGAACATGGGTGTGCATATATTGGTTCCTGTTCTGGTTCTCACCTCTCTAGGATATATACCTAGTAATGGGATTGCTGGGTCAAATGGTATCTCCAATTCTAGCTTTCTAAGGTATTGCCATACTGCTTTCCACAGTGGTTGTATCATTTGACAGTCTCACCAGCAGTGTATGAGAGTCCCAATCTCTCCACATCCCCGCCAGCATTTGTTATTTTCTGTCTTGTTGAACCTTGCCATCAGTGCTGGGGTGAGATGGGTATCTCATTGTTGTTTTGATTTGCATCTCTGTAGCCAATTATGGAGGAGCTCTGGTAGCTTAGTGCCTAAGGCACTTGACTGCTAACCAGAAGGCTGGCAGTTCAAACCCACCAGCCACTCCTCCGAAGGAAGACTGAGCAATCTACTTCCGTAGTGATACTGTAGGAGGGGTCACTATGAGTTGGGTCCGACTGGACGGCACATTAACAACAACAGCAACAACAACAGCCAATTAGGGTGAGCATCTCTTCATGTATTAGCTGGCCACCTGAATATCCCTTTGGTGAAGTGTCTATTCATGTCTTCTGATCATTTTTCAACTGGATTATTAATTCCTTTGGTGTTGAGGCATTGGAGTTTTCTATAAATCTTAGAGATAAGTCCCTTACCAGATAGATAATTATCAGCAAATATGAATTTGTTGCTGTCATTTTTGTTATGTGCTTTTTCATGGTGTCGATTTCTTTGTTCCATATAATTTTCTATGCTGAGCTCATTTTATTAATCGTGTTATCACTTCCTTTGTTGCTATTGTTTTAGTATTTGCTAAATATTTGTGCCTGGTCCTCTTTTATTTTGATGTGAAGGTATATCATTTTTCTTTGAGGTTCCCCTGTGATTTACAGTTTTCTGCTCAAGTTTAGAACAGTCCGTTCTATCTTGTAGTTGTCTTGACATCCCTACCATCTAGAAGTTCTGTAATGACAGTTTTTCCCCTCATTTTGGTTTGTAGTTGTCCTCATTTGTCAGTTGGTGTCTCTGGTTCCCTGTTCACAATCTTGAAGGCGTATTTACTTTGGTTACTTCCGCAGCTGGGTTGGTTTCTGGGTTGTCATCATGCATGTTATTGGTCAGTTGTTGTTTGCTGTTGTTGCTTCTCTGTCCAAAGGACTTCCTTTAGCATCTCTTGTAAGGTTGGTCTGGTTTTCACAAATTCCCTTAATTTCTGCTTGTCTGGAAATGTCCTAATTTAACCAGGATACTCGAGGGACAATTTTGCTGGGTACATAATTCTTGGTTGGAAAATTTTATTTTTCAGGGTTTTATATATACCATCCCATTGTCTTCTCACCTGCATGGTTTCTGCCGAGAAATCTGAGCTTAGTCTTATTGGTTGCCCTTTGTAGGTAACTTTTCATTTTTCCCATACTGCTCTCATGATTCTTTCTTTGTCTTTGGTTTTGGTGAGTTTGATGATATGTCTGGGTGATTTTGTTTTGGGGTCTATCCTGTTTGGGGTTCGTTAGACTTACTGAATGGATATATTCTCATCTTTCATCATA
>NW_006921596.1:10753756-10758051 GCF_000298275.1 Orycteropus afer afer
TTGGTGCATTTTGAATTATGCTTGGTAGTCTATTTATACCAAATATTAGGGCCCTTAAGTTTGACCCTAAATTTTCCTTGAGAAACTGTATAGGAACTTTCCCATTCTTGTAACACAAAACATCTTTTGATAACATGTAAAACTCTACTTCAGGTACTTGAATGGAAGAAACTATATTGTTTTGTAATTCACACCAGGCATTGGGGATTTCTTGTCTTTGCAACACCAGGTATACTTAGATAACATCAAAAACACTTTGACTTCATGTACTTGAATAGGAGAACTTGTATATTGCTCTGTCATCCACACAATATATTGGGAACTTTCCCATCCTTGTAATACTAAGTATTCTTTGATAATATAAAAAAAATTCCAAATTCATGTACTTGAATGAGAAAATGTATATTGTTTTGTAAGTCACACAATGTATTGGGAATTTCCCTGTCTTGGCAACACAAAGTATACTTAGATAAAGGGAAAATGCTTTTGACTTCATGTACTTGAAGTCAAAACAGTCAGTACACTATTTATTTTTATTTTTTACATTGAGAGAATATATTGGGTACTTTCCCATGCTTGTAATACAAAGCATACTTTGATAACATGTAAAACTCTTGATTTAATGTGCTTGAATGGGAGAAGTTGTACATTGTTTTCTCAATCATAGAATGTATTGAGAATTTTCCTGTCCTTGTAACACAAAGTATACTCTCATAGTTTGTAAAACTCTTGACTGAATATACTTGGGAGAAATTGTACATTATTTTATTATTCACACACCTGTCCTTGTAACACTAAGTGTACTTTGATAACATAAAAAAAATACCTTATTTCATGTACTTGAATGGAAGAAACTATATATTTTTAAAATTCACACAATGCATTAGGACGTTTCTTGTCTTTGCAACACAAAATGTACTTAGATAACATGTAAAACTCTTGATTTCATGTACTTGAATGGGAGAAATTGTACATTGTTTTCTCATTAAAAGAAAATATCCAGAACTTTCCCATTTTTGTAAGATAAAGTATACTTTGAAAATGTAAAACTAGTATTCTCATCTAAACCTCATAGTACTCTTTTTGTTTACTTAATCCTATGTAGTTAATTTTAGTTCTATGCAAATTCTGAATTAGTAACAATCTGAAAACTTTAGTTTTCCATATAAGTTTTAGAAATCTTTATTTAGTCCAATGATATCCACATTTAAAATATAATCTTTTTCATAAGTCTGGCATAGTCCATAGTCTTTTTTTTTTTTTTTTTTAAAGAAATTGTGGTTTGGATGAAACTTTACAGAATAAATTAGTTTTCCATTCAACAATTTAAACACATTTTGTTTTGTAACATTACTTGCAAGTCCCTCAGTGTAGTAGCACTCCTCTCACTTCCTCCCTGGGTTCTCCATGTCCATTCTTCCTTCTTCTGTGCCCCTTCCTGCCTCCTGAGCTTTGTTTCCGGGCAATTGCTGCCCTTTAGTTTCATATGGTTACTTCTTCTGAGGAGTGTGTTCCTCACGAGTGATACTACTCACTTTATAGGCCTGTCTGTTTGGCTGAAAGCGATCACTGGGATAGGCTCAGTGCCAGGTTTGAAGGGTATCTAAGGGCCACACTCTGAGGAGATCCACCCATCTCTACCAGACCAGTAAATCTAGTCTTTTATATGATTTTGAATTTTGTTCTACATTTTCTCCCATTCTGGCCAGGTCCATAATCCATTTGTTGATATATTTTGGTCAAACATTTTCAGCCAGTCAGCAAAGTAAAACTTACCTGCAGATAGATGACAAACTTAATGGCCACAGTGATCTTATAATCAGTTCTTAAAAGTGATTGCCCTGATGGGAATGATTGCAAAAGTAATGTAAAGCCAAATAAAGTTCATTTTAAAGAAACTTAGATAAAATACTGTAAATATAACGATTAACCTTATTTTCAAAGAGCTTCATATATAAAACAATAACCCTTAAACATAATGCTAAATAGTGAGGATATATCAAGAATATACCAAGATTATCAGGTCTCTAAATATCTGAATAATAAAACTCCATGGGTAAATGATGTGAAGTCTAATCAAAACCATTGGCTTTGATGATAGATTCAAAGAAAACAAAGTTGTGACCAAGTTAGTATTAAAAATAATAAAATTTTCACATAATACATACTATCAAGCAAATATCACCGACGAATAAATTTTAACCCAAAGAAAATTGCAACATATTTCATGTAACTCATAACACATTAAATATTTTTTTAAAAAATAAAACACAAATAAATTGTTTGTGGCTTTCCATAAAGTTTCATATTTGTCAGGAGTTTATCATAGGTCACCAAGAAACAATACTTGAGTAATTTAACCAAAGATTTTCTATTTTTTTAGGATTTTTTAAATTACCTTTTTCTTCTGAGGGTGAAAGTTTACAGAGTAAACCATTTTCCTGTTCAGCAGTTCATAAACATTTTGTCTTGTGATACTAATTTAAATCCTTACAATGTAATAGTCCTCTATCCTCTTCTTCCCTGTGGTCACTATTTCTTTGTCCTTTCATATCCATTCCTGCCTTCTGAGTTTCACCCTTGAGCAAATGCTACCCTTTTGATCTCTTAAGTTTGGTTGTTCCAAGAAATGCACACCTTCTTGGTGTTATTGTTCACCTCATAGACCTGCCTATTGTTTGGCTAAAAGTTGAGCCATGGACTAAGTTCAAGTCTGGGCCTGAAGAGTGACTAAGGGCCATAGTCTTGGGGGTTCCATCAGTCTCCATCAGACCAGTAAACCTGGACCTTTTTTTTTTTTTTTTTTCAGATTTTCCCACATTCCTCCCCTCCCCCCCAAATCTATCCAGGATCTCCTATCATGGTCCCTTTTGGAGTGGTTGGCAGTAGTAGCTGGATACCATCTAGTTGTTCTGGTCTCAGGGTTGTGGAGGCTAAGGTTCACATGGTTCATTAGTCCCTTGGACTAATTTTTTCCACATGTCTTTGATTTTCTTCACTCTTTGCTCTGGATGAAGAAAGACCACTAGTTGTATAATAGAAGGCTTCTCAGAAGCTTTTAAGACCCCAGCCACTACACACCAAAGTAGGATGTAGAACAATGTCTTTGTGAGTTATGTTATGCCTATTGACCCTAATGTCCCCTGTGGGTCATGTGGTCCTGATCGCATAGGCTCAGTGACCCACTCCCTCAAGGTGTTTGGTTATGGTTAAGAAGTTTTAGTATCTTTGCCCTCTGTTAACTGTACTATAGACATGGACATTTTTACAGCTCATACATATAATTATGTAGAAATATCATCTGCCAAACCTAAATATGGTTGTGGGTATTGTCTCATTTGTCTACCCATACCTGATTATCTTGCCTATCTACATAGGTATCCACTCATACATTAATGTTTGTTATTGCTGAGAATGCAGGATTTTGTGTGTGATAGTGCTTACCTTTGTCTGCAACTCTTGTGCACACCTCTCTGTGTCTACCTTTTCCTTAGTGATATTGTGGTGGTCACCCACTATTTGTATATTGCTTTTCCCATCACCCATATTTACCTATTTAGTACTTTTCAGTACTTACCTATTGAGGTCTTTTCCCTTCCCTCCCCTCTTATTGGAAACCATCAAAGAATGTTCCTTTTTGTGTGTAAACTTTCCTTGGAGTGGACTCGCACAGTATTTGCCTTTCTGTGATTGATTGATTTCACTCAGCATAATGTCCTCCAAGTTCATCCACATTATGAGGTGTTGTGCAGATTCTTCATTACTCTGTATGTTGCATAATAGTCCGTCATGTGTATGTGTCATACTTTGTTTCCCCTTTCATCTGTTGACAGGCCACTGAAGTGTTTCCATCTCTTTGCTGTTGTCAATAGTGCTGTGATGAACACGGGAGTGCATATATCTGCTCATGTCCTGGCTTTCAGTTCTTTAGGATATACCCTAGTAGTAGGATTGCTGCATTAAATGGTATTTCTATTTCCAACTTTTTAAAGAAGTTAAAAAGTGTGTGAGGGTTCCAGTCTATCCAGACCCTCATCAGTATTTGTTTCCTGAGTTGCTCAACTTTGCTGTTGTTTTGATTTGCATCTCTCTAATGGCTAATAAAAACAAAAGGTGAGAACACGCTCAGCATTTCTCAAACTGAAAGAACTGAAGAAAAAATTGAAGCCTCGAGTTGCAATATTGAGAGATTCTATGGGCAAAATATTGAATGATGCAGGAAACATCAAGAGAAGATGGCAGGAATACACAGAGGCACTGTACAAAAAAGAACTGATCGATCTTCATCCATTTCA
>NW_006921596.1:10759411-10764271 GCF_000298275.1 Orycteropus afer afer
AGAAGGGACCATTCCCTGGAGAAGGATGTCATGCGTGGTAGAGTGGAGGGTCAACGAAAGAGGGGGAGCCCTTCAACGAGGTGGATTGACACGGTGGCTGTGATGATGGGCTCAAGTATAGCAGAGATTGTGGAGCTGGCGCGAGATTGGGCAGTGTTTTGTTCTGCTGTGCATGGGGTCACTATGAGTCGGAAACGACTCGACGGCACTTAACAACAACAACAACAAATGGCTAATAATTATGAGCATTTCTTCATGTGCTTATTGGCTGCCTGAATATCTTCTTTGATGAAGTATCTGTTCATGTCATTTGCCCATTTTTAAATTGGACTGTTTATCTTTTTGATGTTGAGGTATTGAAGTTTTCTGTAAATTTTAGAGATAGGTTCCTTGTCGGATATGTCATTGCCAAATATTTCCCCCCAATTTGTAAGTTTCCTTTTTATTCTTTTGGAGAAGTCTTTTGATGTGCAGAAGAATTTAATTTTTAGAAGGCCCTAGTCATCTAGTTTACCATCTTCTGTTTGTACATTTTTGGTTATGTTTGATAGTCTATTTATGATATAAATTAGGTCCCCTAAGTTTGCCCCTATTTTCTTTATTAATCTTCATAATTTTAGGTCTTATGTTTAGTTCTTTCATCCTTCTTGAGTTAGTTTTTTGTGTGTGGTGTGAGCTATGAGTCTTGTTTAATTTTTGTGCCAATGGATATCCAGTTTTTCCAGCACCATTATTAAAGACACTCTTTTCCCCACTTAATGGGTTCCGACCCTTTGTCAAAGATCTGTTGTTCTTAGGTAGATGGATCTATCTCAGGTTCTCAATTCTGTTCCCTTGTTATATGTGTCTGTCGTTGTACCGATACAAAACTATTTTGACTTTGGGTTTTGAGTTGGGGAAGTGTGAGTCCTCCTATTTTCTTGCTCTTTGGAGTGTTTTGCCTATCTGTGGTCTCTTTCTTTTCCATATAAAGTTAGTGATTGGTTTTTATATCTCCTTAAAAAATGTTGATGGAATCTGGATCAGGATTGCGTTGTATCTATAGATTGTTTTGGATAGTATTGAGATTTTCACAACGTTCAATCTTCCTATCCAAGAACATGGTATGTTCTTTCGCTTATGTAAGTCTCTTAGTTTCTTGTAGCAGTGTTTTACAGTTTCCTTTGTATAGGACTTTTGTGTCTCTGGTAAGATTTATTCCTTAGTATTTTATCTTTTTGGTAGCTATTATAAATTATATTGTTTTCCTTATTTCCTTTTTAGAGATGTTTGTTGACGTAGAGGAATCTGACTGATTTTTGTATGTTGATCTTATGTCCTGCCACTTCTCTGAATCTTTCAATTAGTTCCAGTAGTTTGCTTATTGAGCCTCTGGCATTTTCTATGTACAGAATCATATCATCTCCAAACACAGGTTAACTTCTTCTCTGCCAACTTGGATACTGTTCTGGTTACCTAGTGCCACTCTGACAGGATTATACCACAAATGGGATGTCCTTAATAAGTAGAAGTTTATTCTTAAAATTTGGAGGTTTTAAGTCCAAGTTCAAAGTGCCAGGCTCTAGGGGCTGTGGGAAAGCCCTTAGACCTTGGAGTTCAGCTTTGCCTCCTGCTCCCGGCCCACTGAAGCTAGAGGCTTTTCTTCACTCAGACAGCTGCTGGCTGTTGGGACTGATAAACCCAGGGTCGACAAATAAAATGGCACAGTTCCAATGTTAGCAAACCACACGGCAGTCAATTAACTTAAGTCCATTGAGAGTCCCCAGGTTGGCAGAACATGGCAGGCTGATGAACAACAACATGGCTACATGCAGGGTTCAAGTGTGCCATAAGCTAGAGACCATTCTCAAAGCTGTTTCTTATATATGGGAAGCAGACCACATACCCAAAGGCAACTACTCAGCTGCTCACAGTAGATTCCACCAAGGAGTTGATCACCAGTCTCATCATGGGGAATACTACATCCAGCTGCCCAGCCACTCAACCAGGCCTAGCCAAGTTGACACAAACTTAACCACCACAGATACCTTTTATTTATTTATGTCTTATTGTTCTGGCTTGTTGTTGTTACTGTTAAGTGCTATTGAGTTGGCTCTGACTCATAGCGACTCTACATACAACAGAATGAAACATTGCCTCGTTTGCGCCATCCTCACAATCCGTGCCATACTTGTGCCCATCATTTCAGACACTGTGTCAAGCCATCTTGCCGAGGGTCTCCCCCTTTTTCACTGACCCACTACTTTACCAAGCACGGTATCCTTCTCCAGGGAATGGTCTCTTCTGACAACATGACCAGAGAAGGTAAGATGAAGTCTGGCCATTCTCGCTTTCAAGGAGCACTCAGGCTTTATTTCTTCCAGGACATATTTGTTTGTTCTTCTGAAAGTCCATGGGACTTTGAATATTCTTCAACACCACAATTTAGAGGCATCAATTCTTCTTCGATTGTCCTCATTCATTGTCCAGCTTTCACTGTATATAAAGTGACTGAAAATACTGTGGCTTGAGTTAGGTGCACTTTAGTCTTCAAAGTCACATATTTGTTTCTTAACACTTTAAAGAGGTCTTTTGTAGCAAAATTTGCCCAGTGCAATATGTCTTCTGGGACTTCTGGTGGCGTAGTGCCTAAGGCATGTGACTCCTAACCAGAGGCTGGTGGTTCAACCCACCAGCCACTCCTCGGAAGGACGGTTGGGCAATCTACTTCCGTAGTGATACTGCCTCGGAAACCCAAGGAGGGGTCGCTGAGTTGGATCTGATTTGATGGCAGTGAGTTTGGTTTTGGTTTTTTAAAGATGTCTTCTGATTTCTTGGCTGCTAGTTCCATGGATATTGATTGTAGATCCAAGTAAAATGTAATCCCTAACAAGTTCAATTTTTTCCTTCACTTATCATGATGTTGCTTATTGGTCCAATTGTGAGGATTTTTGTTTTCTTCATGTTGAGGTAATCCATACTGAAAACTTTAGTCTTTGATCTTCAGTAAATGCTTCAAGTCACTTCACTTTCAGGAAGCAAGTTTGTGTTATCTGCATATCACACATTGTTAATGAGTCTTCCTCCAATCCTGATGACTCATTCTTCTTCATATAGTCTAACTTCTCTGATATTTTCTAGGATTTCTAATACAGTGCTGAATAGGAGTGGGGATAGAGGGCATCCTTGTTTGGTTCCTGTTCACAAGGGGAATACTTTTAGTCTCTCTATTGAGAATAATGTTGGCTATTGTTTTGTGTTGTTGTTGTTATGTGCCATTGAGTCAGTCACAACTCATAGTGACCCCTCCTTGGGTTTCTGAGGCAGTATTGCTACAGAAGTAGATTGCCCAACCTTCCTTCCGAGGAGGGGCTGGTGGGTTTGAACTGCCAGCCTTCTGGTTAGCAGTCAAGTGCCTTAGGCACTACGCTGCCAGAGCTCTTGTTTTGTGTA
The DNA here is from genome assembly GCF_000298275.1 of Orycteropus afer afer. Taxonomy (NCBI): domain Eukaryota; kingdom Metazoa; phylum Chordata; class Mammalia; order Tubulidentata; family Orycteropodidae; genus Orycteropus; species Orycteropus afer. The sequence goes on from NW_006921596.1 coordinate 10,762,844, forward strand.
TATGCCTTTAATTATGTTGAAGAATTTCCTTTCTATTACTATTTTACAGAGATTTTTTTTTTTTTTTGTCAGGAATGGGTGTTGAATTTTATCAAATGTATTTTCTGTATCAATTGATAAAATAATTTGGTTATTTTCCTTTGTTTTATTTATGTGATGGATTATGTTGATAGTTTTTCTAATGCTGAACCATCCTGGCATACTTGGTATGAATCACACTTGGTCATGTATTATTTTTTTGATATAGTGTTGCACATTATTGGGTAGGATTTTTTTTTTTTTTTTTAATGTCTTGCATCTATATTGATGAGGGGTATTGGTCTATAATTACTGTTTTTAGTGGTGTCTTTGCATGGTTTTGGTATCAGGGTTATGCTTGTCTCATAAAAGGAATTTGGGAGCATTCCATCCTTCCCTATGTTCTGGAATAGTGGAAATGAGATGGGTGTCAGTGCTTCTCTAAATGTTTAATAGAGTTTGACAATAAAGCTAGGCATTTGGAGTTAGTTTTTTTTTTTTTTTCTTCTTTCATGTGTTCAATTTCTTTTTTATTGGCCTGCTCAAATTTTCCGCCTCAATCTGTGTTAGTTTTTGTAAGTCATATGTTTCTAGAAATTTGTACAATTTTTTCTAGGTTTTCAAATTTGTTGGAGCATGGTTCTTTATAGTGTTCTGTTATTAGCTTTTTTTTTTTTTTAATTTCAGTTGATTCTGTTCTGATGTCACTCATTGAATTCCTTATTTGTGTTATTTGCATCTTCTTTTTCTTTTCCTTAATAACTTTGCCATTGGTTTGTCAATTTTGTTAATCTTTTTGAAGAACCAATCTCTATTTTAGTCTCGTTGGCAGTAAGAGAGCTTCTCCTCTGCCTGTACGAGGGCTCATTTTAAGCCTGGCAGAGTGGCAAAACTAACCATTCCCAACATCAGAGTTCTACAGTTCTACACACCTAAGATAGAGTGAACTTTCCCAGAAGATTACGTCGTGCTGCCCCAGGTCCGTGACTTTAGTAAGCAGTTACTCGCAGCAACGTGGGAGTTACAAAGACTATGGCTAGAAAAGCCATACCATGTAATTTACTACACCACAGGTCACCTCCTGGCTTTTCTAGCCATTATCCCTTTTATACTTCAAAAATTAGCATTCCCTTCACCATCAATTTAAGAATAACCACACCCATGAAAGCATGTAAGCTAAGCCACTTCATGCCTTTATCTCCCCCTGTTTTAGATAGCCAATTTCTAATTTGCCTATCCCTATCAAACCAGTACTCTCAGGAGACAAGCATATTGCTTTCTCTCTGAAGAATTTCTTGTTCTGCTTGGAGCTTTGGGCATCTGCATCCATAAATAAGCACAAGACTGCCCAGTGCAAGCCATCAAATTACAGCAACTTAACACCAGCTCAGTGTCAAACATTTTTTTTTT
>NW_006921596.1:10766566-10778325 GCF_000298275.1 Orycteropus afer afer
TATTAAACAAACATTCTCTTCCCCATTTAATGGATTTTGGGCCTTTGTCAAAGATCAGCTGACTATAGGTCGATGGGTCTATTTCTTGGTTCTCAATTCTATTCCATTGATCTATGTATCTGTCATTAAACCAATACCAGGCAGTTTTGACTACTGTGGCTGTATAGTAGGTTTTGAGAGTGTCAAACATCTTCCTCTTCATTTGGTTGGGTTCTAGTCAGCTCAGCCCTAGCCATCCCAGCTTGGTCATGTGTACCAGCTGTCAAGTTTTGGGAATCACACTTTTCCCTTCACTTCAGACCAGACAGCACCTTTTCTCTCTCAATCTTAGTCCTCAGGGACTAGTTCCACACAACTCCTTGAACTTCAGACCAGTAAGCCTTTCCTCTCATCCCTAACTTCCATGGCCTAGGTCAAAGAGTACCACACTCAGCCCATTTTTTCATTGCTGCACTTCCCCCATCTCCACTCTTTAAGTGGACCCAGGTGGTCACAAGTGAGCAGCATACAAGGCCATCTACTTGCCAGCTTCCTTTAACTTCCAGTCCTGGAGAAGGGTCTCTCTCATGGGCCATGATTTTCCTGCCTTGATGCACCCAAAACCTAACTGCTTGCTCAAAATTAAAAAGCCAAACAATCATTTTTTTTCTTCCTCTCTCTCCAGATCCTTCAAATGCAAATCTTCTGTTCTATCAGTAGTTCTGGGTGGGGCTCAGGTTTTCTACCTAAGACTTCTATATTCTACACCCAGCACTTGAAACAAAAATACATCCCCTCCCCCCTGGGCAAATTCTATTACCCCTTTTAACATATTCAATCAAGCATTGGCTGAAGGCAGACTTAAATACTGTTATCCATATCTACCAATCATTTCTAACATACAGGTAGGTAAGAGATCATTCAATGTCCATAGTAATTCAGATAAATACATAATCCAAAAGACATACTCCCCCCCCCCTTTTTTTTAAAGACATTCCAGTTTCATCTCTTCTCCTTGAGTATCTTCCCATTCTATGTATATGACCTTGGGCCTTTGGGTGTAATAAAAAGCCCTAGCCTCTGGATCAGTTATCTCCTTTAACAGGTAACACCAACCAAAGTAACCACCTACAAATCCAAAGTTTCACTTTTCAGTCCCCTTCCTTCTTTCTTTTACAAAGTCCCATGCATCTATGAGTCTGGAGCTACTGCAAAACATCCCACCTCTGACACCAAGTGCTAAAGGGACAGGGAGGCAGCATTTTCTGAGCTCCTCTAACTCCACAAGAGGAAGACAGCCACCATCAGTAGCCCTAGGCCTGTTCTTACGAGGCCAGACATGCTGCCACCCTCCAGCCCTCTTACCATCCTTGATACTGAACATCCATCCCATGGTATCCACCACCTTTCTGCTGGGTTTGATAATTTGCTGCAGTGGCCACCTAGAACTCAAAGATTATGGGGTTTATTAGGGAAGCAACAGGCTACAATTCAAGTTCAGGAACATGCATATTCTCTCTCTCAGCTGGTAGTCTCTCTCCCAGCCACACGCCTCTCTCTGTCTCTCAGCCACACACCTCTGTCTCTCAGCTGTACATTTCTCAGCTAGCAGTGAGAGATTCTCCTGTGCCTCTAGGAAGGCTCATTTTAAGCACAGCAGAGTAGCAAAACTAACCAGTCCTAACATCTGAGTTCTGAGAGAGGGGGGGAGTAGAGAACACTTTCCCAGAAGATTACTTCGTGCTCCCCAGGTGGATGACTTTAATAAGAAGTTACTCAGTTTCTCATAGCAAAGTGGGAGTTAAAAAGATTATGGCTAGAAAAGCCATACCATGTAATTTTCTACACCACAACAGGACTAATAGCCCTTTTCTAAACTGTGACCAGAAGAACTAGATGGTGCCCAGCTACTACTACCTACTGTTCTGACTAGGGACACAATAGAAGGTCCTGGATAGAATGGGAGGAAAATGTAGAACAAAACTCAAATCTCTAAAAAAGACTAGACTTACTGGACTGATAGGGTCTAGAGGAACCCTTGAGGCTATCACCCTCTGATACCCTTTTAACTTGAAACTGAAGCCACTCCCAGAGTAGCCAAATAACAGATTGGCTTCTAAAATAAACAATGTCACCCATAAGGAATGTGGTCCCTTAAACAATCAACTGTATAAGACCAAAAGATCAACATTTACCCAGAAGCAAAGATGAGAAGGCAAGGAGTGGCAGGGAAGCTAGATGAATGCAAAGAACAGAAATAAGGAGAATGCAGACACATTGTGAAACTGTAACAGTGTCACAGAACAATGTGTACAAAAATTGTTAAATGGGATTCTATTTGCTGTATAAACTTTTATGTAAGACACAATAAAATGCTAAAAAATGATTGACAGTAGTTACATCTGACTGTGAGATTCATCCTTCCAGTGAGCTGTAAATACACAAGCTTTACACTTTTGTCAAACCACCAAGAGAATCCAAATGCACAGACTCTACTAGGATTAACAAGGAGTGAAAAATACATAAAATTAGCTGCTAAGTAGTAATTTTTATGTGGATATGGGTTTAAGGCTTGGATACAACACCCAGGATATGATTGGTTGTAACTTTTGATGTCTAATTGCCTGTCTTTATTGTGATGTCTTTAAAATGCTTTCCTACCTCCTCTGAGCTGATTTCATAGCTGAAGTTGTCTCTCGGCATGCCCAAGACTGAATGGCATCTTGTTCATGTAGAGGAAGGAATCTTTACCTATATTTATTTCCAACAAGGTACCTGATGTAATCTTATTACTTTTCTTGGATGCATTTAAAAAAAAAAAAGGTAGTACTAAGAAGTGGGAAGCTTGATTGGTTAGAGAAAGACTGTGAAAAGTCCAAGGGAAAACAGATATTAAAAAATGATGATGTTAATAAGACTAGGAGATTGTTTTTTGAAAAGATTAATAAAATTGACAAACCACTTGCAAATTTAACAAAGGAAAAGAGGGAGCGAATACACATAACATGAATAAGAAACAAAATGGGTGACATCACAACAGAAGCAACTGAAATAAAAAGAATAATACCAGGATGCTCTAGTAGCATAGTGCCTAAGGCACTTGACTGCTAACCGGAAAGCTGGCAGTTCAAACCCACCAGCCACTCCTCAGAAGGAAGGCTGGGCAATCTACTTCCATAGTGATATTGCCTTGGAAACCCAAGGAGGGGTTGCCATGAGTCGGGTGCAACTTGATAGCACATGACAACAACAACAATGAAGACTTGTACTCCAACAAATTTGAAATTCTGGCAGAAAAGGGGAGATCACTAGAAATACACTACTTACCTAAACTAACAGACTGAGGTGGAAAAGTTGAACAGATCCATAACAAAAGAAGAAATTGAACAGGTCATTTAAAAAAAATTACCAACAAAAAAAAAGTCCTGGCCCAGATGGTTTCACCAGAGAATTTTATCAAACATTCAGAGAACTGTCACCAATCCTACTCAAACTATTCTAAAACACAGTAAGGGATAGAATCCTCCCAAATTTATATTATGAAGCAAATATAACTTGATACCAAAATCAGGCAAAGACATCACTAAAAAGGAAAACTACAGACCAATATCCCTCATGAATATAGATGCAAAAATGTTCTACAAAATCCTAGCCAATAGACTCCAACAACATATCAAGAAAATCATTCATTATGACCAAGTGGGATTCATATCAGGTATGCAAGGATGATTCAACATTAGAAAAACAATCAACATCATCCACCACATAAATAAAACAAAGCACAAGAACCACACGATCATATATATCAGTGCAGAAATTTGATAAAATCCAACACCCGTTCCTGATAAAAACTCTCAGCAAGATAGGAATGGAAGGGACATTCTTCAACATAATAAAGGGCGTATATACAAAACCAACAGCCTACATTATTCTCAGTAGAGAGAGACTATAACCATTCCCTTTGAACAGGAACCAGACAAGGATGTCCACTTCTAGTCAACATTGTATTGGAGGTCCCAGCCTGGGCAATGAGGCAAGAAAGGGAAATCAAAGGCATCTAAATTGGTAAGGAAGAAGTCAAACTATTCCTATTTGTGATAATATGATCCTAAAGATACTGAACTTTTCCATTGCCTTTTGCCACAGATGTAGTCAATCTGATTCCTGTGTACTCCATCTGGTGAAGTCCACATGTGTAGCCACCATTTGTGTTGTTGAAAAAAAGGTACTTACAATGAATAAGTCATTGGTCTTGCAAAATCCTATAATGCATTCTCCAGCATTATTTCTGTCTCCAAGGCAAAATTTTCCAACTACTGGTAATTCTTCTTTGTTTCCAACTTTTGCATTCCAGTCACCAGTGATAATTAATGCATCTTGATTGCATGTTTGGTCAATTTCAAACCACAGAAGTTGATAAAAATCTTCAATTTCTTCATCTTTGGCTTTGGTGGTTGGTGCATAAATTTGAATAATAGTTGTATTAACTGGTCTTCCTTGTTAGGTGTATGGATATTATCCTATCACTGACAGCATTGTACTTCAGGACAGATACTGAAACATTCTTTGTGATGATGAATGCCATGCCTTTCCTCTTCAAGATATCATTCCTGCATAGTAGATTATATGGTTGTCTGATTCAAAATGGCCAAAACCAGTCCATTTCAGTTCACTAATGCCTATGATGTCAATCTTTATGCGTTCCATTTCATTTTTGACAACTTCCAATTTTCCTAGATTCATACTTCGTACATTCCATGTTCTGATTATTAATGCACGTTTGCCGCTGTTTCTCCTCAATTTGAGTGGTGTCACGTCTGCAAATAGAGGTCTTGAAAGCTTTACCTTATCCATATGAGTAATGCTGATTTTACTCTGATAATGCAGCTCTTGCTCAGTCCTACTTTGAGAGCTTTCTAAGCTAAGTGACTCATCTTCCTCCTCTACATTGGACAATGTTTCCGGACTATTCATAAAGTTGTCCAGTGATGTATCAGACAGTATTTCTCTGCTTGTCATAAGGTTTTTCCTGGCCAATTCTTTGAGAAGTGGATGGGCCTCTTCCTTATTCCTAATCTATCTCAGTCAGTAAGCTGCATTGAAACCTGTGTACCATGCGCAACCTTGCTAGCATCAGAGACACTGGTGGCACAGCCTCAAGCCTCACAGCAACACACAAGCCACCACAGTATGATAAACTGACAGACGAGTTTGTCTCCTTTAGCTGTTCAAAACCTCTCCACACTCCCCTTAACTGGATCCCATGGCTCTATTGTGCCATGCTTTTTCCCCTCCTTTCAGCCTTTTGGATGTGGGGCCTGTCTGCCTCCCCTTATCTGGATTCTCATGGTTCTGTCTCATCCCCAGCTCTTTCCCCACTTCCTGCATCTGGAAACAGACACATAGATCAATGGAATGGAATTGAGAACACAGAAATAGATCCATTGACTATGGTCAGCTGATCTCCGACAAAGGGCTGAAATCCATTAAATGGGAAAGAGATTGTCTGTCTAACAAATGATGCTGGCAAAACTGGATATCTATTTGTAGAAAAATTAAACAAAATCTGTACCTCACACCATACACAAGAACTAATTCCAGATGGATCAAAGACCTAAATGTGAATCCTAAAACTATAGAGTTCCTCAAGGAAAAACTAGGGACAAATTTAGGGGCCTTCATTTATGGCATATATAGACTCTCAAGCATAACCCAAAATGAACAAACAGCAGAAAATAAACTAGCTGAATGAGACCTTCTAAAAATTAAACTTTTATGTACTTCCAAAGACTTCTCCAAAAGAGTCCAAAGAGAACCTACAGATTGGGAAAAAATAATCTGCAATGACATATTTGACAAGAGACTTATCTCTAGAATTTATAGAAAACTCCAACAACTCAACAATAAAAAGACAAATAATCCAATTAAAAATGGGCAGAAGGCATGAATAGACACTTCACCAAAGAGGATATTCAAGCAGCCAACAAACATATGAAGAAATGTTCATGATCATTAGTCATTAGAGAGATGCAAATCAAAACAACAATGAGATACCATCTTGCCCCAGCACTAGTAGCAAAGTTCAACAAGACAGAAAATAACAAATGCTGGTGAGGATGCAGAGAGATTGGGACACTCATACACTGTTGGTGGGACTGTCAAATGATACAACCACTGGGAAAGCAGTATGGCAATTGCTTAAAAAGTTGGAATTAGAAATACCATTTGACCCAGCCATTCCATTACTAGGTATATATCCTAAAGAAATGAAAGCCAGGATAGGAAGATATATCTGCACAGCCATGTTCATTGCAGTACAATTTACAATAGCCAAAAGATGGAAACAACCTAGGTGCCCATCAACAGAAGAATGGATAACCAAACTGTGGTACATACTGGAATACTATGCAACCCTAAAGAATAATGTAGAATCTGCAAAACACTGCATAATATGGATGAACTTGGAAGACATTATGCTGAGTGAAGTAAGTCAGTCACAGAAGGACCAATATGGTATTAGTCCTTCATTGTAAATAGTCAAGGAAAGGTTTATATGTGGAAGGAAATTTGTTGTTGTTGTTGGTTAGCAGGGGTGGGAGGGGAAGGGAGGGAACACTGTTAGATAGGTAAAGACAAGTACTGATTGGGTGAAGACAAAGGCAATGTACCAAATGTGTGTTATTCACATGGTGGGATTGAGGAGGAGGAGGAAGACAGGTTCATGGGAGGTACACACAACAAAATGAACCCATTTGCACATACAGTACTGTGTTGTCAGTGAAGGCAAGCATGGATATACAGGTGGATAGATGCGTGTACAGGCTGAACTACTAGGTATGTCTATGCAGGGGAGAGTGAGCCCAAGACCAGGTATAGAGTTGGCAGACATTGTTTCAGTATATTTCAGACAACGTATTTGTATGTTCTGTAAGAATTCCTAGGTATATAGTGGAGCTGACAAAAGACAAGGTTGTAGTCACTTCTTGGCCACAGCCAGCTACCCAGAGGGAGCGAGTAATTGGACCTGTGGGCTTGGGACCATAGTCACAGGGGACGTCAAGCTCAAGTGGCATAACATACTACACAAAAACATTGTTCCACATCCTACTTTGGCAAGTAGTGACTGGGATCTTAAAAGCTTGCAAGCAGCCATCTAGATGGCAATGATGGGTGTCTTCTCAGTCAGAGCAAAGAAGAATGAAGAAAGCAAAGAGTCATTGAAACAATTAGTCCAAGTGACTGGTATATCATGCGATCCTCAGGCTATATGGCTGAGAGCAGAAGAACTAGATGGTGCCCGGCTACCACTGTTAACCACTTGGGAGGAGCATCTATGTAGGAGATCCTGGATAGAATGGGAAAATAAAGTGGAACAAAACTCAAAGTCATTTAAAAAAAAAAAAAGACCAGTTTTGCTGGTCTGATAGAGACTGATGGAACCGCTGAAACTATGGTCCCTAGCTGCCCTTCAGGTCTGGAATTGAACCCATTCCTGTGGCTTCCAACCTAACAAAGGACAGGCATATGAGCTGAACATTTACATTGGGTAGATCCATTCCTTGGAGAGATCAGTCATGGGAGAATAGAAGGGCAGTGTGTGCACAGGGAGACAGCTGGGGGGAGGAGTGCATGGGTGGGAAGGAGAAAGGGAAGAAGTAACTATGGGGAGGAAGTGGGAGGGGAGCTGTTGCATTGTGGGAGATTGTAGTCAATGTCATGAGACAAAGTGTATGTAAGCTAATGTATGGAGAGTGAATTTGCTCTGTAAACTTTCACCTAAATCACAATAAATATTAAAAAAAAAAAAAAAAGATGATCATGTTAGGTATCCTCAACTTGACTCTGACTCATGGTGATTTCATGTATAACAGAACAGAACATTGCCTGGTCCCGTGCTATCCTCACAATCATTACTATGCTTGAGCCCAGTATTGCAGTCACTGTGTCAGTCCATTTTATTGAGGTTCTTTTTCCTCTGATCTTCCACTCTACCAAGCATGGTGTCCTTCTCCAGGGATTGGTCCCTACTGATGATGTGTCCAATGTAAACAAGATGAAATCTCTCCATCCTGGCTTCTCCTCTCTTTATTGGTTATATTGCTTCTGCCCTCCATTAAAAAATGCCTGTTAATGACCTAGTTCACCACCATGAGATCACCACCATGATCATTGAGTCCCAATTAAGGATTTCAGGGAATATTTCTTTGAAAATATTTTATATTCTGCAGAAAGAGCAGGAAAAAAAAATCCACCCATAATGAAAAGGGGATATTTTGACTTCTTGTTAGACTGCATCATTCTGTCTATTTGCTATGAACTATTTCCTGAAGAACAAGATTTAGCTCATTTGTTACCTGGGAAAGATGTTTTCCTAGACTGAATGGGCAGAGCTGAGGCTGAACATTGGTTTTGGGATTAACACAAGTTTGCTGCAGTTCCAAGGTAGGAAATAGAAAATATTCCCCCCTGCCACACTAAGATGCCAGGGATAGTCAACATGGTGATTGCTTCTCTATGTAATGTATAAATTACCTAAGTTCTGGCACTTAATAGGATTAAGAATATACCCACAAATATTTTCGAGTTCTTGGGGCTATTTGTCCCACTGAAAGTGGTGCTGAAGAGCCAAGATGTCACTTTGAAGCCTAAGGTGTGCCTAACCCAAGGCATGGTATTTTCCATCACCTCATATGCATGTGAAAGCTGGACAACTGACAAGGAAGACTGAAGAAGAGTTGATGCTTTTTGATGGTGAAGGATACTGAAAGTACCAGGGACTGCTAGAAGAACGAACAGATCTGTCCTGGAGGAAGTGCAGCCGGAATGCTCCTTGGAAGTGCGAATGGCCAGACTTGGTCTCACCTATTTTGGCCATGTTGTCAGAAGGGTATCATGCTTGGTTAAGAGGAGGGTCAGTGATAAATGTGAAGACCCTCAACGAGATGGATTGACACCGTGGCTGCAATGATGGGCTCATTACACCAAGGACTGAGGCTGGTACAGTACAGGGCAGTGTTTTGTTCTGTTGTACATGGGGTCACTATGAGTCAGAGCTGACTAACAGCACCTAACAACACAGCAGTATGGTCTTGTGCAATGGTGCAAAACAAGAGGAACATCCTTGGGTGAAAATTCACTAACACAGAAGGCTTATATACGAGGTAGTGCATCCAGGAAGTAGGATTGGGTCAAACTTTTGCCTCTTTAAGTAATTTTTGGTTCCTGTTTGTTATTTTAAGGAGCTCTGATGATGTAGTGGTTAAGGCTTTTGGCTGGTGTAACCAAAAGGTTGGTGGTTTGTACCCGCCAGCTGCTATGTGGAAGAAAGATGGGGCAGTCTGCTTCCATAAAGATTTACAGCCTTGGAAATCCAATAGGGGTCACTATGAGTCAGAATCGACTAGATGGCAGTGAGTTTGGTTTTGGTTTCTTCTTTTAAGGAGCTCTGATGGCGCTGTGGTGAAGGCATTTGGCTGCTAACCAAAAGGTTGGCCGCTCTGCAGGAGATAGATTAGATGGTCTGCTTCTATAGAGATTAACAGCCTTGGAAACCCTGTGGGGGTCACTATGAGTTGGAATCGACCCGATGGCATTGGGTTTGTGTTTCTGGTGTGTTATTTGGAAGTTATGATGATTCTGGGTTCATGTGATTTCATCATTTTCAGGTGCCATACATTGTATGCACCTGTCAAGGGATCTGGATGGCAATGAAGAGAATGTAGGCCTAAGGAGACTAGAGCAGCATTTCTGTGTGGCCATTGCTAGGTACTTTTATCCCATGTTTTGAACAGTTTCATGAAAAAACAGCTAAGATGAAACTTTTTCATCCTTGCTTCATATCATCAATATTTCTTACTTCAGAAGTTTTTTGGGACACATGTGCTCCATAAAATATGTATCAAAATCCGTATTTCATAACATAATTACAGAAAGACTCCTTGATTCAATATGCCTTCTATTACTGAAAACACATAGTATCAAAAAAATTTTTTTAATAGGACAAAATTGCTGTTTTCACACTGGGTATTGTATGAAGGAGCTCTGGTAGCATAGTGGCTAAAGCACTTGACTGCTAACCAGAAGGCTGGCGGTTCAAACCCACCAGCCACTCCTTGGAAGGAAGGTTGGGCAATCCTACTTCTGTAGTGATACTGCCTCGGAAACCCAAGGAGGGGTCGCTATGAGTCGGGGCCAATTCAACAGCACACAACAACAACAACATTGTATGAAGAAGCGTATCCTAGAGAGGTGATTGTATAAAACTTTTGTCTCTTTTGGCTTTTGTACAGCGAGATAAGCCTTGTTCCATGTTCCTGTGTGTTACTGGGATGTTGTGTTTCTTGTGATGATTCCATGTTCATGGGAATACTTCATTTTCACACGCCAGCACAAGTTGTAGTGTACCTGACATACCAGTTCTACTTCCAGAGTCCAGAGGGACATACGTGTATCTAATCCTATATTACCTACCAATAATTCAGAAACAGTCAATGATTCAGGCACACACTCCATTAATGAAAAAGCATTATATTAACAAAAGATTAAAAGCAAAAAGTAATTCAGACATGAAAGGTCATGTCAGATACCTCAAAGCCATTATCAATTGTCATGAACTCCTGAGCATTTTTCAGCTTACATTTAACAGAGATTCTGTAAATTATTGCTAGTTGATAGCTCTTTTCCTCTGAACTGGGTTCATTGGGAAAGCCAGTAACTTTCCGAGTTCAGAGGGGCTCCCCTCATCTTCAGGAGCATAGTGATTTTTTTGGGGTGTATGTATGTGATATTTTCCTGACGTATCTTAAGCTTTCTTAGGCTGTCATTAATGATAGAAATTCTGCTGTAATTTCTGCTCATTGGTGTTCAGAGAATTCTATTACAAGCTGTCCTATATTTATAAGTTTAGCCCAGAAAGACTAGCTCTTTGACTTTTAGATTGGAAACATTTTCCACCTTCTAAATGAAATGCTTTATACTTGTTTTTTTTTTAAAAAAATGCCAATAAATGACCCAAAGAAACTAATCATCTACAAAATAAACCATTTGGGAAATAGTATGAGTGTGTGTGTACATGTGTGTTATAATAAGCGACTGAATCTTTTTTGAAAACGAGATTAAAAATTTGTTTTTGTTGTTCAAGATGAACCCATCCAAGGCATAGATGAGAACAGATATAAAAATATGGTCATGCCAATATTAAAAGGAAAGGCACAGAGAATGTTATTAAAAGTATCGAATAACCTGTTCATATGGTGCATTCATTTTTAATTTAGTTTGCAAACCACTTTTATCCTTAACTCATTCTTACAGGTAACTTCAGGAATGTGGCTTTGCTTGAGGAATCCTTAGAATAGTTACAGGGTGGATTACACCTTGCCCCTTTGTTTTTTAAAATCTAATCAAGTTCCACATGTCAGGCTTAGAAGTACTCAAGATATCTCCACAGGAGGACAGAAAGTAACAACAAAGGCAGCACCAGGAAAAGCCTGTCTTGGGATAGAGATGTGTGAGGCAGCTAGGCAGGGCACAGGGGAGGGCTGGAGGAGTGCTGGGGAGCTGGACTGAGCCTGCCAAGAAAGTGAAAAGCAGGTGGACGGGTAAGGCATCAGTTGTGTCATCGTTTAAAGCTGCTGCTGTTGTTATGTGCCGTGGAGTCAGACCTGACTCCTAGGGACCCCTCCCTGAGTTTCCAAGGCAGTATCACTACGGAAGTAGATTGCCCCATCTTCCTTCCGAGGAGTGGCTGGTGGGTTTGAACCACCAGCCTTCTGGTTAGCAGT
>NW_006921596.1:10778425-10802300 GCF_000298275.1 Orycteropus afer afer
GACCCCTCCTTGGATTTCCGAGGCAGCATCATTAGGGAAGTAGATTGCCCCATCTTCCTTCCGAGGAGTGGCTGGTGGGTTTGAACCACCAGCCTTCTGGTTAGCAGTCAAGTGCCTTGGCACTATGCTACCAGAGCTCCTCGTTTAAAGCTAAGTAGTTCTAAAAGCCTGTCTCCCCCATCCAGGGCTTTGCATTTCCACCCCAGATACACTGAATTAGAAACTACATTTTAGCAAGGTGCCTGGGTGATTCTTACGTATATTAAATTTTGAGAACTGCTCTTCCAGCGTTTTTCAGAATTGGACCCGAATCTGCAGCATGAACATAATCACCTTGTAATTTGTTAGAACTGAAAACTCTCAGCAGTGGTTGGAACAGGAAGGAACTGCTTTGAAGTCCTGACCTCCTCTTCTTCCTCCACTTTCCCCTCTCCTGAGGCAGCCAGTTCCAACTTTTGGCGGGCTTTTGTGAGGGAATGTTAACCTCTATGTCTCTGAAGAATATGCTTCTATTACCACTGCTGGATTTTCACTTCTCAAAATTATCTGTTGACTTCCCACCACCCTTAAATTCTTTCTGTGTCCCAGACTCCAAATAGAGTTAGGTTGAATTTTATTTAGCTCAAAGCCTGTGTTTTTGTTGAATATCATGAGTAAGTAAATGCTTTTTTTTTTTTTTGAATGGAGCTGTGCAGTAGAAGGGTTTTTCTTTTTCTGCACAACTCTTTTGTTTTTGCTGGAGTTTTTTGTTGGCTTGTTTTCCATTTTGTAAATTGTCCACGTTCTCTATTAATTCACCGGAAACTGCCAATTTCCTAAACCTCTAACAAAGCTGAAGTGCATCAGATACTGTCTCAGCTGTGACTCGTGCATGGCCGTCCTCTTGATCTCTCCTTTCATTTCTGTCCTTCCCATGTTGCAGCTCCTATTCTCTACAGCCTGTTTCCTCCTCTCTTGACAAACTCCCTCCTCTCATTGGCCCAAGGAGCCCTGGTGGTGTGCTGGTTTAAGGCATTTGGCTGCTAACCAAAAGGTCAGTGGTTTGTAACCCACCATCCACTCCATAAAAGAAAGATAAGGCAGTCTGCTTCTGTAAAGAATTACAGCCTCGGACATGCAACAGGGTTTGCTGTGAGTTGGAATCAACTTGATGGCAGTGAGTTTAGTTTCCAGTTTTCATTGGTGTACATCCCCCAGTAGCTTCCAGAAAAAGTGTACAAGCAGTCAGTGTCTGAAAATGCCTTTGCTCTTTATTTGTGCTTCTTTGATAGTTTGGCTGGTTATAGAATTCTAGGTTGGAAAACATTTTTCCTTTAGAACTTGAAAGCATTGCTTCATCACGATGTTGTTGTGAGAAGTCTGAAGCCAGAGTAACTTCTTTTCCCCCCTTTTCAAACTTATTTGGAATCTTCTCTTTGTTCCCAATGTTTTTGAAATTTCACTATTATGGGAAGTAGGTGGGTATGTTTTCATCCATTGTACTGGGCACTTGATGGGATGGGCTCTTTCCATCTGGCACCACAGTTCTTCAGTCCTGGAAAATCTTGAATTCTTAGCTTTATTTTCCTTCCCTCTGTTTTCTCTGGAACTCCATAGTTACGAAGATATTGACCCTTCTTGACTGATCTCTACTTTTCTTATCTTTTCTTCCCTATTTCCCATCTCTAACATTTTTGTTCAACTTTATCTTCCAACCCTTCTGTTGATTTTTCATTTCTGTTATGTTTTTCATTTCTGAGGTCATCTTTTGTCCTCAGATGTTCCTTTTTAAAAATAGTATCCTATTTTGTTTCATGGTTGCAGTATATTTTTAAAATCTCATAATATTAATATAGTTAATTTTTGTCTCTCTGTATTGTCTCTTAACTTCTCTCTCTCTCTCTCTCTCTCTGTGTGTGTGTGTGTGGCTTTTCTTATATTCTTTCTTTAGGTTAGGTGTTTTCTTCAGACTTCTGGTTGCCTGCACATATTTACGAGTTGCAGACTAAAAAACGAGTGGGAAGCTCTGTGTGAGTCAATGGGGCTTGTCATCTCCATGTGTCCCTGAAGGGGTGAGCAAGTGAGGTGAGGAGAGAGGAACTTTAGAACTTGGCTGGTGGGGTTTCCCAAAGAATTCCTTCACCTCTAGCCTAGGGATAGGGATCTTATTTCCTTTGACCTGGGAGCTGAGTAGGAGAGAGGACTGCCAGGAAGTTGTGTGTGTATGAGAGAGCTTTTGGTATAAACATACCTTTATTAAATCTGTTCTCAGTTCCGGTAGTCCTGCCCTCTGGTGTTTTTAAATCAGCAGACCCTTTTACTTTTGTCAGAGAAAAAACCTCCAGGGTCCTGCTGGGCTGGGGAAGGCTGTGTGGTGGTAGTTGCTGGGATGGGGGAGATTGGTGCTCCTAACTGCTTCTTAGATTTTCAACCTACTTTCTTAATTGTAGTTCTATCCTACCCTCACTCCCTGAAGAAACTGGCTGGCACTTCCAATTTCTGTTTCTGGAACTCACCCAGTATAATTAGGGTTGATTCTTAGTTTTTCCATCTGCTAGTGTAGGATTCTCTTTCTCATGTCTGCCAAGTCACTACCCCTGATGCATCTGCTTTCCACCTTCCACACTTGTATTACTCTTACCTCTCTCATTTTCTCCATTCCCATAGGCCTTAAATCCTTCTACTGATGTTTTAATGGATTTCAGGAGGCAGTAAGAGTAGATCATGAGTTCAAACCACCATCTTTTCTGGCCAGTTTTCTACTGTAAAAGCAGATTGGCAGGTGAGAAAGAATATACCCCAAGATGTTAGAACTGGTCACCTCAGAGAGTGGCATGAAGGAAGGAGAAGGGCAGAGGAAAAGTCCAATTCTCCTTATCCATGGATTGTTTAATTTTCTAGTGAGAGTACATTGTCCTTTCTCATTAAACATTATAAGCTGTGTTACCTGTCCACAGAACTCACAGAGCATCTGTTCTCTGCCAGGCATTACTGGAGGAAGCCAGGGAAAGGAGAAAGCTCCGTGTGTATGTATGTGTGTGTGTGTGTGTGTGTGGTAGGCAACAAAAGGCATCTGGTTAGACTAATGTTGCTCCACGTAGAGATGACTGAAGAAGGTGTAACAGAACAAGTGACCAGCACCAAGCTGGCAATACTTGTGTGGTGCTCCACTTGGCTGCAGTTCCTGTAGCTGGTAAAGGGTTGAGTGTGTTGAAATAAGCAAGCCTTAGCTTCTGTTGTGAAGGTCCCTGGGTGGCACAATGGTTTGTGGTACTGAGGATGAAAGGCCTCATGATCTGCTTCCATACAAAGAACACAGCCAAGAAAGTCCTATGGAACAGTCCCACTCTGTAACACATGGGATCGGCATGAGTTGGACTCAATGGGTCCATGGGTTTTTTTTTTTTTTTTTTTTTGGTTTAGTGTCTGTTGGTGAAGCACTTGAGATTTTTAGATTTTCATCTTCCTGCACAAATGAAACAAGGCCCCCAACCTGTCCTCAACCACAGAAACCCATCCTGGCAACAAATGTTGAGAGTTCTCTAGCAGCCAGCACTGGGCCTCCTGTGTCAACACCAGCTTACAGGTTAATGAGACCCCTGTAGTGCTTCTGGGTTAACAAGGGAGATGAGGCCAACGTGTCCAGGACTCTTCATTGTGGTGGCTCCTTAAAACCACAAACAAATTGGGTGGGGCCATTCAGAGACTTCCTCACTTGGGTGGAGACATTTCCCTTTTAATGGCAGCCTAGTCCAGGGAATCCCACGGAAAGTGTGGATTTGACCCCCATGCAGACTTCTCCTCCAGTCCAAAATTACTCAAATATTTTAATTCATAGATTGTTTTCAAACACACAAGAGCTTAAACTGTTAGTTAGTGGTTGGGTTTTCTGGTTGGTTGGTTTTAGTGTGATGTCAGGTGGGATCTAATAGTTTATTCTGGGGGCAGATTACATGCTTCCTGGGTACTCTGTCCCTGTCAGAGATTGTAAATTTGAAGAGAGGGAAAATGCTATAGGAAGGTGCCCTTGAAGTTGAATCTTTGATGTGGTGAAAAAATGTGAAATTGTTCACTACGCATGATCTGGTAAGCAAGGTAAGCATTGTGCTTGCTTTGCTTATTGAATAATCTGCCCCTGTTTTTTCTCAAATGGTAGCCACTGCATCCAACATTACTTATTGAAGGAGCCAGTACTTTTCCTTTCTGATTTGAAGTGCCACCTTGTCAGTAGGAGCTCTAGTAGCGTGGTACCTAAAGCACTTGACTGCTAACTAGGAGGCTGGCGGTTCAAACCCACCAGCCACTCCTCGGAAGGAAAATGGGGCAATCTACTTCCGTAGTGATACTGCCTTGGAAACCCAAGGAGGGGTTGCTATGAGTCGGGTCTGATTTGACGGCACATAACAACAACAACAACAACCTTGTCACTAACTAGACTCACCTGTTTTTTTTTTTGTTAATATATACAGCAAAGCATATACTTGATTCAACAGTTGTTGCATGTACAATTCAGTGACATTGTTATACAACAATTCTCATTCTTTTCTGGGTCATTCCTCCCCCATTCACCTAAACTCACTGGACCTTAAGGTTCCCACCTAATCTTTTGAGTTGTTGTTGTCAATTTGATTCCATATAGAAAGCAACTAGGTTTTTAAAGAATGCATATTCCCAGGTCCCCAAATCAGAATCTCTGGGAGTGGGACCCAAACAATTTGTAATATTTCCAAGCATCTCAAGCGATGTTGATGGTCTACTTTATCTGGAGACCAGTGCCTTAGAGCCTGAGAGTCTGGCTGGGAACCTGCAGCATCAGCATCTCCTCGAGAGTTTGAAATTAAAATCCTTGGCACTTCGTTTCTGTCTAGGGTGATGAAAAAGTTTTGGAAATTGATAGTGGTGATGGTTGCATAACATGGTTTGACAGTTAAGGTTTTGGGTCAAGTTGGCTGAGCCATGATTCCCAGTGGTTTAGCAGTTAGGATGTAGTCACCTCCCATGAAGTAATCACTTCCATGATGAGATGTGCTCTGAGCAGCCAGTCAGTTGAAAGGCAGTTTCCTTAGAGATGGGGCCTGTTTCCAACATATACTGAAGTCCTGGCAAGGATCTTGGGCCTTTTGCTCTATCTAGATCTTGCATCTGGCTCATTGTCATCCAACCTCCAGTTCCTGGTTTCAACCAGGAGTCTGTCATCTTGCCTGCAGATTCTGGCATTGTTATCTTTGCAGCCTGTAATCCAACAGCCTGCCATCTTACCAGCTGATCTTGGTTTTATCAGCCTCTGAAGCCAGATGTCTGTAGTATTGCCTGCCTATCTGGGTTTGTCAGCCCTGCAGCTACATGAGTCAGGAGATACCTCCGGCTTGACACGTGATCTCAGACTTGGGACTTGGCCAGCCTCTCCTTGTGACTTTTTTTTCCCCCCTCTCTCTATAAGCATCACTTACATTCACCATATGTCTCAGGCTGAGTGCTCCAGAGAAGCAAAACCACTGATGCTTATATTGTTGTTATGTGCTGACGAGTCAGACCCGACTCATAGCGACCCAGAAGGCTGGCAGTTCAAACCCACCAGCCACTCCTTGGAAGGAAGGTTGGGCAATCTACTTCCTTAGTGATACTGCTCGGAAACCCAAGGAGGGGCACTTAATGTTCTCAAGGCCTTGGGGCAAACAGCTGAGATCCCTCACTGCCTGGGTTCTGTTGATAGAACACAGTAGAGCACAGTTCAGAAGTTGGGGTCTGATGAGGCTCAGGGGTGTTGACCAGCTCACAGGCAGTGCAGTGATTCCCATTTCCTGGGCAGGGAAATTCCTGAGGCTCAGATCTTCCCTGTGAGCCTACAGATACACCACTCTTGACCCCTTGCCTTGTGGGGAGGTCAACAGGTAGTGGAACAGCTCTCGCCCAGAGGGTCAGGGCCACCGCAGAGGATGTCTGGAGGCTGTAGCCCAGTGGAGAGCCTGGTGAGGAAAAGGCTTTAGGTCTCAGCTGGGATCATCCCACCTGAAAAGGAAATCAGATTTTCACCATCTGATTTCTGGGTGTGGTTCCCATGTAGGTGGTCTCTGGGCTGGGGTTCCAGGCCCACCATGAGAGCAAGGCCAGGACACCTCTGGCATCTCTTCCTTTTAGGGTAAGCTGGGGTACCTGGCTCCAGACAACAGAAAACAAACCCAAACTCACTGCTATGAAGTTGGATCCGACTCACAGCAACTCCTCCTCGGGTTTCTGAGGTGGTATCACTACAGAAGTAGACTGCTCAACCTTCCTTTGGAGGAGTGGCTGGTGGGTTTGAACCGCCAGCCTTCTGGTTAGCAGTCAAGTGCCTTAGGCACTACGCCATCAGAGCTCCTAGGATCCCACCATTGGTGGTGGTGTTGTTATGTGTCGTCTAGTCGGACCCGACTCATAGCCACCCCTCCTTGGGTTTCCGAGGCAGTATCACTACGGAAGTAGATTGCCCCATCTTCCTTCTGAGGAGTGGCTCGTGGGTTTGAACCACCAGCCTTCTGGTTAGCAGTCAAGTGCCTTAGCCACTATGCTAGGATCCCACCATAGTGTTCCCAATAACCAGGCTGTCTGCATCCTGCCTGTCATAAGGATCACCAGAGTGCTTGTTAAACTAGATTCCTAGGTAATGGGGGAACCCCTGGATTCCACAATGGAAATAAGGGAGCTGAGGATTATGGGAAGGGAAATTTCAAGATTTCATGAGTCAGAAGCTGAGGTTAAAGGCCCTTGGGCACTCAGTACACCTCAGCCTAGTTCCCTCCAGGCGGTGACTCAGAGGAGCTCTTTCTGCTCACTCAGCCAGGGTGCCTCGGAAACAGGACAGGGTTTTACTGCCAACTCTAGGGCCCCACCCTGGGTTGCAGGCGGTGAGAGGGGTCACCACAAGGTTAGGACACCTCCTTTCTGAGGCGGGCTTTGTCTGCCTGGTCCCGGGGAACAATGGAGAGGCAATAAAGCCCCTCAGCGGTGCACGGCCTGGCTCCCACCTCCAACCGTCAACCCTCCCAGGAGCTTTCGTGCAGATTGAGACCAGTGGGAAGGACTGGAGCCTCCCATCTCCTTACCGGAGGGCACTAGCACGCTGTCTGTGGAGCCTTCCAGAAACAGGGCTTCAGGGAGGAGGAAGATCTAGAGCCCAGACAGCTGAGTTTGCTGGGAAGTCTTTCCCTCTAGGGGTAGGGCTGGGCCTGGCACTTCCAAACACGTGTGTTAGTTACTTTGAGAGGAAAAAAAAAATTTAAGAACGTTTTGTTTCCTGCAATCATTCAAAGGCTGCGTGGATTCCCCTTCCCACACCAACTTGGGAGGGAGGCAGTGGATGTGGGACATTTGCGCTTTTCAACCTTTCTGGTGGAAAGCTACGCGGGGATGGGGGCCAGCGCGGCCGGCCCCCCACGCACCCGGCTCGCAGCGGCTCCGCGCTCCCGCCTCTGCCCCGCGCCTGGGCCTGGGTCTGCCGGGTGGCCAGCGGGGGGCGCCTGCGGCCGCTCCGCCACCCCCGCCCGGCAGTGCTTGGCCCGCCCGCAGCATTCGGTCAGCGGCGGCTGGAGCGGCAGCTGGGCGGCAGGTGAGCGCGGCGGCGGCGGCGGGACCCGGACCCGTGGAGGAACCGCGCTGAGTCCAAGGCACGGCTGCCCGGGGCTGGAGCTCCGGTCGAGTCCCTCTGTGAGTGCGCGCGCGATGCTGCGGGGGGCCCCGGCTATGCTCCCCGCCTGCCGGGCACTGGGCCTTCTCGTCTGGGGCGAGGGTGTCTGGAGGGTCCTCGCCCGTTGTCCACCCGGCGCTACCCAGACGGAGGCGTGGGTGCAGGGCCAGGGCGGCTTCAGCCGCGGCCCCTCTCTCGGCCTGCGCTTCCCCGGCCTCAGGGTGTGGGCTTGGCCCTCACGGAGGCGGTGTTTGAGGGGGGCTGCCGGGACAAGTGGTTCCCCAGACCTGAGGGATCGTGGGTGCGCCTGCCCGGTTCGGCCCCCACCCTAACCCCAGCAGGGTTTGTGTCCGGCCTTCCCAGATGCTCCCTCCCGCGCGTTCTGCCATCCTTGCCCTCCCCGGTAGACACCGCAGCTGGAGGCTTTCCAACAGTTCCCTAGCTGGCAGGAACTCGCGACCAACCCCACTTTGTGGATGACAAGACTGAGACCTGAGAGAAGGACAGGACTCTGTTGCCCGCCTCCCCCACATCACCCTGGGACCCCTCCTTTGGAAAGGCTGTTCTGATGGCAGAGGGGAGCTGGTTTGTCAGGTTTCTCAGGCAAGGCAGGGCCTGGCATGAGCCCCTTCAGGAGCCAACAATGTCTTCAGCTTGAAGTAAAAATAGCACAACGGGAGAAAGGGCTGTGAGGGCCAGAGCAAGGGATTTGGGTTGGAAGCAAATGAACTAAGAACTAAGGGTAAATGGGATCCCTCACGGGCTAAGGGGTGAGGTAGGGAGTGTGAGCAAGGCACTGGTCCCTTCCTTGGGTCCCCACTAAGAAAACATGACCCCTTTCACAGGAAGGCAGTGGTGGAAGATGGTAACTGACCTGGCTGGGGGAGAGGTGCTAGAGGCCTTCTCACTGTGACTTGGTTTAGCTCTGGTCCCCTCCCTTGAAGGCCAAGAACTCATGCTGTATCTAAGGCCCAGGCCCAGCTGGAAACCAGAGCTTGGGGCCCCATTCCCAGAAGCAGAGCTTTCAAAATAAGGAGGACTGGTACCCTGTGTGGTAGAACTGTCTAGACTGGCCAGGGCCTGGCCTTAGGTTTGGGGCCTGAGGATGGCTTGTTGGAGGCCCCTCCCCAGGCTTGGTCTGGAGTGATGCTCAACACAACGAATGAAAGACCAGTAGGACTGCCGTGAGTAGGCGGTTGGCTGAAGAGACTTGGCCAGGAGGGGCTTTGGGTCCAGAGACAAAGAGGCTTTGGGGGAAGTGAGCCTGTCTCCTGTGGAGCCTGGTGGTGGTGGAACAGACCTCAAGTCCCATGAGGAGGCCTCATAGGAATTGTTGGCTCAGCTTGCGGGGGCTGTATTGGGCACTTCCCCAAGCATGGTGAATTGGGTCCCTTTAGATAGGGTGTCTCTTAGTGCAACCTCCTCCAGTGCTGAGGGTTTGGGATCCTTTTATCAAGGATCTTCCCTCAGCGGCTGTCCTCAATACCCCAGGGATCTGGTGAATGGGTGCTCTTGGCCATTTTGAGGATGAAGATTAGGGATAGGTGGGTCTACTGGGCTGCCCATTGAGGCCTCCAGTTTCCAAGGCCCTTCATGGTTTAAAAAGTTCTGCCATGTCCCTTGTATGATCCTTCAAGTTAGGCAGGGCTGGATTCTCAGCCCCATTTGTAGATGGGAAAACTGAGTTGATCAAAGGTTTTGTAGCAAATTGGGCATGGGAGTTGGGCTGAGGGTCTGGCTTTCTGGTCTTCCATCCTGTTCTGATAGGGTTCTAGGATAACAGGTTTGAGGAGACTTCATCAAACCTGACTCCTCCTAGGGGCCAGACGCTAGTGGGTCATTAAAGTCCTCAGAGGGTAAAGCACTTCTTATGTACAGGAGATGCCCCAGGGTTGTTCTTGGGAAATGTTGCCATGGACCTCCACCTCTTGGATCCTTTTACTCTGTAGCTGGAGACAAAGGGGTTGTTGATTGGGGGATAGTGGGTTATGCTGACCTGGGGGTCTGAATCCAGCAGGGGAGCCTCATGTGCTGCTGCCTGGGCATGGAGGCAAGTTAGGCTTGGTTCCTGTCCCCATAAGCTCACTGATGAAGAGGGGAGGCAGAGTGGTCCTACCCTGGACCCAAGTACCTCTCTGAGAGGGAGGCTGTTAAGCAGCATGGGTCAGTCTGTACATTGGAGGAGAACCCTAAGGGGAACTTTAAAAAAAAAATCTTATGCCTTGGGTAAAAGTTTACAGAGTAAATTAGTTTTCCATTCAATGGTTCATACACATTTTGTTTCATGACATTGATTGAAATCCCCACAGTGTGACAGTTCTCTTCCCACTTCTCGCTGTGGCTACGTATTCCATCTGTCCTTCTCTCCTATACATTCTTGGCTTCTGAGCTACTCTGTACACAAACGCTGCCCTTCTGATCTCCTGTGGTTGATATTCTAAGGAGTGCACCTTCCGCATGTAACTGTTCACCGCCTAGGCCTGTCTGTTGTTTGGCTAAAAGTTGCCACAGGAGTGAGTGCAATTCCAGGCCCGAAAGGTGACTAGGGGCCATAGTCTCAGGGGCTTCACCAGTCTCTGTCAGACCAGTAAGCCTGGGTTTTTTTTTTTTTTTTTTTAATGATTTTGAATTTTGCTCCACATTTTTCTCCCACTGTATCCAGGATCTCCAAGTCTGATCCCTTTCCAAGTGGTTGGCAGTGATAACTGGGTACCATCTAGTTCTTGTGGTCTCAGGGTCATGTAGGCTGAGGTTCCCGTGGTCCACTAGTCCCTTGGACTAATTGTGTCCACGTGTCTTTGATTTTCTTCGTTCTTTTTTGTTCTGTACGAGGCAAGACCAATAGTTGCATCTTAGATGGCTGCTCTCAAGCTTTTAAGACCCCAGTCTCTACTCACTGAAGCAAGATGTAGAACAGTGTTTTTGTGTAGTATGTTATGCCACTTGAACTTGTTGTCCCAAGGGGACCTTTCACTGGGGTGCCTTTGGGGGAGTCACTTGACAGATCATTGTCTCTCTTTTCATGCCTTCGGTATTTTTAACCTTGTCAACAATGAGGAAGAAAGCAAAATTTTATTCCTTTTCATTTGTTTTGGTAACTTTTCAAGAGCAGATACCCAGTTCTGCTGCTTCTGAAATTTAGGATTGGATTTGCATGTGAAGTCTAGAGGCTGACGTAAACTCCTGAATTTCATAGGGTGTTAAATGGTGAGGTTCCAGATTTTGAGATATTTGAGTACAAATTAGCCTCAAAACCTAACTGAACAGCCCAGAACTCAGGCATAAGAAGGAATCTGTCTGTTCTGGAGTTTCTTCTTGGTGGCGTTACTTCTGCCAGCACATATCTGATTTTATCTGTGGCTCAGGACGGTTGGCAAGTATCTGATCATCTGGGGGAGGGAACAGCCCCTCTCACAGTAGCACCAGGCTAGCAGCTGCCATGGTAGCAAGGTTGTCAATAGGCTCCTGAGCCAACCTCATTTGGGAGTCAAAGAGAGTGGTTTCCAGGCTGATGCTGACTGGATGGGTTGGAATTGTGGCGGCTGTGGGTGTGGTGTGGAGAGCAGTGGTATCTCCATATCCCTGTGAGCTGGACCCAAGGACCCTCTCTGAGGAGGGTGAGTGAGTAGGGTCAGCCCACAGACCCTTTTGGTCCTCCCAGATACCTGCCCACAGGCGTAGTGCCTAAGACATTTGACTGCTAACCAGAGGGCTGGCGGTTCAAACCCACCAGCCAGTCCTTGGAAGGAAGGTTGGGTAATTTACTTCCACTATGGAGCTCTGGTAGCATAGTGGCTAAGGCACTTGACTGCTGACCAGAAGGCTGCGGTTCAAACCCACCAGCCACTCCTCAGAAGGAAGGTAGGCAATCTACTTCCATAGTGATACTGCCTCAGAAACCCAAGGAGGGGTCCCTATGAGTCGGGTCCGACTCGACGGCACATAACATAACAACAACATGGATACCACCTCGGAAACCCAAGGAGGGGTCGCTATGACTCAGAATCCACTCGACGGTGATGAGTTTGATTGGTTTTGGTGTGTGACCCCTTCAGTCCTTTCTTTACCATTTGGACACATGGGCATTTGGGCCTGAAGTGTCACTTTAAGAGAAAAGAAAGAAGTGCAGAAGTTGCTGCCCCCACCCAGCCCTCTGTTCCCTGTGGAGGAGGAGATAGCTCCTCACCTGCACACATTCTTTATCTAGAAATGGCTAAATATGGGGCCTCAGAGGGTGGGGGTGGGGTGGGGAGCATTAGATTGGGCCAGTGCCAGGTGTGTGTCAGGAGCTGGCAGCAAGAGCTCCAGCAGGTGTGTCTGGGAGGCTCCCTCTTGAGCTAATGACCACCTGCTGAGTGAATGGCTGTGAGCAGAGGGAGCCCTAGTTTTAAGTTAACAAAGCCCATTATTTGTAAGCTCTTAGACCCAAAGGATAAGAACATTGACTCTGGAGGGAGCCTGCCGGGCTAGACTCCACCTTCACCATGCCCTAGCTGTGTGACTTTGGGCAAGTGCTTCAACCTCTCTGATCCTCAGTTTTCTTATCTATAAAATGAGGGCAATAAAAGACAAAGGCCAAGATTTTAAATTAAAGGAACCCAAAGAGATTAGATTGGAAAAAAATGTATAAAGGACATTATTGGGATGGTTGAGGAAATTGGAATATGGGTTGTCGCTTAAATGCTATATCAATATTAACTGTCCTGGTAAAGTTTTCTTAGGAAATATGTACTGCAGTATTTAGGGGTAAAAGGCCACAGTGTAAGCAACCCACTCTCAAATAGTACATATGAAAAATATGTAAAGTGAGAATGATAAAGAAAACTTGGCAAAATGTTAAACATTGGCAAATCTGGAGAAAGACTATGTCGTTGTTGATGTTGTTAGATGCTGTCGTCGGACCCGACTCATAGCTACCCCTCCTTGGGTTTCCGAGGCAGTATCACTATGGAAGTAGATTGCGCAACCTTCCTTCCGAGGAGTGGCTGGTGGGTTTGAACTGCCTGCCTTCTGCTTAGCAGTCAAGTGCCTTAGGCACTACACCACCAGTCTTCGTGCTTTTCTCACAACTTTACTCATACGAATGAAATGACACTAATTCATGAAAAATGCTTAGAACAGTACCTGGTCCTCAGGGAACATTAGCTGCTATTGTTACTCTTGCTTTTCATTATCATCGTATGGGCGAAGTGTGTCTCATTGCACTGTCCCGGTAACCCTGAGAGGCAGGTCCTGTATCTACTGTACAGGCGGTGAACTGAAGCCTAGAGAAGTTAATGGTTTGCTCAGGGCCACACAGTGCGCCAGGTGTCTGGAAGGAGAACTGCAGGGCTGCTTAAGATCTCTTGGGATAAAATGCCAGCATTTGAAAACCATGAGATTTTACATAAAAAACCAGATTGCTCGTTTCTTTTGCTAACTCAGAACTAACGTTCCTGCGTGGCAGTCACATAGGCTGAAGCTCAGAGGCAGCAGCCCTCTGTCACAGGGCTTGGGTCTCCAGTTTGCCCAGTTCCTGCCCGACCAGCCAGCCTTACTTGCTGATGTTGACTCTGGAGAAGTAGCATTGCATATCTGACCCAGGTGCCAGGCCCCAAGGCTCAAGTTCTTCCCCTCCTCCAGGATGCCACCTTGGGTTCTTCCCTTCTGCCACCTGCTCTTCCCCTCAGAGGTGATGCCTTGCACTTCTTCTACTCAACCTATGAAGAAGTGCAGCCAGAATGCCCCTTCAAGGCGAGGATGCTGAGACTGTCATGTTATCAGGAGGGACCAGGCCCTGGTGAAGGACATCATGCTTGGCAAAGTAGAGGGTCAGCAAAAAAGAGGAAGACTGTCGAGGAGATGAATTGCCACAGTGGCTGCAATGATCCAAGACAGCAACGATGTGAGGCTGGTGCAGGACTGGGCAGTGTTTCATTCTGCTGTGCATAGGGTTGCTGTGAGTTAGAATTGACTCACCGACACCCCGACAACAACATAGTCAAATACCTGCTGTCAGTGTGGGAGGGGGTTTGGGGGTCGCAGAGGAGGAGGAGGAGGCTTTGAGGCTTTAGCCTGGTGTGTCCCACAATTCCCACTCTTTTCCTTGTCCCCACCTGCAGCCATGAGCAGTGTACCTGGCTCTGCAGAAGGGGTGCAGAGTAGACCACCCCATGGGGAGGCTACAAGAGGAACTTCCAGAGGGTTCCTGGCTGCAGTCTTCATCTTGGCCTGGTATGTGTAGGCAGGCATTGGTTTTTCCTCTCAGAGTTTCTATTCTCCGTCTGTAAGATGGGAATCTACGGCCTTCCTCAGACTGTGGTTAGAAGGATTGGAGGGACTGAGCAGGTCGCCCTTGAGCAGGGTTGAGCTTTGCTTGGCTTCTGATGCTCCTGGTTCCTACAAGACTTGGTGCAGGGCCCATTGCTTAGTAGGGACCCAAGAGGCAGAGGAACAGCTGAGCGAAACTGGAATGTGGACACTTGCCAGGAGATGGGGGTGCAGCGGCTTGGCAGGCATTGCTCGTGTGACCCTGTAGGTGTGCCTCGTGATCTCCATATCTCAGGAGGAAACAAGCTGAGAGAGGATGGCAGGAAGAACTCAGCTTGGGGACTTTGGTGGGTGACAGATGGGGAAACTGAGACTTGAGAAGAGATAAGACCCTCCCACTCCCGAGGCCCCGCAGCCAGGTAGCAACAGTGCTGGGACTGCAAGTCAGGCCTCCTTCCTTCTGGGCCAAGGTTCTCTGAGCTATGTTCCCGGGAGGAGGCGAAAGTCCACCCATTGTGTGTGTGTGTGTGTGTGTGGTGGGGGGGTCATGAATTGAGATGTTGTCAGACAAGCATCAGGGTCACCCCAGGACTTGATACAGAAAAAGCCCTGGGTGATTTCTCTCTCTCCTATTGTTGGCCACATAGATTGTTTCCAATGTTTGCAGTTAGATCACTGTGGTAAACAGATAAACACCCAGGTGGCTGAGTCTTTGTATACCCGGGAGACTCTTTAGGATCACTTAAAGTGGGTCTATCTGTCTACTTTGTGGCCACTGCAGGCTGGAAGCAGGGTTGTAGTAGAGCTGTCTGGGGTGTGGAGGGCCCAGGTACTGAGAGCTTCTGTCTCTGTAAATTCCTTTGTGGTCAGAGGATGAGACGGGGAGGGGCTCCTAAGAGGGCTTCGCCAGGAGAGGTGTTAGAGATGCCGCAACCCAGGCTGGGGCCTGTGGGTGAGGTGGGCTGGAGGGTGCGGTGCCTCTGTTACTCAGTAAACTCACCAAACTCACTGCTGTGGAGTCGCATCTGACTCATAATGACCCCTCCTTGGGTTTCCGAGGTGGTAGCACTACGGAAGTAGATTGCCCAACCTTCCTTCTGAGGAGTGGCTGGTGGGTTTGAACTACCAGCCTTCTGCTTAGCAGTCACGTGGCTTAGGCACTATGCCACCAGAGCTCCCCTGATACTAGGTGCTGGAGGCTAAGGAAGGAGGCTTTACCCCTGCAGCCTCTTGTTCTCCTCCCAAGGGACTTTAAAGTCATATTTTCATTTTCCATGAATATTTTTATTTTTTAAAATTTTACTAAACTATTGTTTGTTTTTAAAATTTTACTTATTTTATTGTTGAGAACATACAAAGCAAACATACAGCAATTGAACAGTTTCTACACATACCACTGAGCGACATTGATGACATTCTTTGAGGTGTGTAACCATTCTCACCCTCCTTTTATGAGTTGTTTCTCCCTCGTTAACATAAATTCATTGACCCTAAGGTTCCTATCAGGAGCTCTGGTAGCATAGTGCCTAAGGCACTTGACTGCTAACCAGAGGCTGGCGGTTCAAAACCACCAGCCACTCCTCGGAAGGAAGATGGGGCAATCTACTTCCGTAGTGATACTGCCTCAGAAACCCAAGGAAGTGTCGCTATGAGTTGGGTCCGACTCGATGGCACATAACAACAACAACAACAAGGTTCTTATCTAATCCTTGGGTTGATGCTGTCAATTTGATCCCATCGAGGTAGTTCTTAAAAGAGTATCATACTCAAGGCAGACATTTTTTATTGATTAAACTGAACTGTCATTTGGTTTTAAGAGGACTCTGTTGTTGTTAAGTGCCGTCGAGTCATTTCCGACTCATAGCGACCCCATGCACAGCAGAATGAAACACTGCCCGATCCCGCGCCAGCCCCACAATCCATGCTATACTCGAGCCCATCATCGCAGCCACTGTATCAATCCATCTCCCTGAAGGCCTCCCCCTCTTTCTTCCACCCTCCACCCTACCAAGCATGACATCCTTCTCCAGGGAATGGTCCCTTCTTACAACATGACCAAAATAGGTGAGATGAAGTCTGGCCATTCTTGCTTCCAAGGAGCATTCTGGCTGCACTTCCTCCAGGACAGATCTGTTAGTTCTTTTAGCAGTCCACAGTACTTTCAGCATTCTTCGCCAGCACCACAACTCAAAAGCATCAACTCTTCTTTGGTCTTCCCTATTCATTGTCCAGCTCTCACATGCATACCAGGCGATTGGAAATATCATGGCTTGTGTCAGGCGCACCTTAGTTTAAGAGGACTGCAGGGGCATTTTTGGTTTAAGGTTTAAAGGTTATCTCAGAGCAGTAGTTTCAGGGATTCATCTACCCTCCATGGCTCCAGGAAATCTGGAGTCCGTGAGAACTTGAAATCCTGTTCTGCATTTTCCCCCTTTTGATCAGTATTCTTCTGTAGAATCTTTGATCAAAATGTTTTGTAACGATAGCCAGGCACCATCCAGTTCTTCTGGCCTCATGGCAAAGGAGGCAGTTGTTCATGGAGGCAGCTAACTACACATTCCACATTCTTCTCCTATTCCTGACTCTCCTTCTTCGTCTGTTGCTCTGGGTAAATAGAGACCAGTTGTTGTGCCTTGGGTGGAAAATTATAAGCTATGTTGTCTGGTTTTAAGAGGACTTTAGGGGATATTTTGCATTCCCACTAGCAATAGGTAAGGGTTCCAATTTCCCCATATTCTTGCCAACATTTGTTACTTCTTTTAACCTTAGCCATCCTGGTGGGAATGAAATGATATCTCATTGGGGTTCTGATTTGCATCTCTCTCGTGACTAAAGATGTTGAGCATCTTTTCATGTGTTTGGGGCCATTTGAATGTCCTCTTTGTTGGCAAAACACCCATTCAAGTCCTTTGCCCATTTTACAATTGGGTTGTCCTTTTATTGTTCAGTTGAAGTTTTTGATACATTTTGGTTGTTAGATTCATTTGGTTTCTGAGGATATTCTCCCAGTCAGAAGCTTGTCTTTTTACTTTTTTGGTAAAGGCTTTTGATGAACAAAAGCTTTTTAATTTTTATAAGGTCACATTTATTTTGTCTTTTCCTGTTTGTCCTTTTGTTATTACATTAGACAATACATTATTAATAGCTAGGAGGTAGCATTTTGAATGATCATAAACCCTCCAATTTTCACCTGTTTAGAAGTGGTGCTGTGCTTGACATTGAGTGGAAAACTTGTGGTTTCAGCCTGCTATGTTTTTGTTATTTCTGCTTTGTCTTCACAGTAGCTGCTTTTTGTCCCTTTATCTTTTGACTACATGTTTAGTATATTTTCATTAGGGAAAACTGGAAAACAGATACACATAATAAGAGAAACATTAAATTAAAACTGTTAAATTCTACCACCCAATGATAACCCCTAAGATGTGGACTATATCTTCCAGATTTTCTTGAGCGCAAAAACATAAACACACAGAGGATCCAAGATGGTGGACTAGACGGATACACTGTATGGACCCTCTACAACAAAGAGTTGAGAAACCAAGTGAAATGGCTACAGATGACAGTCCAGGAACCCAGGGCTTCAAAGGAAAGGATAAAGGAGAGTAGATCAAATACCAATGAGAGGAAGAGACTGAATGAAGACAGTGAACAAGGAGCAATAAGCTGCCAGCTGGCACAATGTGACTATTTTGAATTATTACAAACAGCATTTCCATTGGAGCAAGAACCAGATACTGGCTCTATTAGCTCAGGACTATAGCAACACCCACGCTGGTGATTGGGTGACCAGAGAGGTGTGACTTCCTCCTTGCACAGTCTTCCAGGGACTAGATGTATGGCCCTTCTACCCCTACCCACTCGATGAAGGTCAGCCCCCACCCCCTACTGCCAGTGCTGTGCTGCCTTTTTTTTTTTTTCTTTCTTCTTAATTCTTCCCTCTTCCCCTTCTTTTTTCTTGTCCTGACTTTTTCTTTCTCTTCCCTTGCCCTTTTTCTTTTAGATCTCTCAGAGTAGTCACTTTTCTCCCTTCTACTCATGAAGCTAGCAGTGCCCATACCTGTCCCTCCCTGGTTGGAAGTGCCTACTCCCGCTGAGTGCCTGCTGCATTCCTGTGCACTTTTGCCAGTATTGTGCTGCAGTTTCTCATTCTTACTTTTACTTATTTTGTTCCATCTTAGATCCTTTTTCTTTACCTTGTTGTTTCTTTTCTTTTTCATTTTTCTTCCTCTTTTTTTTTTTTTTAAATATCTTTCAGGGAGGGTGCCACCCACGCCTTTCCACAGTCAGCAGCCCTCATCCTTACCCTTACATGGACAGCTGTACACACTCCCCCAGAGTGAGCTCTGCATTGCTGCCACAGCTGTTCTGGTGGCTAACACTTGGGCTAGGTTTTTTTTGTTTTTTTTTCCCTTTTTTCTCCGTTCTTCCCTTTTTCATCCCTTGTTTTTTTCTTTTCATTTTTGTCTTCCTCTTTCTCTCCTTTTTTTTTTCTTTATATCTTTCTCCAGCAGTCAGGAGTAAGCTACCCTACTCAGCCATACCCACCATACATGCTACCCCACCCACTCTGTAAGTGCCACTACCTGCCCTAGCACCACTAGATTAATGACAGACATGGCCAACACCCACCCCGCTTTCCCTCAGCTTCTCTGCATAATCAGCAGTCAAAGACTCAAGCCCACACTGCCACCCAATACCAAATCCACCCAAAGTTAGATGGTGAATGTTCCAGGGCTGCCAAAATAGTGACCAGAGTAACATACTCACCCTGTTGCTTGAATATATTAAAACAAAACAAAACAAAGCAAAAAGTCAGCATGAGGCACACCAGCATACAATCAACAAACTCATATAATAACGCTATAATGTCTGAGAGACAACAGCAACTTCAAATCACACACAGAAAAAGGACAAGATGGCTCAAACAAGTGGCAAAAAGGGCCAAAGATCTTCTGGAGAAAGAAATGCTATTAGAGCTACCTGATAAAGTATTAAAAAGAATTATATTTAGGTATCATCAACAAATTAAGAGAAAGTTCAAGGAAACCACAGACAAAATCAAGGAAAACACAAACAAAACTCTAAAAAAATTAAAAACAATAAAAGAACAAATTGACATATGGAAAATTAGGAGCTATAGAAAAACAGCAAATAGAAATCCAGAAGGTTAATACTAAAATTTCAAAAATAGATAATGCATTGGAAGGATAAAGGAGTAGAATTGAATCAATGGAAGATAGAATCAGTGACATTGAAGGCAAATTTCTTAATGCTAATCTGTTAGAGGAATAATCAGAAAAGAACAACAACAAAAAAAAAATGTAAAGACAGTCTAAGAATTATGTGGGGCACCATCAAGGGAGAATAACTTGTGCCTGATAGGAATTCCAGAACATGAGTAGACCTTCCCCATCCCTCCAAAAAATAAAGAAAAACCACTGAGAAAAATGTCAAAGATTTATTGGAAGAAAACTTCCTTAATATAATGAAAGATGAAAAGATACACATTCAGGAAGCTCAGTGTATCCCAAATAGGATAGACCCCAAAAGAAAATCACAAAGACATCATAATCAAACTTTCAAAACCAAGGCAAAGAATTCTGGAAGCAGCTAGGGAAAAATGAAGAGTTACCTACAGAAGGGAACCAATAAGACTAAGCTCTTTTTTCTCAAGAGACCACGCAGGCAAGAAGGCAATGGGATAATATATATAAAACTCTGAAAGAAAAAAATTGCCAACTAAGAATTATCCATCAAAACTGTCCATTTAATATGATGGCAAAACTAAGACATTCTCTAATAAGGGAATTTGTAAAAACCAGACCAACCTCAAAAAATTGCTAAAGGAAGTCTCTCAGACTCAGAGTCAACAACAGCAGGCAACAATGGGAGATTAGGACATGACAACATGTGTTATATATATCCAGGCAAATCACTGGAAATCAACCCATAAATATAACCTACTGCCATTGAGTCAATTCCAACTCATAGTGACTCTGTAGGACAGAGTAGAACTGTCCCACAGGATTTCCAAGGCTGTAAATCTTTACATAAGCATACTCCCTCATTTTTCTCCCATGGAGTGCCTGGTGGGTTTGAACTGCCAACCTTTTGGTTAGTAGTTAATGCCTTACCCACTGTGCTACTTAGAGCTCTTTAACTCAGATGTTGTTGTCGTCGTTAAGTGCTATTGATTCATCTCCTACTCATAATGACTTTGTGTACAACAGAATGAAACACTGCCCAGTCCTGTGCCAGCCTCATGATCCTTGCTATACCTGAGCCCGTCTTTGTAGCCACTGTGTCAGTCCACCTTGTTGAGGCCCTTCCCCTTTTTTGTTGACCTTTCACTTTACCAAGCATGATACCCTTCTCCAGGGAATGTTCCCTTCTGACAACATGACCAAAGTCAGTGAGACAAAGTCTGCCCATTCTCACTTCCAAGGAGCATTTCGGCTGTACTTCTTCCAGGACAGATTTTTTAGTTCTTAGGCAGTCCACGGTATTTTCAGTATTCTTTGCCAACACCACAACTCAAAAGCATCAACTCTTCTTCGGTTTTCCTTGTTCATTGTCCAGCTTTCACATGCATATGAGGCGACTGAAAACACCATGGCTTGGGTCAAGCGCACCTTAATCTTCAAGGAGAGACATCTTTGCTCTTCAGCACTTGAGAGAGGTCTTTTGCAGCAGATTTGCCCAATGCAATCTGTCATCTGATGTCTTGATTCCTGCTTCTGTTGATGTTGATTGTAGAACCAAGTAATATGAAGTCTTTGACAACTTCAATCTTTTCTCCATTTATCATGATGCTGCTTGTTGAACTACTTATGAGGATTTTTGTTTTCTTTATATTGAGGTGTTATCCATACTGCAGGCTGTAATCTTTAATCTGCATCAGTAAGTACTTCAAGTCATCTTCACTTTCAGTAAGCAAAGTTGTGTCGTCTGCGCATCTCAGGTTGTTAATGAGTCTTGCTCCAATTCTGATGCCATGTTCTGCTTCATATAGTCCAGCTTCTCAGATTATTTGCTCAGCATACAGATTGAATAAGTATGGTGAAAGTATATAACCCTGACACACTCCCTTCCTGATGTTAAACTATGCAATAGCCCCTTGTTCTGCTCAAACAACAGCCTCCTGGTCTATATACAGGTTCCTCATTAGTACAAGTAAGTGTTCTGGAATTCCCGTTCTTCTCAATGTTATCCATAATTAGTTATGATCCCCACAATTAAATGCTTTTGCCTAGTCAATAGACCACAAGTAAACACCTTTCTGGTATTCCTTGCTTTGAGCCAAGATCCATCTGACATCAGCAAGGATATAGAAGTATAATAAATAAACTTACAAGACTGAAAATAGGGAACCAGAGATATCAGTTTATAAATGAATTCTACCAAACATTCAGAGAAGAGCTGACACCAAGTCTACTGAAACTGTTCCAGAACATAGAAAAGGATGGGAGTGCTCCTGAACTATATTCTGTGAAGCAAGCATACCTGATACCAAAACCAGGGAAAGACATCACGAAGGAAGAAAAGTATAGACCAATATTCCTCATTGAAGACAGATGCAAAACTCTTCAACAAAATCCTAGTCAATAGACTCCAGAATTTATCAAAGATGGGTCAACATTAGAAAAAACAAAGTAATTTACCACATAAATGAAACAAAAGAAAAATACTTACACGATCCTATCAATAGATGCAGAAAAGGCATTTGACAAAATCCAACACACATTGTTGATAAAAAAAAATGTTCAGCAAAATAGGAACAGGAGGGAAATTCCTTAACACAATTAAGGGCATATATACAAAACAATGGCTAACATTCTTCTTAGAGGGGAGAGACTGAAAACATTCCCCTTTTGAATAGGAACCAGAAAAGGATGCTCTTTATCACCTCTCCTATTCATTATCTTAGTGGAAGTCCTAGCCAGAGCAATAAGGCAAGAAAAGGAAGTAAAAGTCATCCAAACTGGCACAGGAGAAGTAAAACTATTTCTGTTTGCAGATGATAAGATCCTATACATAGAAAATTCTTGAGACTCAACAAGAAAACTACTGGAACTAATGGAAGAATTGAGCAAAGTGGCAGGCTAGAAGATCAACATACAAAAATCAGTTGATGCCTCTATGCTAACAGAGATCTCTGAAAAGGAAATTGGGAAAATAACACTAAAAGTACTTAGGAACATGTCTACTTGGAGACACAAAAGATTGATACAAAGAAAGCTTATAAAACACTACTACAAGAAACCAAAAGATACTTTTATAAATGTAAGAATATACCATGCTGAAGGATAGGAAGACTTAACATTGTGAAAATGTCAGTACTACCCCAAGTGGTCGACAGATAAAATGCAATCTTGGTTCAAATTCCATCATCATCATCATTTGAAGAGATGAAGAGACTAGTCACCAAGTTTATATGGAAAGGAAAGAGACCTTGGATAAGTAAAGCACCACTAACAAAGAACCACAAGGTAGGAGGCCTCACACCCTCCGATCTCAAAACCTACTATACAGCCACAGTAGTCAAAACAACCTGCTAAGGGTACAGATAACAGTCACATAGACCAATGAAACAATTGAGAACCCAGAAGTAAATCCATCCATTTATGGACAGTTGATCTTTGACAAGGGCTGAAACCCATTAAATAGGCAAGAGATAGTCTCTTTAGCAAATAGTGCTGGCAAAACTGGATATCCATTTGCAGAAAAGTAAAAAAAGATCCATTTCTCTCACCATATACAAAAACTAAACATGGATCAAAGACCTAAATGTAGAACCTAAGACAAACAAATACGGGGATAGACTTAGAGGCTCTGATACATGGCATCAATACACTATGAAACATTACTAAAAATATGCAAACAGAAGACAAACTGGGACCTCCTAAAATTTAAACATTTGTGCACATCAAAAGACTTTGCCAAAAGAATAAAAAGAGAACTGACAGTCTGGGGGAAAAAATTGGCAATGAAATATTGGACAAGGGACTAATCTCTAAAATTCATAGAAAATTTCAACATGTCAACAGAAAGATGATCCAGTTAAAAAATGGACAGAGGACATGAATAGATACTTCACCAAAGACATTCAGGCAGCTAACAAACACATGAAGACATGCTTGTGATCATTAGCCATTAGAAAGATGCAAACCAAAACAATAATGAGATACCGTCTCACCCTAGCAATAATAGCAAAGTGGAACCCTCATACACTGTTGGTGGGAGTGTAAAATGGTATAACCATTGTGAAAGATAATATAGTGCTACCTTAAAAAGTTGGAAATAGAAATACCATATGATCCAGCAGTCCCACTCCTAGGTATATATGGCAGGGAAATAGAGCCATGACACAACTAGATTTTCATCACAGCATTATTCACAGCAAAAAGATAACATAAATGCCCATCAGTGAATGAATGGATAAACTATGGTGCATACACACAATGAAATAGTACACAATGTTGAATAATGATGAAATCTGCAAAACACCTCATAACATGGATGAACCTAGAGGACTTAATGCTGAGTGAAATTAGTCAATCACAAAAGGACAAATACTGGATGAGATCACTACTGTAAAAAATCAAAAGTTCACACACAGGATCATTCTTTGAATGTTACCAGGGGTGGGAAGGGCAAATCTCTAGAGGGCAGACAGGTATTAACTTGAGTGAAGAGAAAGGCGATATACAATAAGGGGGAGGTCAGCACAAAATGAACACGGCAGAAGGCGATACTGGGAGGGAGGGGCACATGCGTTAAAGGGAACAAAGGTAAATGCTGTTACATACATAATTCTGTAGTAATCTACCAGTGGATACACAGACACTCAAGCTGAACAAGGGTGGGAAGGTAAATGGGACTACATGTGAAAGTATATATATCTATACATAAACATATATATATGGGAGCTCTGGTGGCATAGTGCCTTGACTGCTAACCAGAAAGCTGGTGGTTCAAACCCAC
>NW_006921596.1:10802421-10814527 GCF_000298275.1 Orycteropus afer afer
GAGAAAGTGCTAAGTTGTCGTGAATTTGTGTATATATATATATATATATATATTATATGTGTGTGTGTGTGTGTTTGACAGAGGATATGCTTCTACACTTGTATTTACACATACTGCAAATATATCCACTAGTATAGTAGAACATACAGGGGCGAAGTTATGAAAACTTCTTAGGTGTAACCAAACATCTTGAGAGAATGCATCACTGGGTCTGAGGTCTCAGGACCATAGCCTCTGGGGGCATTAAAGTCAGTTGGTGTAACATAGTCCACAAAGACAGTGTTCAACATCCTATTTTGGTGAGTGGGACCTGTGGTCTTAAAAGCTTGTGAGTGGAAATCTAAGGTGCGACTATTGGTGTCTCCCTGTTCAGAGCAAAAAGAGTGAAGAATGTAAAAGGAAATGATTAGTCAAAAGGGCTAATGAACCATGTGAACCCCAGCCTCCATGACCTTGAGAGCAGAAGAACTTGCTGGTGCCTGGCTACTGCTGCTGACCCCTCTGAAAGGGATCACAGTAGGAGGTCCTGGATAGAGCAGGAAAAAAATGTGGAACAGAACTCAAAATCAGAAAGACCAGGCTTACTGGTTTGTAGAGACCGATGGAATCCCTGAGGCTATGGGGCCAAGACATCCTTCAAGCCTGGAACTGAACTCAATGCTCAACTTTCAGCCAAACATAGGCCCTTAAGATGAATAATAATATCAGGAAGCTATATACTTATCATAACAATCAACCATACAAGATCAAAAGGGCAGCACTTGCCCAGGGATAGGAAAGAAAGACTGAAGGGAAATGGTAAACATGGAGGCGGTGGGAAGAGTGTTATGTTATGGGGGATCACAGTCAGTGTCACAAAAGACAATGTGCATGAATTATTGGGTGAAAAACCAGTTTGCTCTGTAAACTTTCACCCAAATCACACACACACAATAAATAAATGCACATCTGCTATTATGTGAAATGAAAAAAGGGATCACAATGCCTGTGAGAACTGTTTATTTCTCTTGGTCAACTTCCTTCCCAGGATGGGGGGGCATGGTCTTCCTCTCTGCTCCTCAGGCATGTGGGGGAAGGAGGCAATCACTAGCGCAGCCCAGCTGCCAGGTTTTTCAAAGGAAATGTGGACTTTTGGTTGGCAGGACTGTCACTTTCACATCTGTTCCTGCAGGATTCTCTGCTGTTACTCAACACCCGTGACCCTGGCTGCCCTTTCTTTCTCCAAAGTCCTTGCCGCCCAGGCCTGGCAGGGGCTGGGTCTTGGGGGTTCATGGGACCAGCCCCTTCGGGCAGGCCTACTACCCACAGGATGTACGATTGTTCGTCATCACTCCCTCTGGCATTCAATCTGGGACAGGCAGCAGCTATGTAGGTTTCTACATGGCGGGGCAGTGGCTGAAGGGAGCTGAGTTTTGCAGCAAAGATGCCGTTTCCTTAGAACATATATTTGTTGGAAGTGGCTTTTGGAGGGACCTCCAAGCACCCTTTAGGACCATCACTGATTAAGCATCAGAAGGCCCTAATTGTGTCTTATGACGTATATTCAGCTGCATGACCTTAAACCCCTTCCCATCTGGGAACCCCAGTTTCCTGCCTGTTGAATGAGGGGGTGAACCAGGGGCATCTCTCTGCATTTCCAGCCTGGGGAGGGATGTCTTCCCAGCACATCCAGCTGGGGAGTGATGAAGGCAGATGGCCGGAGGTGAGTCGGTGCATTGGAATGCCACCCCCCCCACTCAGTGTGAAAAACCCATCTGGGAGGAGGGTGAGTGACGGGCCACAAGGCTGTGCCTGCCCAGAAAGGCTTTCTCCATGGGGATCAGCCTTCTGGCCCCGAGCATGAAAGAGATGAGGGCCTGTTCTGTCCTCCCAAGTGGGGTAAGTGGGCACTGGGGAGCTGAGCTGGGAGAGGGGCTCATGCTACTGGCTGCACAGAGTGGGTTCCACGTTTCCATGGTATAGCATAGTTTGCAAAGACAATGTTCTGCATCCTACTTTGGTTAGTAGCTTCTGTGGTCTTAATGTGTTCTCATTGGGAGAATCTGGGTCCAGGTCAGTTTGGTGAAAATGTCATGAGGGTTTCTTGAGTGCCTGGTGTAGGGGAGTCCTTGCCGTGGGCATGGTAAGTATGGTGGAGGAAGAGATGTAAATCCTCCTAACTCCTGGTGGGCCCGCAAGTGCCAGAAACCCTGCTCAAACCAAAAAGTGGGGTGGGTGAGATGGATTTAACGGCTTCTGTAAGTAAAAGTTAAAGGGTGATTGGGCATGGATTTAGGCATGGCTGGATCTAGGGGAGGAGCTCTGGGGGCATAGTGGTTAAAGCACTGCGCTGCTAACCAAAAGGTTTGGTGGTTCAAACTCACCAGCTGCTCTATGGGAGAAAGATGAGGCAGTCTGCTTCTGTAAAGATCTACAGCCTTGGGAAACCTATGAGCCAGTTCTACTCTGTCCTAAAGTGTCTCTATGAGTTGGAATCAACTTGATGGCAGTGAGTTTTGGGTTTTGGATCTAGGGGCTCAAGTAGTGACATGAAGACTCTGCTTTTATCTTCATCTCTGTCTTGGCTTCATTTTCAGGCAGGTTCTCTTTTGCAGTGGTTGTATTAGTTATCTATTGCTACAGAACAAGTCATCTTATAACTTGTTTAAAACAGCAAACATTATCTCACAGCTCCTGTAGGCTAGGACTTCAGGTGGTTTAGCTGGGTGGTTCTGGCTTAGAGTTTCTCATGAGGGTTGATATCAATCTGTCAGTCAATCTGCAGTCATCTGAAGGCTTGACGCTGGGGCTGGCGGATCACTTCCAAGATGGACCACTCACATGGCTATGGACAGGAGTTTCTCACCACATGGATCTCTCCATAGGGCTGTTTGAGTGTCTTCACAACATGGCAGCTAACTTCCCCCAGAGTGAGAGGTCCAAGAGAGAGCAAGGCCACAATATCTGTTGTGACCTCAGATGTCAGATTGTGGTTTCTGCTATATTTTATTGGCCAGGGTGGTCAGCCATATTAAATATGGGAGGAGGCTGAGCAAGGATGTGAATATCAAGAAGTAAGAGTTATTATAGAGGCCCTCTTGGAGGCTGGCCATGACAGTGGCAAAAATGGCTCCAGCGGTTTGCAGCTCCCAGCCTTCCAGCCTAGTGAAATGAAAGAACCTTATTTCCGTATGACTCTAACAGAAGTCCCAGAATTGAATGTCACTGGACCACCTTGACCCACGTGCCCATTTCTCAACCGACATTTGTCATGAACCCATCTCAAGGAGGGCTTGTTCCTCAGAGCGAAAGGGAGCTGTTACCAGAAGGACACAGGTACTTCAGGAGGGAGACAACTCTATTCTCTACGGAGAGGTCTAAGGATTGGGCTGTGGCATTGTGGCCCAGAAGAGGTAACGGTGGGACATTGGGGAAGACTTCCAGGACATTCCAGGTAGCAGAAAGGTCTGAGCAAAAGCACAGAAGACTGAGGCAATGGGAAGATATGGATAGAAAGGTGGGTTGGGCTTGGTGTGGGAGGCCTCAAAGGCTGAGAGGTATAGGGCAACCATGGAAGGTCTTTGGCCAGGGCAGGCAAGCAGTGGAGCCAGGTTCTAGGTTTGGGAACAGAGCTCCAGTTTGGCTTCCCTTGCCTGCCAGCTTTAGTTAAGTACTTCCTGTGTGCCTTGCACACCTTTCTCACTTAAGCCTCACCACCACTCAAAGTGTTGGAGAGGCTTTTCCTGACTTTACAGATGGGCTTCCTGAACTACTGTCACATAGTCCAAGCTCATGGCTTTGTTCCACTGGGATGGAGGCTTGGGTTGGGTGGGACACCTGCCTGATGCCTCAGATTGGTCCCTGGGAACCTTTGGGGGTGTAATGAGCCCCCAACTTCAGGAGGAAAGAAGGCTGCAAGGTGACTGTTGTGTCCCTTCTCCCATCCCCACCCCACCCCCCCGTGTGCCCAGAGTTTGAAACGTGCTGTGGTGCTGTGTGCTATCTTGCTGTGCAGAGAAAGTTCAACGTCTGGGTTTGTTGACCAGGGCTGAGCTGTCGGCTCAGTGCTCTGCATTACTGGTCACTTGGCCGGCTGACAACCACTGGCCCCCTTATTTTTGCTATAGCTATATTCTTTTCACCCCTGTTCCAAGGCATTGTCACTTTCTGACAACTGGCTGTGTCTACCCTAGACACATCAGTGGCCTGGAATACCTCATGGTGGGCCCCCTTCTCCATGGCCCCTCAACCTCCTCCAGATGGACACTGTCTCTCTCCCCTGAACTCTGGACCCTACATCAGCCCTTCATGGACACTTCTTCTCTGGATCTTCATGTCAGGTCATTGGTGGGTACTTCTACCCATTGAATCCTCCTCCCAACTTAGGAGCTTGCACAGCAGGGATTGTGTCCAAGTCACTTTTGTGTCCCCAGGACCAGGGAGGTCTGGCCCACAGGGAGGTAAGTGGGTTTTGCTGAGTGGGACAGAAAAGGGTCGAGGCGGTGCTTTGTGTCTTGTTAACTTGAGCCAGCAGATGCCAGGCTTCCCTGTCCAATTCTGCAAAATCCTAAGGTTTCCCCTTCCTTTGGGGGAGTTGAGGAAGAGAAGGGAGATTGTTCAGTGGGCTTGGGAGCACTATGTGCCAGGGCTTTGGGATCTTGGGGTGCAGGCATTCCACCAAGGGGGACGTGATGGATTTTGGAGCAGTCTGTCCCCAAGAAAACCCTTCCTTGTTCGCAGGGAGTGTCAATGGAGTGAGTGGTCAAGATCCTAGGCCATGGAGCTAAACAGACCTGGGTTTGAATCCTGCTCTGCCTTTTCCTTGCTGTGTGTACTTAGGCAAGCGATGTGGCCTCTCTCAGCCTTGATAGCATCTTCTGTTAAAAAAAACCAACCCACCCACCCAGCTGTCATTAGTTGATTCTAACTCATGGTGATCCCGTATGTGTCAGGGTGGAATTGCATTCTATAGGATTGTCAATGCCTGAGTTTTCAGAAGTGGTTCACCATGCCTTTCTTCTGAGGCACCTTTCAGTGAACTCAAACCTCCAGCCTTTCACTTACCAGCTCAGTGCACCTATTAATGCTGGCCCCACATAATACTAACCTCTGTGCTAGGCTCTGGTGGTGGTCTTATCCGCAGGACCCTTGCTGTTGGCATGAGGGATGAGGGCATCAAATTCCAGGTGGCTGGTGTTGGTGAGGACCAGGGGAGGGAGTTGCAGCTGGTGCCAGGAAGAGCTGTGGCTGTAGCAGAAGGCAGAGAAAGATCTGACAGCTGTGTTGTCTGAGGAAGGAGCTGGAAGGGGAGGCCTGGGGAAGGCAGGCGGTGTCAGCCAGGGAAACCAGGCTCCATTTCCGTCTTTGTGATTGAACACTGGGGTTTATTGAGTCCCTGGGTGGGGGAAATGGGTAAAGCCTTGGAAAGGTTAGCAGTTCAAATTCACCCAGAGGGGCCTCGAAAGGAAGGCCTGGCTATTTACTTTAAAAAATCATAGCCATTGAAAACCCTGGGGAGCTCAGTTCCATTCTGACACACATGGGGTCACTATGAGGTGCAGTCGACTTCATGGAAGCTTATTTTCTGCTGTATGACCAGCTCTGAGCTTGGTGTTCTGGATCACTTTATACTTTCCAATGGCTAGTCCAGGCCCTGTCAGCTCCTGTGGGCCCTGGGGAGCCTCCCAGCCCATCTTCTGGTTTCTACATGTGTCCCTCCTCAAGCATTCCTCCATATTGCAGCTAAGGTTGTTTTTGAGGTTGCATAGTGGTTAAGGTGTTTGGCTGCTAACAGAAAGGTTGCCAGCTCAAACCCATTAGCTGCTCTGTGGGAAGAAGATGAGGCAGTCTGCTACCATAAAGATTTACAGCTTTGAAAACTCTAGGGTACAGTTGAGGGTTGCTGTGAGTTGGAATCAACTCGATGGCAGCGAGTTTGGTTTTTTGGTTGAGTGTTTCACATAGATGGAATCAGACAGGACGTCCTCTAGTGTCTGGCTGTCTTGCTCAGCTTACTGTCTGTGAGACTAATCAGTGGAAGTGCGTGTTGTAGCTCTTCCTTTCTATTGCTGAGTGATACATACTCTGTTGTATGAACATGTGGTGGGTTGTTAATCAGTTAATTCACCTCGTGATGGACATTTGGTTGTTTCCAGTTTGGTATGAATAAAGCTGCTATGAATAATTGGATGCAAGTTTTTGTAAACATACATCCATATTTCTCTTGGGTAAATATCTAGGAGGAGGTTGCTAAGTCAGAGGGGGACATATGATTCGCTTTACTGGATACCGTCAGTTTTCCAATAAGGCTGCATGATTTTACATTCCCACGGGCAGTTTACAAGATAGCACTACTCCACATCCCTGCTAATACTTGGTGTTTTCTCTTTAATTTAGGCATCTTAGTGATGTAGTGATACCTTGATGTGGTTTTAATTTGCTGATGACTAATGATGTTGAGGGAGCTCTGGTGGTGTAACGCCTAAGGCATTTGACTGCTAACCAGAAAGCTGGTGGTTCAAACTCACTGGCCACATCTCGGAAGGAAGATTAGGCAATCTTACTTCTGTAGAGATACCTTCAGAAACCTAAGGAAGGGTCACTATGAATCAGGACCGACTCGATGGCAGTGAGTTCGTTTAGTTTTTAATGATGTTGCGGGCCTTCTCATACGCTTTGTGGCCGTTTTGGTATCCTCTGTTGAATACCTGTTTAGATCCATTGCCTATCTTTCAGGGGGACCATTTGTCTTGTTCTTACTGATTTGTGCCAGAGCTCTATACATTCTGGTGAGGAGTCTCGTCAGTCATTCACATTGTATCTTCTCCAGGCGGTAATGTTTCATTGCACTGTGCTTTGGAACGCCTGGGCCTGGGGCTGTGCTTGGCTTGAGAGATGTTTACTGAACTAAGGGGGTATTGATGGCCATGCCCCCCAGGGAGGTCCCCTACTACCACCTGGGGGCTCTGGAACAGCCCAGAGACCTGTGTCTCCTCACCAGATGGCAGACCTTCAGGACACTGGATGTCCACTCCATGCCTAGCTCTGTGCTGGGTATGGGGACATGGCTGTCAGCAGAGTGGCCACCATCTCTACCCTCTCCAGGAAAATCATCTAGGGTGGACAGACCAGCAACACATAGTTATACTATAGTGAAAGGTGCTGTGATGGGGGGAGTGAGGGGGTTGGCAGGCCCAGAAGAGGGGTGTTGGACCCATATGTGGGGGAGGGGAGGTGACACATCCTTGTGAAGATAAACAAAAACGTGTTGCAATAGAGTTGGTTTCAGAAAGATAGAAAATAACCCCAGGAACCCAAGTCACATGCTCAGAAGGGCTGCCTGAAGGCAGGAGGTGCCATCCCCCAGCCAGTCCAGAGCTTTCCTGCTTCCCAAGCCCTCCCAGTGTTCTTCCTCACCATTGAGCTTCCCATAATCCTGATGGCCTGGAAAAGCAAAAAGAGGAGCGGGAGTTTCTGGTTGCCTGGTGCATGGGGAGGCTGGTGTCCTCTGTGGGCTGTGGTTGTGTGAATGGGCCTTGGTGGTGCCCCCTGTCTTGGCCCCATCATGGAGGGGGGGACAGGTGTGAACTGGAGAGGAAGAACTTTGACCTCTTAGGCCATCTTGAGGGTCTGCTGGGCCCCTACTCAGAGCCTCTCAGAAATGGATGGAGAAACTGAGGCCCAGGGAGGCAAAGGGGCCTGTCTGTGAGTGGCAGAGCCAGTCTGA
This sequence comes from Orycteropus afer afer, assembly GCF_000298275.1. Lineage (NCBI taxonomy): Eukaryota > Metazoa > Chordata > Mammalia > Tubulidentata > Orycteropodidae > Orycteropus > Orycteropus afer. The sequence goes on from NW_006921596.1 coordinate 10,810,127, forward strand.
GTCTTCTGTGCCTGGCTGCCTGCCTCTAATTGCTTATTAAGGATGCATTTACTCCTTTGCCTTGGAACAGTCATCTTGGGACTTCTAATGCAGGTTTTTGGTGCTTGTGCTTGTGTGTGTGTGTGTGTGTGTGTTTTAAATTGTTCCAGCTTAAAGCTTCAAGTTTCCATGAAGTCATTGGAATGGGAGTCTGGCCTGGCAGCTCCCCCCACTCCTGTTGAGGGCTCCACTGTGGCTGGGGGAAGGCAGCCATGTACCCCAAGAGGCGCTGAGTGGAGGGTTCAGTGTTACCCATTTTGCTGCCTCTCTAGTTGGAACAGGAAGTTGTGAGTCCCTGCTGTGACTCACTTTCATTAGGTAGCCGGTGGAGGGAGCCTTCACATGTGTGAGCCTGGACGCTACCAAGACAGGGCTGGCGGAGGGCTGGACCACCTCCCTGCGGGTGCAGAAGCTAGCCCGGCTGCCGAGGCACCCTGGAGGAGAGCCAGGTAAAGTGAGGTGTGGGCATGGGGTGTTGATCTATGGGATCTGGGTCGGGCAGGCCTCAAGCTCACCCAGGTGGGCCTGGCCGTGGACTGGGCAGAATATAGGCTGGAGTTGGAAGAGGGTCTTGGAGCCTCCCAGGCAGACAGATGGGTGGGGCAGCTCCCTCATCTGGGGGCCAGAGACAGCTTGTCCACTGGCCTCAGACTGACACGAAAGTGCTGATATTACTGCTGTGTTGTTCATTTGGCTCCTTCCACCTAGAACTCGACAAACCACAAACTCTCACATGTCCGTATTTCTTTCCAAGGTTGTAATTTTGCATGAAGCACACTGCTTTGCTCACTGAAAGCAAAAATCAGTAAGGGAAGGGCAGTTGAACTTACTTTATTAGATTAAAGAAAAAAAATCAACAAACCAAAACTCTGAAAATGATGTGTGTCCAAAGACAGAGAACAAAGAGGTCTCAAGAAAATGGATTAGTCTCCTTTCCCTCCAGCCTCACCAGCCTGTGGCCCCTGGAACCTGCTGTCTGCAGTGGGTCCTTCCAGATCTTTCTGTGTACTCACCAAAACAACATGGTCACAAACACAGGGCAAAGCAGGTGCCTCATTTCTGTTCCTGGGTTCAGGAACAGGGACCAGGGGCTTCCTTCCTGGCCAGCTCTGAGCAGGAGGGGAGGGAAGGGAAACAGAGTGCCTGGATGTGGGTCTGGGCTGGGCCTCTGAACGAGAGAACCCCTGACCCCAAGTCGGCTGAGTCTGGGGTGGTTCTGCCTCAGACGTCTAAGTGACCATGGGCTGACACCTGTTCACTTGGCAGTTGTAGACTATGCGTGGGGCTGGACTGGACTCTGTTTTTCAAAGCATGTGGCCTGGGGCCCTCAGGTGGTTTTAGCCTGTGCACGAATGAACATGTTTAAGTAAGTAATGTTTACAGTAAGAGTTGGAACTTGACGGGACTGCCTTGTTTTTCCAGGTCTCACAAGTTTTCCACCTTAGACAGAGTGACGTCTTACTACTTTTGTCACTCTCTATTAGTACAAAATATTTGTTTTCTTCTTCTGATGGGTTTCTGCCTTATGTAGGTTCCTGCTTTCACAAGTTTTACTGTATTTTGATGTTGATGTGTTTTAGAAAAAACAAATCTGTAAATAGGACTTTGAAGCTGTGACTTTGTTGGGTCTGTTACCGCCTCAGACAATGCTAGGGAAGAGGTTTAAGTGAAAAGTGAGTGGATTTAGGGGAAGTCTAAAATGATTAAAAGGAGCTCTGGTGGTGCAATGGTTAAGGCATTTGGCCACTAACCCGAAGGTTGGTTGTTCGAACCAACCTCTGCAGGAGAAAGATGAGGCAGTCTGCTTCTGTAGAGATTTACAGCCTTGGACACTGTGGGGGTGGCTCTACTCTGCCCTGGAGGGTTGCTATGAGTTGGAATCGACTCCATGGAAGTAGATTTGGCTAAAGTGATGGCAGCACAGGACATGGGGTGGCTAATGCTCGGGAAACTCTTTTTAAGCAGAGTTCCCTTGGCTTCTGACTGGGTTCTGCCTTCCCAGCCAGGCCCTGGGTCTCCCCTGTTCTCCTGTGGCTCCTGGTGTGGGTGTGGAGGTAGGCTGTCCGTGATCCAGGCTCTATGGTCTTCGGAAGGAAGGTGTGAACTTTGTGGGGGAAGCGTCTCCGGTGGCATTTTATTAGAAGCGACTGTTCATTAGGGGCCAGTTTCCGGAGGTAGGGGGCGAGGGGTGGTTTCACAGGACTTCTTTGCCAGGAATTGGTCTTGGGAGTGTGGGAGTTTTTCTTGTGGGAGCTCCAGGAGTGGGGGTTGGTGCTGCTGGCTTTGGTAGTGAGAGGTGGAGATAGGACAGGAAGGACTTCTCAAAAGGAGATAAAGGTCCAACTTGATGTCTCTTAAGGGATGTATACTTCCCATTAGTTTGTAACTACTGACTTAGCCCACTCCCACCTCCCCCACTGCCCTATGTGTTAGGTACCATTCACCCTGGTTTACAGAGGAGAAAGCAAAGGCCTAGAGGGGGTTATGTCCTGTCCTGGAGTGTCCCCTTGCCCGCCTACCTTTTGTAGAGAACTGCCATGTTGGAGATCTGGAGCCAGACTCGGGGACTGGACCTCACCTTTGCTGAGGCAAACCCTTTCTCTGCATGCACCATGGGGTGGGACGAGGGCTTCGTGTGGCTGGAACAAGTCAGGGCTCTCACGCCCCAGTGGGCTGTCTGTTCTCAGGGTGTCTGGCTGAGCCCTGCCTCAGCTGGGAGGTGGATTTCCAAGCTTTGCCACTCCACCCTTACTAGGGATCATGGAGAGATGCCGGGTGGCAGGTCTCTCAGTGTTGCCCCTCATTGGCCTCATCCTGTCCTGGAAGAAGAGGACATGGTGCATTCATATTGAGATGCCACATCCCATTGCCCAGGCAGTACTTAACCTGGCTGAGAAATGTGTGGGGCCTCTGAAAGGAGCAGGCAGAGTGGGTCATGCTAGATGCCATAGCAGCCCATTCTAGCCTTTCATGAGGCTTGGCTTGGGAAGGGCGGTTGACCTTTTGGATGTTTACTATGCTTAAAATGGATGGTGCTAATGGTTAGCATGCTTGGCTGCTAACTGAAAGGTTGGTGTGCTGAGTCTTCCCAGAGGTACCTCAGAAGCAAGCCCTGGCAACCTGCTTCTGAAAAACCAGCCTTTGAAAGCCCTGGGAGCACAGGTCTGCTATGACACACGTGAGGTCCCCATGAGTCAGAATCAACTTGACAGCAACTTTTTTTTTTTTTTTCCTCTCAAAAAATGTAGCTAAGAGTTGGGAGTGAGTTTGGATCAGTGAGAGAGACTGTTATCTGAATAGCAGCCAGGAGCCAGATGCCTCCTGCAGGTCACTGGTCCAGCCTCCTGCCTCTGGGCAGAGCCAGCTAGTGCTCTGGTCTGGCCCCTTTGGTTGAAGCCCTACCCTACCTTCTCCTAGCATTGTGAGAGACTATGCCTCTGTTTCTTGATCTGTAAAAGGGGTTGCTTATGGTACCCAGTGCCTCATGTAGTCGTTAAGAGTCATGAGATGCTAATACTGTGCCTGGCATAGAGTTGCTGTTCCCTAGGTGATGGATTTGTCATTGTTGGTATCATGTAACTGCAATTAGGGCTCCCCTCTGCCTTGTCCTGGGAGCTCTGGTAGCATAGTGCCTAAGGCACTTGACTGCTAACCAGAAGGCTGACGGTTCAAACCCACCAGCCACTCCTTGGAAGGAAGGTTGGGCAATCTAGTTCCATAGTGATACTGCCTTGGCAACCCAAGGAGGGATCGCTATGAGTTGGGTCTGACTTGATGCCACATAACAACAACAACAACTGCCTCATCCTACTATGAGTGGGAGGTGGGATGGGTGGGGCTGGGCTAGGGGGCTCCCTGGTAGCCTGCATTCCTTGGGCTCATGATTTTACCCTTCTGTTCTTCGGTTCCCTTATCTGTAGAATGACACTGATGGCAGTGCTCACAGCCTGTAGGCTGCTAGGAAGATTAAATGCAGGCAAGACACTTCCTTTGTCATCTGAGTCTCATATGCTCAGGCCAGGAGGTTCCCCAGCAGTGTCCAGAGCCCCACCAGCCACCTCCTCTGCCCAGTAGCCTCCAAGCTCCGCCTGCCCCTCTTACAGCAAGCCCTGCATGCATCTCCACTCGCCCCTTGGGGGTCCTCTGCCCCTGTTCTCCAAGGAGTGTGGCATGATGCCTGCCATCCAGCCATAGGCATCTGGCTTGGTTTGTCACTGCCCACAGATTTCACAACCCAACGTGTCATGGCTGTGGGCGTTGCCAACCCTGGACACAGACCTCCTCAGTATCCACCATTTCCTGCCCTTTTCCCCAAGGTCCCCTTTACCCTGAAAGCCTTTCTAGAAGGGACTAGGGCTGGGG
>NW_006921596.1:10814652-10831743 GCF_000298275.1 Orycteropus afer afer
CATTTTCTGAGGGCCGACCACGGAAGGGCCGAGTTGGGGAGATAAGTGTGGACCCTGTTGTAAGATGGGCAGGGATGGCCCACCTTGGATATGGGAGATGAAGCCCGCGGGGTGCGCTGGTTTTTCTAACACAAGTCTGATCTGGTGCCAAGTTGGAACCCCTGCCCCTGGCTCTGGACCTGGCTCTGTCTTCCCTTTCCAGTCCCATCTCTTGTCCCCTCTCGGCAGCCCCACTGAATTGTTTATCGGGCTGGCTTTGCTCCCTTGCCCTCTGTCCTTCTGCCTGGAGTGCCCTCCCCACCTCCCAGCACCCTCTTGTCTTTGGGGACCCAAGTGAGGGCTCCCCATTAGGGGTCCTTGACTAGGGGAAGTGAGGGGACTTGGCTTCTCTGCTCTGAAATCATTTCACTTGGCTGTCACTTGCCTTCCCCTTTTGCTGATGCCTGGGGGACACTGGGACACCCTGTTCTCTCCACCCTCCCCTCTGTGCCCCTTTCTGACACCTTCTCCCCTGCTGGGTTGGCAGCTGGAGGGAATTACCATGCAACTGGGCCTGAATGAAAAGGGAAGCGCGCAGCGGCCTTTGTCACGAGATCCCCAGTTCCGTCATGTTTCCTAGCTCCCAGAGTCCACCTCCTCTTGCATCCTCCCTGGGTGCTGGGACCTGACCTGGGGTAACAGAGGCAGGAGGAGTGGTCATGACCTCAGATATGGTCCATGACTTGTCCCCAGGGAGGACTCATGCCCCACTTAAGGGCTGGAGCTTGGAGCATGGCAGGCTTGGCTTTTGGAGAGCATGAAGCCCAGGGAGGCAGGGGTGTGCACAGTGGGTGTCATCTCCCTCTCAGGGCCTAAAGTCTCAGAGGCCCATCTAGACCCAGAGTGTCCTCTCATCTTCCAGGATCTAGGCCTTTCTCTCCCCTACCCCCCAGCCCCAGATGGCTCATTCTAGACTCCTCAGGTGCAGGAGACTTAGATTGATGGTTCCTGGAGTCACTGGCTGGGCAGGGAGAAGGCCAGGATCCTGGGGTCTAGCTTCTCCCAGCACAGATGGGAAACAGGCTCAGAGATCCTCAATCTCAGGGTGAGTGTGAGGGTTCTTGGCTGGACAGGGGCACCTGAGCTGACTTGCAAATGTTGATACCCCTACACTCACTGGCATTTGCCCTGGCCTTACTCATGGGGTGGATGTGGGATTTGGGGCCAGTCTTGTGGCTCATCCTTGCCCAGCTGCTGCTCTCTAGGGACCACCCTTCCTTCTCCCAGCTTCAGTTTCCCCAACTCTGCAGTAGTTGGGCTGACTTCACCTGTGGATCCCCCTGGGGGGACAGTTCTGAGGCTGGGGCGGGACCTCTGTGTGCCCATCGTCTTCCCAGCCTCCCACACCCCTCCCCTGAGGCATATCCAGCCAGGGGAAGGGCGAGGCCCTTTGAAGTCAACTGGAGGCGCTGCTTTAATGGGGGACCTCTTTTGCTACATCCAGACTCTCTGGAGCCATGGCCCAGGTCTGCTCGGCCCAGCCGAGCCCCCTGGTGAAGGGGTGTCTTAGAGCCATGTAGGCCTAGAGGCAGGCCCTCACTTCAGCACCCCTTTGGCAGGCTCAGCTACAGGGCAGAGGGGAGTTTTTTTTTTTTTTTTTGAGGGGATGACAAGAAATGAGATTGAGATCCTCTGGAACTTGAACTTTGTTCCCAGTGCAGTTTCTCAGCTGCCAACCCCTTGTGTTTGGTGGGGCTGGGGTAACTCACTGTATACCAGCCTCTGTGCCAGGCCCTGTGAATTAGGTCTAATTCCCAGTCCATCCTGTGGGTGAGGAAACCTGGCCCAGAGAGCTTAATTAATGTACTCAAGGATACACAGCTTCTCCAGAGTAGAGCCATGATTCAAACCCATTTTGTTTGGGATCAGAGCCTATTGTCCTAACCATTAAGCTCCCCTCTCCTCAGGCATCTTTTCCTTATTTAGCTCATTTACTTAGCATCTCTCTCCTTCCTATAACGAGCGATCTACAAGGGGACGCCTGGTCTGTCTTACGTGTTGTAGTGCCCACTTCTCACCTATAACTGGTGCATGGTGAAGTCCTAGGAAGCACTTGAATAGAGTTAAGTGGCTGAGTGACCTGGGGCTAGCACCTACTCTCCTGGTCATAGACATGCAGCTGGATGATTCATGGGGCTCGAGCTACACTTCTCAGTGTGGCCTGTGCTCCATGGGGGGGGGCCCTCAGGTGGTTTTAGCCTGTACCTGGATGAACATGTTTAACATGTAACCGGTATCCGTTGCTGTGGAGTCAGCTCTGACTCATGGTGACCCCGTGTGTGTCAGAGTAGAACTGTGCTCCATATGGTTTTCTGGGGCAGATTTTTTGTTACTCGAGTGCCAGTCCTTTCTTCTGAGACAGTCAGGTGGAGTTGAACCTGTAACCTTTTGGTTAGTAGCTAAGTGCATGAGCTGCCTTCACTGTTCAAAGACTTTTTTTAAAAAAATAATATTGTAATTTGAATGAAGGTTTACAGAGCAAATTCATTTTCTATATAATAGTTCATAAACCTTTTGTTTCATGACATTGACTGCAATTCCCATAAAATAACAGTTCTCTTCCCACTTCTCCCCAGAGTTACTTCCTCCCTGTGTCTTTTCCTATGCATTCTGCCCTCTGAGCAATCTCCCTGTGCAAATACTGCCCTTCTCATCTCCCGTGGCTGGTTGATCTGAGGAGCACGCCTACCTGGTATAAATGTTCACCTTATATGCTTGTCTGTTGCTTGGCTGAAAGCCCTGGAAGGGAGTTCAATTCCAGGCCTGAAGGGTGACTAGAGGCCATAGTCTCGGGGGTTTCACCAGGCTCTATCAGACAAGTAAGTCTGGTCTTTTTCATGATCTTGAGTTTTGTTCCATGTTGTTCTGCCACTCTATCTAGGATCTCCTATTTTGATCCCCTTCTGAGAGATGTTTTTTTTTTAAATTTAAAGTATTTTCATGTGTTTTAAGAAAAAGAAATCTGTAAACAGGGCATTGAATCTGTACTTCGTGGATATGCTGTTGCTTCAGACAAGACCAAAGTATTTAAACGAAAGCTATAGATTTAAGAGGAGAGCGCTGAGCACCGAGCTGAGGTCTTGCTCTGTGTGGGTAGAAACAACTCAGGGAGGACTGGCCCTGCCATGTGTAAAGTGTCCTCCTGATTCAAAAGGAGATTTTATAGCCATGAACTCCTTTCACTGCCAGAGTAGGACAGGGAAGGAAGGTGGTGTTGCACAGGTGAGAAGGTGAGCCCTGAGAGGCAGGTGAACGTCCAGAGCTTTTTGGACAGAACTGGGGACAACAGGTTGGGGCTGGTCCCAACTGTCTGTTGAGTGCTCGCCCTGTTAGAGGCAGTGTGTTGAATAAAGGTTGAGAGTGTCCTGTGTGCCACGCAGTGTGAGATCTGGAAGCTCGGTCATGAGCAGCTAGACTCTCAGCCCTCCTCAGTGAGTGGGAGGGTGGGGGTGTCATGCAGCCAGGCGGCTACAAGGCAGGGTGCCTTGATGGGGAAGTACAGGCACCGTGGAAGCCCAGGCAGGCACCAAGGCCAGATTGGGTAGGGACCAGGCAGCTCTCCTGGGGGGTGGCGGCTGAGCCTTGCTCTGAAGGGTGGCAGGTAGAGGGTCTTGGAGGGCAGGCAGCATTTTCAGGCTGCCTGCAGATGAAAGGGTGGGGCTTGTTTGGGGAACTGAAATAAGTCAAATCACTCAGCCAGGAAGAAGGCCTCGAGAATCACAGAGGAGTTGCTGGGCGGGGGTGGGGGGGTGGGCAAAGACTGGGTTTGGTGCCCTCAGGGTCCTGGACAGTTGTGGGGAGCCCGGGTGGGCCATCCCAAGGGGAGACCTGGGTGCTGGGGGCCTGGGATTTGCCTTGGATCAAGACTGCATCACTGGCGACCTCCTGGTTCCCAGCCCAGAGTCTGACTCCAGAAGGCAAGTGTTTGTGAAAGGCATGGGTAACCAGGAGTGGGGGGCTCAGGCTCCAGGACCAGCTGTGGCGAAGGCCTCCCGAGCCCTTGTGGGCGCAGCTCCGGAAGCTGGGACTGTGGTTTGGTGAGGGGATATTGGGCGGGGCTGCTTCCCCTGCAGAGAAGGGCTCTTCCGGTCTCTCGGTCTCTCGGCTCAACCTTATGAGGTAGCCCCGTCCTGCCTGCCCCCTTGGCCTGCTGAGTGAGGTTCTCAGGCAGCCTGGGGTAAATGGGGGTTGCAGCACCTGGGATTAGGGCTGAACACTCTGGCAGCTAGTGGAGTTGGGGCTAAATTGGGGGCCTTTAGGCTAGGCAGTGGCTTCTGGCTGGCAGTGGGGGCAAGGGACTAGGTATTGTTGCCTCTCTGGACTCTGGATGGGAGAGGCCATGACCCCTCACATGGCCTGCTGAATTCTGGGAGGGACTGCTTTTTCAGCCACCTCATCCATTGGCCTCTCTAAGTGGGAAGGGACCTCAGAGACCCCGGAGACCCTTCTTGCCCCTTGAGGAGTCAGACCCAGAGAGGGTAAGGAATTGCCTGAGTCACACAGCCGATGAGAGGCAGAACTGCGCCTATACCTTAGGTCCCCTGACATTCAGCCCAGAGCTCCGTTCCCTGTACTGTTTTGCCTGTGGCAGATGGGGAAACTAAGGCAGGTGGCCCATGTCTCTCCCTTGCGCGGGAGAGAGGCAGGGACACTGAGCCCAGAAGCACAGTGGAACCCAAGTCTGCTCAGTCACCCCTCTCCTCTGGGCCCAGCTTCCCTCACTAGGGGAGGCCAAACTCAGGGGCTGGTCTCTTGGTCCATGAATAGGTAAATGGGCTGATCCCCCCTTTCCACTGTGTGGAGTGCAACAGTCCAGTTGACTTGGGGTCAAGTGAAGGTGGGGGAGTGGGGCCCAGAGCATGAGGGAGCTCCCCAGGCAGCCTAGACTGTCAGAAAAGAGGAGAAGCGGGCTCTCTGGGCCACAGCTGCTCAGGGAGACTTCCTGGGGGAGGAGTTCCCAGCTGGGTCTTGAGACTCCAAAGTCAGCATTTCCCAAAGAAGGTTCAGTAGGGATTTAGTAGAAAAAGAGTCCCATGAACCAGAAAGACTGTGGTATGTTCAACTGTCTTTGATTCAGCAGGTTTCTTTTCTGCAGGACTTATCAGAGCCTTTAATTTGCTAAGTGCACTGGGAATCTTTCAAGGGGAAGGAGGAGAAATGTGTGGCAGCACCTGGGACCGGAGACCAGGGTGGATGGTGTAGCATCTCCTGACCTGACTGTTGGGTGGAACATGCCTCGGGAAATACAGGTATAAGGGTTAAGAAAGAGCCTGGGCCTTGGAATAGGGCAGGCTTGGTTCGAATCCCAGTTCTACTGCTCCCCAGCTGGGGGGCTTTAGAAGAGCAGGTCAGGCTCCTGGAGTCAGATCCTCTGTTGAGAAATGGAGTGAGAACACTTACACCTATCTCTGGTCAAGGACGGGTCAGGAATGGAAGGTCCTGGCTCATAGCAGGTTCTCGCTGGGCCAGGACTGGTCTTCTCCTGAAGCCCTGTGCCTGCAGTGTTGCTCGCAGAGGAGGGAGGCCAGCCTGGGTGTTTTCCTGCCTTCTCTGTCACTCCAGCTGGGTTCAGAGGTTTAGAGCACATCTCAAGGGCTGAGCTTTCTTTTCTGTCAGCAAGGCTGCAAGGCCTAGGAGAAGAACTGCACCACCTGGAGCTCCCGCCCAGCCTACCATCCCCAACCGCCCTTGACCCTGGGGGTCTTATTGGACTGCTGCTCCCTTGAGACCTAATCAGGCACCACTCAGAGAGTATCAGCCTAAGTGACTGCTCAGGTCCCAGAATGTCATCCTGACATGTTGACTACTGCTCTGTGCACCCCCAGAAGCCAGGCCATGCCCAGGGCAGAGTAGGTCTGGGCCTCTCTCTCTCTGTCAGTGCTGGGGGCTTGTGACAGGGTGGCGGGGAGGGAGAGGGGCACTCTGGCCCACTCTCTCCTTCAGCTCGTCGCCCTTTCTGTCACGTTGGTAATACATGTCACAACGCCTGCCATCTGGACACGGGTGCCTGGTGCCAGGGCAGGAAGGCAGCATTGCCTGTGTTGCTCCTGTGTGGTTGGACTGGTCTTCTCTACTTTGTTCAGATGAGGAAAAGGAAACAGAGAGAGGGAAACTCGCTCAGGGTCATGCAGCTTCAACGTGATGGGCCTGGGCTTTGTGTTTTCTATAATTTTCTAAAAAAATATAACCTGCAGAGACTTCATTGTGACAACAAAAACAGAAAGTAAGGATATGTCTACTCTGTCAAAGCAAGATTTGGCTTTTCTGTGTCCTGGTTCAGCCCTTATCTGTTCCAGGCATCACTCTTACCCTGTGGATTTCTCCCAGGACCCCCTTGACAAGCTACCCCAGGCTTTTTAACGACCACATAGTGTCTTCCGTTGTAAGAGCATTGTTGTTGGAGTTGTGTGCTGTCGAGTGGATTCTAACTCATAGCAACTTCACGTGACAGAGAGGAACTGCCCTACAGGGTTTTCTTGGCTGTAATCTTTGTGGAAGCAGAGGGCAAGGTCTCTCTCTTGCAGAGCCACTGGGTGGGTTTGAACTGCCTACCTTCTGTTTAGCAGCTGAGCTTTTAACTGCTGCACCACCAGGGCTCCTTTGTAAGCAAGTATAGTAATTTATTTTACCAGCCCGTTAGGCATGTAGATTATTTTCAACCTTTTGCTATTGTAAATAATGCTGTAATGAATAGTCTTGTACACACATCACTTCACATGTGTTGAGAGTGTTTGCAGGATATGTTACTTCGAGTTGATTGGCTAGGTCAAGAGGTGTGTGTGCATGGTAGTAATCTGGTTAAATAGTATCAGAATGCCCTCCAGAGGGATTGCACTGGGTCATACCCCTGCCAAGTGGTGAATAAGAATTCCTGTCTCCCCACAACAGGCTAACACAAACATAAAATGCTTTAAAAACTCTGGTGACGTAGTACCTAAGGCATTTGACTGCTAACCAGAAGGCTGGTGGTTCAAACCCATCAGCCACTCCTCAGAAGGAAGACTGAGCAGTCTACTTCTGTAGAGACATACTGCCTTGGAAACCCAAGGAGGGGTCACTGTGAGTTGGGTCTGACTTGATGGCAGTGAGTTTGGTTTTGGTTTGATAGGTGAAAATGACTGTGGTAGCTTCAATTTGCATTTCTATTATTACAAGTATGGGAAACATTTTCTAAGTGTTTTAAGAGCCATTTGTACTGCCTTTTCTGTGAACTCTTCATATCCTTCCTTCATTTTCCTATCGAGAAAATAGAAATAGCATTTTTCTTTTGGTCTTTTTCTTTTTGATTTGTAGGAGCCCTTTGTGTATGAGGGAGATTAGCTCCTTGTGATGATGATGTTGTTATTTGCCATCGAATTGGGTCCAACTCACAGTGACCCCTCCTTAGGTTTCTGAGGCAGTATCACTATGAAAGTGGATTGCCCAACCTTCCTTCCGAGGAGTGGCTGGTGGGGTTGAACCTCCAGATTTCTGGTTAGCAGTCAAGTGCCTTAGGCACTATGCTACCAGAGCTCCTAATGACAGGAGTTGCGAATATGTTTTCCTAATCTGTCATTCACTTTTTGATTTTACTTTTGATGATTTTTAATCATGTAGTAAATTTTCTTTGTATGTAATTCAGCAATCACGCTTTTCTTTGAGCTTTTGGGTTTTATGTCAGGTTAGAAAGGCTGTAGTAGTATAACTTTATATGAGAATTTTCTCATGGATTCTTGCTCCCTTTGGAAATCATTCTGATATAAGTTATAGATCCAGTTTGCTCTTGCTCCTCTTTATACAAATAACTAACGATGTAGGAGTTGAGACTCAAACATATATCCTCCTGCTCCAACAGAGGAGCTCTGGTGGTGTAGTGGTTAAAGCATTCGACTCCTAGGCAAAAAGTTGGCAGTTTGAATCCACCAGCTGCTCTGCAGGAGAAAGATGAGGCAGTCTGCTTCCATAAAGAGTGACAGCCTTGGAAATCTTACGGGACAGTTTTACTCTGTCCTGTAGTGTCGCTAACCAGAAGGCTGGCGGTTCAAATCCACCAGCCACTCCTCGGAAGGAAGGTTGGGCAATCCTACTTCCGTAGTGATACTGCCTTGGAAACCCAAGGAGGGGTCGCTATGAGTCGGGGCCGACTCGACGGCAAATAACAACAACAACATAGTGTCGCTAGGAGCTATGATGACATAATGCCTAAGGCATTTGACTGCTAACCAGAAGGCTGGCGGTTCAAACCCACCAGCCACTCCTCGGAAGGAAGATGGGGCAATCTACTTCCGTAGTGATACTGCCTCGGAAACCCAAGGGGAGGGGTTGCTATGAGTCGAGTCCGACTCGATGGCACACAACAACAACAACAACATAGTGTCGCTATGAGTCAGAATTGACTTGATGACAGGGGGTGGGGCCCTCAACAGGACAGGGGCTACTCCTGGTTACACTTGTTGGATCTGTGAAACAGTCTCTTCTCCCACTTCTCATTCATGCCTCCTCATCACTGTTAGACCCACTTAGGCCCACTGTCTGGGAGGGGAGACTGAGGCTGGGAGGAGCAGGAACTGCCCTGCCTGGGGCCCTGGGCACAGCGTGAAGTCGGTAGGCACCTCCTGTTGTGCCATCCCGGGCAGGGCTAGCACCATGTGAGGTCCTGAAGGGCTGGCTCGACTTCCCTTTTCTGTTCCTCCTTATCAGGGGAAGAAGATCAGATGTGTTAATATGAGTAGGAAAGTGTTTCCATTCTGAAGTGGGGAGCCTAGTGAGGCAGTGCTTAAAGGAATGAATTGCCAATGGTGAAAGTTTAGGTATGAGTCAGGGAAATACTGATATTTTTTCTAACAGGGAAGCCTGGCTGATAGGTGAGTCAGTTACTAGGGATGGTTGCCTGAATGCTGCCTGTACACAGAGCCTTTGCAGACACCCTGGCGGGGCTGAGGGACTGAGCTGAAGTTTCTGCCTTCTGGGAACTTGTGCCCTGGGCAGAGTGTCATCTTGTCCCCTGACCTGAGTCCCTGGCTGGGCTCACATCCCACCTCTTACATATCCTAGCTGTGTCACCTTGGTCACAGTCACCACACTTGTCTCTCAGAGCCTCGTGTCCCTGCCTGGAAAGGGGCTGGGGGTCACCCTCACCTCTTTGGTTGCTGGGAAGAGTAAAGTGCCTGGAACAGCATATGGCACAGAGTTGGTACTCTGGTGACTGGAACTCATCCTTCATGTCACCCCAGTACCCAGCTAGGCCAAGCGCTGGGAGGCTGGGGAGGGGGTGGCACCAGGGTGGAGTTAGCCTGGGGACTCTGGTGGGGAGAAGGACTCATGCCATTGAGAAACTTCAGCTTTGGCCCTGAGAGATGGGGAGTCCTTCTGGCTCTGGGCCTGTCTCGTGTGGACCCCACAGTTGGGCTGTGATTTTGTATGGCTTCCTCAGCTCTGGGGCTGGGCCTTCTTTCTGGGCTTGTTGGCGGGGTTTCTCTCCCACCAGCTTTGCCTGTCGCAGATGAATTGGTTATCAGCACCTCAGTTTCCTGAGGAAAATACTGAGGCCCTAAGATGAGGTGGCTCTACCATCCACACAGCTGGTGGGTGGCAGAACTGCTCTCCCAGGCCCAGGGGCACCTGGGGAGTGATGTGAGGCCAGCGGGTGTTCTGTGCTGACGGAGGCCCTGCTCCATCCACATCCCTCCCTTTTGCCCTAATGGCCTCCCTCGCCTTCCTTGCCAAGGATGTCCTGCTTGCCTTCCCCACCTTCCTGCGTGGTTCAGGATTCTAGCTGATTGGCTGGCTCATTCATTCATTCATTCCTTCATTTATTCCACCACCATTTGCCAAGGTCCAGCAGCAGGACGCAGACAGACACAAAGAACCTGTGTGCTGAGGCAGGTGCTAGGATGTGCAATGCTTGAGCACTGAGCTGGGGGTCTGGGAAGGCCTCCCAAGCAAGTGATGTTTGAGAGGGTCTTGAAGAATGAGTCGGATTGTGCCTGGGAGAGAGAGAGGATGGGGAGGGAGGTCTGGCACCAGCCTGAGCAAAGACGTGGAAGTCCAAGGCTGCCAGGTTCTGGGAGGCCCAGGGGCTGGTGGAGAGGTAGGTAAGGGTGGCAAAGGTAAGGCCAGAGAGGCTATAGATGGCAGCCAGGCTAGAATTCCTTTGTCCTCACTCCCTGGTTTCCCCGGCACCCCTTTGTGCCAAACTGTGCCAGGTTGGTGTTACCTTCACAGAGCTCAGTGTCTCCTGTGGGAGCTGGCATGAACGTGAGAGCTTCCTAGAAAGAAGAGGAAAACAAAAAAAATTAGCCTGTGACTCAGCCTAGCACTGAAGCCTACAGCTGGTTGGCCTGGGAAGCAAGGTTGTGTGCTTGAGAGTTTTTGACCACAACAGTATGGTTGTCCTGGTGGGTATGGGTGTGGGTGCAGGGACCACCTGGGGGGCCTGAATGGGGCCTCTCCACTCCTCTCCTCAAGCCTGACTACCCCCCTCACACCTCTAGGCCCCTACTTCCCCTTTCTGAGGCTACCAGGGCCGCAGGCCCTGCTGGGGCCTGGCCAGAGGAAGCCAGGCTGGGGTTCCCGGCAGCACCTGTTAGGTGAGGAGGTGGGTCCCTTGTATGTGCTGCCTGTGCTCGTTGGGAGAGCTGGGACTGCTCTGGGATACTCTCACCCCAGCAGCTGAGGTAGGACTGGGAACACTGCCAGTTCTGCTGGGGAGAGGTTTCCGGAGCACCCGAGGGCCCAGTCATACAGTCACAAATGGGGTCCCAGCCCCCTACTGCCAGCATCTTTTCTGCTTGGGAACCCGGTATTAGGCAGGGTCCTGCTTCTGTTGCAAGGACAGGAGAGAAGAGTATGTGTATTATATTGTGGGGGTAGCTCAGAGGACTTCCTGGAAGAGGAGGCACGCCGGGGTCTCATTGGCTGAGAAAAGGCTCCCTGGCTTGACACCTGCCCCTGCCCCTCCAAGTCAGAGAAAGGGATCTACTTTGCCCCTGCCTGCCCCCCCGCCGACCATAGCTGTGACTTGGGCCTTGTAAGGGGGTGGGAAGGAGAGGGAGGAGTTGGCATTGAGATGCCATGGCCTCTGGATGCCGACACTATGAGGGTAATGGGGCGGTAAAGGTGAACCCTGGAAGGTCTGCATTCAGGTCCTAGCTTTCCCTCTCTCTAGCTGTGTGGCCTCTCTGTGCCTCAGTTTATGTATCCATCAGATGGGGCAGTAGTCATAGTCACCTCCAGGACAGGTAAGATTTAGATCACAGTGCCTGGCATCGTGAGTGCTCAGTGGATTCGGTTCATGGCACCCCCGCCCTGTGATACAGCTCAGCTGGCTGAGCTCGCCTGGGGAGCAAGCTGGACTCCCTTGGTATCTATTCTGTCTAAGTGTGCCTCTGAGCTCCCTAATTCCTCCCTCAAGGGAGGCTCCTCTGGAGGCTGCTGGAGAAGGATGCTGGCACTCTCCTGGCCGCCTTCTTCCCAGCTTCCTCAGGCCCTCTGAAGCCTGGCTGAGCCTGGACTGTGGAGTCTGACATACAGTGATGCAGGTTTGAGCAGGGGGCTATTCCTTCTCTGCCCTGGCCCCCTGGCGGAGGATATCTTAGATAGGACTGGTGGTATCTGCAAGGGGTCCACTCTCACCTCCAAGCTCAGTAGGACCTTTCCCTGACTCTGGACCCAACAAGGGGCCATGGGGGCTTCCTTTGACACACAAGACTGGGGCAGGAGGACTGATAAGGAACTTGGAATTCTTGGTTGCAAGTGACAGAAACTCAAACTGGCTTAAGCTGATCCCACGTGATCAAACTACCTGAGTGTGTGTGAGCTTCAGGCTGAGCTGGATCCAGGCGTTCGGAGGGGTCTTATGAAGCCTCTATCTCTCTTCAGTTTTCTATGTTGGCTTTTCTTTCAGGTGGGCTGTCTCCTCTTGATGGCACAGGTGGCTGTCAGCAGCTCTAGGCCACTGGTGAAAGAGAGTACCCCTCTCCCATGGGGCAGCACGAGCCCTGAAGAGCATTCTCATTGAGCTGATTTTGGTCACATGTCCATCCCTAAACCAGTCACTGGGGTTTGGAAGAGACTATGCTGATTAGCTAGACCTAGGTCATGTGGCCCCTGAGCGGGGAGGGAATGTTGCCCAACAGAAGCAGGGGACACCTTCCTCCCCACTTGGGCCCCTGCAGGACCTCAGACTACTCTGTAAAGTGGGCCTGTTCAGCGAGCAGGGTGGTTGTGAGGTGTGAATGACATTGAGGGACCCCGGGACTACAGCCCCTCCAGAGGAAGGGGGCCATGATTCCACCAAGTGCACATCCCTGTTCTTAGTGGCTTTGGAGGTCAGATAGGAGCAGTGGAGGGAGGGAGGGAGGTTAGAACTTTCAGCCAGAAGAGCCAGTGATGGGTAAGACTGCCCTGAGAGGTGGTAGTCCCCCCGTCATGAAGGTACGCGAGCTGAGGCTGCAAAGCCATTTGTCAGAGATGTGGCAGAGGGTTCCCTTCAGCTCGTGATCTCAGAGGGGCCCTCCCAGTGGCAAGCTGAATCAGTGACTGGCAGAAGAGCTGGAGATTAGAAAGAAGGGCCTTAAAACCCTCCCTGGCAAAGGGGGGTTGGCCCTCTGGGTCTGGCTTCTGCTTTGGGGGTGGCTGCTAGAGAGGAGCTGGCCTGGAGAGACTCCCACTGGTGGTGGGTTCCCTGGCTGTCTCTCCAGGCCTGCCTCTTGTTCTAGGAGCTGAAAGAGGTTCCTAGACGGGCCAAGTGCTGTCCGTTGTCCACCCCACTCCTGCCTGCCGTTGCCTAGGAAGTGGCCTAATTAGGCTCCCAAGAGAAATGTTTACCAGGCCTGGGTTTCCATGGGCCTTCAGCAAACTCTCAACAGGTTCCTCTCTTTCTCTGCCTGGCTCAGCGGGATTTGTGTACCTGGAAGGGCAGGTCGGGAACTCGGGATGAAAGGGGGCATGTGGAGGTGGTATGTGTGAGCCTCTGAGCTCTGCCTGTTTAGAGCTGTCTGGCCAGCAGGTCCTGGTTGCTTGCAGCCCTGGCCTGGCTGCTTTGCCCGGAGGATGGAGCAGCTGCTGGTAGCTGCCTCGGCCCTTGGTGTCTGGCGTTTCTCCCTGGCACTTAATGCACTGGCGTCTTGCGTCAGACCAGAGGGACAGGCACTGTTGCCATTTGTGTACCATGGCGTCTGTTCAGTTCCCGCCAGGAGCCATTACTGGAAGGAGCTCAGAGGCGCAGCCTTTCTCCGTTCAGCGTGACAATGAGGCCGGGCTAAGGATCACTGGTCTGGGAGCCAGGCAGATGGAAATCTGAATCCCAGCCTTTCTACCAACCAATCCCAGCTGTGTGATTGTAGGCAAGCCGCTTCACCTCTCTGGGCCTCAGTTCCAAGGCTCTTAGCAGAGTTATGAAGATAATGGTGACTGTGTGCCCAAGTGCCTGGTGCAGGCCATTCCATAGGCGCTGCTGCCATAATGATTGAAAAGAGCTGTTGTAGGGGGCTTCTCAGGACCCACACCATACCTTGTGTGAACCCCATAGCATAGGGCTGGGCCCATGTGGTGGATGTTAATTGCCATCAAGTTGGCTCTGACTCATGGTGACCCCATGTACAACAGAACTGAATGTTGCTAGGTCCTGCACCATCTTGACAGCCACTAGGTTATAACCACTGTGTATTTTGAGTGCCTTCTACCCTAGGGGGCTCACTCCCAGCACCATATCACACAGTCTTCTGTTGTGATCCATAGGGTTTTCACTGGCTAATTTTTAGAAGTAGATCACCAGGCCTTTCTTCCTTGTCTTAGCTGGGAAGCTCTGCTGAAACCAGTGCACCATGGGTGACCCAGCTGGTATTTGAAATACCACTGGCATAGCTTTCAGTATCACTGCAACACACGAACTAGCACGGGGCTGCAGACTGACAGCCGGGTGGTGGCATATGTGGTTAGTATTCAGTGAATGCCCCTTGTGCCTCTGGTTAGGTTAGATTCAGAGGGTGCAAACAAGCGGGCTGCACTATTCAAAACATTTCAGGTTATCTGCCAACATTTGAAAAATCAGTTTGTTTCTTGCAGAATCAGATCTGTAGTTGAGCTCTCTGGTAGCCCTGGGCAAGGTTGCCCCGCGTCAAACAGGTGCCAAGGCCTGTGGATGTCTGCTCTAGACCAGAGGGAGGACAGGGAGCCAAGATCCCTGCCAAAGGCCCCTCCTTCTATCCTCAAATGCATGGTGTTTCCATTTTATTCCTGAGGTTGTGTTCAGGGAACAGGATGCCTCAGGGACCTCACTGCAGCTGGCATTCACTGGGAGGCTTCACTCGGACTCAGAGACCCTGAGCATCCTTTAGTTACCCTTCCTCCTCTGGCTCCTTGTAGCTTGTTCCAGGGACTGTTTGTGCCCTTTGGGACTGCTCTGTCCCAATGGCTCACAGCCTCTCTACACCTCCATTCTTCGGCCTGTCGTGATTTTAGTCCAGGCTTCTTCCTTAGAGCAACCCTTAATCTCTGTGTGTGAAGACTGTACATTTTCTGTATAACTTTCTTCTGGGAATGCCTTGCTTTTGGAAGCCACAGAGAGAGACACCCAGCCTGGCACACAGTAGGGGGTGATTAGCAAGCCTTCTTGAATTAAATGGACGAGCACATGAGTGAATGATATTGGGGAAAGAGGGAGCCCAACAGGCTTAGCACCAAAAGCCTAGGGTTGCTCCAACTTTGTCACAAGGGGTGGTGCTCTTGGTTCCACCACACTTTCCTCTCTGAAGCGCAGGGCCCTTTATGTGAAGTGGTGCTTGAGTAGGGTTTGCAGACTTCTTAAATTTTTGTGAGTGAGCCCTTTAAAAAAAAAGGAAAAAGTCTTATATGGAAGCTTGACCTAAAACAGATGTAAGGAGAATGCTAAGGCTGCAGTGGGTATGGGGACTCGAGCCTAACCCCCTAAAGACTCCCCATCCCATCTGGGCCCTGAGGCATCTCCCCAAATCACAGGGCTTCGAGGATCACCATTGTGAACTTTCTGGATCTGGAGGCATGAGACAGACCACAGGAAGCAAGTGAGCATGTTATTTGCACACAGCCCAGTGGAACAGAACAGTCTAGAAATAGGCTCCACAGTAATGGCCACCTGATTTATAACAAAGGTGGTGCCACTCGGATTCAGCAACAGAAGGATGTCTCCTCACCACAGGGTGCTAGGATAATTAGACATCCATAAAAAGAAAACAAACCTTGATGCCTGGATGAACAGACACAGAAATTAGTCAATATGGATCAGAGATCACAATGTGAAAGTAAAACCGTCAAATGACTAGAGCAGGGACTTTATGAGAAGACAGAGATGTTATGTCTGCGCCGTCCAATGCTGTGGCCACGAGCTGGTGCAGCTTCTGAGCGCTTGAAATGTTGACTAACGCAAATGAGAAACTGAATTCATTTTTTCTTTAAATTTTATTGATTTTGTTGTTGAGAATACACACAGCAAAGCATGTACTGATCCAACAGTTTGTACATGGACAATTGAGTGACATTGATGACATCCTTGAGTTGTGCAGCCATTCCTACTCTCTTCTGAGTTGTTCTTCCCTCCTTAACATAAATGCACTGCCCAGTGAAGTTTTCATCCAGTCTTTTGACTTACTGTTGTCAGTTTGATCCCATATAGATAGTTCTTAAAAAAACAAAACAAAAAACATACAGCTCAAGGCTGACTTTTTTTTACTAGTTAAGGTAAACTGTTTGGTTTTAAGAAGACTTCAAGGGTTATTTTTGTTTTAAGGTTTAAAGATTATCTCAGGGCAATAGTTTCAGGAGTTCAACCCTCCATGGTTCCAGGAAGTCTGGAGTCCATGACCAAAATAACCAAAACCAAACTCACTGCCGTCAAGTTGGTCTGGACTCATAGCGGCCCCTCCTTGGGTTTCTGAGGCAGTGTCTCTATGGAAGTAGATTGCCCAGTCTTCCTTCCGAGAAGTAGCTGGTGAGTTTGAACCACCAGCCTTCTGGTTAGCAGGCAAATGCCTTAGGCACTATGTCACCAGAGTTCCTGGAGTCCATGAGAATGTGAAATTCTGTTCTGCATTTTCCTTCTTTGATGTTGAGTACTGGTAGCCAGGCACCATCCAGTTCTTCTGGTCTCATGTCACAGGAGGCAGTTTTCCATGGAGGCGATCACATACTCCACATCCTCTTTCTATTCCTGATTCTTCTTCCTCTGTTGCTCCAGGCAAATAGAGACCCATGCTTATGCCTTGAATAGCCACGTGCAAACTTTTAAGTCCCCAGATACTCATCAAGCTAGGAGGTAGAGCAGAAGCAGTAAATAATTAGGTCAGTTAACTGGGATGCCCCATGACACCATGACCCTAAACCTCCAAACCAAGACACCAAATCCCATGAGGTTTTTGGTTGTACTTATGCAGGCTCAGCAGCTAGTTTTTAAGTTTTTTTGGTCATTGTAAATATATCTCACAACTTTTTCCACTTCAACTTCTTATAGGTATATAACTCTTGACAGTAATTACAGTAATTGGCTGTGCATCCTTACCCTTAATCAACATGGCATTTCCATCATTGTTAATCCACCCTTCCCGCCCCCTGCCCCTGGTAACCTCTAATAAACTTTCATCTCTATAGATTAGTTTCTTCTTCTTTTTTTCTTTTCATTCATTCATTCATTTATTTATTATTGTGATTTGGGTGAAGATTTACAGAGCAAATTTGCTTTCCATACAGCAGTTCACATATACTTTGTCTCATGACATTGACCACAGTTTACCACAATGAAACAGCTCCCCCCACTTCCTCCCCATAGTTACCTCTTCCCAGTGCCCATCCCTCCATACACTCCTGCCCCCTGAGCTGTCTCCCTGTGCATAAGCAGCCCTTCTTTTTCCCATGATTGTTCTCTCCAAGGAGTGTATCTATTTGAGGTAAGTGTTCAACTCATATGCCTGTCTTTTGTTTGGCTGGAAACCACAGGTGTGTGTTCAATTCCAGACCTGCAGAGCAGCTAGGGGCCATAGTCTCAGTGGTTCCACCAGGCTCTATCGGACCAGCAAACCTGGTCCCCACCTTTTTTTTTTT
>NW_006921596.1:10832168-10833672 GCF_000298275.1 Orycteropus afer afer
ATCATTCATATAAACTTATAGGACCATTGTCTGCCAACCCTATATATGTTCTTGGATACACTCCCCATTTCATAGACATACCTAATCGTTCAGCCTGTCCACCCATCTATCCACCCATATACCCATGCTTGCCTTCACCGACAACGCAGTACTGTATGTTCAAAAGGGTTCATATTTGTTGTCTGTACCTCCCATGTACCTCTCTATGTCTTTGTCATTCTCAATTGTGCCATATTGGTCGCTCACATTTGGTACATTTGCCCTTCTCTTCACCCAAATCAATACTTATCTCTGTCTACCTAACAGCATTTCCTCCCCTCCTCTCCCCCCCCCCATAACCAACAAAGAAAATGTCCTTCTATAGATAAACTTTTCCTTCACTTTTATAATAACGGACTAATACAATATTTGTCCTTTTGTGATTGACTTATTTCACTTAGCATAATGTCCTCCATGTTCATCCACATTATGTGGTGTTTTGCAGATTCTACATTATTCTTTAGCGTTGCAGAGTATTCCATTGTGTGTATGTACCATAGTTTGGTCACCCACTCTTTCGCTGATGGGCACCTAGGTTGTTTCCATCTTTTTGCTATTGTAAATAGTTGTGTGATGAACATGAGTGTGCATATATCTGTTCCTGTCCTGGCTCTCACCTCTCTCGGAAATATACCTAGTAATAGGATTGCTGGATCAAATGGTATGTCCAATTCTAGCTTTCTAAGGAATCGCCGTACTGCTTTCCACAGCGATTATATCATTTGACAGTCCCACCAGCACCGTATGAGAGTCCCAGTCTCTCCACATCCTCGCCAGCATTTGTTTTTTTTCTATCTTGTCTTTTTGTAGATAAGTGAGGTGACACAATATTTGTCCTTTTATGATTGGCTTATTTCATTCAGCATGATGTTTTCAAGCTCCATCCATACTGTAACATACATCAAGACTTCACACTACTATTGGCTGAGTAGTATTGCATTGTATGTCTGTAACAGATTGTATTTAACCATTTATCTGTTGAAAGGCATTTGGGTGGTTTCTACTTTTTGGCCATTGTGAATAGTACTGCAATGATTATTGTTATGCAAATCTCTGTTTGAGTCTCTGCTATCAAGTCTTTTGGGTGTATACCTAGGAGTGGAATTTCTGGATTGTGTGGTAGTTCTATTTTTAGGTTTTTTTTTTTGTTGTTGTTGCAGAACCACCACACTGTTTCCCACAGTGGTTGTGCCATTCCCACCAGCAGTGGACACAGGTTCTAATTTTCCCATATCCTTACTAATGTTTGTTCTTTACTTTCTTTTAACCTTAGCCATCCTGGTGAGAGTGAAATGGTATCTCATTGTGGTTGTTATTTGCATCTCTCTGATGGCTAATGATGATGAGCAACTTCTCATGTGTTTGGCCATTTGAATGCCCTCTGGTGAAATGTTTATTCAAGTCCTTTGCCTGTTTTATGGTTGGCTTGTCTTTTTGTTAAGTTAAAATTTTACATATATTTTGG
>NW_006921596.1:10834857-10837013 GCF_000298275.1 Orycteropus afer afer
CCCGCGCCAGCCCCACAATTCCTGCTATACTTGATCCCATCATCGCAGCCACTGTATCAATCCATCTCGTTGAAGGCCTCCCCCTCTTTTGTCGACCCTCCACCCTACCAAACATGACATCCTTCTCCAGGGAATGGTCCCTTGGACTGATTCTAGAGAGACAAAATCATAAGGGTAGGCTTCCTAAATTGGTTCTTACCGATTCTGTTTTGATTCTCCAATTGGATTAATCATAAAGGCCCTGGTGACCCTGCCTCTGTTAGTTAAGATAGGGCCCTGCTAATCCGTGGTATGAGGTAGTAGCATTAATATGCAAAATAGCACCACCAATAGATCAAGTGCTTTTGAGAAGTGAGGCTCTGGGTGATCCGTGTATTTGATACTTTTCTGCAATTTTGTCAGCATGAGGAGTACAAAGAAGCTGGTTGATTGGTACTACTTACACTAGATAAGGTAGTGAAAGAGTGAGATGAGTTCAGGGTTGCTGAGTCACAGCTTAAGTGCTGCATAAAAGACCTCAACATTTCCAGTTGTGCTCTGAAAGAAAGCCTTATTTCTTCTAGTAACAGAGCTGATATTGCCAAAAAACCAAACCCAGAGTCTTATTGTAAGTGTGGCTGAATTATGACACCAATTAAATTGCCAACCCAGAATGGTGTCTGAAGTTAAAGCGAGGGCATTGACTGGGAAAAAAATAGGATCCTGAAACCTGGAATGGGGACATATGGGCAGAGCGTCGGGAAGATGAGGATATGGAGCCTGTAAATTTTGTTGAATCCCTCCCATCTGAAGGGATTACTGTAAAACCATCATCCCTTCCACCTCAGTTTGATGGGATTAGCCCAACTGTTCCTGTTGGGTCATTGCCTGAGGTAGAGGCCATGGAAGACATTGCTGAATGTTCTCAGGAACTACCCCAACCACCCATTGTTGCTGCTAGACCTGTAACTAAAGTTAAGTCCAAATGAGCCCAGAAAGGTAAAATACAGTGTGACTAAGGAGGTGGTATACCACACCCAAAAAGACCTACTTGATTTTGCTAACATGTACAGACAGAGCTTTGGTAGCGTAGTGCCTAAGGCACTTGACTGCTAACCAGAAGGCTGGCGGTTCAAACCCACCAGCCACTCCTCGGAAGGAAAATGGGGCAATCTGCTTCCATAGTGATACTGCCTCGGAAACCCAAGGAGGGGTTGCTATGAGTCGAGTCTGACTTGATGGCACATAACAACAGCAACAATGTACAGACAGAAACCTGGAGAATATATATGGGAATGGCTACTGAGGGTGTGGGATAATGGTGCAAGGAATGCAACATTGGATCAATTTGAGTTGATTGATTTTGGCCCACTAAGTACGGATTCTTCATTCAATGTTTCAGCTCAAGAGGTTAGGAAAGGATCTAATTGTTTATTTGATTGGCTTACTGAAACATAGATTATGTAGTGGCCTATGTTAAGTCAAGTTGAATATCAGACCTGCCTTGGTATGATGTAGAAGAAGGTATCAAGAGGCTTAGGGAAATTGGCCTGTTAGAGTGGGTTTATCAGATTAGACCCCTAGAGCCAGGAATGGGAGAGTCCAGAGGACTCTCTCATCAGTATGGTGAGGAGCAAATTTGTGAAGGGAGCCCCAGCATCCTTGAAGACTCCTGTGATTGCTATTTTATGTAAGCTGGATTTGACAGTAGGAACTGCCTGAATTGAACTAAGACATTGAATTACGATGGGGCTGATTGGACCCTGTGGTACTAGGGGCCAAGTGGCAGTAGTTAATTGACAAAGGCAAGGTGGATGTGGTTTCCATAATGGACAGCAGAGTCAGAGCAGTAATCAGAATACTCTGCCTCATGTGGAATTATGGCATTAACTATTTAGGCATGGTGTTCCTAGGAGTGAAATACATGGCAAACCTACTAAATATTTCTTTGATCTGTATTGTTGTTGTTGTTAAGTGCCGTCGAGTTGTTTCTGACTCATAGCGACCCCATGCACAGCAGAACGAAACACTCCCTGATCCCGCGCCAGCCCCACAATCCCTGCTATACTTGATCCCATCGAGCCTTTTAGCCTAGACGGACTATTCCTAAAGTTGCGCAGTAATGTACCAAACAGTGTTTCTTTGCTATTCATAAGGTTTTCCCTGGCCAATTCTTT
>NW_006921596.1:10838033-10862110 GCF_000298275.1 Orycteropus afer afer
TTGATCTGTATAGACAGAAGAATTCTAGGTCATGTGAACAGCAACCTAGATTGAATCGCCAGAATACAGAGTCGTGGCCTCTCAATCAATTCCCAGACTTGAGTCAGTTTACAGACCCACAACCCCTTGAATGAAGGGGAGGCTGGGTCCCCTTAAGAAAGGATGCCGCTACATTGCCCAAAATTTATAATGTCAGTCTTTTTCCCAGCCTTCCCCAAAGGGATCTGAGGCTTTTTATGAGAGTGACTGCTAATTGGGGAAAAGGAAATAATTAGACTTTTCTGGGATTACTGGACACTTACTCTGATCTGACACTAATTCCAGGAGACCCAAAGCGTCATTGTGGCCCACCAGTCAAGAGTGGGGGCATATGGAGGTCAAGCTATTGATGGAGTCTTAGGTCAGGTGTATCTTATAGTGGGTGCAGTGGGTCCCTTAATCCATCCTGTAGTGATTTCCCCAGTTCTAGAATGCATAACTGGAATAGATATACTGAGCAATTTGCAGAATTCCCACATTGGGTCCCTGACATGTCGAGTATGGTAGGAAAAGCCAAGTGGAAGCCATTAGAACTGCCTCTACTTACAAAAATAGTAAACCAAAAGCAATACTGTATCCCTGGAGGGGCTGCAGAGATTACTGCCCTCATCAAAGACTTGAAGGATGCAGGGGTGGTGATTCCCACAGCATCCCCATTTAATTCGTCTATTCGACCTGTGCAAAAAGCAGATGGATCTTAGAGAATCACAGTGGATTATCATAAACTTACTCAGGTGGTGACTCCAATTGCAGCTGCTGTTCCTGATGTAGTTTCATCACTTGAGCACATTAGTACATCTCCTGGTACTTGGTATGCAGCTATTGATCTGGCCAATGCCTTTTTCTCAATACCAATTTCAAAGGATAATACCAATTTCAAATTCAATACCAATTTCATCAGAAGCAGTTTACCTTCAGCTGGCAAGGCCAACAGTATACTTTCCCAGTCTTCCTCAGGGTTATATCAACTCCCCAGCACTATGTCATAATTTAGTCCATGTTGTTGTTGTTGTTGTTATGTGCCATTGAGTCAGACCAGACTCATAGCGACCCCTCCTTGGGTTTCCAAGGCAGTATCACTACAGAAGTAGATTACCCAACCTTCCTTCTGAGGAGTGGCTGGTGGGTTTGAACCGCCAGCCTTCTGGTTAGCAGTCAAGTGCTTTAGGCACTATACTACCAGAGCTCCCATTTAGTCCATAGGCATCATGATCTCCTTTCCCTTCCATAAGACATCACACTAGTCCATTATATCGATGACATTATGCTGATTGGACATAGTAAGGAAGAAGTATCGAGACTCTAGACTTATTGGTGAGACATCTGCATGCTAGAGGGTGGGAAATTAACCCAATAAAAATGCAGGCACCTTTCACCTCAGTGAAATTTCTAGAGGTCCAATGGTGTGGAGCATGTTGACATATTCCTACTAAAGTGAAGGATAAGTTACTGTATCTGGCTTAGGCACTATGCCAACAGAGCTCCCAGCTATGAATGCATAGGGAGTGTATAAAATGTTTGCTATGGGAGCAGACTCCACTGCATGGGCTTTCTATAGCAATGTGCGATTTGCATTAGGCTTGTGACAGTGTCTGGGTGAGGGAAGTGCTGGCAGACTCCATAGGGACCCTGGGAAGCCTGCCTTGTTGATGTTAGAGCAGAAGATTGAAGTACTGTCTCTTTGTACAGGGAGTGGTGGTTAGGGAAACAGTCTCTCTGTGTGGGACCACTTACCCAATTCACAGTATCTGGTGGCCCATGTGTCTGTCTGAAGGGAAGGGCAGGAATGATGGGAGAAACAATTTTTCTACTGTACGTAGCTCGTTGTTGATTCGTTGATTCTTGCCTGTCTGTAGTTCCTTGCTACTTTCCTCTGTTCCCTGATTCAGAGTTCTTCAAAGCCAAACACCGTTGCCTTGTATTTCTTGCTGTATTTGTGGGGGAGGATCAAAATGGTGGTTTGTTTATGCCCAGAATTCCCAAAGAAAATAAAATTTTATTTTTAATAATTTAAATACCCACTGGCAGCTACTGTATTGGAAAGTGCTACTCTAAAAGAAAACACAGACGTCTAGCTTTGTGACCTTGGAGTGGCAAGGTCATGATTCTCAAGGTCATGATAAACAGGACATGATTCTTGGCCAGCGCACCTCATGTACTGTAGGTCATGAGGCAGGCTGGAGACCTCTGTGGGCTCACTGGGTTCCAGGGCTTGGCGAATCCAAAATCTGCAGGGCAGCATGTATAGGGTTGGCAGACGATATATCTACATGTGTATTTGTAGGTGCTGTAAGAAAGTCTGGGTGTATAGTATAACTGCCGAAGGGGCAAGTTTGTGGTGGCTTCTTGACCACAGCCAGCTACCCTGAAGGAGTGAGTAGTTGGACCTGTGGGCTCAGGGCCATGGTTGCAGGGGACATCAAGGTCATTTGGCATAACATACTACACAAAAACATTGTTCTACATCCTACTTTGGTGAGTAGCCACTGGGATCTTAAAAGCTTGCAAGTGGCCATCTAGATGCAACAATGAGTTGATCCTCATCCAGAGCAAAGAAGAACAAAGAAAACCTAAGACCACGTGGAAACAATTAGTCCAAGGGACTGGTAGACCATGCATGTGATCCTCAGCCTATATGACCATGAGACCAGAAGAACTAGATGATGCCTGGCTACTGTCAACCACTCGGAGGGGGATCATTGCAGGAGATCTTGGATAGAGTTGGAGAACAATGTAGAAGAAAATGCAAAATCATAAAAAAAAAAAAAAAAAAAAAAAAAAAAAAAAGACTAGGTTTACTGGTGGTCTGATAGAGCCTGGTGAGATCCCTGGGGCCTGTGGCCTCTAGCTGCCCTTCAGCTCCGGAACTGAACTCACTCCTGTGGCTTCCAGCCAAACAACAGACAGGCATTTACATCAGGTAGATACTCCTTGGAGTGATCAATGGTGGGAGAATACAAGGGCAGCGTTTGCACAGGGAGACAGCTCACAGGGCAGGAGTGCACAGGAAAGAAGCACACAGGGAGGAGGTAACTATGGGGAGGAAGTGGGAAGAGAGCTGTTATATTGTGGGGAATTGTGGTCAGTGTCATGAGATGAGTGTGTATGAACTGCTGTATGGAAAATGAATTTGCTCTGTAAACTTTCACCCAAATCACAATAAAAATTGAAAAAAAAAAAATCTGCAGATCGGATGATAGGCCAGAGACTTCTGTGGCTTTTGTCCCAGGAAACTGTGAGTGGAGGGAGGATCTTGTTGCTATTGCACTGAACAGGTTTCAGCAGAGCTTCCAGACTAAGATGAACTGGGAAGAAAGGGCTGGAGATCTACTCCTGCAAATCAGCCAGTGAAAACCCTACGGATCACAATGGCTCAATCCAAGTGGATCACGGATATGGTGCAAGACTGAGCAGCGTTTCGTTCTGTTGTCCAGGGAGTCCCCGTGAGTCTGAGGCTGACTTGACAGCAGCAACAACTGGCGTTACACTGATAAGTTAGAAGCAGTGGCCCTGTCCTCCCCGCCCCTGTGGCTGCCTTTTTCTGGTTCAGCCTGTTGAGGTAAAATCCTGGGTCTGCCTTGTGTCTCTGCAGAACTGAGGACCCCACGTGGCTGATCAGCCTGGCCTGGATGCAAAGCAAGATTCCAGCAGTGCAGTGAGAAGACCTGGCAGCTGATGTGTGTAGGCATCATAGAGCCTTTGGTGCTGCAGACCGCAAGGACTGCTCCCTAGCCCCACCCACCAGGTCTTGTAGAGGCCCAAGGCCTAGGCCCACAGGGGAGGGTGTCAGCAGACAGATGCCCCCTAGGCCGTGGGGTGTCCTGAGTGGGCTGTTGGGTGGACGTGCGAAAGGCGGAGGATGCCGGCCAAGGGGCGCTACTTCCTCAATGAACGTGAGGGCGGCCCGGACCAGGATGCCCTCTATGAGAAGTATAGCCTCACCAGCCAGCATGGGCCACTGCTGCTCACGCTCCTGTTGGTGGCCATCACGGCCTGCTGTGCCCTCATCATCATTGTCTTCATTGACGGAGGGGTGAGTGAGGGTGCTGGTGGGTGGTTGGGGCTGCAAAGAGCTGCTCTGGGGCTCCAGTCCCAGCTCTGACACGTCATACTCATGAGACCTTGGGCAAGTCCTTGTTCTATCTAAGCCTCAGTTTCCTCACCTGAAAAATGCTATGGAGGATGTTTAGGCTGGTGGAAGACAGGATTTTAATTTTAATTTTGAAGATTGTGGTAGCTTTGGATATTATGTTACTTTGGTCAGATATGTTATACTCACGTTTCTTCACAATGAAATTAGGTGTTATTGAAGACCTCAGGAAGGGGTGGGCTGTGGATGCCCACTCTTCATGTCTGTATCACGGCAGACATCATTAATCGATTCCAGCAGTCCTTAGCACGGCTATCCAGGCAGCCGCTATCACTGCCGTCTCTGACCTAGACTTGCCTTGCTACAGGCAATGGCTACATGTTATTAGTGAGCGCTTGTCATGTGGCTGTTATGACTGAGAGATTGCATTTTTAAATTTTATTTTTAAGTCATGTAAATTTAATTTTAAATAGCCAAGTAGCAGCACATGACTAGTGGCTACTATCTCAGCACAGTTCTAGAAGGAAACACAGGAGATTGTAGGGTGTTTTGACATAGGTGATGTTTGTAGAGTAGCCGGTGCATAGTAGCTGCTCAGTTAGTGTTACCTGTATTGAAACCAGTTGACGTTGAGTCGATTCCAACTCGATGGTGACCCTGTGTGTGTCAGAGCGCGACTGTCCTCCATAGGGTTCACAGTGGCTGAACAGTGTTTGCAATTAGAAAGCCAGCCTTTCTTCCAAGGTGCTGCTGGGCGGGCTTAAACTCCCAGCCTTTCAGCTGGCAGCTGAGCCTGTTAAACAATTGTACCATCCACAGATGCGAAAACCATTAGCCTTCAAGGCTACTGCTCTGACTCATGGTGGATTCCCTGTGTGTCAGAGTAGCACTGTGCTCCCTAGGGTTTTCGATAGCTGACTTTCCAGTCGATTGCCAGGCCTGCCTTCTGAGACCCCTCTGGGTGGCCTCGAACCACCAACCTTTTGGTTGGCAGCCAGGCACATAGTTGTTTGCCCCACCCAGGGACTTCTGTGTCTGTGTGGGCATAAATTGCAGGACATTAGTTTCATCTCTCAACAAATCATTGTTGAGGCTCTCCAGGAGGAAACAGATGCTCCAGCAGCCAGGACCTGCTGGGTGCTGTCCCAGCCGCACAGCATTCTTTCCCATCTCCCCCACCTGTCACACCCCTGCACCTTTGCTTGAGTTCTTCCTCATCTGGGATGCCTTTTCTCATCATTTCCTCACAAACCTCAGTTTATCCTTTAAGAGTCAGGCATAATGTGCCCTCCCCCAGGAAGCTTTCCAGGGCTTCTTTGCCTGTGGATAAGTCCTTTCTCATGCTCCTGTAGCCTTGTCATACCTTTAACCTGCAAGTATGCACAGAACACCAAGGAAACCCAGAGGCAGAAGAGACTGGCTCTGTTTGATGTGGGAGGGTAGGCGAGGAGAAATAGCCTCACAGTGCTGGACTGTAAAGGAGACTTAACTTACCTGTTGCCATTGAATCGATTCCAACTCATGACACAGTAGAACTGCCCCATAGGGTTTCTAAGGCTGTAATCCTTATGGCAGCAGACTGCCACATCTTTCTCCTGCAGAGAGGCCAGTATGTTCAGACCACTGACCTTTTGGTTAGCAGCCAAATGCTTAACCATGACACCACCAAGGCTTCTTGAAGGAGGCTTAGAGTACCTGTGAAGGGGACTGGGGAACGTAGTGGCTAAGGCAGAGGCAGAGCCCAAACAAAGACCCTGGAGGTCAGGAGAACCTGGTGGTGGTGGGGGCATAGCCTCGCCCCCGTGGTGGGTACTGCAGTGGCCAGGGCTGCTCTCTGGCTGGGTGGGCGGTGCCCTCTGGCGAAGCCATGGCATTCGTGTCTGTCTACCCTGCCCAGGACCTCTCCAGTCACAAGGCTATCCTGGGCACAGCGTTCACCATGCTGGTAGTGTTTGTCGCCCTGTACCTGCTGGTGTATGTCGACTGCCTCGTGAGGTGGGGGCTCAGGGCCTTGGCGCTGTTCATCTGGGCTTGTCTCTTGACCCTGGGCTACGTGCTGCTGTACGACTCGTGGAAGAACAAGGCCTGTGCGTGGGAGCAGGTAACAGGATAGGCCCTGAGTGTCCCTATTCCTCTGGGAGCTGGGGTGCACTGAGGGCAGCTCCCGCCCTCACCGGGCATCAGGTCCCTTCTGGAGAAGGGGGCCTGCCTGCTCCCCATTGCCATGGTTTGAGACTTGGCATGGGACCAGGCTGATCTCATCCCTAATGATCAGCTACCAGCTTAGTAACTCCCACTGAACCAGCAACAGGCCCCAGTTGGAGTCTTGTGGCCTGGTTGGTCATGAGCCCAGTCTGGACACTATTGGTGAGGGATGGTCCACTCTGCCTGGTACACCTGGGCCATATGACTCCACACCATTTCTGGGATGGGATTGGCTCTTTGAAAGCATGTAGACTGAGAGTTCAGAGGAAGAGAGATTTCTTACTACAAAACTGGGGGCTGTTCCCAGAGGGGGCAAATTACAGGGTGGGTGGGAGTAGCACCTGGCTTCCCTGGCTGGCTCCCAGTGGGGTGGGCAGATGGGCTTCACTGCTGGAGATGGCAGGTGAGTGACCTCACCCAGGGTCCCCTCAGTAATTACTGTCCTGCTGAGGGAGGGCCATGTGGTGTGG
Source organism: Orycteropus afer afer (assembly GCF_000298275.1). NCBI lineage: Eukaryota > Metazoa > Chordata > Mammalia > Tubulidentata > Orycteropodidae > Orycteropus > Orycteropus afer. The sequence continues at coordinate 10,844,838 of NW_006921596.1, forward strand.
GCACCTGCAGGGCTCCCTGGTCATGAAGGGTGTGGAGTCTGGCTCTTGGGGGACTCAGCCTTGGCCACGGAACCAAACCAGCATGTAGGAGACAGCGGATAGTGCCGGTGGGGCCAGACCCAGAGCACACTCTGTCTTTTTTTTCTTGTTCCGTTGCTTAGCTGGCGCTGGTGCTGGCTGTGTCTCACCCCATGGTGAGAGAGAACCTGAAGGTGGGGACACGGGGTAGGCGGGCCTTGGCATTCAGGTTTCTGGAGGCCATTCCCCTAGACCCTACTCTCAGCTTATCCTTGAGGTTGTGTCCTGGGGCTGGGGGCAGCTTGGCTGGGCACACCCCTGCATAGTGGCCAGTGGCCTGAGCCTGACGGTGGCCTGTCTCCAGGTGCCCTTCTTCCTGTTCGTCATCTTTGTGGTGTACACACTGCTGCCCTTCAGCATGTGGGGGGCCAGCGCAGTGGGGCTCGTCTCCACTGCCTCTCACCTCCTTGTGCTTGGCGTCGTCACAGGGACCAACACAATACCTACTGACCACACGGGGCTGAAGGTAAGAGGTGGGCTGGGGACTCCCGGGCAGGGGATGTGGTTTGGGGCTAAGCAGCCAGGGCTCTTGGGGTGAGTTGGGCCCCAGAGGCCTCAGAGCAGGATTTGGAGGCAGGCTGCAGTAAGCTACAGCCAAGACCCCCAAGTCTGCTGCTTGGGCAGCCAGCCCTCATCTTTTTTTGCTGGCCCAGGGCCTCCCAGAGACCTAGCCCTAGCCCTAGCCCTGACCCTACTTTCAGCTCAAGTGCCCTGCTGTGGGGTGAGGTCCCAAGGTTTCACCCCTCTGGGCAGGGCTGGGGTTCTCCCTGGGCATACTGTCCCCGAGTTTGTGTTGAATGAAGTCAGCCTTTTATTAACAACCAGTGGGGACGCATGTGTATTTTGCCCCTGACAGGCCTGTGTGCCCACTCCAGGGGGCAGGTGGGCGCTGTGCCCTCTGTGAGTGCCCTTGGTGTTACTTGGGGCCATGGGCTGTCTGCGGTGGTGTCCGCTCTGTCTCTCTCGTGTCTGGTGCTGCAGACTTCTGGGCCAGAAAACGCCCGGCAGATGCAGTGAGGTGGCCTGAGCACTGCGGGTCCTGTGGTCCCAGTGCCTCACGCGGCCAGCCCATCAGGCCTGTTCTGTCTGCCCCGAGAAGGGGCGCCAGCCTGAGTGGGTTAGGGGTCAGGAAGGGGGAGGGGCACTGTTGCTGACCTGGGCCTGGAAACCCACCAAGAGGGCTGCCGTAGGGGTGGAGTGAGGGCACTGCCAGGCTGAAAGCTGAGCCCCAGGCCCCCTCCCCACAGCTGCTAGCCAATGCTGCCATCTTCCTGTGTGGCAACCTCACTGGCGCCTTCCACAAGCACCAGATGCAGGATGCCTCCAGGGACCTCTTCACCTACGCCATGAAATGCATCCAGATCCGGAGCAAGCTGCGGGTTGAGAAGCGTCAGCAGGTGGGCTCCTCCCCTGGAGCCACTGCCTGGCCCCATCTGGCCCCCCATCCTGCTTCTAAAACCCCCTACCTCCACCCTTATCTCTACTGCCATACCCCCTACCCTGCCCCTTCCCATGCTGTCATACACCCCACTTTTACCTCCACCCTTCTACCTTACTCCCCCCAACCCCCATGCCCCCACCTCCCCACAATCCCCCACTCTCCATATATCCTTCTACCCAGCATCTCCACACTTCCCCAAATCATTCTTAGTCCCCCCTCCTACCCCATGCCTCCCATTTCCTACCACCCCCATATTTTCTACACTCCCACCCCCCAACCTCCACAGCCCCATTCCCTCCCCTCCTCCTCCTCTCTCTGGACTCTCAGACCCTATGGAGCAGAGCAGCCGTGTGTGCGTGGGGAGCATGGCCAGACACCAGGTGGTCTCATTCTAGGGGGCTGCTGGGGACATGGGAGGGCACCGGTGGCAGAGCACAGTGGAGAAGGAGGCATCATGGGCAGGGCCATGAGAGGCCAGGCCTGGGACCTGATGTCCCCCACCTGTCTCTGTGCCTGCCCCCCTGCCCCCCGCATGCCCAGGAGAACCTGCTGCTGTCCGTGCTGCCAGCCCACATCTCCATGGGCATGAAGCTGACCATCATTGAGCGGCTCAAGGAGCACCGGGACCGCCGCTACATGCCCGACAACAACTTCCACAGCCTCTACGTCAAGCGGCACCAGAACGTCAGGTGGGCGGTGGGGCGGGGCTGAGCCATGGCCCCTCCCACTCAGGGATTGGGGGTGGGCGGAGACAGGGCTCACGGTGGCTTCCCCCAGCCCCAGGTTAATCCAGGGCCTTTCCTGGGCCTCAGTTTCCAGAGGGAGTGGGATTCGATAAGGGGTCTTAAATCAGTGTATCAGATTAGTGTTGGGGGAGATCCAGGAGGCCCCAGAAATTGTAAAACTATGTGAGTATGTGTGATTTCTGGGAAAAAAGGGGCCTCAAGCTTTCAGATGAGTCTCAAAGGAGTTCCGGTAAAGACAGATTGCTACCGTCTGCTCTGACTAACCGTGTTCCATAGGGTTTTTGTTAGCTGATATTTTTGTAAGTAGATTGCCAGGCCTTTCTTCCCAGGCACCTCTGGGTGGGCTCTAACCTCCAACCTTTCAGTTTGCTGTTTGGCTTATTAAATATTTGCCCCACCTCTTGACTCCCAAAGGGGCGAGACCCTCCAAAAGGAGACCCCCCCCCCCGACCTGGTTCTGGCTGATTTGAAGGGGCTGCAGACCTTTACTATGTTAAATGTGGAGGTGGGTCCCGTGAACTGGCCTGGCTCTGATGGCTCAGCATTATGCCCAGGTGCTGGCCTCGCCACCTTCTGTCTGGGCTCTGAGGAGTCCCGGAACTTGCAGACTTTGGAATGGGAGAGCTGCCACAGATTCCCATGGGGGAAGGCCACCCAACCTTTCCGAGCCTCGTTTTTCTCATCTGTGGAATGGGCCCCTTGCAAAGGGCATGGGGGGATTGGACATGTGTGAGGTGTTGGGGTGTGGAGCTTGGCTCAAGGGAACATGGAGTCGCATCTTACCACAGGTTAGTTCTGAAGATCACACTGAAGGTGCAAACGTAGGGCTAGGAACGGAGGAGAATTTCTGTGTGGCCAGACCACACTTCCTGTAAGAGCACCATTCTGTGGTCTGCTTTGGCTGAGGGCCTGCTGGAGGCTCTAAAGGGCCCCTGTAGTCTTTGGGGTTTGCCATTCAGCTTTCACCTTGAACTTCTGGAACTTTAATTCACCTCAGTGGCTGGGAGACTTCATCTCTTCCCTGTGGAAGCTGACAGGAGGCAGGGACATTTGGGGGCTTGGAGGTGAGAGAACCCTTGTCTCAGGACTGGCAGGTGCACAGGGGCTCCACATGGCCACTCTTGCTCCCACAGCCCCATCTTCCACAGACCTGACTTTGACCTTCAACTGTCCCTTGTCCCCAGCATCCTCTATGCGGACATTGTGGGCTTCACGCAGCTGGCCAGTGATTGCTCCCCCAAGGAGCTCGTGGTGGTGCTCAATGAACTCTTTGGCAAGTTTGACCAGATCGCCAAGGTGAGTCCACCAGCCAGTGCTGCTGCCCCTTGTGGGGTACCCTTCCTTCTGCTGACCATGAAGTCGGGAGCCCATCCCATTGCATCCACTGGGGGTGGGGTGTGCCCAGCACTGAGCAGGGATCAGGACAGGGAAGCCCCAGGTAAATTTTAGTGTGCAGTCAGGAAATGCTTCCCACTGCCTCATGCGTGCTGGCCTGAGCCAGAGGGGAAGGTAAAGGCGAGCAAGGCAGCCATAGCAATCCCCCAGAACATGAGGCTGTGGGGAGACTGATGGTAACCACTGGGGGAACCAACGGGGGCTATGGGTACTCAGAGGAAGCTCTGGAAGGCTGCCTGGAGGAGGAGATGGCTCATCTACCCTATGCAAGGACAGAGCTTCAGCCATCCCTGGGAGCCTGGGAAGACCGTGGAATGCTAGGCCATACCCAGGTGAATTGTTTGCATGTTGAAGTTTGAGCAAGCCAGACCAAAACAAAAAACAAACAAAAAAAAATCAAACTCACTGCCACTGAGTCGATTCCAACTCAGAGCAACCCCCTTTGTGCAAGCCAGAAAGATGTAAAGGATCCAGAAGAATGGGAACAGCGCTAAGGCAGTGGGAACAGCATGTGCAAAAGCCCAGAGTTGAGAGAAAGCTTTGTGTCATGTAAAGAATGTGGTTCAGTGTGAGTGGGATACAGAGAGGGGGATAAAGTGGTCAGGGCCAGATGTGCAGGGATTTGAGGGCTGAGGTGAGGAGTTGGAGATTGGACTTAAGGATGCTGGGGGACAAGCAAGGTGCCAAGCAGGAGAGAGGCAAGGAGGGGGGCTCTGGGGTGCAGCTGACTGGAGAGGAGTCTGGATACCAGACAGGGCTTGGCTGAGGTCTCACTCACTGTCTGTCTTGTCTTTGTGAGTAATACTCAGCCTGGGGTGTGTGCGTGTGCACATACGTGTGTGTGTGATTGGGAGGGATACACAGTCATTTGTTAATTATCCGTATGGTCCCAAGACCTGCTGAGTGCCAGCCCCTGAAGTAGCATGGGATGTGAGGCCAGCTCTCAGATTACCCATGATCTACATGCTATGTGCCTTGAAGAGGGGTACAGGGGGCCAAGGGAACCTGGGGAATACCTAGTCCAGTGTGAGATAGTCAAGATGGGCTTCTTGGAAGAGGTGGCAGCTAAATAGAGACTGAATCACAGATCTAAGGAGAGGCCCTCTACCCTGGTTGCACATTTGAATCATGTAGGAAACTTGAATAAACACCAATGCCTGAGTCCCACACCTATCAGGGGTTTTAAGAGCCCACCAGGTGATTCTATGTGTGGAGAACCAGTGGTCAAGGACTTGGTGGGAGGCAAGTTCTGGTTCCACTCTAGGGAGAACATTTTCATGGTCAGAGCTTCTCGATCCTAGGAGAGGGATTCCTACATCAGAGGAAGGGATTCCCACCACAGCGGGTAACCAAGGTAGCAGGGTAATGAGAAAGCTTTGTGTCCGTGGAATGAAGGTAGCTCTGTGTGAGGGGACACAGAGTGGAAGGGGGATAGAGTTCCCAGGGCCTTGGCCAGGGATGCTGTGAAGAAGTGTCCTGCCCTGGGCATTGGAGGCTGTGTGGCCCACAGACCTCTCTAGACAGGAGCCTGTTTCAGGAACTCTGACTTCTCTTGAACCAGCAGGTGGGGGCCCCAAGGGCTGGCCATAGGTTGGGAGGTGGCCTGGGCCTCAGGGCACAGCTGGCCTTCCCTCTTGTCAGAAGCCCAAGGCCCTCCCCATCCCTGCAAGCCTAGGAGGAGGGGCCCCAGCGTACAGATGGGGAAAGGTGGCCAGGGCAGCGCTGCCTCCCAGCTGGAGGGTTCAGTCTCTGGGCAGAGATGGGCCAGCCTGTTCTCCCACCCGCAGTCAGACTCCAGACCTGTACCTGGAACCTCTGCTGAGAGCCCGGGCCTGTTCTCAGAGGATCCCCACTGTGTCTGGACTCAGGGACCCCCCTCCCCCGACAACAACTTCCCCAGTTTGTAACTGTCAGCTACAATAGACCTGCCTGGGCAGGGAAGCACCCTGGGAGATGCTGCCTTGGTCTCCCACAGGTCTGCCGATCCCTGATAGCCGATAGTGGCTGGGGCTGGGCCAGAGGGCAGTCCTGTGCCAGCCCGGGAATGGCTGGCACCTGAGCCTGTCCCCAGGCATCCTGGCCCTCTCCTTTCTAGGAATGCCCCTGGCCTCAGGTTCCTGCGGCTGCTCAGCACCCAGCGTGTGCCAGGCAGGCCTAGCAGGAAATACCTGGCACACACTCAAGTGGGTAGTCAGAGGAGGGTGAAGTGAGAGGACCATTCACAAAGGTGTGCACAGGCTACAAGGAGCCTCTAGGGTGCCACGCTGGGTCTGTGGTGGCTGGTCAATCCCTCAGGCCTGATGGGCATAGGGGGTAGGCCTGCCTGATGGGCCTGCCTTTAGGGACCCTTCGGTGTACCTACCCCCCACACCTCCTTCCCGCTGGTTCCCCTTGGCTGGACCCCGTGGAAACCAGAGGTCAAGACTATCTGCTGATGTGCCCACGAGGGTCAGCAGGAGTAGGGGTGGGTTGCAGGGTAAGGCAGATGCCTGGCATATTATTCTCTCTTGAGTTCCTAAAACCCACCAACAAGGCTTGGTATGTGTGGCTTTGCCCAGGGTCCCCATGGCCATGACACAATCTCAGATGGAACCTTGGACGCCCCCCCTTCCCCTCTGTGGGCATTTCTCCACATCTGCCACGTCCGATGTGACCCCCAACCTCATCCTTCTCAACTCCTCTCCCCACGCTCATCTTGCCTATCTACTCTCCTCCCAGCCCCTAAACCCTGCTCATTTTGCACTCCTGGCTGCTTAGCCATTTCTTGGGTTACTTTGACCCCCGTTGCCCATGCCCTTGGGCCTCACCCCTTCCCATTGGTCTGTCAAGGTATTTTGCCAAAGTTCCTTATCTGTCTTGCTCCCTCTGCCCTCATCTCCCCCCCACTCCACTCCAGCCTCAGGGCCTTTGCACCTGCTATTGCTTCTATCTGCAAAACTCTCCCTCCAGATACCGTGTGGCTCATGCCCTCAGTCCCTTTGGGTCTTTGCTCAGATGTCACCTTGGAGAGATTTTTTGTGGTCTCCTGGGAGCCTCTCCTCTCCCTTGTCGTCTTTTTCCTCCTTAGCACTTGCCCCACTGGGTGCTTTGGTTGGATTTATCTTGTGTAGTGGCCATCTCTCCCACCAGCACAAGGGCTCCGTGGTTGCAGGGATTTCTGTTCCCTGTCGTGTCCCCAGGTTGGGCACTCAGTAGGTGCACAAACATTGCATGGACAAATGAAACCAAGGCAGCTGCTCCCTGACAGGCATTCTTGAGAGGTGGCCACCCTTAGAAATACTTGCTTTCAGTCCTGAAGCTTGGTTGGGGGTTCCTACTGAGGAGCGCCCTGGTCCCTGGTATTTTCACAGGCCCAGCAGAAGCTCCTGATGGGTGACATCCCTGGAGGCAGCTCCTGGCTGGCAAATCGCCTGCTCGCCCTGGTAGGGGGAGGGCAGACTGTGAACTCTGTTCCCCAGGCCCCTCACTGACCCAGCCTCTTCCTGGTCCCACAGGCCAACGAGTGCATGCGGATCAAGATCCTAGGTGACTGCTACTACTGCGTGTCAGGCCTGCCCGTGTCCCTGCCCAACCACGCCCGGAACTGCGTGAAGATGGGGCTAGACATGTGTGAGGCTATTAAGTAGGTACCAGGGGCCAGGCCTGGGGGTGGGGTAGGTCCTGTCCCCATGATGGACCCCTCCTGGTCATCACCCTCATTTTACACATGAGAAAATGGAGGCTCGGGGCAAAGTGGCTTGCCTGGTTCCTGCTGGAAGGCTCGGACCCGGCATGCGTACATCCCTGCTCTGTGCCTGCCTGTGCCAGGGCTCCAAGTCCCAGAGAAGATTCTCACAGCTCAGAGCTGGGGTCTATGAGGATGGAGTAGCTGAGCTCCGTCTCCACCGTGGGCTGAGTCTTAGCAACAGCAGGAGGGGTTCAGGGGAGAGAGCAGGAGGAACTTTCAGACTCAGAGTCTGAGTCCAAGGCTCCATTCGCTTCTTGCTTCCTCTTTGAAGAACCTAGACTCAGGAGACTGACCCTTGGGACTAGGGAGCTGTAGTGGACCCTCTCAAGCCCACTATGGCTTTGACCCTGGTGGACTTGGTTTTTCCCTAGCCCTGTTGGTGGACCCGTGGTACCGGCTGCACCCTGCCCCTCACCTACTTGTCAAAGGGATTCAGGTGCTGCTTACGTTGGGGGGGGGGGTGCCTGGGGATCCTGGTATGGAGTGGCACCCTGGGGCCAGTGGCTCCAGGGCTCCCATTTTCCAGAGATAGCATATCTGAGGCCCCAAGACTGGCTCATGCCTCTTGTCTTTGCAGGGATTAGGGCAGTACCTGGCCCCTCTATAGAATCTGGCATTCTCTCCAAGCCCAGGCAGGGTGTCAGGCAGAGAAACACCTGGGGACAAGTTAGAGGCTTATCACCATGAGCTTATGTGGTCTGTGACAGGTGGCGTTCCTCCTGCCTACCCAGCCTTTGAGCTCAGGGGGTGGCCTCATCCTTTGCACACTCTTGGGGACAGGGTGCTCACCCCTTCCCGAGGAGGTCGCCTGTAAGAGTGAGAACACTTTCTCTTGTGAACTGGGCTTGCTGTGTTCTGCACCCTCGCCCACCACCTTCCTCTGCTCCTGCCGCGTGCCAGCCCACCCCCTGCCTGGAGTTCAGGGTGTGGAGTGACCAGGCCTCTCTGCTTAGGCAGGTGCGGGAGGCCACGGGTGTGGACATCAACATGCGTGTGGGCATCCACTCAGGGAACGTGCTGTGTGGGGTCATCGGGCTGCGCAAGTGGCAGTACGACGTGTGGTCCCACGATGTTTCCCTGGCCAACAGGATGGAGGCGGCTGGAGTCCCTGGGTGAGGCTTGGTGGGACAGGCTGTGGGGGACTGGAGTGGCAGTGGGTGTGGACGCAAGGGACAGTATCGGTGACCTGCAGTGGGGGAGCAGCCAGGGTCCTTGCCCTCTGTCCCTGGCTGACTTGGGTGTCCTCCAGCCGGGTGCATATCACGGAGGCGACGCTGAAGCACCTGGATGAGGCTTACGAGGTGGAGGATGGGCACGGGCAGCAGAGGGACCCCTACCTGAAGGAGATGAACATCCGCACCTACCTGGTCATTGACCCCCGGGTATGTGGGCAAGGGGGTGGGGTTGGCCGCCCTGGGCTCCAGCGTCTGGACTCCTGGGGAAGACCCCACGAAAGCTGTGTCTTCTCGCCGGGGTCGGGGGAGAGGCTGGCTGGGGCAGGAGTGAGCTCCCCGTCACTGGGTATGTGGTGGGCACCACTTCCCTGGTCTGCCCCCTTATTCTCTATGAAGCAGGCAGCCCAGCAACGCCTACCTCTCAAGGTTGAGGTGAAAGAGCTAATCCCAGTGGGATGATCTCCCGTACCTGGCCACGTCAGGAGCACTCTAAATTACAGCCACTACTTGTTTATTTTCCATGAGGTTGTTACTAATCTCCCAGATTGTTAAGACACATTTTTAAAACACTTTTTGGAGAAAGACTAGGAATGCATGGAATGGCAGAGGGCCACTGGACAGGGACCTCCAGGTGCCCTGGACTCTGCTGGCGTCGACTGCCTTCCCCATTCCTTCAGGGCTGTTCCTGCCTTCCCAGGCTCAGGTGGGGTCAGCCAGGGTGGGTCCGCCCCGCTGCCCCTCCGCACAGGCCGCTCTTTCCTGCCTGAGGGAGGCCAGCTTGTCTGGCGGCTATGAGGTGAATCATCCTTGGTGTGTGATCAGGAATGTCGGGGGCGGTGAGATCTTTCCAGCTTCCTCAGCTGCTTGCCTGAGCCTTAGGGCTGGCCCAACAGCAGTCACGGGGCAGTAAGGGCCGGCCTGGGGGAGCCTCGTGGGGGCCTCTGCGCCCCCACCCCGTTTCCCTGTGGGTTCCCCAGCGGTAGAGTCTCCCAGGGTGCTGGTGTCCCATGCGATCCTGAGTTGTCACCCAGGAAAGCCCCTTCTGGTACCTCAGTCCTGCTTAGACCCCACTTCTCTTAAAATAAAACTCAAGTGCGTCCACTCTCCTCCACTCCCCCTACTTGTTATCTCCCCCTCCCCCAGCTGTCCCTCCGCTGCCAGGCTCTTTCCCACCTCTAGGCCTTTCCCAGTGCTGGCCCCTCTGCCCAGAGCCCTCTTCCCTCTGTCCCGACATTCTTGTTTATTCTTTTTCACTTGTTCATTGTCAATGTGAGCTCCACTCTGCAGCCTGGAGGATCCCTTTTCCTTGCCAGGCTGCCACTGTGCCCCCACCCCCAACACGATGCCAGCAAGGATCGGACATGAGTGAACGGTCATTGGTAAATGAATGAAGCAGAACCCCTAACTCCCAGGGTAGTGGGAGGCATGGCCCTAAAACCTACTCCCTGCAGGGCTGCTGGGTTTAGCAAATGGAGATACAGAACACCCGTTACGTTTGGAGTTCAGGTAAATGATGAGGAATTTCTTCGTGGGCGTATCTCTCACAGTGTTTACCTGGCCACCCCGCCCCCTTAGCTTCACTATATTTCTTCTTGAGCAGGTGATTCACTCCCATGGGTGAAAATCCAGAAGGTGTGTAGTAAAGCACACTTGTCCCTTCCTGCGCTGTTAGCTGAGTTGAGTTGACCCCCAGCTCATGTATGTCGGAGCAAAACACTACCCATCTTGCACCATCCCCGTGGTCAGTTGCAGATTGGACCACGTGATCCATAGGGCTTTCATTGGCTGATGTTTTCCTCATCCATCTTAGTCTGGAAGGTCCACTGAGACCTGTTCAGTATCATAACAACTGACAGATGGGTGGTGGCTGCGTGAGGTGCCTTAGCTGGGAATCAAACCCAGGTCTCCCGCCTGGCAGGCGAGAAGTCTACCACTGAACGAACCATCAGCACCCCCATCTAAGCAGCGTGTTGTTAGTTGCTGTCCAGTTGATGTGGACTCATGGAAACCCTATGTGTGGAGAGGAAAACTGCTCCATAGATTTCCAAGGCTGTGACCGTTTGGAAGCGGGTCAGCAGTCTTGTTCTCCGAGGCACCTCTGGGTGGGTTCGGGCCTCTACCCTTTTGGCTAGTAGTTGAGTGCTTAGCACACTCAGGGACTGCTCCCACCAGCGTAGCTCGGCGTTGTGGGGTTCCTGTGGTTCCTTGCGCTGAGATCTTCACTCACGTAGGAGCAGATCGCCTGGTTTCTCTTCCTTGTTAAGCTGAGGGTGGTGGCTGTGTTCATGGCCCGTCATCCATGCCTCGCTTCACCTAACTGTGCACTTTGGAAGCCTTCCCCTACCACACACAGAGCTGGCCCTTGTTCTTCCCATGACTCTGTGGTGTTCCAGAAGCTTCTCAAGTGCTGTCGGTGGACATCGGGATAATTCCTCTCCTCTGGCTCCTGCAACCTCTGACTCATGCGTTTCTTCGGTTCTTCGTATCTGAGGGCAGTAAATGCCCAAAGGTGTCTGGCTGGGTCAGGGTGAGACTTCGGGTGGAGGGCGCTGGCAGGTACCCTCTGTGGGGTCATAGGAGTCACACATCCACTCTGAACAGGACCCAATGGCTTTTCTTTGGAGCACAGTGTCTTCCTGGGAGCTGGATGTCTGGCTTCCCTGCCCTAAGAGAGCAGTGCCAGTGACCATGAATTTGAGCTCTGGTTGCGTAGTACCTAAGGCATCTGACTGCTAACCAGAGGGCTGGCAGTTCAGACCCACCAGCCATTCCTCAGAAGGAAGATTGGGCAATCTACTTCTACTGTAGAGATACCGCCTCAGAAGCCAAGGGGAGCTGAATCATCTCACGGCAGTGAGTTTGGTTTGGTTTAGTTTATGTGCTCTGTGAGCAGAGTTGCCAACAATGGAGGTGGAGACTGAGAAATTTAAAACTTCCCCCTTTTCTCCCTAGTCACCACCAGGCTGCTCACAGCAGGGCATGGCCATTGCCAGGACTCTGGTTGTTCACAGAGGCCAAACTCCCTACACTGTTGCCTCTGGCTAGGGAAACAGACTGGGCTAGGGGTTAAATACGTTCCCATCCCAAAAGGCTGAAGTTTCCAGGAACATTGCTGCTTATGGCTTAGTGAGAGTTGTGGCTGTAGGTGCTTGTGGAGTCCTGAGGAGACAGGGAGCGTTTGGGGGCAAGTTGGGGGGTTCACTGACCTTGACATGGCCCAGGTTTGTCTCTGGCGGCCTCAGGCTCCTTTCTCGTTCCTCCCTCTTTTCCAGGCCTGCCAGCTGCCTGGCTGGTAAGGGCCCTGGTGGGCAGTTCTCGGGGGGTTTGGGCTCTGGTGCTCATGGAGGAGGCAGAGTTGGGCCTGCAGGTCTGTGCAGGTATGTGCCTTGGCCCCCCCATTTGGGGCCTGGCTAAGCCCCGTGGCCCTGGCTGTGGCAGGTTCATGTGGGCTGGCCAGCAGCCCTGATGGGCCTGTGCTGTGGCTCAGTGGCCACCCAGGTGGAGCTCCCTGGAAGGCTGCCAGGGGTGGGGCCAGCAGCTGGCAAGCGCTCTTTCCTCCTGGGGTTCCCCACAGGGAGGAGAGGCCTGGGGTACTGATGTCCTACACGTGGGGGGTGGGGGCGTGCCTGAGACCTGAACCCGATTGGTCTGAGGGAGCTGTGCACAGCTGAGCGTCCCGTGGTGGGTCAGGGACAGGTACTGAGCAAAACCTCCTGACAGTGCAGCCGAAGACGTGCCCGGCCTCAGCGTGCCCTGAAGGGCAGCCCATTTCTCCAGGGGGCCTGAAACTTCAGCCTTGTGCCTTTTTCCCTTTGGGTTGGAATTGTTGCTCTAAGCAGTGTTGTGTTTTGGGAGGGCAGGAGGGAGCGGTGACCCTTCCTGCGGAGGGAGGGGGTGAGAAGGGCTGAGTCTCTGTCTGCCACAGAGCCAGCAGCCGCCCTCGCCCAGCCAGCACCTCTCCAGGCCCAAGGGGGACGCAACCCTGAAGATGCGGGCTTCAGTGCGGATGACCCGCTACCTGGAGTCCTGGGGTGCCGCCCGGCCCTTTGCGCATCTCAACCACCGCGAGAGTGTGAGCAGTGAGACCCCCATCCCCAATGGCCGGAGGCCCAGGGTAAGCCCCTTGCCAGCTCGATTTGTGTGTGTGTATGTGTGTGGGGGGGAGGGGCCTGGCAGGAGGACTTGTACTGATAGGGTTCTTTTTTGAAACTTTTTATTGTGATTTGGGTGAAAGTTTACAGAGCAAATTCATTTTCCATACAGCAGTTCACATACACTTTGCTTCATGACATTGACTGCAGTCTCCCACAATGCAACAGTTCTTTTCCCACTTCCTCCCCATTGTTAACTCTTCTCTGTGTCCTTCTCTCCCACACACTCCTGCCCCCCTGAGCTGTCTCCCTGTGCATACACAGCCCTTCTATTCTCTCATGATCGATCTCTCCAAGGAGAGTGTATCTCAAAAACCAAAAACCAAAAACCAAACTCACTGCTGAATGGCATCTTTTTGAGCCTCACTTTCTGTACCTGTAGAATGGTAAGTCTCTGCCCTGGGGCTGCTGGGGAAGGGAAGCATTTGGAGGCTGTTCTGTGTGGTCAGGAACGCGTCCTGGCCTCTTCGTGGCCTGACCTGGCCTGAGTCTAGATTGAGTTCCGGATGCCTGTAGCTTGGGCAAGCCCACCACTCTGCCTCTGTGGATCTGAATTTGCTGGGGATGACACACCCGGCCGGGCAGCAGGCCGTGGGCCAGGCTTCTGGAGGATAAGGTCTCGGCCATCGTCTCCTCCTTCTTTCCCTTCTAGGCCATTCCGCTGCGGCGGCACCGGACCCCAGACAGGTACACGGCTTGTCCCCTCCCTCTGCCAAGCTCTGCCCTGCCTTCCTGGCCAAATCCTTCCCTGAATTTCCCTCTGAGCAGGCTGCCCTGACCAGCCTCTCCTGCATGAGGGCCAGCCTGGGTCCTCTGGAGGGGTTGCTGTGGTCCAGGCCAAAGGGTTTCTAGGAACTGGAAGTCCCTGGCCTGGGGCTCTTCTGCATGGCTGTGATCAGTCATTGAGGGCCTGTTGTGTACTCACCCTGTGGGGGGTCAGTAGGGCTGGTGTAATCTGGTCTCAATGCCAATCCTGTGGGTGGAGTAGAAGGGGCCTTGGATGGGGGTCAGGGTCTGTCCTCTGTTTCCTGCTGGGCCAGTGGGTAGGTTTGGGCCTGTGCCACCTGCCTTCTCTGGGCCTCAGTGGGGACCCCCCCGCCCAGCTGTCCTGCGTGAGGTTCTGTGGCTTCCACAGGTCCCAGGGGCCCCATTTGGGTGAATCCTCTCTCCCACACCCCTGCTGCTGGGCTGTGGACCTGGGGCCCTGGGGGTGACGCAGGTGGGGGTGTCTGCTCGCAGGAGTGCATCACCCAAGGGGCGGTCAGAGGACGACTCCTACAATGAGATGCTTTCGGCCATCGAGGGCCTCAGCTCCACGAGGTGAGGGCCCCAGACCGCACCCCCTAAATGAGGTCCCTCCTATGGCCAGGCCCAGCATGTGCCCTCGTGTCTGGCCTAGCCCCAGCTGTGGCGCCAGGCAGCTCCTCCACATCCCTTGATGCTGCAGCTAGCGAGGGTAGCCTGATGCCGCCGACCTCCCAGGCCCACCCTCACTCCTGGTGCTGCCACCCCCAGGCCCTGCTTCTCCAAGTCAGATGATTTCTATACCTGCACCTGTGTGTCCATCTTCCTGGAGAAGGGCTTTGAGCGAGAGGTGAGGATCCTGGGGCAGCCCCCAGAGGGATGGGGTTCTAAGGGCTGGGCCGAGGTGGGCGTGCAGTCTGTGGGACAGCCAATACTCCCACCACTCCCAAAAGCTCCTCAGAGGGAGGGGTGATACTCTCTACAGCTAGGGGGTAGGTTGGCTTACCTTCTCTTCCTGTGGAACAACCCCACCCAGAAAGACCCCCTCCCCCCCGGTTGATAAGTCACCATGAGGGATCTGAAGGCTTTTGATGCTACCAAAAGCCAGAACCACAGCTGGTCAGGGCTCTGAACAATTTAGGCTGACAGGATTGGCCCTATAATGAAAAAAACCCCAACAACAACACCCAAAGCACAGTATCTGTGTTGGACAGGACCTGATCAGACGGCATGGCTTTTGTGACCGTTTCTCTATTGAGCTGGGTGGTAGTGTCCTAAGCATATGTGTTATGCAGTCTAACCTTCACAATAATTAGATAAAGCGGGTGCTGGCATCCTCATTTCACAGACAGGAAGCTTATTGTGGATTTGAGGGGTGTAAATGCCCGGCCGAGAGCAGAGCCCATAGAGCCCGAGGAGGCCGTTGTGGGCCCATGGGGCTCTAGTGCTAGGACCTGGCTCCCTCCTGGTAGCCTGAGGCATGGTGACTGTCCATCTCCAGGATTGGAGGGGGCCTGCCCTTGCTGGGGCTCCCTGAGCTGGGGGTTCCCTGGTGAGGAGCTTGGTGTCTTGGAGTCTCGAGGCAGGTGTGGTGGTGGTGTGTGTGCTATTGATCAGGACTCTAGGACAGTGTAGAGTGGTCTCCATAGGGTTTCCAAGGCTGTAATCCTCATGGAAGCAGACTGCCCCATCTTTCTCCGCTGGAGCGGTTGGTTGGCTAAAACCTCCATCCTTTAAACAAGCGCTTAACCACTGCCCAGCAGGGCTTCTTGGAGGCAGGTGTGGCCACTGTGAAACCTGCCTGGCAGGTCTTCTGCTGGCTGTGTGACTCTGGGCAGTCTGCCAAGCTCTCTGAGCCTTGGTTTTCCCATCTGTATCCGAGCCTCCTGGGCTGTCCTTGTGAGATAACTGGTGTGAAGGGGAAGCTCAGGCTCTTCCCTACCCATCAGCTGGGGCTCAGGCCTTCGATTGGGGTGGGGAACCCACCAGCCACTCCTTGGAAGGAAGGTTGGGCAATCTACTTCCATAGTGACCCTGCCTTGGAAACCCAAGGAGGGGTCGCTATGGGTCGGCTTTGACTCGACGGCACCTAACAGCAAGAAGACCCCCACCTGCTCCACTCTCAGCAGCCCTGAGAACTCAGACTGTGCTCCTGCCCACCTCTTGCTCTAGGCTCGGGGCTTGGGATTTTTTCAGGGACCTCTGAAATAAAGTTGAAGACCTGGGTGGGGCGAGGGAGGGTGGGTGTTAATTCTAAATACAAAATGGACGAGATGGGAGGGAATGGGAGTTATTAAACATAACACCATCATGTGGAAGTCCAGGAGGGATGGGAGATTCTTTTTAAGGGGCTTGGCTGGTGGGGCGGCCTGCAAAGGCCTGGGGCAAGTGGCCCTGCAGGTCGGGGTGCGCTGCCCAGGTGGCTGCATCTCGCCCCCTCTGTTGACCCCAGTACCGCTTGGCGCCCATTCCCCGGGCCCGCTACTACTTTGCCTGTGCCACCCTCATCTTCTTCTGCATCCTGCTCATCCACGTCCTGCTGATGCCCAGGTCAGTTGGGGTGGGGACTGTCCGGCTCTGAGGGGAGGTTGCAGAACCTGCCCAAAAACCTACAGGGAGCTGCCTCATCAGACTGGAAAGGCCAGCCATTAGGATTCAGTCACTGGCTCCTTAGGATCCTAGAAACTGTGGACCAGGGCTGGAATCACCTGGAGTTACCAACACGTGTTTGTTTTAATTGAACTTGCTTGCTCTATGGATCCAGCTGGCAGGGCTCACGCTCCCTAAATGTCTCTCGCCTTCTGAAGTCATCTGTTTTCTGCCTGGCCTCTATAGGCATTTCAGTTTGTGACCCTGCCTCAGGTGCTTGTAGTCCTAGGGCTGGAGGCTCTGCCTTATCCCCCATCGGCTCTCTCTTACATGTGGGGAAGAGTTGAGACTCGGGGGTTAAAAACATATCCCAAGTAGTACAGCCAATACCTCAGGAGCCAGGCTTTTTGGCTCAAGGGCCCTGCTGGTGGGGGTGGGGCTGAGGGTAAGGTCGGAGGGCGGAGGGAGGAAGGCTGGCAACTTGGTATTGCTGGAAGGGATGGACCCGGATTGTGGTTTAGGGTATGCTTACTAAAGGCAAAGCAAGGAGCGCTTTTATATGGCTCTTACCACGTGCAGACAGCAGTGTGGCCACTGCACAGCTATTCCTCCTTTATTTTTTTTCATGGTGGGGGGCTGGCGGGAGGGTGAGGGAGCGGTCACGCTGCGGGAGAGGAAGCCCAGCCCCCACCCCGCACCAACACCCGTGTACCCCCGCGGGGGCTGGACCTTCCCGTGGGGGTGGACGCCGGGGAGCAGGGATAGCGCGGTGACGGTCACTGGGTCATTCTCCCTCGGCCCCGGATTCAGAGAGCGCGCTGCGGAGGGTTGTAACTCGAGGCGTGCGTAGCATGTAGTATTCCTTATTTCTTACATACTTGGTTCCTAACGGGGAAATGGGGTGTTGCCATGATCGGTGAGCCTTGGCTAGGAGTACTGGTGGGGTAGGTGGGCCCTGGTTTTCAAAGGTCCCCTTTTCTGAGTGTAGAATGGCAGTTGGGAGAGGGGCAGAAAGTGCTTTGTGAGCCAGACGCGGAGTGGGCAGCCTTCTTGTGGCCCAGTCTCAGGCAGTGGGCATCCCAGGACCTGGTGTTCCTTCTCCGCTGCAGGATGGCGGCTCTGAGTGTATCCTTTGGGCTGGTGGCCTGCGCGCTGGGCCTGGTGCTCGCCCTGTGCTTTGCGGATGAGTTTCTGGTGAGTGGAGAGGCTCCGGGAGGGATCGCTGAC
>NW_006921596.1:10862365-10898601 GCF_000298275.1 Orycteropus afer afer
TGGAAGCTTCTCCCAAGTTCTGCCTCCCCGTGCCTGCTGGAATTCCCTCAGTGGCTGTCCTTGGCTCCCCTGATGGAGTGTCTTGTCTGTCTGCACATTTAATGAGCATTTGCCTGCTGCCTCCACCACCTGACTGGAAGGAGACATCAGTCTCTGTTCTCAGGAGCTGTTCTGGGCCAAGGTGCACCTGGCCTCATGTGTCGGCCCTCGGCAGGCTCCATCCTGGTCCATGTCCCAGCCCTGGGTGACTTGGCTCCGTTCCTCCACAGAGGTGCTGCCCAGCCCTAGGGATGCTCCGGGCCATCTGCAAGAGGGTGGAGACTCAGCCCCTGCTGAGGGTGTCCCTGGCCATCCTGACCATTGGCAGCCTCCTCACTGTCGCCATCATCAGCCTGGTGGGTCCCTCGTACCTGTGGCAGCAGGCGTCCAGTGGGGAGCCTCATGGTGCTACAATCCTGCCATCTTGTTGCCTTTACCAGCTGTAACCCTCTCCAGAGCTTGGTGGGTGGGTGGGTGATGCATCTTCCCATTTCTGGCATAGGGACCCTCAGCCTTTGTTTTCCAAATGGAGACTTTAGGCCCCCAGAGCTTAAGTGGCCAACCCCATGGGACTATGACCCTGATGTCCTAGTCATCCATAGCCCAAGGAGCTGGGTTCCTCACTGTCCTGCCTCATCTTCTCCGAGACTCACACTCACCAGGAGGTGTCCCTAGGGGCCCGAGCTGGGGTGGGGACTGTTCCGCCCATCTCTCCCGGGGCTTAGTCTCAGCACTGCAGACAGTGGCTTGTGTGTGGCACGCGTCCTCTGTCCTGGCTCCCCCAGATCAAGCACTCTCCCCATCCCCACCTCCTAGATGCTCTGTTGTTGTTATGTGCCATCAAGTGAGACCCAACTCATAACATCCTCTCCTTGGGTTTCTGAGGCGGTATCACTACGGAAGTAGATTGCCCAACCTTCCTTCCGAGGAGTGGCTGGTGGGTTTGAACTGCCAGCCTTCTGGTTAGCAGCCTAGTACCTTAGGCACTACGCCACCAGAGCTCCTCCTAGATCCTCTAGAGCCTCAGTGATCGGAGTGTGCTCCTGTGCCCTCTCCTTCAAGGCCATCTGGAGAGAAGGTGGCATCAAACTTGCTGTCCCCTCAGCTGATCTGGCCTCTGATGCTCTGGGGGTGGAGCCTTGTACCTTCCTCTTGCACCCTCCCCCTGTTCCCAAGTCTGCTGTGGACCTGGGCACAGCTGCTCTGGGCAGTGCTTGGAGCCGAGCCTGGCAGTACTGTGGGTGCTCATCATGGCCACGGGGTCCAGTCCTCTGGCCCACTCCCCACTTTTCCTTTCTGCCTTGCTGCACACTCTGGCAGGTCACAGTCCCCTCGACTGACCCTAACCAGGCCTTCTCTTCTCTGTAGCCATTGTTGCCTCTCCCAGCACTGGGGCCGCCTGGCATGAATGAGACCAGCCTGAGGGAGGTGAGCAGCCGGATGTCATGTGAGCTCCTCTTGGTGAGTGCACTGGTCCCGCATCCAAGCAGGGCTGCCTATCCTCGCAGGCTCACTGGGACTGCCCAGCATGGGTGTAGAAGGGCTGAGGAGAGGTGGCAAAAGCCAGACCCAGGCAGGGCCTGGAGAACACTGAGTTGTCTCATTTTGTGTGTTTCACCTGAGGGGGTGAGGTGGGCTCTCTCATCATGTGCTCTGTCGGGCATCGTCATTACCTCCATTTTATAGGTAAGGTAGAGCGCCTAAGGCATCTGACTGCTAACCAGAAAGTTGGCGGTTCAAACCCACCCCGAACTCCTTGGAAGGAAGACTGGCAACCTACTTCTGTAAAGATTTAGCATCTTGGAAACCCAAAGGGGGGGGGGGCAGATCACTGAGTCGGAATCCACTCGATGGCAGTGAGTTTGGTTTGGTTTTGGTAGCAAGGCTCTGCAGTAACTGACTTGCCTGTGTAGGTGTGGAGCCTGGACAGGAACCCAGGGAGCCTGACTCCAGTACCCTAGGCTTCCCTCTACCTGGAGTGTCATAATTGTAGACAGAATGAGGGCTATGGGGACTTCGGGGGTGATGGCTTTATCTGAAGGGTAGAGAAGGGGTCAGGATGAGAAAAAGACGAGGTGGGTGGTGGGAGCTGGAGGATTTCAGGTGGTTTGTGCAATTGGGAGGGGGTGCGAGAGGGGCATGGCAGAGAACTGTGAGATGCAGCCAGGGAAGTAGGTTTGGTCTGGATCAGGGATCAGGGTGGAGTTGGGCCTTTGTTCTGAGGGCAGTGGGGAGCCACAGCATGAGCGTGAAGAGGGGAGTAATGTGGCAGAGATGCACTCTGGGAAGGGCAAGCTCCCTGCAGAAGCTGAGGTAGCGAGGCTGTACGTGGCCAACGCCTTGACTTCTGCTTGTCCTGTGCGCTCATCACCTCCATTTTTGTTGACCTTTTTTTCCCCTTTTAAATGAGCTCACTTGCCATAAATCAGAGAAAACCATGAAAACAAAATGAACTTTCAGATTTCATGCCTGCTCGCTGTTCACGTGGGAGATGAACAAGGAGAGCAGGTGGTGGTGAAGACACCATTCTCCAGTGGCTGTAAGCCCCCAGGAGGGGAAGGGGCTCTGAGGCAGGCTCAGTGTGCACTAAAGGCACCCTGCCTCGTGGGGGCTGCTGGCCCAGAAGGCATGCTTCTGGGTAGTGGAATGGTGGGGTGACCTTGGCCCCCGAGTAACACCCCCCCACCCCTCAGTATTACACCTGCAGCTGCATCCTGGGCTTCGTTGCTTGCTCCGTCTTCCTGCGCATGAGCCTGGAGCTGAAGTTCATTCTGCTGACCGTGGCCTTGGTGGCCTACCTGGTGCTCTTCAACATCTCCCCATGCTGGAAATGGGACTGCTGTGGCTATGGCCTGGGCAACCACACAGAGACCAACGACACCCTCAGGTAGGCCCCCAAAGCCACTCGCTTCTGGGATCCCAGCTCCCTTGCACATCTCGACTGGCCCAGTGCAGTACCCAGATGTTGGTGCCATTTCACACGTGGGTGCTTTTGCATTCACAGTGCCACCTGCACTGGAACTTGGGGCTGGTAGGTGGCAGGGTCTCCATTTTACCGAAGGAAGTGGAGGCCCGGGGAAGACCAGCCTGAGTGTGGTCTTGCTCGGTACCCCACACGAAGAGCGGGGGAGTGTGGCTCATTTGAAGGTTGTCTGGGAAAGGCCTGGGTCCCCTGGAGGCCGTTTCCGGACTAGTCTAGGTTTGCAGAGGGAGTCCTTGGCTCCAGCTCAGTCCCTCTGCGGGCCATGTCCTGGATCCCCGGGTTCTAAGAAAGGGCAGCTGCCTCTGGTTCCTTCCCGGACAGGGGCGACATCAGTGGCATGGAGAGGCAAGGGTGTGCACGGTGGCCTTGGGCTCTAAGCAGACTTAGGAGAGGAGCCTGGCTCCCTCCAAACGGAAAGCATGGAGGCCGACAATGCAGTCTGCTCTGTGGGTCTGGCCTGCTGGTCTCTGGAGATGGAGGAATCTTCATCCTTCCTCAATCTCCCGGTCCCTACCCTCCTACTCCCCTGCCTGGGCTCTAGAAGAGCTCCGGGCCACCTTCTGGCTGCTCCTTCCCTTGCCTGGAGGGCTTTTCCTTCAGACCTTGCCATGGCGGACTCCACCATCCAAGTGTGACCCCAGTAAGGCCCCCTCACCTGCAGTCTCTCCCTACACCCCTCCTTTACAATCAGAAATGGTTGTTTCCTGTCTGCCCGTTATAGTGTGAGTATTAAGAGGTCAGACTGGTCTGTTCCCACTCTGCCCTCTGGGAAGCACACACTACCTCCTGCCTGTGGGGACTAGCTACACCTATCCTGAGGTGTCTCATGGCAACTGGAAACGAATCCTGCCTTTCTGCCTCACGTTCCACAGCTCGCTTTGTTCATGGAGGGATGTGAAGACGATGATTAATTTCTACCTCGTTCTCTTCTATGTCACCCTCGTCATGCTCTCCGTACAGGTAGAGTGGGGACTGCCCAGTGTGTCCGTAGCTCAAGGTGGCCTGCCCTGCCTCACCTCCATCTGGAAAGGTGAAGAGCTGATGGCATGGGGACTGCCTCAGGTTTGGAGCAGGACAGCAGACAGGCCTGCAAGGGGAGGGCTCTTGTCCCCGGGTCAGGGGTTCTAGGTCAGTGGCCTTACCTCCCTGTGCCACCTCCCAGCAGGACATAAATAACAGACTTAAACTCATGGGTCACAACTACTAGTTGTTGCTGGTAGAACACTGGCAATGTTAAGGCCTCTGGGAAAGCCTTGTCCAGTTAAAGGTTGGCCACTGTCACAGGAGGGCAGTACTAAGCTATGGCTCAGTACCCCAGATGTCACCACTGTGCCCTGCCAGCCACGGAGCGGGTGTCTCCGTCCCCGCCGGTGTACAGACAGGAAACCGTCACTGCTCTGTGCAGATCGACTATTACTGCCGTTTGGATTGTTTGTGGAAGAAGAAGTTCAAGAAGGAACAAGAGGAGTTTGAGACCATGGAGAATGTGAACCGCCTTCTTCTGGAGAATGTCCTGCCAGCCCACGTGGCCGCCCACTTCATCGGTGACAAGTTAAATGAGGTGGGATGAGGGGCTCAGGTGGGGAGTTGACAGAAGGGTCCTTGATCTTGGTCAGTTCCTGGCAGAGCTGTAAGAACACAGGCTTTGGAGTCAGAGCTCTGGGTTCAAATGTGATCCTGGACAAGAAACCTCACCTCCCTGGGTTCTGACTTTCCCATCTGTGGAAACAGGGCTGACAGAACTTACCTGCAGAGTTGTTGTAAGGATCAAAGGTGTCCAGGTATTTGTAATCTGGACTTTTGTACTGATGAAAAGAACTACATCTCCACTAGTTCTTTGTAAAAAGCAAGGAGAGGCAATAAACAAGGAGATAGCTCCAGTGACCTACGTAGTGGTGCAGAGCGTGTAGAACCCACGTCTCCTGACTGTTCCGTCTACCCCAGCTAACCACAGATCCCTGGGGGTGCTTCAAAGCACAAAGACGTGAGCCTGGCCCCACTGATGAGGAAATTTCCCTATTGATTCCCGTGGGGAACCAGGGCTGAGAACCATTGAACTCCTAATCTCTACTAAAGGCTTAGGTTAGCACACAGCCCTGAAGCTGCCTCGGCCAGCTTCTCTCCCTCCCCGAATCCAGGATTGGTACCACCAGTCGTATGACTGCGTCTGTGTCATGTTTGCGTCTGTGCCGGATTTCAAAGTGTTCTACACCGAGTGTGACATCAACAAAGAAGGGCTGGAATGCCTGCGCCTGTTAAATGAGATCATCGCGGACTTTGACGAGGTACACAGCCTCTTGACCCAACCTGGCCCATGGGCAGTGTGGGGCACGGGACATCTGAAACTCCAGACAGCAGGTGACACAGCCCCCTGGGGGGAAACACCCCTTACAAAAGATGATCCAACAGTATAGGCCTTTCCATACCTTGCTGCCTGTTAAATACCTGGCCAACAGCTCTCTGTGCCAGGCTCCCAGGCCCTCGACACTGGATGTGGGGTCCAGCTTAGCCATGCTTTCCACTCATTTCAGAGGAAATCAGTTTTAACTCTTTGCTAGAAACAGCTAATCCACAGGACTGTGTAGATGATGCTTTTTGCCCCTTAAAGAGGAGAATGCAGGAGGAGCTGGGGGGGGGGCAGAGACCATGTCCCCACTTGTTCTTGGTTGTGAGCTCTGATGGAAAAGGCCAGTTATGAGACTGTCTGCAGAGGTGATGGCTGAGATCTTGGAAAAGGGAGCTCCAAGTTGTTGCTACAGAATCTGGGACAGGCCTGGGCTGCAGCTGTGGAGACCTGGGCCCTGCCCCACTCTGCTTCCCTGTGTCCACAGCTGCTGTTAAAGCCCAAGTTCAGTGGTGTGGAGAAGATCAAGACCATTGGCAGCACGTACATGGCAGCTGCAGGGCTCAGCGTCACCTCGGGGCATGAGAACCAGGTACTTGGCTGGTCTGGGGGCAGCACTGTCTCAGCCTCACTTTAGAGTCCCCACACCTGTCACCTTATTTAAAGGGGCTTCCCTTGCCTCTGTCCTGTGAAGGGGTAAAGGAACTTGGATTGCTCAGCTGGGAGAGTTTTGGTGGTGGTGGGGGCAGACAGGAGACCCCTAAGAGCTGCCTTCTGGGGGCACAGGGGCTCCAGGTTAGGGTGCTCTGGGCTGCAGTCTAACTCACACCCAGCCCAGGGAAGGCAGCGTGGTGGCTTCCCGCGGCCCCAGTCCACAGGCTGTCTCTCTCAGGACCTGGAGCGGCAGCACGCCCACATCGGCATCATGGTGGAGTTCAGCATCGCCCTGATGAACAAGCTGGAAGGCATCAACAGGCACTCCTTCAACAACTTCCGCCTCCGAGTTGGTGAGGGCCCGGGCTGAGATCTGGGGGGGCAGACTGCGCAGGGAAGACCCTGCTTCCAGGCAAGCCCACGCTCAGTCTGTCTGCAGAAGCTGGGATTTGCCATCTGTTCGGGAATTGTTAAAAACTTCTCACCTGATCTTAAAATCCAAGGAGCTAGATGATGATTCTGATTTTCTTTGCGTACCACTTGAAAGTTAAAAATTTCAACTAACTAACGTATCACCACTGATCCCAAACCGCCTACTGTAAACAGGTGACCTTAAAATACAGGGAGAACAAAGCAAAGTTATTGAATCTAACTAGTTACTGTTAGCTAAAAGGGCTGGCGCTCAAAGCCCATTTATTCTTTGTTAAAAGGAAGATAAGCAGGTACTAGACAAGTGTTAAGATCAGACCCAGACTTCTCCTTGAGGATCTGGAAGTCTGAGAAAGAAGTGCCTAAGAATGCCTTTCTCATTTCCCAGGTAAGACCTCAGGCCCATGACAGCACTGCTCCAGCCCACCCCTTCAGTCCCTTCCTGGTAGTTAGCAGGTGGTTGGGGGTAGATCCTGAGGCCTCTGTAAGAACTGAAGCCCGAGATCTGCTAACTGCAAAGCTTCTCCTCAGGCATCAACCACGGGCCTGTGATTGCTGGAGTGATTGGGGCGAGGAAACCTCAGTACGACATCTGGGGAAACACGGTCAATGTTGCCAGCCGCATGGAGAGCACTGGGGAACTTGGGAAAATCCAGGTAACCGAGAGGGGGGAGAATGTCCCCGGAGGCCAGGAGGTCAGGGCGTGTGCCCTGGCTCTACCACCCGTCACCTCTGTGAGTCCGCTGCACGATCCCTGAGTGAAAGCAGGCACGTGCACTGCTCACTGGTCAGTTTCTGTCGATCCCCACCACTAGGCTTCCTGCTGACCTCTTTCCTTTTTAGGTTACTGAAGAGACATGTACCATCCTGCAAGAACTGGGTTATTCCTGTGAGTGCCGTGGACTGATTAACGTCAAAGGCAAGGGCGAACTGAGGACTTATTTCGTCTGCACAGATACTGCCAAGTTCCCAGGATTGGGGCTGAACTGAGAGCTTGCGGCAGATTCAGCTTAAGCTGGAAAGTGTGTTCCTGCCCTTCAGCAAGCCAAGGAGAAGAACCAGCACCACGCCAGCGACCAAGACATCCAAAGGGAGCTTGGCCATCACCCACCTGACAGAGGCTGCGCCTGACTCCTTGGAACTGCATTGGAGGATCTCTGGACATGTGCACCAGGTCCCAGCTCAAAGCGCCCCCAGCCATGCTGAAGCACAGTCTCCAAGACTGTAGCAAAGGGGTCTCTAGTTCTGCTGTTGTACTGGTTTCCCCCTCCTTCCCTAGGTACTGTGGAGGTGACCTTAGAGCACAGCCGGGGCAGATGCCCCCGCAGTGGCCTGTGAACACACACTGGTTTTTCCAGGTACAAAGGAGAGAGGACTAAAACATGTTGTCTGGAATGGGTAGGGGACTCCCATCTGGACAAGCTATTGGATTCTATATTTATCACGTAAGCATTCTGATGAGATGAAAAAGTGTTTTTAATCTGTAAATGGTTTCAAACAACAGGGAGAGAGTAAAGTCTGAAGTGACCCTTGTTCCCTCTAGCCATCTCTGGCATGCTTATCTTAAACGGATACATTATGAACAAAGGCTTTCTCCTTTTCCATGATTTCTCAGATGCTAGAAAAATCTTTCTCCTCCGATGTTAAGCTTATGGGATTAGCTTGTGAACCGTGTGAAGTCAGCCTGGCCATGGAGGAATGTGGCTCAAAGCATGAAGGCAGACAGGCTTTGGGTGTGAATCAGAGAACTGTGATGCAAGCGTGTGGGGTTAGCGTCAAGAAGCCGAAAGCCTAGAAAATAAGCTATAGCCTTTCAGCCTCTCTCTGACTACTCAGTGTTTTTGAGCTCTCCCATGTAATCTTCAACTGGACCTTAGCTTTTGTACTGGAAAGGAATGGAGTCTGTACGTAGAACCTGGAAACGTGCAGTACTTCTTTCCTTTTCTGAATCCTAACTTTTAAAAACTTCAAAACTGAAAAGATCTACTTAGCATGTGCAGAGCTGCCGCATCTGGGAAGCCAGTCCTTTCACTCCACAGATAGTAAAAGGCGACCTCGTGTGAGGTGACCAACAGCCCAACTGCTCCCCTGCCTCCCGACGGAGGGTAAGGACTCCCAGAGAACGCCCTCGGGATTTCTGATACAGCAGAACCCGATAGGCTGGCAGGAATCCTTGAGGTCATCTCTGAACTCCCTGAAGTGATACAGAAAATCTTGTGAGCAGGAGACTTCAAATGTTTACACAGGGTTGCAGACAGGTGACTAACCATCCTGCTTGGCCTGGGACTGAGGGGCTCCTGGGGTGAGTTGTCACTGCACTGAATACACTGCCAGCTTGCCCTGTGTACCAATCTGGGCTTCAATAGCCTGAAAAAGGGCAAGCTGCTTCTAATTGGCACAAAGGTGCTAAGTGGGCTACTGGCAGCCCTGTGTTGCCTTTAACTAGAATGTGCTAGAAGAACTTGCTGTTTAAAGGAATTTTATGGTGAAAACTCTGGTAAAGGAAGTAAGATTGACTTACATTGCTTTTTTTATATCTAACTTCTCATATAAAGGGCTGGGTTCAGGAGACTATCGCAATGAAGTCTATGCTCCTAAAATTCAGGGGCTCAGGGCTCCCCGTGGGGATGCTCCTGGGAAGCGAGTCTCTTGCTGACATAAGTGTGGAGAGAGAAATACATGGCTGTGTGGCTTTCCACTGCAATATTCAAGTCACCTTTTTCCTCCAGCACCAGGAGCCCCAATTGGGAGTTTGAAAGTAACTTGTTACCATTCAACATCTATATTCTTTATTTCCAATTAAAGCACTGGGCTTTTTAGTTTTCAGTGTTTAGGTCATAGCATACTAACTGACCATAAAAGTCACATGCAGTTATTTTTATAAATGTGTTTTCTAATTACCAAGTACTTTCTTCACAGGTGTTATTTTATTTATGACAGGAACTCTATGGGTCAAGGTTTCAGTTTCTACTATGATGGTGGTCTCACTGACTCAAGGGAAAAACAATGTCTGGTTTACTTTGAAGATTTCCTAGCAGCACATCAGCCAGTGTATATTGTGTGTGTGTGTACACACATACACACACACACAGTTAGTGCACACAAACAGGCCTTGAGAAGGGGCATGCACTTAACTAGGTTATTCTGTATATTGAGTATTTATAGATCTTTATTTAACGTGTTTTAATCCAAACATTATTTTTGATTTTTATAAAGCACCAGTGTTTCTAAACTGATAGCTTTGTTTAGCTGCTTTTCATAAATTAAATAAGCAATGTGGAAAACCTGAACGCCCTGCAGCATTGTGAATGGGCCCCATTTCTCTTGGTCTTCAGGAACAAGAACACCTCAAGAGTCACTGCAGGAAATATATTCCAACCAATTTTTAAAAGTCTCAGGTCATCTTTAACTCTCTCACTCTCTGGAATCAGTTTTCCTTCACTGCATTTGTTTTTGCTAAATATTAATTTTCAAATTCAGAACAATCACATTAAGGGGCAATCACAATGCACGAGGTTCCTCCTTGGGTGTTTCGTAGGCAGGATCTTAGCAGATCTGTTACTTAATTTGCTTACTGATCTAAGTTCCATGCATCCTGAATTTTTATCCTTTTTTATTTTAGACTAAACAGGTTATACGGAACCAGACTCAGAAAAATCATCTCCTAGTCCAGTGCCTGGGTATGTCTCCTACTTAAACAATTAAACTGCTCGGACACTTGATCTTTGTACTTCAGGTGACAGTAGGTGAGGATTACTTCCCTGGGCTGGGCTGAGATGCAGGGGACCTGTGAGAAATAGTACACTGAATGTAAATGTGTCTTTAACTTTGGTAATTGTCTTCTTCAAAGATGTTTTAAGTTTCTTTAAGTTTCTTTTCTCTGGCTTATCCCTTAGCAATAGTTTCAAACCAGCAAGAAAAGTAAAAGGGACACGTTAATGCTGGGTAACTTAGTTGTTGCTTTTTTTGAGCACCTAATCCTCCTATGTCATTTCCATCAGGTACTTATTACGAGGCTGAACCCTAGTGTTAAATTCTAAGATGTTACTTTTTTCTTCAATGTCCCTGTATCTGCTGAGATTTTTCTATCGTATACCTCGAGAACAAAGTTTTTTACTTTGGAAACTTAAGGATTATATGAGAATGAATCATTAAGATGGGATCCCTTTTAATACTTAAATCGTTTTGGGGACTTCTTTTAAATTGACAGGACAGTTATGGAAAAGATGATTTTATTTTTTGAGCTTCTCTTGCTTTCCTTTCATCACTACAGCTTCAGATTCGGCTCTGGCAAGGTCATGGGGCTAACTCAGCTGATAGCAATAGCATAATGTAATCCAGAGTCCCAGGTTTAACTTTATTACTTAATAGAAGTCCAGTTTCTGGAACATTAATTTTTCCAAAATTTAATTAAAAACACAATTTACAAATATTTAATATCCTCTGAAAAGCATTCCCAAGGTAAGAATGAAAAATATGTACATTATATATAATCAAATACCAGTTAGCTTCAAGCTTCAAATCCCATCAGGTCCACATTCAGCAACACCAGTCTTGTTAGGTTCTTTATTAGGTTCTTTAAAATCTAAATCTGAAACAAAAAGATAAATTGTCTGATTTCCCCTTCCTTCAGTCAGCATTCTCTTTTCTTCTAATCAAAAAAGTGAGAAGGTAAAGCTAGCGCCCAGAACACTAAGTGGCAATCAGGCCTTTTAACACTCAAGTGTGGAAGTCATTGTAGCTGTTACTGCAAAGTGCAAAGGTGGTAAATCTAATAATTCATTAGATGCAAAGGAAAGTAGTTTATACATAAAATACACAAAAAGACAACTGGTCCATTATTATCGGAAAGGGCTAAACAGTTCTACTCCCAGAGAAAGAGGGCACGTACCTTCTGTTAAATCTACAAAGCTGTTTGCCATGATGGGGTTAGGAATGGAAATCCCCATGGCTTTTCTAACTCCGTATGTGCTGACAATATCACCAGGAGTAACTTGCTGTGCAAGTTCTTTGAGATTATTGGTCACTTGTTCAGCTAAAAAGAAAAGAATCAAAGTGAGAATGATCTAGGTACGGAAATGATTCATTCTGATCAATGCAAAAATTCCACTGTGTGAACGATCTCAGCATTACTTTACAGTGGAATCACTACCCAGCAAGTTCTCTCCTCATACCCAAGGGATCACATACCAAGATGCACTTCTCTGTATGAGGGACCCAAGAGACAGATCATGTTGGGAGGGGGTCTGGTGCTCAGACGTTCATTCTGGGCTTCCTGGAGCTCCCTCAGCAATTTGGTTGTCTCATCAAGTTTCCTCTGGAACACTTCAGCTTCTGGGTGGTTTAAAGAAAAAGACACTGAAGAACACATGGACATACTGAGTCCTATTGTCTGGGGCTTTGCTATCTCTGATAGGAGTTGTCCAGTAGATTATGATTCATAGCAACCCCATGTGATGAGCAGAAGTGCCCCACAGGGTTTTCTAGGCTGTAACCTTTAAGGAGCTCTGGTAGCATAGTGGCTAAGGCATTTGACTGCTAACCAGAAGGCTGGTAGTTCAAACCCACCTGCCACTCCTTGGAAGGAAAATTGGGCAATCTACTTCTGTAGAGATACTGCCTTGGAAACCCAAGGAGGGGTCACTATGAGTGGGATCTGACTCGATGGCAGAGAGTTTGGTTTCTTAGTCTTTAAGGGAACAGATCATGTCTTTTTCTCACAGAGCAGCTGAATGAGTTGGAACCTCCACTGCTGCACCTCTAGGGATCCTTCTTAAAGGAATAATCCCCTTCAGATAAAATCACCACAGGCATGCTTTACTCTTCATTTAGGCATTAACCAAAATCTTGCTGTAGTGAAAGGCAATGTTGATCTGTAATGAGACATTAAGTCTCGACTGCCTGTGTTGTATAATGTTTCCATCAAAGCATCTGGAGATAGTCTCACCTTCGCAGTCAAAAACCTCAACTGGAGCGCCAAAGCTTATGACGGCTTTCAATGCTGCGAGCCTGTCCTGGTTGCTGCAGTCCAAGTGCTCTGCCGACTCTATTTCTGTAAGCTGCTTTAAAAAAAATAATTTAAAAAAAAATCTGCAAAGCCGTGACAATGGGAGATAAGTAAAATAGCTCAAAGTTATCCCACCTATTTACTTTGGAGTCATACTTTTGATGCCTACAAAATGATGTCTACCTGGAATGCCATTTCAAATCCTGGCAAAAAAGTGTCCCTCCATAAATCCACACTTCTCTGTGATCTAATGATGTGCAGTATATAATCTGCATCATTTGTTACCATAATCACCGAGCCTTGTTGCTGCCTGAACTGTGAAGTGCCTTTGGTGATTCCCACAATGCCTATTTCTGAGATTACAAAGGTAAGGTTCCAGCCCACACATTTGCATTCCTATAGCAGATCTCTTCCATAAGATGCTTCCCAGATGGCCCCAAAGCCAGGATGTCAGTGTTGCATGCAAGAAACAAAATCTTCACAAGGGGGGAGTTTTATTTCTGGGATCACAGGACTCAGAGTTTCTGTAACTGCAACATTGCCTTTTAGGATTAAATGAACCCAGAAACTTAAAAGTAATCAATTCAACACCTGATTTCTTACCTACATATGGGCTACAGAAGAATGTGGTAAAGAAAAGTTGTGTAACTGTACAACTTGGCACCAGTACGTATGTATGGTCTGCCATTTCAGCAGAGCCCTCAATCCTAGTCTTTTTCCTATTCTCAAATTCCTCTTGCCCCCTCAGTAAGCACGTGACCTTGTTTGCTGCCTCTTTCTTTGAAAACATAGTTGTGTAAATTTCCTTTACTGTGTACATCTGTCTTTATTTGCCCTCCCAGCAATGACCCTTGCTGGTCATCTTCTAACTATGTTTCCATGGAGCATCTGACATTGCTGAACTCTCCCCTCCTGGCTCTTCTTTTAAGGTTTTCCTACCTCAGCTCACTCCTCAGAAGGAAGGCTGGGCAGTGATACTGGCTCGGAAACCCAAGGAGGGGTTGCTGTGAGTCAGGTCTGACTCGATGGCACGTAACAACAACCTCATCTCTATGTTCATCCTGATAATCTCCATGCTAATGCTGAAACAAAATTCCCCCTTTAAACCAACAATTTCTACATCCACAGCTCAATCTTGGAGCTGTTTCCCAAATCATGCTCACTACACCACTTAAGTTCTAATACAGTTCCCATAGTTTACACTGTCATGCTAGTCATTTTTGGTCCCCCAGTCTCTCCCAGCACCCTATCTTCTAGGATAAAATCCTACCTACTTACCACTGCAACCACGACAGCTCAGGATGTGGTAGACAAGGGCTATCAGTACACTTGTCCTGCTCGCTCAGATGTACCATGCCCTGAGACATGCAGTTCTTGTCACTCGAGATACCTGGCCCTACCCTGCTTAGGGGAGCTCTGGTAGCATAGTGGCTAAGACACTTGCCTGCTAACCAGATGGCTGGCGGTTCAAACCCACCAGCCACTCCTCAGAAGGAAGGCTGGGCAATCCTACTTCTGTAGTGATACTGCCTTGGAAACCCAAGGAGGGGTCGCTATGAGTCGGGTTTGACTCGACGGCACGTAACAACAACCCTGCTTAGAGAATGCCTACTCCTCCACCCAATTCCCAGAACATTTCCTCTCTGAAAGTTCAGCTGTATCCACAGCCTGTACTTTCCTAGCACGGACACTGTACCATTCCCTTGGTTCTAGGCTTGCCTACTGCATTAGCTACTACTAAGGTCCCCATGAACACCATGAACAAAACACAGTCCTTTGATCTCACAAGGTACTCGAATATTTTTCTTTTAAAAGCTTGTTCTCCATTTACATTTCTTGTAAAGAATAAAACATAATCACCTCCATGTCCCTTGTGGTGTCCCGTGTTTTAGTCTGGGCTTCATCTTCAGCTGATGACTAGAGGATAAAGAAAAGCAACTCTGTTAAAACATACAAAAAGAAAGCGACTGAAGTATTAGAAAATGAGTTCAATACAATTATTAGCATTATGGGTCAGGTACCTATTTACTGGTGACTTCAAGACTGGTATTTCTATGGTATCTGATAAATACCTGTTTTTAGTAACAGGTGCATGTGATGAGCACTCTAAGGACTGCTTTGCATTAACAGGCAATATTCTCTGATCTGATTACAGAGATTATAAAATATTCAAATACTACAGAGAATGTGAAAGTTTCCCATGATCCTAATCTTCAGAGACAACAGACAAATGTACCATGGGCATCAATGATTTGGTGCCTTTTTTTGAAAGGTATATTTTGATTTAAGGTATATTGTGATTTATTTAACCAATTCCCAATTTAAAACAATTATAAACAATGTTACAATGATATCCTTACATATATTCTTATTCTCTAGGATAAATTCTAAGAGGAACTGCTTGATCAAAGGACACAGAACCTTTAATTTTTGGAACACACTGCCCTATTGACCAAATAAAAGATACTCAACTTTTGTTAAAGACAACTCAGACTGATGGGGAGGACGCATTTCTGAACTGCTGTCCAGTCTGATACACTTTAGGGTCATGTGACAAAAGCAGGGCATGTGCTAGGACTTCACAGCAGTTAACCCTGAACCCTACACTTAGGTACCCACTTCAGCTTTGCTGACAAGTCACCCCAGGAATGGCAACCACAGGTGTAGTTGTGGGCAGAAGACATGACTACTCTGGCTACCACCCAGAGTTGATCTCCAAGAGATTCAAGGTTCTTCTAACTATGGCACAATACTCTGGCCGTGAACTCTCAACATCAGTAGGTTCTGGTTCTCATCTTTGAGCCAAGACTGAATTATCAACTATCTTCAACTGAATAATAACAGAAAACAGCAAAAAAGGGAAGCTCCTATCACTGTTTTAATGCTGCTTAAAGTCCAACCTCTTACCATTTTAGCTTTGTTGTCTGTAAGCAAGACTTCTTTTGTTAGAGTCCACAGTACCTGCTGAATTTTTAAGTTGTAAACCCCAGTTTTGAATCCTACTATATCCCCAAGATGAGGAAATAATGATAATCCTCTGGCCCTCAGATCTTGGTAGCCAAGTTACTTGTTTCCGTTCATTGTCCTCCACCCACAGCCTCCACCCAGGCTGGGCTGTCTTTTTAGGGGAACAGAGTTCAGCTGTCATACTGGTTAATACCATGGTTTCATAACACTGAATGACTAATGTTTCAGAGCTGTTTCTTTAGCAAGGCTCTTACCGTCTCCAACTCCTGTAGGGTCCTAGAATGCCCTCCTTTTGTTAAAGCATCCAATAAACTATCTGCCATAACGTATGGGTAATCTTGACATGTGGCCAAAAACTCATGGATGCTGAAAGAGAGTGTTGGCAATGTCACTTTCATAGAAATCTTTTCCACTGACTTATTAATCTTTCTACATAACCAAATATTTCCATTAGATGTTCTTAGTTTATACACCATAATAGAAAATGGGATGTCTAGGCATGACACTTTTCTATTTACCAGAGATAAATTTATCATCCAAGAACACAGTGAAAATGAAATGTTCCTGGGCATTCTCCAAAGAAAAATACTGATGGAAGGCCAAGGGCTGTCCTTGGAGCTCCTCACTCCTCTCCTTCACAATTTCTACCTTCGGTGTTATTAAGCTCAGAACTTTCAATGTGCCCTAAAAAACTCTCAAAGTCATGTCTCCAGTTTGGACCATACACCTTGGACAGCTCCATTTGGATCTCTAGTAGGCATCTCAATTAAAAATGTCCAAAATTACGTCATTGGCTCTTTTCCCCAAAGCAGCTCCTTACAAAATCTTCCTCTTCTACAAGCAGCTTTATCTTTTTAGGTTCATGCTGCAATCTCTACAGGCATCATCCTTGACCTCTCTATGTCACCCTATTTCATCAAAGAAGAAATCCTACTGGCTTCTCAACACCTCAAGTACTACTGCAAGTGGTCCACACAACCATCATCTTTCATCTAGAAAGGAGTCTCCCTGCTTCTACCCTCATCCGCCTATGGTCTTTTCTCCACACGGCAGCCAACGTGATTCTTGTAAAATTATGAGCTAGACTGTTCACTACTCTCTTCAAAATCCACCAGTAGCTTCCCATTTCACTTAGAATAAAACACCAAGTCCTTATACCTACCTACTTCCACCTGTTACTTCTCTGACAACTTTCACCTGCTCTGCTCCTTACAGATCCATCTCTTTGCTGCTCCTCAAAATCAGGCAGGCTCCCACCTTGAGACTTTTGCTTGTTTCCTCACACCCATCAGTTTTTGCTCAACTTTCACTTCTCAGCAAAGCCTTCCCTGACTATTCTATTTAACCCTGACTACCCCAACTCGATGGTGCCTAACCACCACCCACCCTGCTTAAAATCGCACTTCTCTCCCAATCACGGCACTCCCTATCTTCCTTTACTTCTTTACCTTTCTTTAAAGCACCACCTGACAAGAGGACATGGGGTCTTTGTCAGTGTCATTCCCTTGTGAAACCCCCAGCATCTCGAAGAATGCATGGCAGAGTGGGCATGCAATGCTCAGTAGTGGAATTCATGGATGAATGTACTCTGGAAAGAATTTGGTCATGGTGCTGAGAAGAGGTCCAAAGGATAGAAATAGCTTTATCTTCACCCACACTCAATCTCCAACTCTGGGACCCCAACCTGGTTCTAATTTAGTCTGAGCAACAAAACATTTAGCCTATCTAAAAGTAACAAGATTCCCCCCTCCTCAGAAAACTGGGGAATTATTAATCTCCAGGGTTAAATTCTCTCTTGCACATAATGAAAGCTGACAAGCCACCAATGCAGTGCCAAGAAGGAATAACTCAAGCTCAATGTCCCACTCTGAGTCAGAAGCCTGAGAAAGCCAGGCTAGTATTTTGTTGATGGGATGCAAAATGTCCACATTTTAAACTGGAACACACGAAGAAATCTCCCCTCAGAAACAAGTAGTAAGGGATGGTTGAGTATAACTGCAATAGTCTATCTGGTATGTGATGGGTCAGACAAAACTCACGTGGGTTGCCTTAGAAATCAAGTCACCACATCCTACCTCATCCCTCGGGGAAAATGCTCTGTGGGTTCCCAAAATGGATTGATGTTGGGAACACAACTCACTGACATAGAAATGTTATAGATCGGGTGACACATCAACATTTTGAAGTAACAAGCTCCTGAATGTTAGTATCAGTTGAAGTATATGTTGTTGTTGTTGTTATGTGCCGTCGAGTCGGCCCCGACTCATAGCGACCCCTCCTTGGGTTTCCGAGGCAGTTATCACTACGGAAGTAGGATTGCCCAACCTTCCTTCCAAGGAGTGGCTGGTGGGTTTGAACCGCCAGCTGTCTGGTTAGCAGGCAAGTGTCTTAGCCACTATGCTACCAGAGCTCCCGTTGAAGTATATAGTATCTTAAAAATACTTTTGTAGGAATTAAAATACTGCAGATGCCAACATCAGAAAATACTGGGGAGACATATTCTCTCTTTAAAATATTCAGTTTCTACTACAGGATAATGATAACTAAGGATCTATTTAATGCCTGTCAATTTTGGGGAATGAATGAATGAATGACCAACCAACCAATCAACCAAACACACTTTCTACCACATGGATAACTTTGTAAGCCTATCCCAAATCACATATGTACACTGTTATTTTTTAAAAAATCTGGTACTTAGAATACTAACTGGTGACTCACCTGAAATCGCTTGGAAGATCAGAGTCTTCCCCATAGGTTGAATAGATTAAGTCAGAATCATCCTTGCTGATATTTGCAAATGTGGAGTCATAATGTGGTGCGTAAGAGCTGTATGGTCCATAATTCAAGTATAACACTGTTGATAAGAAATGAATACTACAACACTAATCAACTTACATATCAATCTACTTTCTTGTTTAATTAAAAGATTACTGTCTTTGAACTTTACTACTTCATTGACCTGTATATATAACTTAGGCATTTCCCCCAGATACTTGTGAAATCAGAACTTGAGTGAATTTTTCCCCATAAGGGAGAAGTTTTAAAAATAAAAAGGCCAATGTTGACTCAATTTGAAAACCAATACCTGCTTTTTCAGTTTATTGAAAATAAAATAGCTAACTGACGTGAAAACACCACCAAGAGAGTTAGTTACGATGAACGGTAACTATGCTTGCTTTTCCCTAGCTGCCTGAAAGAGGAGGAAAAAACATGAACTACTAGTTCTGAGCCTTACCTGGAGTCACTCTGTTCCTTTTATCCTCTTTGAATCCCTGCAAAGTATTCACCCCAGACTGAAGTCTTCCAGTAGTCATTCCCAGTCTCACAGGGCAGTAGCCTGGTTCTAAAATATGAAACGAACACAGGGAGGGAGGCATGAGCAGTGTGACCACATGGTATTCTGTAGAGTGCTTTCACCTACAGGCCTTCATGTCACCCACATTACCCTGGGAAGTAGGTAGCAGCCATTACTATATCCATTTTTTTTTTTTTAAATAACTTTTTGTTGTGATTTGGGTGAAATTTTACAAAACAGATTTGTCTCACATTCAACTGTTCATACACATTTTGTTTTGTGACGGTGATATCATCCCTCTTCCCATTGTTTTAGACAGCTCTCTTCCCATTTCCTCCCTGTGGTTTCATTTTCCTTGTGTCCTCCCAGCTTATGCATTGCTGCCTCCTTCTCTCCCTGTGCAAATGCTGCCCTTCTAATCTCCTGTGGTTGATTGTTCTAAGGAGTCTATCTCCCTGGTGTAGCTGTTTAGCTTGTAGGCCTATTTGGCTGAGAGTTAAGCTGTAGGGGTGAGTTTAATTCCAGGCCCAGCCTCCAGGCTTTCACCAGTCTCTATCCTATCAGTAATACTGGTCTTTTTAATGTTTTTAAAATTTGTTCTACATTTGTTCTTCTACTGTATCCAGGATCTCCAATTCTGATCCCTTTCTCAATGATTGGCATTGGTAGCCAGGAACCATCGAGTTCTTCTGGTCTCAGGGTTGTATAGCCTGAGGTCCATTGTTTCCGTGCATCTTTGATTTTTTTAATATCCATTTTTAAGATAAAAAAATATGAGCAAAGAAAAGCAGGAATGTAGCCAAGATCGAAACCTGGATCTTGTCATTGCACTGTACTGGTTCCTAAATTCCTTAAAATCATATGGCACTTAATACTTCTGTAGAATGACAGTGAATTTCCAGGGACAGATTTTCTCTTACCTTGGCAGTAATTAACCTCGATTTAGAAATTAAACTCAACTGATATTTTCTAAAATTATTAAAATATGCACTCATGGTACATTTCCTGCTCAAGACTGGCTGCAGTTACTGAGATGTCATTAAAAGTAAGTGTTCTATTTAAAAAAAAGTTTTAAAAGCTAGACTTTCTATGTTAAGATGATGGAAATAAATAAATAGAAAAGCTTAGTAAAAGCCTGGATAAGAGAAAATACCAGGATAAAAAGTAACAATTCAAAATACATTAAGGATAAATTAGTATCTAGTAGAAGAGCATACTTAAGCAGTAAGGAATAAAGGATGACATCAGGAAAAATATCTCCAGCAATAGCGAACAGAAAAATCTCCTGATTTTTGTAGCATGATCATCCCTGGAATAGAGGGTACTAGCATAGGCTATAGGAGCTCTGGTAGCATAGAGGCTAAAGCACTTGACTGCTAACCAGAAGGCTGGCGGTTCAAACCCACCAGCCACTCCTCAGAAGGAAGGTTGGGCAATCCATCCTACTTCCGTAGTGATAACTGCCTCAGAAACCCAAGGAGGGGTCGCTATGAGCCAGGGCCGACTCGACGGCACATAACAACAACAACACAACAGCATAGGCGATCAGTGTGATGGAACCATCTATAAAATATTTCAAACACCTAAATCAGATCATCTTTCTGGGAAAGCAGTGTGGTATTTGTTTTCTTAATGGCACACTGAGGAGCTCTGGTGGCACAATGGTTAAAGCATATGACTGCTGATCAAAAGGTTGGCAGTTTGAACCCACTAGCCACTCCTTGGGAGAAAGATAAGGCTGTTTGTTTCTGAAAAGATTCATAGCCTTGGAAATAATTTGGGGCAGTTCTACTCTGTTCTTTTGGGAGGCAATGAGTTGAAACTGACTCCACGGCAGTGGTTTAATGGCATACCTCCACCAGGAAGATGATGGGGGCACTTCCTACCTCTACCAGTAAACTGGCCCTCTAGGGAGCCGCTGTGAAGGAGGTCTGGTGGCACAGTGGCTAAGGCACTTGACTGCTACCAGAAGTTTGGTGGTTTAAAGCCACCAGCCACTCCACAGAAGGCAGACTGGGCAATCTAGTTCCATAAAGATTTACCACCTCGGAAACCCAAAGGGGGATGCTATGAGTTGGAATCAACTCGGCGGCAGTGAGTTTGGTTTTCTTGGTTTCAGGGGAGCAGCTATGTGAGGAGTCAAGTCAGCTCTGGCCACATCCAACTATGCCTACAGGAGCTGGAAAACCAGGCCAAGAGCAGAGACCAGATCCTTGGGTACAGAGAAAGCTAAAGTGTCATCTAAATCAAGATAGCTGCATCTCCTATCACAGCTAAACTAGAAAAAGCAATGCTCTCAATCCTGTGGCTTTTTCTTTGAAGTGACAAAGACCTGAAGCACTTACTTTGACTTTAAGCAAAGTTGAGTTATGTGCACATTGCAGGTTGTTAATGAGTCTTCCTCCAATCTAATGCTGAGTTCTTCATCATATAGTCCAGCTTCTTGGATTATCTGCTCAGCACACAGATTGGATAAACATGGTGAAAGGCTAGACCCTGATGCACACCTTTCCTAGTTCTAAACCATGCAACAGCCCTTTGTTCTGTTTGAACAATAGCCTCTTGGTCTAATCTATGTAAAGGCTGCTCATGAACACAATTCTTTTAGAATTCCCATTCTTTGCAATGTTATCCATAATTTATTATGATCCACACAGTTGAGTGCTTTTGCATAGTCAATGAAACAAAGGTACATCTTTCTGGTATTCTTTGCTTTCATCCATCTGATATCAGCAATGATATCCTTTGTTCCATGACGTCTTCTGAATTTGGCCTGAATTTCTAGCAACCATTCCTGAATTATCTTCAGCAAAATTTTACTTACATGTTATAGTAATGATATTTTTTGATAATTACTGCATTCTGTTAGATCACCTTTTCTTTGGAAGGGGCACACACATGGATCTCTTTCAGTTTGTTGATCACGTACCGGTCTTCCAAATTTCTCGGCATAATCGATTAAGTACCTGCAGTGCTCCATCCGTTTGCTGAAACATCTCACTGCGTATTCTGTCAATTCCTGGAAACTTGTTCTTCCACAGTTTTTCAGTGCTGTACTTCTTCCTTCCATGCCATGGGTTCTTGATCCATGCTACACCTCTTGAGATGGCTGAACGTGACCAATTCTTTTTGGCACAGTGACTCTCTGTATTCCTTCTATTTTCTTTTGATGCTTCCTGCATTGTTCAATATTTTGCCTACATTATCCTTCAACATCAATTTGGGGCTTGAATTTTTCTTCAGTTCTTTCAGCTTGAGAAATGCCAAGCATATTCTTTCCCTCTGATTTTCCAACTCCAAGTCTTTGCACATTCCACTGTAATACTTTGCTCTGTCCTCTGAGCTTTCCTTTGAAACTTCTGTTTAGCTTTTACTTTATCACTTTAGCTACTCTCCTTTTAACAGCAAGTTTCAGTCTCTTCTGACATGCATTTTGGCTTCTCTTCCTTTTTTTGTCTTTTTAATAACCTTTTGCTTTCTTCACGTATGATGTCCTTGATGTTATCCCACAACTCGTCTGGTCTTCGGTCACTGGTACTCAATGCGTCAAATCTATTCTTTAGATGGTCTCTAAATTCAGGTGGGATATACTTAAGGTCATTATTTTGGCTCATGGATTTTTTTAAATTTTCTTCAGCTTCAAGTTAAACTTGCACAAAAGCAACTGATGGTCTGTTTCACAGTTGTCCCCTACCCTTGTTCTGACTGATACTGATCTTTCTCACTGTCTCTTTCCACAGATGTAGTCAATTTGATTCCTGTGTATTCCATCCAGTGAGGCCCACCTATATAGTCACCGTTTATATTTTTTTAAGAAAGGCATTTGCAATGAGTAAGTTGTTGCAGGTAGAAAATTCTATCATGTAATCTCTGGCAACATTTCTATCACCAAGATCCATAGTTTTCAACTACTGATGCTTCTCCTTTGTTTCCAACTTTTGCATTGCAATCACCAGTACTTATCAATACATCTTGAGTGCATGTTTGATCAATTTCAGACTGCAGAAGTTGGTAAAAATCTTCTATTCCTTCACCTCTGGCTTTAGTGGTTGACATGTAAATTTGAATAATAGTCATATTAACTGGTCTTCCGTTAGGTGCCGGTGAGTTGGCTCCGACTCACAGTGACCCTGCGTACAACAGAACAAAACACTGCCCGGTCCTGGGCCAGACTTATAATCCTTGCTATGCCTGAACTCACTGTTATAGCCACTTTGTCAACTCATCTCGTTAAGGCCCTTCCCCTTTTTTGCTGACCCTCCACCTTACCAAGCATGATATCCTTCTACAAGGAATGGTCCCTTCTGACATCATGACCAAAGTAGGTGAGACAAAGTCTGGCCATTCTTACTTCTAAGGAGCATTCTGGCTGCACTTCTTCCAGGACAGATTTGTTCATTCTTCTCATAGTCCACGGTATTTTCCGTATTTTTCACCAACACCATTAAGTCAAAGGCATTTATTCTTCTTTGGTCTTATTCCCTGTACAGTTTTCACATGCATATGAGGTGACTGAAAATACTATGGCTTGGGTTAGGTGGACCTTAGCCTTCAAAAACACATTTTTGCTCTTTAACACTTTAAAGAGCTTTTCTGCAGATCTGCCCAGTACAGTATGTCATCTGTTTTCATGGACTGCTGCTTCCATTGGTGATGACTGTGGAATCAAGTAATATGAAATCTCTGACAACTTCAGTCTTTTCTCCATTTATCATGAGGCAGCTTATTGGTCCAGCTGTAAGGATTTTTGTTTTCTTTATGTTGAAGTGTAATCATATTGCAGACCGTAGTGTTTAATCATCAATAAGTGCTTCAGGTCATCTTCACTTTCAGCAATCAAGGTTGTGTCATCTGCATATTGCAGGTTGTTAATGAGTCTTCTTCCAACCCTGATGCTGTGTTCTCTTCTTGGATTATGTGCTTGGCATACAGACTGAATAACTGTGGTGAAAGGATATAACCCTAACACACATCCTTCCTGATTTTAAACCATGCAGTATCCCCTTGTTCTGTTCAAACA
Organism: Orycteropus afer afer; assembly: GCF_000298275.1. Lineage (NCBI taxonomy): Eukaryota > Metazoa > Chordata > Mammalia > Tubulidentata > Orycteropodidae > Orycteropus > Orycteropus afer. Next base: position 10,886,107 of record NW_006921596.1, read on the forward strand.
ACAGGCTCCTGATTTCCCTACAGGTTCCTCGTGAACACAATTAAGTGTTCTGGAATTCCCATTGTTCTCAGTGTTACCCATAATTTGTTATGATCCACATAGTTGGAATACTTTTGCATAGTCAATGAAACACAAGTAATCATCTTTCCGGCATTCTTTGCTTTCATCCAAGATCCACCTGACATCAGCAATAACAGCCCTCGTTTCATGCCCTCTTCTAAATCCTGCTTGCATTTCTGTAAGTTCCTTGTCAACAGACTGCTGCAACTGTTTTGGAATTACCTTCAGCAAGATTCTACTTGTGTGTTATATTAATGTTATCATTCGATAATTTCCACATTCTGTGGGATCATCTTTCTTTGGAATACATACAAATATGGATCTTTTCCAGTCGGCCAGGTAGCCGTGTTTCAAATTTCCTGGTATAGACAATTAAGTATCTCTAGCGTGGCATTTGTTTGTTGAAACATCTCCATGGGTCCTCCTTGTACATGTATGGATATTATCCTATATGGATTTCATCCTATCACTGACAGCACTGTAATTCAGGATAGATCTTGAAATGTTCTTTTTGATGATGAATGTGATGCCATTCCTATTTGTCATTCCCAGCACAGAAGACCATGACAGTCCAATTAAAAATAGCCAATACCAGTCCCTTTCAGCTCACTAACGCCAAGAACATCGATCTTTATTTTATGCATTCCATTTCATTTCTGACAACTTCTAATTTTTGTAGATTCATTGAAGGTTCCGATTATTAACTGATGTTAGCAGCTGTTTTCATTTTGAATTGTGCCACATCAGCAAATGCAGGTCTAGAAAGCTTTACTCCATCCTCATCATTAAGACCATCTCCACTTTGAGGCAGCTCTTCCCCAGCTGTATTGAGTGCCTTCCAACATGAGGGCTTATCCTCCAGCACAGTATCAGACATCATTTCCCTGCTATTCTTAAGGTTTCCAGTGGTCATTTATTTCAAAAACCAGTGGCATAGCTTCTAGCATCATAGCAACACGCAAGCCACCACAGTATGACAACCTGACAGATGAATGGTTAGAAATGTTCGTATTTCTCTATGTGATTGTTTGTGTTCTTCCTCCCACAGAAAGTAAGGGGAAAGGACATTCTTCTCCCAGTTTTGTTCTCTACTACACACCTAGCTCCATTTCTAGCTTCTAACATAGTACCTAAAAAAAACCCAAACCTACTGCTGTGGAGTCAGATCCAACTCAAAGCGAACCCTCCTTGGGTTTCTGAGGCAGTATCACTACAGAAGTAGATTGTCCAACCTTCCTCCTGAGGAGTGGCTGGTGGGTTTGAACCACCAGCCTTCTGGTTAGTAGTCACGTACCTTAGGCATCATGCACCACTAGAGTTCCTTCACAGTACCTACCTGATGGCAAACAATGAATATTAGAAACTATTCTTGAGTGTACAAAATTTTTTGTCATAACTCAATTTTGCATCCCAATTACCTCTCACAATGATAGTAATGAAAATGAGTATTTATAAAATAAACATTCTCACTTTTGCATTATCAGAAAGCATGATGTTTTTCCTCAGATGGATCTACATGATAAAAAAAAAGGGTCCTTAGTCTTTTATCAAATTTCAAAACATTGCCTATGATGTTATCTCCATTAAAACATTATCTGAGAAAACAAAAATATGATGGAGGCTCTGCAACAGTGATTATGAACCGTTATAAACTTTCTGCCGACCACACTGCAAGGTATAATGTCATAAGTGCAAATATTTTGTTACTATTAAAGTACTATGTGGCATATATAACAGTTTATTCACTGACATTTAAGAAGGTAGTTAAAATTATGTCATAATCAGAAGGTACTGAGACACCTCCAGAAATATCTGAGCACACTTATGTTATGTGCCTTCGAGTCAGACCCGACTCATAATGACCCTTCCTTGGGTTTCCGAGGCAGCATCACTATGGAAGTTGATTGTCCCATCTTCCTTCTGAGGAGTGGCTGGTGGGTTTGAACCGTCAGCCTTCTGGTTAGCAGTCAAGTGCTTTAGCCACTATGCTACCAGAGCTCCTGAGCACACTAGTTTCCCAAAAACAGAGCTGCAAAATCTTGCCTAAATTTTTGGCTTTTAAAAGGAAACTAGATTTATAGTACATAGTTAAGGCTGAAGTGAAAGACTAGCTGTTAGCATGAGTGATCTGCTACGTAGTAAAGTTCTTAATGGATAACAACACAGCTGCTGCTTTAAAATATTAATCTAGGTTACTGCTCTTTACCGAACAGCATCAAGTGCATGCAGTCCTGCTCTGTGAACCTACCTCCTACAACAGGGTCCACAGGATGGAGAAGCCCCAAGGTGGTTGTCCCATCTGGCTTTCTTCTTTCAAATTCACACTGCAATGACCCAAAGTATCTGAATGGACGAAACTGATACATACCATACATATCTGTAGCACACCAGAATGTTTTTAATTAAACTAATAATACATCATCATCATCATCATCATTCAACTTAAACACTGACTTTCACACCTGTCTCCATATTACAGGCACTGATGACAGACTATAAAGAAATGCAGCTTAAGAAAATCCCAGAACTTTAAAAGAGCTACATGGGTCTTTAAGGCCATCTTCCTCAATAAAGGAGGATACTGCAGGCCTGGGAAAGGAAGTGATTTATCTAAAGTTAAATATTAATGCACTTGGCTTTAAAACTAAGGGGCTAAACAATGTGACTTCAAAATCCAGAGAATAAATGTTTTCTCTTAGGTTGAAAATATATAGTTAGTTTCCCAATTTAGGACATATTGAATTCACTTACAAAAGTAAATCAATCCAGTAACAGAGGTAATCATGTACTTTACTAATAAATATATTACTACTCTTTTTCTGAGTTAGCACTGATGAAGAACACCATGTCAGAAAGGGGTTTTAAAAAAACAAATGGATGGATATGCACAAAGAAAAACTAGAAGTTCCACATCACTGGCCTAAGAGTCGACAGAGGTAAAGGTCCGCAGGCAGTAAAAGGCAAGAGTTGAGTTACCCGACTGTTCACAAGCCGTCTGCTCAGCTTCCCTCCAGACTCTCTCACAATGCGGTCGATCTGCTCCTGTTCTCTATCTAAAGTATTGCTTTTAAATTTATCTTCACTTGGATCTTTGTCTTTCCTGAAAACACATGTGAAAAGCAAGTAGTGAAAGAAAAATGAGTTCAAAATGTTTAAACGAATTCCAAATATGAATGCAGTGAAAAGTATGGCACTTACACTGTCACCAACTCAAAGTGTTTCTTAATGGTCTGATAAAGGGCTCCTGATAATGTATCCACAGAAAGACAAACCTAATATATTACTTAGTTTCTCCTCCCCTCTTGTTTTGCCCAGTTTTATTTGCCTTAGTATTTTTCTGGGTATAGTCATAAAAATGAATTATACCTTTAGCATATTTTGAAGGAGGAGGGGGCACATAAATATGTATTTTTAAAAATTTATAAATCTTAGGAAAAGAAGTTGCTGACATCCAAAAAGATTTATGAATTTGTTACTTTGCAAAAGTAAATTTTGACAGCAGAAATCTCCAACTGCTAATTAAACCCTTTCCTCAAAATTGACAGAATGCTACCAGTCAGAGCTGGTAGGCGTGGTGTGTGCCTGTTACGTGTGCATGCGGGGGCCCACAAGGCTGCTCTTCACTCACACTGACTGCTGCCTGGTTCATGGCTGCCCCTCCCAGCTGGCAGCTAGTGAAAACACAACACAGGGAGAGCCCATCTATTCAGGAGGTAGCTTTAACTGGGCTTATGTTCATAGGCTACCTCAACTCCTTTTACAGGATGAGGTAAAGAACTTACATACTTCTATTAAACTCACTGACAACGAGTCCTTCAAGATAGCTTATTGATTTTAAAACTACTTTAATAAAAATACATATCCAGAACTTTTTTTCTGAAGTATATGAAATTTCATATAGTGTTGTGTCTGATAAGAGACGTACTCTATATCAACACAGACTTTCATGACAGTGATCACCGTGCCAAAAAACCCACTGCTGACAGGCTAGGATGTGGTCCTCCCATGTCAGGACTGAGTCAGGAGAGTAGTTTTCCTCCTTACTAGCTTGAAAAAGATAGTAGAACCTGAATGTGCCAAGATTTTTACTTTTTGTTTTCCTTGTTGGGGCTTTTGAACGCCTGGGCCTCAGCAGCTCCACAGTCCTCCTTCTCCCTGGGCCAGCAGCAGTTGTCCTCCCCACTCTGTGAGGTGTCTGCTTGATCTTTCTGCTTTCGAGTTTTCTGCAAGTCTGCCATGAATTCTATGCTCTGCTTCAGGCTCTGAATTCTTTCCTAAGAATATTCAAGAGTCTTATTTTATGTTTGCCATTAACTTTTAAAGTAATTCTTCCCCTTGCCCCTACACAAGAGTTTGCATTTATCCTGTCATTAATTAGGGAAGAAACCAATTAAATACAAGCATATCAAGAGGGTATTACATTTAGAAATCAGGACAATAAAATCTATTCCTTCAATGTGGATAATTTCCAATTTAAGAGGATGTTTTATTTTATAACTTTATCACATCAGAAAACTTACAGAAGAGAAAGTATGAATTAAGACTATTTATTCTTTCAAGTACTGAATTTAAAAAGTAAAATTTAGTCTAATAATACTTAACTGTTAATACTTAACGGAGTGTCTTATCTTTCAAAATTGAAGAATTATTGGTTTAAATTTTAAAACCTAGAACATGTGAAGTGTCTTTATATTCTCATATCCTGTGACTTTGCCATTTTTCTCTGTGTGTGGCAACAACACATCTTGAGGAGAATAAATGTTGCTAGCATAGTTCCTTCCTCGGAGTGCATAAAATTCTCACTGAGTAAGAGCACCCAAATGAACGGAAGACTCCTAACATGAGAGGTGGCTATGTTAAGGGTCTGAGGCTAAAACTTTGTTGTTTTCAATCAGAAGTAACCTCTGCATCAGGAACGTAGTTTGTCATTCCTTTAACTCTCCACTGTACTGTGAGAAAACTATGTGGTAAACAATTTCAGAAAACAATGTCATTTTGTTTGCTTACAGGTTTTGCTTGCTGCCTAAAAAGCTAGGTCCAAAACAATTCTCAGAACACACGTTTATTCCAAACAACCTTTAGAGTTAATGGCATCCTCTCTGCCATCAAGTAGGGACTCAAAGTAGGGTCTCATGATTGTTTGGAGGCCAGATGTATTTAATTTAATGATTACTATGTAACTTTTAATAGGGGCTCTGGTAGTGTGGTACCTAATGCACTTGACTGTTAGCTAGAAGGCTGGCGGTTCAAACCCACCAGCCACTCCTCAAAAGGAAGGTTGGGCAATCTACTTCTGTAGTGATACCACCTCAGAAACCGAAGGAGGGGTCTCTATGAGTCTGGTCTGACTTGATGGCACACAAAAACAACAATATAACTTTTAAGAAATAACTTTAGAAACATATGTAATCTCTGACCAATTTTGTAATCATTACCTGAATGTCAACCAATCACTGATTTTTTTTTCTCAATTTCTTTTAATTTTCTTGTATAAACTCCCTGAACTGTCTCTTTGGATCACTTAGTTCAGAACCCTCTGGACTCTGTGATTTCTAATTTGCAAATTGTCTTGTCTCTTAAAAAAAGCTCTTTACTTTTAATTTTCAACTTGACTCTGCCACCTTCCTCTGGGACATTACTAACTGAAGAAGTATTGTCTCCATATTGTGAAACATGTACTCAACTTTCCACTGCAATGATACACTGTGAAATTGTCTTCGTGGTTAAGAGCTTGAGGTTTCTGGACCAATTTTAAAGAGGCAGATTTGTTCCTACTAACTACTCTGCCTTTTAACATTGAGAGTTGTCATGGGACAAAACATGGAGTGTAGTGCCGCCTCCTTAGGACTGCACAGGAACAGCAGAGAAGAAAAAGTTGCAGAATAATATAAACTAAGAACTGGAAAGGATGATGAGAGGTCATTCAAATAAAAACAATGTAGCCCAGAAATGCTAGATGACTCACCTAAGGTCAGTGCACCAGTGGCTAAGACTAGGCCTCTTGTCTCTCATGACAGGTCTTTTCTCATCACATAAAATTACATCAATAGCACAGCCCTAAGACTGGGAGAGGGAGCTCTGGTAGCATAGTGGCTAAGACACCTGCCTGCTAACCAGACGGCTGGCGGTTCAAACCCACAAGCCACTCCTCGGAAGGAAGGTTGGGCAATCCTACTTCCATAGTGATACTGCCTCGGAAACCCAAGGCGGGGTCGCTATGAGTCGGGTTTGACTCGACGGCATATAACAACAACAACAAGACTGGGAGAACCCTGAGAGAGCCTAGACCTACTATTTTAGTTTGAAGCAATGTTACCATTATTAAAGTAATATATTTTATTTAGACAAAAATATGGATAAATAAGGAAACAGACATATTGTTAACTTATCATCTAGAGAGGAACAGAGTTAACAGGTTAAGCATTTTAGCATTTTTCTAAGGAGTAAACATATTAGCAAATAGGAATTATACTGAATTTTGCTAACAAGCATTTTCCTTCCATACCATTAAGTAGTCCTTAAATCTCTTTCAATAACCATAGAATATTCCATCCTATTTATATGCCATGATTTAATTAACATCCTACTGTTGGACATTTAGATTATTTCCTCGTTTTCACTATTATAAGTCTCATGAACATTATTGCAAATATACAGCTCTAGGAATCTCCGATTATTTCTTTAGGAGAAATTTCTAGAAGTGGAAACATTATGTTAAAGGAAATGAGTATTTTCAAGGTTTGAAACTTATTGGTCAAGCTGCCTTCCGGAAAGGGTTGTTTGTATCAGTGTTTGAAAGTTTCATCAGTATTTGAGAAGTTCCCTGAATCCTAATCAAACTGAACAGCATCATTTAAAAAAAAGTGCCTATTTTAAAAAATATCTTATTTTAATACATAGTTTAAAAATATTAATGAGGTAGCTATTTCAGTGACTGTCTGCTGGCCATGTGCGCTTTACCTGGGTATGTCACCCGTATCCCTAGTTACATGCTGGCATATTGCTGCTGTGTACCATCAAGTTGGCTCTGATTCACAGCGACCCCATAGGACAGAACACAACAGTTCACAGGGTTTCCTAGGCCATCACCTCTATGGGAGCAGATCCCCAAGGCTTATTTCCCATGGAGCCAGTGGTGGGTTTGAACCAGCGAGGTTTTCCCTTAGTAGTTGAGGGCTTAAAAATTCTGCCCCCAAAAAAAAAAAAAAAAAAAAAAAAGAAGGTGGGGACCAGGTTTGCTGGTCCAATGGAGCCTGGTGTAACCACTGAGACTATGGCCCCTAGCTGCCCTTCAGGTCTGGAATTGAACCCACAACTGTGGTTTCCAGCCAAACAAAGTACAGGCATGTGAGTTAAACATTTACCTCAAGTAGACACACGCCCTGGAGAGAACAATCATGGGAGAAGGAAGGGCTGCTTGTGCACAGGGAGATAGCTCAGGGTGCAGAAGAGTATGAAGGGATGGACACTGGGAGGAGGTAACTATGGGGAGGAAGTGGGAGGGGAGCTGTTGCATTGTGGTAAACTGTGGTCAATGACATGAGACAAAGTATATGTGAACTGCTGTATGAAAAGTGAATTTACTCTGTAAATCTTCACCCAAATCCTAATAAAAAAATAAAATAAAATAATAATAATAATTCTGCCATCAGGGCTCCTCAGCACATAGTAGTTACATAATAAATACTGGGTAAGTGAATGGGCTCAGAGCACAAGGGTTTCAGTAACCATTTTATTCTCATTCTAGAATTTATAAAGCAGAAACTACATTAAAAACATTTTGGGACTTTTTTTAAAAAAATATAACATGCACTAAATTAAAATCATTCAATTAAGAGATATTTTCTAAATTTAGATAGAAACAGTCAAGGGACAAAACTGAGTTTAATTAATTTTACTCTCAATGAAAAGTTTTTTCTTTTTTGGGAATTAAAACTTCTCCGAATCAGCATACTGTTTATCGATCATCAATTTTACAGTATTAAATGACTAAAAGTGCCTGGTTCTTTGCCATTAATAGTTAACACTTACTGAGTGCTGATGCTTGTACCAAGCATAACTTCATGAGGTAAGTACTATTATCATCCCTGTTTTACGGGGCAGGATAATGGCTAAGAAAGGTTACATGGCCTACTTAAGGTCGCCAGGACTAGAATGAAGCCTGTTTAGTCTCCTTCTGAAGGCACTATGCTATTTAGAGCATTGCTTGTTAAATGCAGCATTCTACTCAAGTACTTACATCAGAGATCAAAGAGTTAATCTACACATCCATTGTTAATAAAGATAACAGCTCTACTAATAGTATATATACAAATATATATAATATATATATATATAAATATATATATATATAAGTATATATACAAATAGTAATACTATTTGGCTTAACTAAAAATGATGAATGAGTGCTCTAAAAACTTTACACTTAACATTCAAAAACAGTTATGATTTAAAAGACACCATTCATGATCAAAACTGGAGATCCTGGTAGAGTGGGAGAAAAATGTGGAACAAAACTCAAAATGATAACAAAACAAAACACCAGGCTTACTGGTCTGATGTGAGACCGGTGAAACCCCCAAGGGCCAAAAATGAACTCACTCCTGCAGCTTAACCTTCAGACAAACAACAGACAGGTCTACAAGATAAACAATCACATGAGGCAGGTATGCTTCTTAGAACAACCAACTATGGGAAATCAGAAGGGCAGGAGAAAGCTTAGAGGGCAGGAATGCATAAAAAAGATGGACCCAGGGAAAAGGTAACTACTATAGTGAGGAAGTGGGAAGAAAGCTGTTACATTGTGGGGATTATAATCAATGTCATGAAACAAAATGCACATGAACTGTTGAATGGGAAATTAATTTGCTCTAGAAACTTTCACCCAAATCACAATAAAAGTTAAAGAAAAAAAAGACCATTCATGGAAGGGTGTGCTGGGTTCTCTTGGGAGCAACTTGAAAAGTTAGCTCAGAGGTCTAAATTTAAACATTTTAGAATCAGTGTTGTAAGGATCCCTCCCATCCAGGGTGGAGAGTGGTCAACAGGAAGCTATAACACAGGATGGGTAGGGCTCCTCAACAGGAAGAGTGCTGAGAAAAAGGAAAACAACAAACAGAAAAGGGAAAGTGGAGAAGAAATTATATTTTCTGGCTATTCCCAGTAAAAACGAATAGATACTGGAATCTTCTGCATGTTACATTAACTACATTATTTAAAGAAAAGAAATACTGGTAAATCAAAGTAGATAAATTTACTTTGGATATGTTATGTCTATTTAAACTAAACTCTTTCCCAGAAATAAAATGTACACATTTTGAAGTAACAAAAGACTGCATTTACTGGTTGTATTTTCCTTAACATACAATAATAACAAGGATTTGCAGGTTTTTAAACCTGGAATGTGGCTTGGTCCTGTGCCCTGTAAGTCTTCCTGCAAAGAGTGGGATAAACATTTTATATTCCCCGTTCCTCTGTAAATTTGCCAAAGATGGGTAACTAAATTACATTACAGTTTCCCAAATCTTCAGGAAAGAGTGGGAACTGATGTTGTCTAAATATTAGGAATGGAAGAATCATCATCAATCCAAATGTTTTTCTTTCTCTAGTTAAGTAGATCCAAGAATCTTTCAGACTCAAGCACAGATACTCGGACATCTGCACATCAAGGCATTTAAACAGAGAACTGTAGTACTGATGAGATGATGATGATCATTAAAAAAAAATCACTAAATTGGAAAACCATATGCAAGTAAACATGACTCATTTCTATCACCCTTTAACTCTTCTGGGTCTGAGCTCAAGCTCTTACTTCCCATTCCTTTCTCCTTCTCCCTGTGTCTGACATCTACTCATCTTTCCTTTGCAAAACACCTCTGTCTTGCTGTCGTCTCCTTGTAATAGACTCTTCCTGAGTCTACCTCTTATCTGGAATCAGAACGTTCCTGCTAGCAACTCTCCTGGAGATCACAGATGAAACCCTTCTTCTTTACAGATGTGAACACCGAGGCCCAGGACAGCTAACGTCTTGCCCAAGGCCCGTAAGTTGGTGGAAGAGAGACCAGAACCTTAGGTCTTCTGATATTCTGACATGGCACCAGGATTACTCTCAATTAGTTTTTCTACATATCACTCGTTAATGTAGTTCTTCCTACTCAGAGCTGTGAGAAAAACCTCAAAAAATGCTACTTATCTTGTGAATTCTCTTTCCTCAGCAGATCCAGAGTGATCACCGCAGTTTACCCTTCAAGGTCTTTCAACAGTTGTCACTCTGGACCAACACTCGTAATTTTTTGCCACTATCTACAATAGTGTTTTAGGTAAGTCATCATGTTTAAGCTTTCTCATGGCACTTGATAACGTCATGTCTGGGGCTCTGTACACATTTTTCCCAATTGCCTTTGGTGGTGGTGTTTGCTGTCTAGTCGGACCTGACTCATAGCGACCCCTCCTTGGGTTTCCGAGGCAGTATCACTACGGAAGTAGATTGCCCAACCTGCCTTCCGAGGAGTGGCTGGTGGGTTTGAACCGCCAGCCTTCTGGTTAGCAGTCAAGTGCCTTAGGCACTATGCTACCAGAGCTCCTAGAGCTCCCTGGTAGCATACTTTAATTGCCTTACCATGCACCAATTCCTCTCCTCTAAGGAAGATTCTGTTCTTGAGAAGAGATTGCTTTGAAGACAATCCCAAATTACTTCTCATTTGCATATTTTGTCTTACTACTAACAGGAGTTCCTGTGCTTCACCAAGAAGCACAGGAGTGCCCAGAACATTAGATTCCATCACTACAAAGGAAAACGGTTTTCATCCTAACACGTCTCCTAATTCATCCAATCTTATACCAGCTGATGTTACCTCCACAGTAGAATTTTGTTGCCCACAGAAAATCAGTCCATGTATATGAAAAAAAAAAAAACAAAAAACCACTCTATATCATCAAGTCAATTCCAACTCATGGTGACCCTATAGGACACAGCAGAACTGCCCTACAGGCTTTCCAAGGTTTTATATCTTTATACAAGCAGACTGCCCTATCTTTCTCCTGTGGAGCACCTGGTGGGTTTGAACCATTGACCTACCAATATCAATTCAAAAGCCTCTAAAGAAATAATTACAAGTCAATGTCAATATTTAACGGTATCAATGCCAAACGAGAATCTTTCCATCTTTATCTTTATTAAAATTTTTTCATTAATATTTTCTACTATAATATGATTTAATAGAATTTAAAAAAAAAAAAAAAAAAACAGTAGTGTATTAGATGTGTATCCCTATAACCAGAAAACAAAGGGACACAGATTGAATAGTAATTAGTGTTTATGACAAAGAGTTTCCTTTACCTGGCTAAGAATTTTCATCCCTGAGTGTAACAGCTTCTTTGCAGCTTTGTAATAAATGGTCTCTGGCTTGTTGTAAATCATGGCATTAGTGCACATTAGTTTGAAATTATCCTGCAAAGAGAATATTAGGGAGAAAAATGCATTAAGACAAAACAGGAGCTCTCTCCCTAAGTTTTAAAACATACAGATTCTGTAAAACTTAAAAAGATCTTTTCTTCCACTGGTCACTAAGCCACACTAATAGCAACTTAATAGTAATAATACAAAAATTAAGACTCATCAATGAAACAAATGTTGCTAATTTAAATGTTACAAAATTCTTTCCCCAAGTTTTAAACATTTTATAGTAACTATAAACTTTAAGGAGCTCTGGTGGAATAGTGAGTAGGTATGTGGCTGCCAGCCAGAGGTCCACAGTTTAAACCCACCAGCTGCTCCATGGGAGGAAGATAGCGCGAACTATTTCCGTAAAGATTTACATCCTTGAAAACCCAATGAGGTTTGCTATGAGTCAGAATTGACTCAATGGCAGTGAGTTTGGTTTTTCGAGTTTTGCTATATAAACTTGAAATCCCAGAGTGAAATTTTTAAACTCGCTGCATATGTAAAGAATGAGAAGAAAATGTTCCCACTTTATATGGAATAGAATAATCTTAGCTGAATTGTTCATGTAATTTAAAACATCATTCTTAGTTTAAAACAAATATTCTAAATTTCCATTTCAGAATAAATTTTATTTCCGATCTTAATTGAAAACTGGAAACAGTGCTAAATTATCACAGTATTTCCTGCCAATTTCAAATTTACTGATCAAAAATGTTAGGACATTCAGAACCATTTTAAGTATTTGAATACTATCTTAAGATAAACATAATTGCCAGACTGTTGCAAAATCATGCCAATATGAAACAAACGATACAACTTCAAGGAGTTAAAACAGGTAAGTGGAGTAACCAAATTGTTGTTGTTATTTTGCCCTGAGACCCCTCCTTGGGTTTCCCAGGCAGTATCACTACGGAAGTAGGATTGCCCAACCTTCCTTCCAAGGAGTGGCTGGTGGGTTTGAACCGCCAGCCTTCTGGTTAGCAGTCAAGTGC
>NW_006921596.1:10899271-10910834 GCF_000298275.1 Orycteropus afer afer
TATCGGGACTGTGCTTTTTCAGTTGTTGACCTTGGGTTTGTCAGCCTCAGTAGCCAGCAGCTGTCTGAGAGAAGCAAAGCCTCCAGCTTCAGTGGGCCAGGAGGAGGAGGCAGAGCTGAAGCCTAAGGTTGAGGGGCTTTTCACCCAGCCCCTAGAGCCCTGGCACTCCAAATTGTAAGAGAATAAACTCGTTTTTTAAAGCCATCCCATTTGCGGTATATTCCTGTCAGAGCACCAGTAGGAAACCAAAACAGAATAGGTACTAGATTTCAAAGAATCTAATGAAAAGTTTTAGATATACTCCTCAAAACATCCACGCACACAAAGTTGAAGATACTTTCCGTGCAATTTTAGGTTCACGGTCCCCCTAAAAGCCCTTCCATGGCTTCCCAAAGAACCCCAGGTTAAGAACCTCTGTTACAGATATTCTGCAACATTTCCATTCTGGCAAGAATTATTAGTAATTCTTAATATATGTACATACATATTTGGGGGGAGAGGAGGCAAGTGAGAGGAGACAGAACTCTATGTACTCATACTAAATAACCACTGAGAAGAGAGCATGGAGCTAGAATAATCACAGCTCTGATCTGTCAAGGTCATTTACAGACTCCGTAAATCTTCACTGGATGGGTTTAGGCTTTACTGGACTTTAGTGTAATGATATTTGGTCATTTAAAAAGATGAATGACTGGTCTGCAGACATTTCACACAGTCTTTACTTTAGCAGCCTAATGAGCTGAGTAAACTAATACGTATTATTTCCGACTGCTGAAGTTTCCCCGGGGGGAAAAAAAAGTCATGTAGAAAACTTCAAAGAGTTAAAAATACTTTCATTCAATTATGATAAATCTTAACCCACTTTGCTCAAAAACCCTTAGGGGACACACTTTTCTTTCTTGTCGTAAGAGAAAGATCACAGGAAAACCCTTTATGAAAGAAAAAAGAATGGAAATGTTTTTCCATTAAGCAAAAACAAGGTCAGAAATATGCTGGGAAAACAAAACAGTGCTAGCCAAATTTTCACCTGTAATAAAGCTGGGAAAAGTTTCCATATCTCTGAATATGAGAGAATATAATTCAGGTTTTTCAAAGCAAGAGAAATACATCTACACACTTGGTGACAGAATTAAATACTGGTGTTCTTCATAAATTTTAGCTGATCCACATGTGGAATTAAAAAAGACAAAGTAAAGATAATATTTAGTTTTATTTTCCTTCTGTAATTAATTAGAGCCTAGACTTTAGGTCAAGTGAGCTCTACAAAGTTCATGTGGAAAAGTAAGGGTAAAACAGACATTACCTGAACCAATTAAGTTTGCACTGGCTTGATACAAAGCCAATTTTTTTAAAAAGATGGTTTTTTTCTCTTTGGAAAAATAAAGTGTACTCCTGATAGCAACACACAACAAGACTCACTAAGGATAGAAAAATCTTTAACTATAACATTAGGCATATATATATACTATCTTTAGGGTCATATGTTCTTTACTTAGTAAGTTTCCCAGGCCCCTTGGCTTTCTAAAAGCTGAAGAAAATATGCTCAACAAATACAGCCTAAGCGAATTTAGGGAGCAGTCGACTTACATCAAACTAGAAAATATAATTAAACTGATGTTCAGTATTTCTGGATAAGTCAATTTGTTCTATTTTATAAGACACATGCACACTGTAAGTCTAGAAACAGAAAAAGAAATTACACTAATTATACTTTCATTTAAGTAAACATCTTGCCTGTAATGACGAGAAGTTAAAAATGTAACACCATCTCTTTATTTTAAAGGCTGGGAAAATATATTTTAAAATATATATGAAATTCAAAATTTCACTAAAAACAGTCAAATACAGCAGATGGCTTATTTCAACTGGTTTTCTATCACTGAGCTTATAAAAAGTTTTCTAAGACAGAAAAACACAGATTTTGGATACTGATATAAAGTTAAGTCTTTGCAAAATAAAAGGTCAATCTGAAATATTCTGAACATTAGACCTCCAGATTTTTACGAAGTTTTTTTGATATGTAAGATCCAAGAGTTTGACTCTCAAGTGAATAAAGCGGTGAGAGTTTTATTCAGTACAAGTGCTCAGTCATTCTCCAATCGAAATAGAAGTACTTTAGTTACCTTTAGTTCTTCTATGGACTGATAGTCATTGTTCTTGATCTTTTCTTTCATGGTACTAAAATCCATTGGGTGTTTTATGATCATGGAGTAGCCGGGAGCAATAAAATCAGTCACAGGAAATGAAAAGAAAGCACTTGGGTCTTTTCTGTGAAGATATGAAGAAAGCAATTTTGTATCTTATTTCTACTACAAACCAATCTACGGGTCTAGGAACAGAAGTCAGAGAAAAACTCTTTAGACACAGAAACAATCTGTAGTATGCTAAGACATTTTTCACTGAAAATTGAGGGAAAGACTTTAAAGACTAATAACTATTTTATAACAAGGTTACGAGGTTTTACACACTAGTTGTACCTTTAAGACAGAGAACTTTTCTTTTTCCATACTGATGTCTAATATGCTTGGACTCCTGGTGGGCTGTAGAATTACTTCATTATGTGTGTATGTATTTTCTCAATGGATACAACTTGCACGTGCATGCACGTGTGTATGCATTAAAAAAACGGGTATTAAGAAAGGTCTTTATAATACCCCTAAGTTTGAGAATCAGTGCATTGTTATAGGTTCTCAATTCTAGCTGCACATTAGAATCACCAGAGGAGTTTTCAAAAAATTCCGATGTATTTGTGGTGGGGGAGGCTCACCCCAGACCCACTAAGTCAGAATACGTTTTCTAAGAGTTTCACATTTAGGTCACTGATCCATTTTGAGTCAATTATCATATATGGTGTGAGGTAGGGGTCCAACTTCTTTTCTCTGTATGTGGAAATCCAGTTGTCCCAGCACCATTTGTTAAAAAGGTTCTTCTTTTCTCATGAATGGACTTGGCACCCATGTTGAAAATCAATTGACTATAACTGTATGGAAGGAGTTCTGATATTGCAGTAGGTAAAGCATCTAAATGCTAACCAGAAGGCTGGTGGTTCAATCCCACCAGCCACTCTGCAGATGGAAGATGGGGCAATCTACTTCTGTAAAGATTTATTGCCTTGGAAACCCAATGCGGGTCACTACGAGTTGGAATCGACTTGATGGCAGTGTTTTTTTTTTTCTTTCTAAATAACTGTATGGGTTTATTTCTAGGCTTTCAAGTTTTTTCCATTAGTCTGTATGTCTCCTTTATGTCAGTATGTCTGAGTACTGGAGCTTTGTAGTATGTTTTGAAATAAGGAAGTATGAGTTGTCTTACTTTGTTCTTTGTCAAGACTGTTTTTGGGCCATTTATAATTCTGTATGAATTTAAGGATCTATTTTTCCATTTCTGCAAAAAAAAAAAAAAAAGCTATTGGGATTTTGATAGGGATTGCATTAAATATGTAGATGGTGGTAGTATTGACATTTTAAGTTTTTGAGTCCGTGAACATAAGATGTCTTTCCACCAGTTTCTTGTTAGTCCCTGTCAAGTTAGCTCTGACTCATGACAATCTGATGCATAACAGAACAAAATGCTGCCTGGTGCTGTGCCATCTTCATAATTGTTGGTAAGTTTAAATCCACTGTTGTGACTACTGTGTGAATCCATCCCACTCAGGGTTACCTTCATTTCTGCTGACCCTCTACTTTACCAAACACGATAGCCTTTTCTAGTCATTAGTCTGATGTGTCCAAAGTGAGCCAAAGTCTTGCCATCCTTGTTTCTAAAGGAGCATTCTGATTGTATTACTTCTAAGATTGATTTGTGCATACTTTTGCCAGTCCAATTTATTCAATATTCTTTAGCAATACCACAACATGAATGCATCAGTTTTTCTTGTCTCCCATTTTTTGCTGTCTAACTTTCACATGCGTATCGAAGTGACTGAAACACCATGGTCTGAGTCAGAGCACCTCAGTCATCAAAATGAGATTTTGCTTTGTAAAATTTTAAAGAGCTCATTTGCCCAGTGCAATATTTTAATTTGCTTTCTTGAGTTCCATGGACATTTAATTATTGATCCAATTAGAATGCAACTGCTGACTTCAACTTTTTCTCCATTTATCATGATAATGTTTATTGGTTGGTCCAGTTGTGAGGATTTTCATTTTCTTCACATTCAGGCATAATCCATACTGAAGAGTCTGTGACTGTCATCAGTGTTTTAAGCAGTCTTCATTTTCAGCAAGCAAGGTTGTGTTATCTGCATACTGCAAGTTTTTAATGAGTCTTCCTCCAATCCTGATGCTGCATTCTTCATCTAGTTCAGCTTTGAGGATTATTTGTTCAGCAGATTGAGTTAGGTGAAAGGATACAATCTGCAACATACTTTTTCCAATGTTAATCCACAGAGCATGCCTTTGTTCTGTTCAAACAACTGCCTCTTAATCTGTGTACAAGTTCCATATGAGCAAAGCGAAGTGTTCTGAAATTCTCATTCTTTTCGTTATCTATAATTTGTTATGAGCCACGGTTGGATGCCTTCATGCAGTCAGTAAAACACAATCAACATCTTTAATATTTTCTGCTTTTGGCCAAGAT
Source organism: Orycteropus afer afer (assembly GCF_000298275.1). Taxonomy (NCBI): domain Eukaryota; kingdom Metazoa; phylum Chordata; class Mammalia; order Tubulidentata; family Orycteropodidae; genus Orycteropus; species Orycteropus afer. The sequence goes on from NW_006921596.1 coordinate 10,903,850, forward strand.
TCACCCGACAGCAGCAATGTCAGCTGAGTCAGAATGGACATGACGGCAACTGTCAAGCACAAAGCTCCAGTACTCCTGACGGCAACATCAGCACCCTTGTTCCACACTCCCTTCTGAATCTGGCTTGAACTTCGGGCAATTCCCTGTTGATGTATGGTTACAGGTGTTTTTTAATTATTTGTAGCAAAATTTTGCTAGCATCTACTATTAATCATACTTTGATAATTTCTTCATTGTTTGATCATCTTTCTTTGGAATGGGCATGAATATAGATCTCTTCCAGTCAGCTGACCAGGTAGCTGACTTCCAAATTTCTTGACATAGGTAAGTAAGTGCTTCCAGCGTTGCATCTGTTTGCTGAAACATCTCATTTAGTATTCCATCAATTCCTGGAGCCTTTTTGTTTTGCCAGTGCCTTTTGTGCAGCTAGAATGTCTGTCTTCATTACCAGTGATTCTTGACCACATACTAAGTCCTAAAATGTTTGAATTCACCAATTCTTTTTGGTACAGCGACTGTGTATCCCACCTCCTTTTGATGCTTCCCATGTCATTCAGTAACGCAACTGGAGGCTTGAATTTTCTCTTTAGTTCTTTTAGCTAGAGAAATGTAGATCATGCCTATTGTTTTTTGGTCTTCTAACTCCAGGTCTTTGCACAATAACTGTGCAAAGTTATTTGTCAAGTAGTACAGAGTACTTGACAGAGGCCTAATCTAGCCTTCTCAAAGCACCCTTTGAAATCTTCTTTTCAGCTTTTACATCACCATTTCTTGCATTTACTTTGGCTAATGTGCACTTAGCAGCACATTTCAGATTATCTTCTTAAATTCATTTTGGTCTTTTGCTATTTCATGTATTTTTAGTGGCCTTGTATTTTCTTTTAAGTACGATACCCTTAACATCTTCCTACAACTCTTCTGGTCCTCAGTCATTGGTGTCCAGTGTGTCAAAAATCAGGTAAGATGTATTCAAGGTTGTACTTTGGCACCCATGGCCTTTCTTTGCTTTTCTTCAACTTGAACTTGCACATGAGCAAAGGATGGTCTGTACCACAGTCAGCCTCAGCCCCTAGCTTTGTCTTGAATTGTCATACTGAGCTTCTCTATTATCTCTTTCCACAAATGTAGTCAATTTGATTCCTGGGTAATCCATCCGATGAGGTTCACATGTATAGTCAGGTCTTTTAAATTTCTTTCAGCAATGTTTTTTAGTCTTCAGTATATAATTCTTTTACTTCTAAGGTTAAATTTATACCCACATAGTCCTTTTGAGATGCTACTATAAATGAAATTATTCTCTTAGTTTCCTTTTCTGATTGTTCACTGGTGGTGCATAGAAACACAACAGATTTTTGCATGGTTAATTTGTAACCTGTAACTTTGCTGAATTCATCTATTAGCTCTAGTAGCTATTTTGTGGGTTCTTTGGGATTTTCTGGATATAGAATCATGTAATCTGCAATTAGAGATAATTTTACTTCTTTCCTGATTTGGGTACCTTCTTACTTCTTTTTATTGCCTAATATGCCTTCACTAGAGTTTCCAGTACAATGCTGATAAAATAAAACAACCAACCAAAGACAACCAGTTGCTGTCAAGTCCCTTCTGACACATGACAAGCCTATTTGCAGAGCAGAACTGTACTCCACAGGGCTTTCAATGGCTGTGACTTTCTGCAAACAAACTGCCAGGCCTTTCTTCTGACTATGTCTGGGTGGGGCTGAACTACCAATCTGGTGGTTAGTAGCTGAGCACTTAACGATATACACTACCCAGGGACACAAAGTCAAGAGAAGTGGTGAAAGCAGGCATTCTTACCTTGTTCCTGACCTAAGAGAAAAAGATTTTAGTCTTTCACCATTGTGTATTATTTTAGCTGTGTGGTTTTAATAAATGCTCTTTCGTGTGGAGAAATTTCCCATCTATTTCTAGTCTGTTGAATGTTTAATCATGAATCAGCAACAACTTTTTAAATATTATTTACTATACTCCAAGCCCAGTGGTTAAGTACTTGACATTATTTTATATCTAATCTTCATAAAAGCCATCAAGGTGGAAGTATCTTCGATTACAAATGAGGACACTGAGGCTTAGAGGAGTTAAGTCATTTGTTCCAGGTCATAACGCTAACAAGAGACAGAGATGGCATCTGAACTCAAGTCTGCCTGAATTTATCTTTAGTCTTCCCAGCAGGATGCCTAAACAGTAAGACTAAAAAATGATGAGAATGAGCAAAAATATCGAGCCTAGAACTTATATGGTCAAACCCATTCTAGTTACCATGAATAACAATACTAATCATCTGTGAAATCCTCTTTTGCAACTATCTTTCAGTGCAAATTATCAACTATACCCCAAAAAATGAGCCATTTCGCTATAGAATCCCATCAGTTTTTTGACCAAATAACGGTATTGCCAAATTTGATCAATTACATTCTTTACCAGTCTTAGCTCTCTGAACCTCACAAATGAAAACTCACCTAATCATTAAGGGTATCCAAAACCCAATTTCATGTTCTAATTCCAAAATGTTAACATCCTAGGACTAAGATATATCTTTTAAAGTATATTTCTTTTAAGGTGACATCATTAACCTACATTACAATTTTATGTTATAAGAAATAAAACTAAAAAGCAGACAAATCACTTTATAGTTATACCTTTTAACTGATATAGAATGCTGAATACACATACATTCACTCTTTTGAGACAAGTAATGAATAATTTATTCAAGTGCAAAGACCAGGGAATCAATTTTCTCAGCTATACTGTAACATCAAAAAAGAAGAGAGGCTGGTAACTTCTGATCTTAATTGCAAAGCTGAACGGGTGCTGAATACAGAGAGCTTTATACACTGACATGGATTGAATTTTGTCTCCCGAAAATATGTGTCAACTTGGCTGGGCTATCATTTTCAGTGGTTTGGTAGTTATTGTAATGATATTTGGCAGGTATGTAGTACTGCAATCATCTTCCATGATGCAATCAGCCAATCAGTTTTAAGGGAATAGAGTGAGATGCAATACCCTTACTTAGGCTACAGTCCTGATTTAATACAAGGGTAATTTCTGTGGGGTGTGGCCTACATCACCTTCTATCTTATAAAAGGAGAGAGAAGAGATAAGAGATAGGGACCTGACCAGCACCAAGAAAGAAGAGCCAGGGGGAGTAGAGTGCATCCTTTGGACCTGGGGTTCCTGTGCTGAGAAACTCCTAGACTCAGAGGAAGACTGATACCAGGACACACGTGTATCTCTAAGGAATGCCGGGCCCACAGATGTTGAAAAGAGACAAGGATCTTCCTCTAGAGCCAACAGAAAGAGAAAGCTTCTCCCTAGAGCTGGTGCTCTGATTTTGGACTTCCAGCTTCCTAAACGGTGAGAAAATAAATTTGTGTTTATTAAAGCCATCCACTTGTGGTATTTCTGGGATAGCAACACTAGATAACTAAGACAGAGGCTCTATCTTGAAAAATTATTTATGATGTACTTTAGGGCTGACCTGTAAGAACAACACAGAACAAAGTTCACTATTAGAATCTGTACTTAAGAACCATTATGTCTTCTGCAAATATACTATAAATGTCTTTGAATTAGAAATTCAAATTATGAGTAAAGGGGGTATCAAAAGAATTATTTTAATGAAGACTGAGTTATTCTTTTTCCCTTTTAAGAACTAAACACTGGTTTAATCTAGACATTGAAGTTTCTAGAACAAATTTCTGCATTTAAAAGAGGGTAAAACATCTTATTTATGGTATTTTCTTTCTTTGTCCTGGTCTTAATAATTGCTGAACACTCAGGGTATGACAGGCATTGCACAAATATACAGAGAGTTCTTAAATCTACTGCAAAACTGGAAATATCTGTATTGTTTATTCCTGGTTTAAAGCTTTAACAGCAGAAACTACTTTAGATATTTAAAAAAAAAAAAAGAGTTGCCATTAAGAGTATTATGTAACAGCCTTCAAGTTGCCAGTTAAAACAAACTAAATGAGAACATCTAAAAGTCAGCCTTTTGGAATACTTCTATTGCCAGACGAAATATTTATCATCTACTTTAAAATGAAGTACACTGGGATCCAGGCCACAAAATACGGCTTTCAGTCGTCAAAAAAAGAGAAGCGGTTTGGATCCTATGTATTTTGCCGCTTCAATCTCTATGTTATAAAAATGTTGGAAAAAATATTTACCTTTGCAATTGCCTCATCAGTTGATTCAAAGCTTCTTGAAGGGGTGTCTGTTCCACTTCTAAAGTGAGGAAGAAGGAAAACACGGTTTTTAAAAGGATGACTCTAGAGAGTACCACGGTTAGCTTATTTTCTTTCTATACAGCTTCTTTTATATCCATTATTAAACATCTTATACATAAATTCCACTTATTTTAGCTATGTTAAAGTATGAGGATATCATTTCAAAACTGAAATTAACTGCTATTTCTTATACAGTAAGACATAAGAAAAAAAAATTAAAAACAAAGCAAAAACCTCAAGTGAAAACTTCCACATTTTCACTTAGAAGCTAAAACCCTGGCTGTGACCCTTAAAGCATTTTCAGCTTCCGCAATCACTGAAGTTAATTCAGTTATTCCAACCTTCTTGCTTGGCTAACGAGCTTGCAAGAGGCTTCTCAGGAGGCAAGTCTAGTCTCACAGGGGCCTGACACTGGAGGTCCTTTTCTGCCTCATTCTCCACACGGTCTCGATCTCGCTTCCTTTTATCTTCCTACAAAGTATAAAGGAATATAATTTAGAAATATTTCAGAATCAATAAATGTACAAATCATTTTAATTTCAGAGGAAAAATAAGATACTACTGAAAGGAAAACAGATGCTAAATAATAAAACCTTAGTGTATTTTACTGCCATCTACTGGAAAATGAGAGAATAACACGTTCATGAAGGGGGGAAAGATAAAAGTTAGAAAAATGATACTATTCACAAGTATTTTATATACACACATATGCACACACATATTATTAGAATACATATATTAGCTATATACAATATAACACACCCAGGAATAAATCTGACAAAAGATGCCAAAGATCTTTATGGGAAAAATTACAAAGCACTACTGAAGACCATAGAAGACCTGAATAAAGGACTGATATGACATTTTTATGAATTGAAAGATAATCAACTCTCTCCAAATTGATCCATAAATTGAACGTAATGCCAGTCAAAATTGTAAAACAGGACTTTTCACTGAGTTTGACAAGCTGACTCTACCTCGAAGAGTGAATGGTCAAGAACAGTCTGAACAATTTTGAAAATGATCACAATAGGACAATTTGGCTTACTAGATATTAAGTATTTGTATAAAGTTGCAAAAATTAAGATCATGTGGCTCTGACAAAGGAATAAACAGACTAACATAACATAGTAGAGAACCCAGAAACAAATCAGTGCACATAAAAAACTTTGGTGTACCACAGAGAAGGCATTATAAATCAATGAACAAGGATGCTGCTGGGACAACTGGTCAACTACGTGGAAAAAGAAAATAAAATTAGATCTCTACATCATACCATATAGAAGCTCTGATGGTGTAGTGCCTAAGGCATTTGACTGCTAACCAGAAGGCTGGTGATTCAAACCCACCAGCCACTCCTAAAGGAAGGTTGGGCAATCTACTTCTGTAGTGACACCACCTCGGAAACCTAAGGAAGGGTGGCTATGAGTCAGATCTGACTTGATGGCAGCGAGTTTGGTTTACATACCATACACATAAATAAATTCCAGATACAGACTTGAATGTGCAAGGCAAACTTTTAAGCTTCAACAAAAGTAGAGAATCTTTATGACCTGAGAGTTGGGAAAGGTTTTCTTACATAAAGCACAAAAAAAATAAATCACAAAAAATTTGATATGAAAATTATAAATTTTGGCACCTCATAAAAACAAATAAAAAACCCAAAACAGTAAAGCTAAAGACTAGTTATATTGTTGTTGTTATGTGCCGTCAAGTCAGACCTGACTCATAGAGACCCCTCCTTGGGTTTCTGAGGCAGTATCGCTACGGAAGTAGATTGCCCCATCTTCCTTCAGAGGAGTGGCTGGTGGGTTTGAACTGCCAGCCTTCTGGTTAGCAGTCAAGTGCCTTAGGCCCTATGCTACCAGAGCTCCCAAAGACTAGTTACAGAGTGAGATAAAGTACTTGAAAACACAAATAACTCATGAAGTGTTAGCAAAGATTACATCTAAAAAGACAACCCAATATAAAATTAGTAAAGTCAATAACAAGTAATTTACAGAAGAAAATAAAAAACCCAAACAACATGAAACATTAATCAAGCTCCCTAGAACTCTGCGAATTATAAAATTCAGACTAGAGAGCATTTCACATCTCTCTAATGTGAAAAAATTCAAATGTCTACAAATGCCAAGTTTTGTCAAAAATTTAGAGAAATGGGATTCTCATTCCTTGCAGATGGGTGAATACACAGGTACAATCACTGGCAGAGCAATTAGCAAGTATTCTCACAAGGAACTGTATACGGATCAAGAAGCAGTTATTCGAACAGAACAAAGGGATACTGCACAGTTTAAGACTGGAAAAGATGTGCAGCAGAGTTGTAGCCTTTCACAACACTTACTAAATCTGAATGCTAAACAAATAATCTGAGAAGCTGATGTTATGAAGAAGAATGAAGCACCAGGAGTGCAGGAACAGTCATTAAAAATAGGCAGATGATATAATCTTGCTTGCTGAAAATGAAGATAGCTTGAAGCACTTACTGATGAAGGTCAAACACTACAGTTTTCAATATGGATTATGTCTGAACATGAAAAAAAAAAAATCCTCACAACTGGACCAATAAACTACATTATCATAAATGGAGACAAAACTGAAATGGTCAACAATTTCATTCTATTTTAATTAATTAATTATCAATTAATCAATGTCTATAGAAACAAGAGTTAAGAAAGCAACAATTATAACACAGTACATAAAAATCATGTTCTACATCCTACTTTGATGAG
>NW_006921596.1:10911294-10942706 GCF_000298275.1 Orycteropus afer afer
AAAAAAAAAAAAAAAAAATCAAACACTGTACTGCAAATCTGCTATGAAAGATCTCTTTAAATTTGAAAAAGCAAAGATGTCACTTTGATGACTAAGGTGCACCTGACCCAAGCTGTGGTCTTTTCAAAAGCCTCATATGCATGCAAAAGCTGAACAATAAAAAAAGGAGAGAGAAGAATTTATACATTTGAATTGTGGTGGTGGTGAAAAATATTAACTATACTATGGGTCAAAAGAATGAAGAAATCAGTTTAGACAAAATACAACCAGAACGCTCTTTAGAAATGAAGATGGTGAGACTGGCTCATTTACTTTGGACACGTCTGTGGGAAAGACCAATTACTGGACAAGGACAAAGACCAATTACTGGACTTTATTGGTAAAGTGGAGGCTCAGCAAAAATGAGGGAAACCCTCAGAGAGAGAGACTGACACAACAGCCCCAACAATGGGCTCAAACATACCAACAATCATGATGACACCGAGTAAAGTCAAAACTATTTCCTCCACCCTGGTTAAGGCAGATCATTAGAACAGACAGGACCCCGGATGGGAATAAGTAAGTAAACTTAATTACCCTCAACTTTTTCCCCACCCTGGACCCCGGTTAGAGACAGATGAGTAAACACTTAGGACTCTGGCTGGAGACAGATGAGTAAATACAATAAGCTCAGTTCCTTAATAACTGAATGGAAAAAAAAAAATTCTTTTCTGCTATTTCCTTAGGCACAGGTAATAAACGCGTTAATGTGTCTTAGAAAACAACTTGAAAATTAACTCTGGCCCATGGACATGTGCACTGGGACAGAGAGGAACAAAGTTACTAGGAACTAACACTCTCCCCTCTGCCTAAGCTGATTAGCTGACGACAGGAAGCTGGTGTGACTCATTCAGTATGCAAGCGCACTGGCTCAAAACGCTACTGTCTGTTTAAACTGAGGCGAAGGAATTATCAGCCAACTGTCAACCATCTCACACCCAAATTACTGACATTTTTATGAATATGCATAACCCTCTCTTCTGAAACCTACAAAACTGTAATTGAATGGAGTTTCAGGGAGTCAGATCTGGGTATGGGTACCCCTACTCCTTGCACTGCTGCTTTGCAATAAATAAATTTCTCTCCTCTTAATCACTTGGTGTGTAAACTGTTTTGGCCTGACTGCGCACTGGGCAGGGACCCACGTTTAGTCCTATTTCAATGAGGGTGGGAGAAGACTGGACATGCTTTGTTCTCCTATACATAGGAGCCAACTTGACCTTACTTCTCAGCTACTCCTTGCCTGGGCATGTATCCTAGAGAAACTTCCTTTCTCACAATATATATGTACAAGAATATCTACTGCAGCACTGTTTTAAACAGTAAAAACTTAGGAACAACATAAGGCCTACTGAAAGGATAATAAATTAATAAATTATGGTATATTTACATAACAGGTAAAATACATAAGCTAAAGTTATATCAACATAATATTCAGAAATGTCTTGGGGAAAAAAGTAGAATAAACGTGTGCTACAAGCAGTTATGTGAAGTGGACAAATGTACAAATCTGTATTATTTACAAATATGTATCTAAGCAGTAAAATTATTAAAAAAAAGTATGTGTGTGATGCACATCGAATTCAGGATGGTGGCTCTCTAGGAAGAAATGGAAGAACGGGATCCTGAAAGGGTATACAGGATCCTTCATCTGTATCTGTGCTCTCATTTCTTTAAAAGAAAAATAAAAACAAGCAAAAAGGAAAATGTTGAGATGCTCAAGTTGGATAGCTGGTGTGCAGGTGGTGGTTTATTATTCTCTAGTCAGTATTTTTAAAAATTAAATTTTTAAGTAAAATTGGCCAAAAGCATCTGTCCATTTTAAGCTCAAGAGTCAAACTATCTGAGTTTTAAGAGTCTCAATAGGATCCTATCAACTCAAAAAACTATTTTCTTGGCCTATGTCCTACTTTCTTGTTCTAGCATCTAGAGTGGTAAGGTCTCAAAGTGTGGTTCCCGACAAGCATTCTTTTAGAATTTCTTAGAAATGCAATTTCTCAAGTCTTATTATGGTTCTCAAGCTTCAGTGTGTGTCAGAATTACCTGAAGGTCTTGCTAAAACACAGATGGCTGGGCCCTACCCCCACAACTGCCAACGGGGTGGTTCTGTTGTTTGCCATCGAGTTGGACCCGACTCATAGCGACGCCTCCTTGGGTTTCCGAGGTGGTATCACTATGGAAGTAGATTGCCCAACCTTCCTTCTGAGGAGTGGCTGGTGGCAGCCAAGTGCCTTAGCCACTACGCTACCAGAGCCAATGGGGCAGTGCCTGAGAAAGAGTGTCTGCAACAAGTTTGCAAGTAATATTGGCACTTTATTCTCAGAGTCCAAAGCACCTAACACAAAGATATGTGATTGGTTCAAAAGCTCCAGAAAATAATGTTATGAAGTGTACACTCGGCATACACCGGATCCATTACCCTTAGTGTGGATTCTTTGTTTGGTGTCTGTCTTTTATGACTTCATGACATGTTCCATAGTGGTAATTTAATTTTACTTTGGAAAATTTGGTATCTTTTGCCCAGAAAAAGTAGCATGAATCTTTTGAAGGCTGGCAGGTTTAGAACATCTATGGGAAAAAAACCCAGAGATATACAGATCCTGTCTATTAAATGTGAAACATGAAGACAGGGCAGCTTGAAAAAGCAGAAAGCATTTCTCTCAAAGCGGAAAGAACTAGGGCCCTACAGTCAGTGACAGAAACCTAGAGAAGGGATCAACAAACTTTGTTTGTAAAAGGCCAGAGTAAGTATTTCAGATTTTGTGCCCATAAGGCCTGTCACAACTACTCAACTTTGCTGTTGTAGTGTGAAAGTAGCTATAGACAGTACGTAAATAAATGGGTGTGGCTGTGTTCCAATATACCTTATTTACAAAAACAGATTGCACCGGCCATAGTTTGCAGATCCTTGGTCAAGTGTTCTCAACTTCATCTTAACATATTCTGTAACCTTAGGCAACTTGTTTACCCTCACCAGGACTCTTTATCCCCAGCAAGGTGGAGATTTGACTGTTGATTTCATTTTACAAAGTCACTGAGGTCAAATGAAGTCATAAAATAGAAAAATTCAAAAAATATCAAAGGAAAGTATAATGTCTTTCAGCTACCCTATTACGGATTGAACTGTGCCTGCCTCCCCAAAAAATGCGTGTTGTAAATTCTAATCTCTATACCTGTGGTTATAATCCCATTTGGAATTGTTTTTTCTTTATTATCTTAATGAGGTAGTATAACTGTAGGGCGTGTCTTAAGTCAATCTTTTTTGAGACATAAAAGCAAATAAAGCAAGCAGCTAAAGAGATGGGGGAGGATAGATGCCATGCCACATGGTCACGAAAGTACAAACGCTGAAAAGAGACAAGGACCTTCCCCCAGACTAGACAAAGCAAGCAAGCCTTCCCCTAGAGCTGGCACCCTCAATACAGACTTCCAGCCTTCTACATTTTGAGAAAATAAATGCTAAAGCCACCAAGTTATGATGTTTCTGTTATAGCAGCACTAGATAACTAAGACATACACCTACCTAGTAAATTTACCTAGTTACCACTATTATTCTGTATGGCAAAAGAAAAGCCTTCTAGTCTAGGAAGTCCAAAAGAGAAAAACCAAAAACCAAACTCAACACTGTGGAGTCGGTTCTGACTCATAGCGACCCTCCTTGGGTTTCCGAAGCAGTATCTACTTCTGTAGTGATACTGCCTCAGAAACCCAAGGAGGGGTTGTTAGAGTCACGACCGACTTGATGGCACATAACAACAACAACAATAACAACAACAACATCTCTATGGCAGTAGATTGCCCAATCATCCTTCCGAGGAATGGCTGGTGGGTTTGAACTGCCAGCCTTCCTATTAGCAGTCAAATGCCTTAGGCACTACACCACCAGAGAAAAGGAATATAAAAAACCTACTTGGAAACTCTCCTAAACTGAATGGAGATGTTGTAACATGTTACTGCCAGACTGGGAAGAAGCAGCCCTAGATTCTAGTTTACCCGTCATCCCATTGTTTTTTCATCTAGAAAACAAGAGGCTTCGTTATGGGTTCTCTCTCGACCTAAAAGTCTGATTCCAATTTTTTCCCTTTTTAATGACCGAGAATATAGTTGACCCTTGAATAACATGGGTTCAAACTGCACGGGACCACTTATATGTGGCCTTTTTTAAACACATGGATCTTGGAAAAACTGAAGAACTAATAGACACCACAACGGAGGAATTAATAGGAGACAACCTGACAGAGTGCCAGTGCCAGATGATAAGAAAGACAACGTAGAAGCAGCAGCAGCAGCAGCGCCAGAAAACAAATGGTCATTAGCCAATCTGGCAGCAGGGTTCCGTTATTCAAGACTGTATTTTGTATTTGGTAATAACATATCTGACAAGGGACTTATCTCTAGAATTTATAGAACACTCCAACACCTCAATAACAAAAAGACAAACAATCCAATTAAAAAATGGGCAGAAGACATGAATAGACACTTCACCAAGGACGATATTCAAGCGGCCAACAAACATATGAAGAAATGCTCACGATCATTAGCTATTAGAGAGATGCAAATCAAAACAACAATGAGATACCATCTTGCTCCAGCACTAGTAGCAAAGTTCAACAAGACAGAAAATAACAAATGCTGGCGAGGTTGTGGAGAGATTGGGACTCTCATACACTGCTGGTGGGACTGTAAAATGGTACAACCATTGTGGAAAGCAGTATGGCGATTCCTTCAAAAGTTGGAAATACAAATACCATTTGACCCAGCCATCCCATTACTAGGTATATACCCTAAAGAAGTGAGAGCCATAACAAGAACAGATATATGCACGCCGATGTTCATCGCAGCACTATTTACAATAGCCAAAACTTGGAAACAACCTAGATGTCCAACAACTGAGGAATGGATAACCAAACTTTGGTACATTCACACAATGGAATACTATGCAACGCTAAAGAATAATGTAGAATCTGCAAAACACCGCATAACGTGGATGAACTTGGAGGACATTATGCTGAGCGAAATAAGTCAGTCACAAAAGGACAAATATTGTATTAGTCCGTTATTGTGAAAGTTAAGGAAAGGTTTATATATTGGAGGACATTTTCTTTGTTGGTTACCAGGGGTGGGAGGGAAGGGGAGGGAATGCTGTTAGATAGATAGAGATAAATATTGATTTGGGTGAAGAGAAGGGCAACGTACTAAATGGGAGTGACCAATATGGCAGCATTGAGGATGAGAAAGACACCGAGACAGTTACATGGGCAGTACAAACAACAAATATGAACCCCTTTGTAAATATAATACTGAGTTGTCAATGAAAGCAAACATGGGTATAGGGACGGATAGATGGGTGAATAAGCTAAACAACTATGTATGTCTAAATGGAGAGTGTATCCAAGATCATATACAGGGTTGGCAGACAATGGGCCTCTCGAAGAGTATGAAGGGATGGACACTGGGAGGAGGTAACTATGGGGAGGAAGTGGGAGGGGAGCTGCTGCATTGTAAATTTTGGTCAATGACATGAGACAAAGTATATGTGAACTGCTGTATGAAAAGTGAATTTACTCTGTAAATCTTCACCCAAATCCTAAAAAAAAAAAAAAAAAAAAAAAAAGACTGTATTTTGACTTCTTTTACGACATAGATCCTTCTATGTCGGCACTGACACTAAAGCAAACAGTGTAAGAAGGATTGGTACTATATAGAAACATTTTTAGAGAATTGAAAAAGCAAAAAAGATCTGACAGAAATTATGATTTATCTCCATAAAGTTACACCAAGTGTTTGCCTCCCCTGGCTCCCCTTCCACTTCCTCCACCACTTGGATAGCAGGACCAACCTCTCCTTTTCCTCCTCCTCCTCCTTCCCTTATTTATACTGTGAAGACAACAAAGATGAAGACCTCTGTGACGATTCACTTCCACTTAAGGAACAGTAAATCATCATCATACCATACAGTTAATAAACTTGTCTGCTATGTATGTGTGTGAGGGTTTTTGTGTGAAAATCTGAAATGTACAACAACTATGTTAATTGACTATTTATTGGTAAGGATTCTAGTCAACAGTAGGGTATTAGGAGTTACGTTTTAGGGGAGTCAAAGTCATATGTAGATTTTCAATTGTGCAGGGGGTCAGCACCCCTAAACCTTGGGTTGTTCAAGAGTCAGCTGTCTATTATAGAATCCTATTATAAATGTCACTTACTAATACACATATGGGAGCTCTGGTAGCATAGTGGCTAAGACACTTGCCTGCTAACCAGACGGCTGGCGGTTCAAACCCACCAGCCACTCCTCGGAAGGAAGGGTGGGCAATCCTACTTCCGTAGTGATTGTTGTTGTTATTTGCCATCGAGTCGGCCCCGACTCATAGCGACCCCTCCTTAGGTTTCCGAGGCAGTATCACTACGGAAGTAGGATTGCCCAAGATACTGCCTCGGAAACTCAAGGAGGGGTCGCTATGAGTTGGGTTTGACTCGACGGTACATAACAACAACAACAATACACATATGTACAACTACAAGTTAATAGAGTTCAGACTAATAGTACGCTTTCTAAATTATATATAGAAAACCAAACAAAAACACTAGTGCCATTTAACCTTCAGGTAGCCAAGAAGGATTTATAGCTAGTTTATACAATAGATTCAAATTCTGGCTTTGCCACTTACGAGCTGTGAGATCATAGATAAGTTACATAATTTTCTGAAGTCTGAAAGAGACCACATTGCATACCCAGAGGATTACCTTGAGGATTAAATAAGATAGAGTATGTGAAATTGTAGTGCTGTATCTAGCATATACTCAGGAATCAGGCAGTCAATTAATAAATGAGACTCACCTGTGGATGTAAAGGGGTTGGTTAACACATACAAGGGCCTGCCCTTATAATGCTCACAGTGTAGCTTAACAGCAGAGATGATATTAAACAACTAGAAAAAATCCAAAAAACACTACCCCAAAAAACAGATTTTAAGGAGAAACTAACTGCTGGGGGAATTTACTTCGGGTAATAAATGCACATTATATACTTTAGTGATGATGTTGTTAGGTGCCATTGAGTTGTCTCTGACTCACAGCGACCTTATTACAACAGAACAAAATGCTGCCCGGTCCTGCACCAGCCTCACGATCCCGGCTATACCTGAGCCCACTGCTGTGGCCACTGTGTCAATCCGTCTTGTTGAGGGCCTTTCCCTCTCTCATTGACTTTAGTGATATATACCTTACATAGAAAGGAACAACCTGGAGGAGCAGAAAATATCCAAGTAAGTGTGAGAGGTTTTACTGTGAATATCAAAGGCCATGTAGAAAAACCTTTAAGCAAGAATGAATAAATGAATGAATGAATGAGGAAGTGAGAGAAGGCTTAGTGAAGTAACATGTAGGCTGAGATCTGAAGGACAGTAAATTTGGCCAGGCTGGAAATGTGGCTGGGAACAGCATTCCAGGTAGAGGAAACATGCTGTGTGCAAGAAGGTCTGGGGCAGGACGAAGGAACAGTAGCTATTTCCCTAAGCACAAACGCATTCAACTTTTTTCAGATTAGATTCTGGTTTTGCTGAAATTTCTCTGTGACATTGACAGCAAGTTATTTTAGTAATGTGTGAATACTTTTGAAAGAAATCTTTCCTCATATTATTAATATTGAAACACTCATTGCCTCTTTTGCTGAAATTCTTTATAGGCAAGGGCCCATGTCTTGTTCAAGGCACATAAGAACAACCACCACCCCCAAGCTCAACAATGCCTAGCATATTATGATTGCTAAATAAGTAGCCACAGAAATAATTACATGAGACAGCATCAAAGCATATGGATTAATAGCTAAAGTTCTTAGTGATATTATTAATAATAAGTACTTTCCTTCAGACTGACTACTTTTGGAGGCTACACATGTATTCTAACAATGCTTTCAATATGCAAAACGATTTCAGAACTCCCGTCTAACAGTTGACTTCTGAAGCAACCTAAAATATCAGTTTTATTACTTTGAAACTGCACTTCATTTTTGCCCTAAGTTGAATCATCTGTCCTTATTCACAATGGCTTGGTGCTACATAACTTAAGGCTACCGCTAAAGGTATATAGCTCTTTAATGTACTTGATTTCAAGTGCACGCAAATTGTTGATGTTGAGCATATACACAGCAATCCAAGTTTCTACACGTACTATTTAGTGACACTGATTACATGCTTTGAGTTGTGCAACCGTTCTCACCCTCCTTTCCGGAGCTGTTCCTCATTAACGTAAACTCACTGCCCCCTAAGCTGCCTATCTAATCTTTCAATTTTAAGATGACTTCAAGGAATATTTTTGGTTTAAGGTTTAAAGATTATCTCAGGGCAATAGTTTCAGGGGTAAAAATTTTTTAAAAGGTGTTTTAAATGAGTTTCTTCTTCTGAGTAGTAAGGTGCTGACTATATGAGTTCACAATGCCCCAGCAAACAGGATCAACAGTATCTCTTCCTGAAGAGCAGTGGTATTTAATACCAACCAGAGCACTGAGTACAACAGGCGCTGGTTTCAAGCAGACATGATGTAGAAACCACCCCTACGAAAGTGTGTTGGCTTAAATTATTTCTTCCTAAACACCTGAATACAAACCATTTGGCAAGCAATTTGTGTGGTGGTATCACCCTTACTACATAACACTGCCCTTTTCTAAAGCCTTATGTTTTCAAGCTACCCATTCCCACGTAACACAAAAAATAAAACTGCTCATTAAAAAATGCTCATACCATTTGATCTAGTAATATGCACAAGATGACAATTAAGTAAAACAGTGCAACAAGGAGATCTGGTGGTGCAGTGCCTAAGGCATTTGACTGCTAACCAGAAGGTTGGTGGTTCAAACCTACCAGCTGCTCCACAGAAGGAAGATGGGGCAATCTACTCTAGAGATTTACTGCCTCAGAAACCCAATGGGGGTTGCTATGAGTTGGAATCAACTCAATGGTAATGAGTTTGGTGTGGCTTCTATGGTGCCACAGGTAAAAACACTGTGGCTATTAGGCTGATAAAATGATGATATATGTGTCTTGGTTCTCTAGTGCTGCTGTACAGGAATACCACAAGTGGACAGCTTTCACAAACAGGAATTTATTCTCTTACAGTTTAAGAGGCCAGAAGTCCAAATTTTGAGTGCTGGCTCTAGGGGCTGGGTGAAGGCTCCTCGGCCTTGGCTTTCAGCTCTGCCTCCTGTTCCATGCCCACTGGAACCAGAGGCTTTTTTCTGACTCACGTAGCTGCTGACTGCTGAGGCTGACAGACCCAAGATCAACAGGTAAAATGGCACAGTTTCAAGATCAACAGGCATACAGCAGACCACTGGTTCAAGTGCAGGAACAATCCCACGACTGGCAGGCAATACAAAAGGCCAAGACTCAGCCCGATTCAGGGTCCAGATGTGCCAAAATTACAAGAACTTTCTCAAAGCTTCTTATATACTGGAAGCAGCCCACACCCTGAAGACAACTACTTTAGCTGCTCACAGCAGTGTCCACTATGGAGGTGATTATAATCTCACCATGGGGAATAACTACATCCAGCTGCCCAGCCACTCAAACCCAGCCAAGCTGACTCACAATCTTAACTACCAATCTATAAGAATTAGAGAACTCATTTAAAGTGAAATACCATAACCACATAGCTCCATCATGATCAATAAAAAACTATACATACATTTTATAAATACCAATTGCTATTTATTAAGCATATATTATATGCTAGGTTCTGTGCTAAGTACTTGATGTAGGTTAAGTCACTTACCTTCTTACTGTAATCCTGTGAGTCTGATACTACCATTTCTACTTTCTAGATGAGAAAACCAAGATTAAATACCTTGCCCAAGTTAACAGTCAGTTCCAGATAAGAATTCAAATCTTGCCTTTAATAAGTTTTTAGTCTTAAAAATGTTAAAATGGACATCAGATCTCTACTCTCTTCACAGTATGTAGAAGAATAAAGTTAGAGGCAAAGTCCTAGTTCTGAGGCTCCTGAGATTACTGGGAGCTGGAGTAGCAGCATTTGAACCAGGTTTTAGAAATCAGAATACAAGGATATCACACTCTATGTTCAATGAACATGTGGTCAACTATATGCTCTGAGGGAAACAATGCCTTTACAAGTACTACAGTAAAAATACTCTTTTCATATATTATACTATTTACATTTTACTGGAAAGGATATGTATAAAGACCCTAAGTATTGTACTTTATATACTATTTAAGCTATTTTCAAAGGTGATCTGACAACCTGATTTTCACTTAATGTGCTCACTTTAGAAGCTGACCCCTGAGCAGAACACTATGCCACAACACAGATCTGATGTAAGGAAGTTTGCATACCAAGTGGAGGATTAAAAACAATAGCATGGAGGTAAGTGTCAGGATGTGTATAGGCAACATAAAGTGGTTCCTGTTTTTAGCACAGAAGACATGTAGGGGGATACAGGATAAGATCTGAAAAGCAGTTGAGATGGCAGACTAGGAATGTGAGCTTAAATATTTATGTGGTAGGGAGTTAAAAAGTTTCTGAGTGGAGGAATAATAAGGGCTGAGCCTTAGTAATATTAATCACATAACAGTACCTAAAAAATACTAAAGAGGGTAGAGACTGTGTTAAGACTACCTACTGAAAAGGTTTACATTGAAACAGCTCACAAGAAGGCTAAATTCCTTTGCTGAAATTCAAACTGTTCTTCTGAAAAGCATAGTCCTAACCCAAATTATATGAGCTCTGGTGGCACACTGCCTAAGGCATTTGACAGCTAACCAGAAGGCTGGCGGTTCAAACCCACCAGCCACTCTTTAGAAGGAAGGTTGGGCACTCTACTTCCGTAGTGATACCACTTCAGAAACCCAAGGAGAGGTCAGGTCACTATGAGTCAGATCTGACTCGATGGCAGTGGGCTCAGAACCCAAACCCAAATTATGTCTTCATAGTTTTGCAAATCAGCTTCAGGTTTAGATGCTCAAAGAAGTTAAACTAGGTCCCACTGGCAGAAATATTATCAGAGTAAAATGAGAAAGACAGTAGTCATTTTTTAAAATCAAAAGCATTACTATTGCGGGTTCAAACTGCTGCCCTTTCAGTTGGCAGCTGAGCACTTAACCACTGCAGTGCCAGGATTTTTTCCAAGGAGGATATATATTCATAAAATCTAACATTTGAGAGTTTACTATATACCAGACATTATTCAGAGTTCTTTCTTTATTTGTTTAATCCTTACAAGTAACTCCATGAAGTAGGTATTATTATCTCATTTTACTGCTGAGTTAACTGAGGCACAGAATGGCTGAGAAAGCAAAGGAATTATGAGGTAGGTTACTAACGAGACGAGGAATGAATGGCTATAATCATATTATAGAAATTGAAGATTTTTACCAAGTTCTGCAGTCTGAAATTGATCAAACATGCAATCAAGATGCACTGATAATTACTGGGGACTGGAATGCAAAAGCTGGAAACAAAGCAGCAGTTTTGTAGCTGGAAGGTATGTCCCTGGTTCATAGAAATGACAACTGTGATGAGCCAGATAGCTGACTGACTCCATCTTGACATGCTGATACCCCCATAAAGTTTCTTTTCCTTAAACTACAGGTCTAGACCACCCTATCCTGTTTCAACTGAAAGGCTGCAGGCCTAGACCACCCAATCCGTTCTGGCAGAACATGGAGACTTAGTTAAGCCCCTATGCCAACCAGAGACAGACCACGATGCTAAGTACTGCCTATAGGTGTGACTTGATAGAGCAAGCATAATGCATTTCCAGCTTTTGTAAAAGTCTGCTTACAAAGGCTGAGTCCTAGTTGAAGCACCCAGAGCAGATGAAGCCTAACCACAATGCCAAGGAGTTTCTTTACAGGTGTTACTTGCTAAATTAAGTTTAACATTGCTTTCTGCTTCTGTAAAAGATTGCTTGCAAAGGATAGAAAAGAGATACTCAATATTACATCCCGCCCGCTTGTGGGTTTTGTCTTTATAAACCCTGTGCTGCTCTTCTGGGTCGAGAGTCCTTTCTGGCATGAGCCACCTCTCAACTCCGGAAATAAAGGACTTAAAGCTTGATTAGGTCTCAAGAGTGCTTGGCTACTCCATATAGTCCATCTCGCCTTTAATATATAACACAACAACAGAGACTGAATAATAGAATTTTGCAAGACCAACGACTTATTCATTGCAAGTATCCTTTCTCAACAACATAAATGGAGACTATACACGTGGCCTTTGCCAGATGGGATTTACAGAAATCAAATAAACTATGTTGATTTGTGGAAACAGACAAAGGAGCAGCTCAATACCATCAGTAAGAAAAAGGCCAGGGGACAACTACATAACAGACTATCAACTGCTCATATGCAAGTTCAAGTTGAAACCGAAGAAAATTAAAATAGGCCCATGAGAACCAAAGAATCTTGATTATATCCCAACTGAATTTTTAGAGACCATCTCAAGAAATGATTTGATGCATTGAGCATTAATGACTGAAGACCAGACAAGTTGTTGAAGGACATCATTTGCTTTCATTACGTAGAAAGCAAAAGGTCATTAAAAAGAAAGAGCAAAATGGATGTCAGAAAACGCTCTGAAACTTGCTTTTGTACGTTGACTAGCTAAAGCGAAAGGAAGGAATGATGAAGTAAGAGAGCTGAACAGAAGATTTCAAACAGTGGCCTGAGAAGACAAAGTATTATAAAAAAAATGTGCAAAGAGTTAGAAAACAAAAAGGAAGAGTACTCTTGCCATTTCTCATACCGAAAGAACTGAAGAAAAAATTCAAGCCTCCAGTTGCAGTACTGGAGGATTCTTTGGGCAAAATACTGACCAACAGAGGAAGCATCAAAAAATGGAAAGAATACAGAGTTACTGTGCCAAAAAGAATTGGTCAACGTTCAGTCATATCAGGCTGTAGCATATGCTCAAGATCCAACGGTATTGAAGGAAGAAGTCCAAGCTGCACTGAAAGCATTGGCCAAAAACAGGGATCTAGGACTTGACAGAATACCAACTGAGGTGTTTCAATAAACAGATGAACACTGGAAGCACTAATGTGTCCATGCCAAGACATTTGCATATACTGATGAAGATAAGAGACTACAGTCTTCAGTATGGGTTACACCTCAACATCAAGAAAACAAAAATCCTCACAAATGGATCAATAATCAATACCATAATAAACTGAGAAAAGACTGAAATTGTCAAGGATTTCATTTTACTTGGCTCTACAATCAATGCCCATGAAAGCAGCGGTCAAGAAACCAAACAACATATTGCATAAGGCAAATGTGCTGCAACAGACCTCTTTAAAGTGTTAAAAAGCAAAGCTGTCACTCTTGAGGACTAAGGTACAAGGGACTCAAGCTACATTATTTTCAATTGCCTCAAATGCATGTGAAAGCTGGACAATGAGTAAGGAAAACTGAAAAACTGATGTCTTTGAATTAGGGGGTTGGTGAATAATACTGAATATACCATACACTACCAGAACGAATAAATCTGTCTTGGAAGAAGTTCAGCCAGCATGCTCTTTAAAAGTGAGGATGGCGAGCCTTTGTCTCACCTACTTTGGACATGTTATCCAGTCCATGGAGCAGGACATCATACTTGGTAAAGTAGAGGGTTAGTGAGAAAGACGAAGACCCTCAATGAGATGGACTGACACAGTGGTTCCGACAATGAGCTCAAACTTAGCAACAGTTGTGAGGATCGCACAGAACCAGGCAGTGTTTCATTCTGTTATACACAGGGACGCTATGCATTGGAACTGACTTGATGGCACCTAACAACAACAACAAATCATATTATGCAAAATAGGAATTCTGTCAAAACACAACTCATCCACTGGTTTGGTATGACACTAGCCACACTCAGCATCTCAGGGGTGCTAGGGCTTCTCTGGCTTGCAGAACACCTTCCCCTTCTTTTCCACTCTGCTGTTCCATGCATATACTTCTTGAGGTGGTCCTCTTAATCAGAGATGATTTTCCCAGAGAAGGATTTTGGCTAAGGGCCTATGAGTAGCATTGCTCTCCTGATAGAAGGGAAATTTAAGCATTTACTGGACACCTATTAAATATGCCAGATTCTATACAAGGTTTAGGTGATATAGTTCCTGCCCTATAGGAGTAGAGAGCTGGCTGGGGATTCAGACACAAAGGGATAAATAAACTTCATGGCCTGTGCATCCTAACAGAGGTATGAGTACAGCATTCTAGGCGTCCAGGGAAAGTATTTCTCATTTCACCTTGGAGAGCTGGGGAAAGCATTATAGAGTAACAGCTAAATTGTGTGGCAGATACTGCTGTGTGTGGCAGATACTGCTGCATACTTCTGCTTATCTTCCTAAGTAACAGATTCCTGAATTACAGTAGGGTTCATTATGATCTTGACCCCCAACTAAAAGAGGATCATCATCTAGCCTTCCCAGCAGCTAGGGCGGCCATGTGATTAAGTTCTGGCTAATGAAGTACAAAAAGTTATGAATGCCTTTTAGAAAATACTGTAAGAAGTATTTCCTTATGACCCTCTTCCTTCCTGCTGCACAGAACTGAGAGATGACAATCACCAGCCCTCAGAACCATACACAACCCAGACCTTCCCAGGTAAACAGGTGTCATATAGCCGACTCCAAGAAGAGATGAAGCAAGTGCTGTTCTTGAAAGTCCAGAACACAGCCAGAGGAGGGCCTCTTTCTGAAATATCCCTCTGTAGAAAGCACTAGCAAAAAGAAACCCCTCTCTGTCCCAGGTCTGTCCTAGAAAAAGGGGATGGCCAAAACAGCCTCTACAGAACCAGTGACACCCTAGAGAATCTAAAAATGCTCCATGGTCCCTAGCCCTGATCCCAGAGGAGAACCTTAGGAAAATTAATTTCACCTGCTTCTATTTTATCTATCGTGAAAATGACAACCATCTACCTAGCTGGTCTACTCTGTAAGGTTTTATGTCCAAGCGAGACTAAAACCAAAAAACAAAAACAAACACCAAACTCACTGCCACTGAGTCAGTTTCAACTCATAGTGACCCCTCCTTGGGTTTCTGAGGTGGTATTGCAGAAGTAGATTGCCCAACCTTCCTTCCGAGCAAATGAGATTGAGGATGAGAAAGTATTTAGATTTGCAATGGTATCAAAATGCAACATTGGCTAGTAATAACTAGAGTCACACTGAAGAAAGTGCAGAATGGCTGGAATGCAGAGGACTTCTAGGAACCTCTCCTTGTTGTTGTTGTTGTTGTTATGTGCCATCGAGTCGGCCCCGACTCATAGCGACCCCTCCTTGGGTTTTCGAGGCAGTATCACTACGGAAGTAGGATTGCCCAACCTTCCTTCCGAGGAGTGGCTGGTGGGTTTGAACCGCCAGCCGTCTGGTTAGCAGGCAAGTGTCTTAGCCACTATGCTACCAGAGCTCCTAAAGACATCCTTTTCAAGTGTACAAAGAAGCATCTTCCAGCATTATTTATAACACTTACAGGTAATGTTAAATAAAATGAACTTCAGGGGCCAACTCGACAAAACAGTTAACAACAACAATACATTCATGTAACCAAATACTATGCACTCATTAAAAACAATGAGATAATTGATAAAACAAGAAGTGAAGACTGTATCAGTTGGTGTTAGGTGGTAAGTGCCGGAACTAAAACTAGTAGTGGTTAAAAGTGGTTACTTCAACTTCTAGTTAAATAAGATGATGGCAGGAACAAAGAAAATAAGAGACAATGGTGCATGAAAGGTATCAACGGTCTTGGGATATGGGAGGAAGATGGAGGAGTTTGCAGAACAGAGACAGTAAGCTATTTCTGACCCTGTGAGAAGAGTTCAAATCCTAGAACTCTGGAAAGCACAGAACATGAAGACACAAGCAACCATACAGGCTCTACACCCAAAGACCAGTCACAGGCACAGAGAAGCTAGAATGAAAGCAGAGAGTTGGATAGTAAGATCTCCAGCAGTCCCTCACCCCCAGGCGACTCTAGCAACACCAGCAGCCACATAACAATCTTCTCCCAGAAGGGAAGGATTTTTCTCTGGAGAAAATGAAAAGCCCAGAGAAAATACCTGTGAAGTATAGACATTTGGGGGTTCCCCATCAAAATGTTCAGGTTCAATAAAGTCCATCAGCAGATAAAGTTTATCTGGTCATAAAAGTCAATCAGCTTTTTTGTGCTACAGGTTTAAATACAGACTAAAAAGAGTCAATAAACAGCAAAAGAATGCATTAGTATAAAAGAAAGAGACAAAACAAATAAACTGAAGAACTTGAGGGAAATGTGGGGAGCAAAAGAAATCATCAAAACAGGAAGAAAAAGAAAAGCAAAGGACCTTCAATTAATACCCTCAGAGAAATACAAGACATTACATTCAAAAACAAGAACAAGATGCTATGAAAAAATACCAATTAGAGAACAAGCAAGAGTTCCTGGAAATCAAAAATACAAGATCTGAAATAAAATTCAACCAAGAATAAGAGGATAAAATCCAGGAACTCGCCTTGAAGACAGAACATAAAAAACAAAGAGGGAGAAAATGAGATCGGTCCAGGAGTCCAGCATCTAAATGGCAGGGGTTCCAGAAAGAGAGAAGAGGAACAGAGCGAAGGAAATTATCACAGATAATTTTCAAGCAAACATTTGAAAACTGAAGGCAAATGTATTCACTGGAAAATGTTAGCGCCTCAAGATCCCAAAGGACTGAGAACGAGACCAGCAACAGACTTCTCAATAGGAAATCTGGAAGCCAAAAGACAACAGAGCACCATCTTCAAAATTCTGGGAGAAAATGGTTTTCAATACACTATCACATCGACTCGACAGCAGTGAGTTTGGTTTTTGGTTTTATTCCATTTTTAAACAAATTATCAATTAGGCATAAGGATGAAATAAAGCTTTTCAAAGAACTTACAAGCCTACCTGATGCATGCTTTCTTAGGAAGCTCCTAGAGCTCACTCCCTGTTCACAGTAACAAGGGAGTGAATACAAAAAGAGAAGACTTGAGATACAAGAAGTAGGCAAAGCAGAGCCCATGGCACCTAGAAAGTAATAAGTCCAAAGACAGAAGGGGACAGAGAGAACTACCAGATGTATATCTTTAAAAGAAAAAGAAAAAAAAAGGGAAGAGTTTGCCCTTGTGAAAAACAAAACTCAGCTGGGTTTTATAAATGTTAATTTGGGAATCGGAATCGATAACTAAACAAATGAAAGCAATTAACCTTAACTCATTGGCAAGATCAGATGTCTACTTGTTTATTTTATTTGTGGCCAACCAAAAACCAAACCAAACTCAAAGTCCACTCCAACTCATAGCTACCCTACAGGACAGTGTGGAAATGCCATAGAAAGTTTCCAAGGCTATAAACCTTTCAGAAGCAGACTGCCTTATCTTTCTCCCGTGGAGCAACTGGTGGGTTTGAACCACTAACCATCCAGTTAACAGCTTAATGCTTTTGCTTTAACCACTTTGCCACCAGAGCTCCCTTTTGTTTGTCCCTTTAATTACTATTCCACAGTGAACAGTAATTTAAAAACAACACTACGTGTTGATTTAACCAATTGTGATGTATCCACAGTGGGGCAACAGAGAAAAGGAAATTGGGGATGTGAAGCAGTATGCTGTTATGTGCCGCCGAGTTGGACCAGACTCTCAGCGACCCCTCCTTGCGTTCCGAGGCAGTTATCACTACAGAAGTAGATTGCCCAACCTTCCTTCCAAGGAGTGGCGGGTGGGCTTAAACAGGCAGCCTTCTGATTAGCAGTCAGTGCCTTACGCGCTACGCTACCAGAGCTCCTGTGTAGCAGTATAAGAATGCCAATTTAAATTCTCATCTACAACATGATGTAGAAGATAAAACTGATAAAGCCCAAAACAGCAATATAAACCTGTATTTAGAAATGGAGGCAAGTATCAAAACATAAAGCTGAAAAGTCTGTAGTAGAACTCCAGGGTCAGAGGCTGCTTTTATGTTAAAATAATGTTTGTGAATGACTTTACTACTAACAAAAATTAATTTAAAACTAAACAAAACAAAAACTAGTTACCTCTGGACAGGAAGACTGTATGAAAGTCTGGGGTGAGAAAATTTTTTTTTCTTTTTCATTTTGTTCACTTCTCTGCTTGAATAAAACTACAGAAAAAGGGGAGGAACAAACTTAAAGAAAGAATCCCTAAGACTTGGTGACTTACCACTGTGTTCAACCACGTGGAACTCACTTCTGTTGTATATATAAACGTAACAAAAATGATAAGACTAACTAAGGAAAACCTACCTTCAAGATATAATAATTGATACAGTAAGTCACTTAGGGACAGGTTAAATCTAGGAGGGCAGAAGTACTTGATGACTCCAGGTATGTATATGATTACCCTTGGAAGGAAAACAAAACAAAACAAAAGCAGCTCTGGTGGCGTAGTGCCTAAGGCATCTGACTACTAACCAGAAGGCTGGCGGTTCACACTCACCAGCCCCTGCTCAGAAGAAAGACTGGGCAATCTACTTCTGTAGCAATACCGCCTCGGAAACCCAAGGAGGGGTCGCTATGCTCAGTTTGTGAGCCAAAATGGCAACTACTTATTTTTTTCTGTTAACTGCAAATGGTTAAGAAAATGTTTATTTTCAACACTGGTGTTATATCCCTGAAAGGTTTCTAATCAAATTTTTTCTTCCACAGACTAAAACTTTATTTTAAAAGTTGAAAAGTGTTCACTATCTATTTGGCATTATAGTGGTTAGTTCAGACCCAAATTTGAACTCCCAACAGATCCCACTAATTTTTGAAGTTACTATTTTTAACAAACCTGGAACACAGACTTTCCTGAGTGTGACATCTCCTCCGCTGAGGTGGAAAAAGCATTCTTTGAAGCAGCTCCTGAAAATCAGAACTAGCCACTTACTCACCTGGTGTGTGAGCACAACGGCCTAACAGAACAAATAATAAGGATAGGCTGAAGCTCTTAGATGAGTCATGTTTCTACCCCACCTTGCCACTTCTCATAACCAGTCAGATTGGACAGGAGTTTCAGCGTCTCCAGACACACAGAAAAAGTCAGACTGGTAGCTGGAGGCTGGACCATTCGCAAAGCTGAAAGTAACCCAACAACCTTACCTTCACTCGTCTTCGTTTTCTTCCTTTTTCTTCCCCTGGAACCTGTTTCTCTCCTTTCTTTCTCTTCTTCCGCTTTCTGTCCTTGTGTTTGTCATGATCGTTTTTGTCTTCAAAGAGGCTTGAGTCGTGCCCCGAGCTGCCCGTGGAGAGTTCGGTGACTTCATTGCCTCCCACTTTGAGCACCAGCTTCAAGGGCTTCTCTACATACTCTTCAACAAAAAGGAACGGGCCCCAATTAAAGGTGGGCTTCACCCGGTGTTATTAACAATTAATGCAGAGTGACTAGGGAGCAGGGAGGGGAGGTGGCGCCAAGACCCAGGCACACAGTGGGCGCCCTATGAAGCACCTGTGGAATGACGGACACTTGCGAAGTGGCTGAGGCTGGCTGCCCGCCCCGAACGCTCCCGGGCCGTCCCACACCTCCCAATAAAGAGACCCACCCCGGGCTGGATAGGACAGAGGTCGACTCCAGACCCTAAGGGTCTGCGTGGCCTCTGGTCGGCCGCGCCCCCGTCGGAGTCCCGGCCTGCCCTTGTGAGCAGCAGCCCCGGTTCACCTAGGGCTCTCGAGAGTAATTTCGAAAGAACAAAACCCTACAGCGCCCGCCGCGGGCTTGCCGCCCCACCGCCCAGACCACTCCCCACCTTCGTAGAGGTGTTTGTCCGACTTGTGCTTCTTGTGCTTCTTGCCCATGTCCGACCGGGCCCCGGTTCCCGCCCCCCGCGCCAGGCCCAGGCCGTGCGGCGCCGCTTCCGGTCCGGGCCAGGCGAGCGGAGGGCGGGAGCGGGGCCCGCGAGACCCCGCGCCGCGAGGCAGGGGGACGGCGAGCGCCGAGCGGCGCGAAGCCTCTTAGGAGAAAACCGCACGCGAGACACAGCCGGAGCTCAAGAGTGGCGGCAGGTCGGCTAGCGGCCAGCGCAGAGGTAGGAAAGAGAGCCCACCACGCGCGCAAGGTGTGGCGAGCTGCGCATGGCGGCCCCTGGAGGCCGGAGGTGGCCCTGCAGCCTGTGAGTCTGGGGCGGAGTCTGGGCTCGAGGCGGAGTCCGGACAGGGAGCGGGGCTAGAACCTCTGAACCAGGCACCATCTGCCTTCCGCTTCTCTGTCTCGGTCTCTTCCTCTCTCCAACTGCTTCTCTCTCTACCTTCTCTCCTTCCCTACGCGTTCCTCCGTGTCTTCCTTTCTAATTTTTCTTTTTTGTTTTTAATTTACCCCCTTCCTTTCCTTTTCTTTGCTTCTGTTTCTTCCCTTTAACAATACTTACTGTATCCTGTACAGGGAGCCGGATTGAGCAAACCTAGCACTTTGGGACCTGAAGGATTTTAATCTTGAAAAAAATTCTTATGTGCAGGCCTTATTATTAAACAACAATAATAACAAAATATGGAGCAGGATGTATTTAGTAAAATCCATTTGTGAAAATAAATGCTGACATCAGTCATTTTACTTTAGTAAGAATTTAGAACCTCAGACCACGTCTCCCAAGAGGATTTGTTGCTTTAGCTTGAACCCTAATGGTGACATGGAATCCTTATATTTCAGGAGCCTATTGTTGGCAAGTGACAGAAACACAATTTGGATTATTTGAAGTAAATTAAAAGGGATTGATTGGTTCACGTATCCAGCAAGGACAGGAATAAAGCTTGCCTGACAGGAAGTGGGAACCAGAGATTGATGCTGTTCTTTTCTCTGTCTTTTCTCTCTGTTAGTTGGGCTCCATCTTTTATTATTATTATTATTTAATATGGCTAGAAATATGTCCACCAATAGCTGCTTCTAGCATCTTTTTGTTGTTTCTGGACCAAATGGGAATAGGACCTCTTCTCTGTCAGCTTCATCCAGAAAAATCCCAGGGAAGGACTCTGGTTGGCTTGGCTTAGCTTGGCTTGGTTCACATGTTTTGTGGGCAAGGCAATGGGATAGTGTGATTGATCCAGCTTGACAGCTTCAGTGGTGGTTGGCAGCTAACAGGGAGGAGAGAGAGAGCCAGAGCCTTTGTCTTGTTGACAGAGTGGGGTGCCTCCGAGTACTTGTCAGTGGAGGTAAAGAGTTGTAACACTTGCCCAAGCAGAACAGAGGCCTAGCGAAAGGCCTCTGGCTGGCACAGCCAAGAGAAGGGCCTTGGGTAGGAAGGAGCTGAGAGTCATTGCAGTTGGAAGCCATCCTCATCAATGAACTGTATCTTGTCTCCTGCTTTGTATCCTGTTATTTCCAAATTGATTGTGTTCCAGAGTTGTTCCTGTTTCTTCCCTAATAAACCACATAATTGTGAGTGTGGTCTGTGAGTTCTCTATGGCCATTGTAACAAATTATTGAACCTAGCAGAGAAGTAGAGGATGCTGTGGAGGGGGCCCTGATGTCAGAAATGGTGAAAAAGTTGGAGAGTGGAGGTATGTCTGACCTCTACCTCAAAGGAATCAGCTTTGGGCTTATCCTGATTCTTATTTCTCCTCCTGAATGTAGACAGGCTCAGAGGCTAGATTTTAGGGAATTTAAAGAGTGGAATCATTGTTTGCTGTTTATAGGTTTCTGTGAAGCTCTTGAACAAAGAGAACTTAGCCAATAAAAGAGGGTTGCTTGACTTGATGAGACAGTTCTCTAATGGTAGAATTTCAGGATTGGTGATACCTGGTGAGGGGGAAGCTTCTTGGCAGAAGCAAGTCGCCCTACATAAGGAGATGGAAAGTTCTCTGCCTGTGCAGGAAATAGCCTTGGGTCGAGGACAAGGCTGTCTCTGTCTCTTGGTTACTCCTGCCTGGCCTTCCTACATCTGCTGGCCCCTGTCACTTCTCTTGCAGGCAGGTTTGCTGCTGAGCATCAGGGTGGGGCAGAATGGTTGCCTTCTCTTCCCAGAGTGGACTGGGCTGATGTCTGTCTCACCGAATCCCTAGAATATGTCCCCAAAGCTCTGGGGGACAAATAATTGATATAACCCCTATTGAGCAGCTGCTGTGCACCCATTCCCATGCCTGCACCCTGTGCTTGGCATCCTCCCTGCAACTCTGAGAGGAGGATCAATTATGTCCATTTTGCAGAGGGTAAAGCTGGGGTTCAGTAAGGGTGGTGACCTACTGTTGTGGTTACCTAGTGCCACTCTGACAAGAAATGTACCACGAATGGGATGGCTTCAACAAACAGGAGTTTATTCTTACAATTTGGAGGCATTAAGTCCAAGTTCAAAGTGCCAGGCTCTAGGGGCTGGGCGAAAGCCGGTCAACCTTGGGGTTCAGCTCTGCCTCCTGCTCCCGGCCCACTGGAGCTAGAGGCGTTTCTTCACTCAGACAGCTGCTGGCTGCTGAGGCTGAGAAGCCCCAAGGTTGACAAGTAAAAAGGCACAGTCCTGATATTACCAAACCACACAGCAGGCCATTAACTTAAGTCCATTGTAAGTCCCAAGGTCGGCAGAGCATAGTAGGCTACAGAGCAATGACACCGTTACATGTAGAGTCTAAGCATGCCACAAGCTAGAGACCATTCTCAAAGCTTCTCCTTATATACAGGAAACAGACCACATCCCAAAGGCAGCTACTTACCTGCTTGTGGTAGATCCCACCATGAAGCTGATTGCCAGTCTCATCATGGGGAATAACTACCACCAGCTTCCCAGCCATTCAACTAGGCCCAGCCAAGTTGACACATAAACATAACTACCACACCTACCCTCATCCCCGGGGCCTTCCTGGCTTCCCACTGCCTGGGTTGAGCCCTTATGGTGGTAGTGGAACAGATAGGAATCGCTTATGTTATACAGCTGGTTGGTAGGAGTCAGAATTAGGATCTAGGCCTTCCAACTCCTGGACCAGGGAACCTCACAGTTCTGGAGTCCGAAAGCTGAGCTCAAGTCTTGGCTTCCCACATAACAGCTCTGTGACTTAAGACATATCACTTCACCCCTCTGAACTTCAGTCTCCTCCTTTGTAAAAAGGGCAAGGTAATGGGACCTGCTGCTTCATAGGCTTATTGTAAGGATTAAAGATGATGTGGTCAAAACACTGAGTATAACAGCTGGTATATAGTTTTGTTAGGAGCTCTGGTAGTGTAGTGCCTAAGGCACTTGACTACTAACCAGAAGGATGGCGGTTCAAACCCACCAGCCACTCCTCAGAAGGAAGATGGGGCAATCTACTTCTGTAGTGATACTGCCTCAGAAACCCAAGGAGGGGTCGCTATGAGTTGGGTCTGCCTGGAAAGCACAACAACTACAGTGTTTTGTTAGTTGCTGTCATGTTGCCTCTGACTCATGGTCATGTTGCCTGGTGCTGCACCATTTTCATGATCATTGGTACGTTTGAGTCCACTGTCACAGCTGTTGTGTCACCCATCGCACTGAGGTTTTCCTCACTTTCACTGACCTTCCATTTTACCAACCATGATGTCCTTTTCCAGTGGTTGGCCTTTCCTGATGACATGTCCAAAGTGAGTGCACCAGAATCTCACCATCTTTGCTTCGAAGGAGCTTTCTGGAATATAGGAAGGGCTCAATAAATGTCAAAACCAAACCAAACCAAACTCACTGCCATCAAGTTGGATTCAACTCATAGGGACCCCTCCTTGGGTTCCAGAGGTGGTATCACTACGGAAGTAGATTGCCCCATCTTCCTTCTGAGGAGTGGCTATTGGGTTTGAACCACCAGTCTTCTGGTTAGCAGTAAAATGCCTTAGGCACTATGCCACCAGAGTTCCTCGTCAATAAATGTCAAATGTAATTATTTTATATGTGTGTGTGTATATATATATATATATATATATATATATATATATAATTTTTTGTGATCTCTGTAAAACCCACCAGCTACTCCTCAGAAGGAAAGTTGGGCAATCTACTTCCGTAGTGATACTACCTCGGAAACCCAAGGAGGGGTTGCCATGAGTCGGGTCCAAGTCTGTGGCAGTGCGTTTTGTGTTTTCTGTAAAGCATAATTCAAATATTGTCACTTCCCTGCTCAAAACTGTCTTGTAGGTCCCCATCTCAACTCAGAGTCAAAGCTAAATCCTTACTTTGGCTTTCAGAGCCCTGATCTGATGCCCATTGTCTCCCTAGCCCCACTTCCTATCCCATTCTTACACTAGCCTCCTCACTTTCTTCTAACACACCATGCCTGCTTCTGCCTCAGGGCCTCTATCTCTGCTCTTTCCTCTGCCCGGATCACTGTTATCCTGGATCCTGGTGTAGCTCATGGCCTCATACCATCCTGGTCTCCAGTATGATGCCCTCAGAGATGCTCTCCGGATGGCAGCCCTCCTAGCATCTCAGCCTGTTCTCATGACCTGACATCATGTTACATATCTGTCCCATTCTGTGTGATTCTCCACTGTCTCCCCACTGGACTTTCAGCTTTCTGAGGGCAGAGACTGGGTCTGTCCCACTAGCTGCTATGTCCCCAGCACCTGGCACAGAGCCTTGCTTAGTGTAAGCCCTCAAGAAATACTTGTTGAATGAGTGAATGAATAGTTGTTACTGTTTTGTGATGATTATTTTCCCCCTCTTTCCTCTCCTAAGGGTTTTTATGTTCTGGTTTTGGACAGGAAGTGACTGGTGGCCTCAGGGAGAGTCTATGGAGGAGGAGGAGAGAGGCATCGAGGGAGCTTGGCCACTGGGGGGTGTGGCATTCCCAGGAAATCGCTCTGCCCAGCTCAGCTTGGAGACAGCCCCTCTCCAGGCCTGGCCAACCTCAGCAAAGGAGTTGCCTACTCAGGGGCCTCAGGCTGGGGCAGACCTGCCCTGAGGCAAATCAGGCTTTGGTGTGCCTATGGCAAGGACAGTTAATGTCCTGGCCTTGAACCTGGGGTAGAATGTGACCTCCTTTGGTTGAAGACCAAAATAATAATAATAATAATGATAACCAAACTAGGAACTGTTGAGTTAACTTTAACTCATTGCAACCTCACGTGTGTC
The DNA here is from genome assembly GCF_000298275.1 of Orycteropus afer afer. NCBI lineage: Eukaryota > Metazoa > Chordata > Mammalia > Tubulidentata > Orycteropodidae > Orycteropus > Orycteropus afer. Next base: position 10,936,332 of record NW_006921596.1, read on the forward strand.
AGAGTAGAACTGTGCTCCACAGGATTTTCAATAGCTGATTTTTCAGAAGTAGATTTTCCATGGTAGGCACCTCTGAGTGGACTTGAAGCACCAACCTTTTGGTTAGCAGCTGAGCATGTTAACTGTTTGCACCTCCCAGGGACTCCGTGGTTGTGTGCAGGGGCACAGTTTGGCGGCCTAGTTCTAAGAGATTGTCGGACAGCATTTCCTTGGCGTCCTCCACAGCTAAGAGATGAAGGAGGTTTATTGGGAGGATACCATATGTTCCAGGCAAAGTAAAAGCCCAGAACATCAGGTGCTTCCAGTCTCCTCACTTCTGTTCAGCCTGGATGCCTCAAAGCCCCTTCATGTGGCAAAGGCAGGACCAGAAACTCTCCAAACCCGGAATCCTTGGTCTAGTTCCTTCTTCTCTTGTCTGAACCTGCAGTGCAGTGAATCACTTAATATGGTTCTTCTAACTTTTGTCCTGTAACTCCCACAAGATGATTGTGTGGAACTATGCAAATAAGGTGCATGGAAACCTTGTAGAGGATTGGTTAGTTTTGGCATCCTGCCAAGCTTGAAGGGAGCCAATCCCAGAGGTTAGAGGGAGGGGACTTTGCTATTATCAAGAAGGAAAGCTATGAGGGAGTTCATCCTTGGACCCAGGGTCCCTGTGCCGAGAACCTTCTAGACTCAGGAGTCAGAGATAGAGGTGTAACACTGGCGATGGCAAGAAGCGGCAGCAAGCATTTCAGAGTCCAGTGGCGGAGAAATGGCGGCAGCAGCAGGACCAGTGGACCAGTGTGAGATGGTGTGTTGGGATTCATGACTGCAGAGGGCATACTGACCCATGGAGAGCTGAGAGCCTTAAGGTGGGACGTTTGCTGACAGAGGGACAGGAGGCTTGCTGGTGGAGGAGGGTGCAGGCACTTATTGGTGGGGCTAAAGAACTTTGTAATACTTGCCAGAGTGATGACCCAGGCTGGGGGTGGGGGGAGGCTGAGAGTGAGGGCCTGGCAGCAGCTGTTGAGAAGAGCTGTCCTGATCAAAGAATTGTATTCTGAGTTGTTCCTGTTACCTCCAAATTGATCCTGAATTGTGACTTGTTACTTCCTTAATAAACCCTGTAGCTGTGAGTATGGTCTGTGAGTTCTGTGTGGCCATTGCAATAGCTTATGCAACCCAACAGAGAAGTAGAGAATGCTGTGTGAGGGGCAGCTGGTATCAGAATTGGTAAAAAGATTAAGAGAGTAGAGTCTGACCTCTACCTCATAGGAATCAGCTTTGGGCTGATGTCAATCTTGCTTCTCTCTCCTTCTCCTAAAGTTAGATGAGGAGATCTAATGTCACTCCCCTTTACAGAATCTCACTTTTCTTCTCTGAACTCTGTTCGGCCATGTGGGTTGTCATGGGGGTCAGGGAAAGAGAGGGGTAGATGGGCTTCATACACAGAGAAGGCCTTTCCAAGTGTGGGGAACATTACCAAACCAAACCAAATCCATTGCCATTAAGTCAATTCCAACTCATGGCAACCCCATGTATTTCAGAGTAGAACTGCTCCATAAGATTTCCATTGGCTATTATGGGAATAGATTTCCAAGACTTTATTCTATGGTCCACTGAGTGGATTTGAACTACCAACCTTTTGGTTAGTAGCCAAGCGCAAACTATTTGTGCCACTCAGGAAGTAAAGGAACATAAAAGGCATGGGAAAGAGCCTAGTTCTCCTGGATACATTGGGGTGAGCTCTACCCCGTAGCCCTGGTATACAGAGGGAAGTGGCATTTCTGAGCTAGGCCCTCAGCAAATGTAGCAGGTGCTCCATTTGGCAGCCTAGGCAGGTTTGGGCTTCCCTGGTACCAGCCTTTTAGTGCTGCTGGGTGAGGCTCCAGGGGGGCCAGTCTGGCTCAATGGGCAGTTCTTTGGCGACACAGGGGCCTGAGGCAATTTCCATATGACACACTGTTGACAGCAGAGCTTCTAAGACTGCTTGTGGTCAGTGGCAGAGCTGTTCCAGCCACCTGCCTCTGAGTGAGCAAAAGAGAGGTGGCTGATGGCAGTTCTCCATGGCGAGTGCTATGCTGTCCCCACTGCCCTCCTGGCTTCAGAACCCTCAGTCAAACACAAATGAGGCAACACAGTTAACTTTTTTCCTCTTTCCCTTCTTCCCATCCTTCCTTCCTTCCTTTGTCTCTCTTTTCTTCCTTCTCTTGTTTTATTCAATATTTATTGTCTACTATGTGTCAGGCACTATGTGCTGGGAGTATAATGGAAGCCAAATAGACATGGCCCTGCCTTTATGGAGCTTGCAATCTCGTGAGGGAGACACACGTTAAACATGCAATTGCATAGATAATTATTTAATCACCATTGTGCTGTTCTAGGAATGCAAACAACACGGTCCTGCTATAACAGGAGCTCTAACCCAGCCTGGGCTTTCAGGCAAGGCTTCCCTGAGAAAGCTGCACTTGACCTGGAAGATGAGTCTTAAGTTGGGTGCCCTAGTAGTGGACCCTGATGGGGGATTTATTGGGCAGCAGTCAGGAAAAGCCCATCAGGGAGTAAGAGCAGCAGGCTAGGGCAAGTGGAAGCCAAGCAAGGATGAGGACTCACCATCAGCCTGGTCCCATGCGGGGAGGTAAGGAGGCATCTGGGACATAGATCATAGCACAGAAGGGTCCTGTGCAACAGGGGAAGAAGCTGGCCTCTTGTACCCTGTGTTGGTCAGGGAGGGCTGCCTGGTGACCTCCCTTCAGGGGTGACTCTGATTTGTTCCAGAGCAGTTCTCCCACAAAGGTGGCAGCTGTGGGCCCTTATCAGTCAACACTCACAGCTGCCAGGGATGGGGTGCCCCTGCCAGGAACGGGGAGCCAAGTGGGGCATCAATACATTCTCTCCTGCAACATGTGCAAAGGCAGGAGAATGTGCGGTGCATTCAAGGAAGAAAGAAGGCTAGACTGGGAGCGTGAGAGGTGAGAGGGTAATGCCTGGAGGTGAGGCTGGGGAGGAAGGTGGGGCTGGGCTAGGGAGGGCTTTGTGAGGCAGGACAGGCGTTTGACTGTATTGGGAGGCCTCAGAAGACCAGGGAAGTGGGCACCTAGCCAGATTTGCCTTTTAATAAGCACTCTGTGAGGAAGCATTGGAGAGGGGTTAGGAGATAAGGAAGGTCCCTGGGTGGCACAAATGGTTTGAAGTCAACTACAGCCTAAAGGTTGATGGTTTGAATCCACCCAGTAGTACCAGGAAAGAAAGATCTGCTTCTATAAAGATTACAGCCAAGTAAACACTATGGAACAGTTCCACTTTGTAACACATGGGGCCACCATGAGTCAGAATCAACTTGACAGGCAACGAGCTTTTCCTTTTTTTGTGTTTGGTTTAGGACACAAGCAAGGAGAACTAGGAGCTGAGAGAGAGAGAGCTGGTTGGACTAGTGTGGAGGGTATGGAGGTGGTACAATGGGACAATTTGAGGGTCTTTTAGGAGGAAGAATTTAGGAAGGGTCAGAGGAGCTCTGGTAGTGTAATGCCTAAGGCACTTGACTGCTAACCAGCAGGCTGGCAGTTCAAACCCACCAGCCACTCCTCGGGAGGAAGGTTGGGCGATGTACTTTCATAGTGATACTGCCTCGAAACCCAAGGAGGGGTTGCTATGAGTCGGGTCCGACTCAACAGTACATAACAACAACAAGAGATGACCCTTGGAGGAGATGCTGAAGAAGGACAGTGGATGCAAGTGTCTGGGCCCCTCTTAAAAGAGGAGGAGAGGTTAGGTCTAAAAAGAGACTTTCAGCATAGAGGTGTGTTTGCATCCACTAGAGTGAAGGAGATCACCCAGGATGAGAGATTAGACTGACCAAATGGAACGTTGACATCTGGTAGGTGAGTGGAGGTCAAGGAAGTGTCAAAGGAGGCTGAGGGGGATTAGTTAGAGGCAGGAGGAAAACAAGGAGAGTGGGGTGTGCTGGGAAGGAGGATAGAGTGCCAGCCACTGGGTGAGGATATCAGAGGAGAAAGGGCTGAGTCAGCTACAAAATGACTCCAAGTCCGTGAAAGATCTAGTCAGGAAGACAGGACTGAGGAAGGGTGGGCCAAGCCATAGAATCCTGTGTTCAAGGGCATGAAGGTGGGGAAGCAGAGGAGGTGGGTAGCACTGTGTTGTGTGACTGGGATAGTGGGGGTGGTGGGAGGGTATGATGAGGCAGAGAAGGGGAAGCAAGACTGACAAGGCCTTTGATGCCAGGATGTGGAGTGTGGACTGTATTCTCTAAAGTGGGATAAAAAAAGGAAACCAAGCTCATTGCCATTGAGTTAATTCCAACTTATAGTAACCCATTGCTCTACACAGTAGAACTGCTCATTAGGGTTTTCTTGGCTGTAATGTTTACAGAAGGAGATTGCCAGGCCTTTCTTTCATGGCTCCACTGGGTGGGTTTGAACTGACAACCCTTGGATTAGTAGATGAGGATCTGAAAGTGGCAATGTTGTTGTTAGGTGCTGTCAAGTTGACTCCAACTCACGGCGACCCTATGTATAACATAATGAAGCCCTGTCCGGTCCTGTGCCATCCTTACAATCGTTGCTATATTTGAGCTCACTGTTGCAGCCACTGTGTCAGTCCATCTCGTTGAGGGTCTGCCCCTTTTTCTTTACCCTCTGCCAAGCACGACATCCCTCCTAATACCAAAACCAAACCCACTGCTGTCAAGTCGTATCTGACTCATGGCGATCCCTCCTTGGCCCTCCTAATAACATGTTCAAAATTCATGAGATGAAGTCTCACCAACCTTGCTTCCAAGAAGCATTCTAGCTGTACTTCTTCCAAGACAGACTTATTCATTCTTCTGATAGTCCATGGTCTATGCAATGTTCTTTGGCAATGCCGTAATTCAAATGTGTCAGTCCTTCAGTTTTCCTTATCCGTTATCTAGTTTTCACATGCATACGAGACCATTGAAAATACCATGGCTTGAGTTAGGCACACCTTAGTCCTCAAAGTGACAGTTTTTCTTTTTAACACTTTAAAAAATCTTCTGCAGCAGATATGCCTAATGCAATACGTCATTTGATTTCTTAACTGCTGCTTCCATGGGTATCGTGATGGTTAACGTTGTGTGTCAATGTGGCTGGGCCATGATTCTCAGTGGTTTGGCAGTTATGATGTATTTTGTCAGTTATGTAATGATACAGTCATACCCCATGACGAGATCTATATAACGTAGTCACCTCCATGATGAGATCCACTATGAGCAGCCAATCAGTTGAAAGGACTTTCTTCAGGGGTGTGGCCTGCATCCAATATATATGGATGTTCTGGCAAAGCTCTCTGGTTTTTCGCTCAGTCTGGATCCTGCATCTGGCTCATCATCATCTGATCTCTGGTTATTTGGACTTGAGCCAGTGCCCTTCCAAATGCCTGCCAATCTTGGATTGGCCAGCCCCTGCAGCTACTTGAGTCAGGAGAAGCCTCCAGCCTGGTGGCTGACCCATGGACTTGGGACTTGCCAGCCTGTACAACCATGTGGGTCATTTCCCTGAGACGAATCTCCGTCTATAGATACATATACAACCTTCACCAGTTTTGCTTCTCTAGAGAATCCAGCCTAAGATAGAAGTTGATTATGGATCCAAGTAAATAAAATCCTTGACAATTTTTTCTCTATTTATCATGATGTTGCTTATTGGTCCACTTGCAAGGATTTTTGTTTTCTTGATGTTGTGGTATAGTTCATACTAAAGGCTGTAGTCTTTGATTTTCATCAGTAAGTGCTTCAAATCCTCTTCACTTTCAGCAAGGTTATATCATCTGCAGGTTGTTAATGAGCCTTCTGCTAATCTTAATGCTGTGTTCGTCAGACATTCCACCTTCTTGGATTATTTGCTCAGCATACAGATTGAATAAATCTGAAAGGATGCAATCCTGACACATACCTTTCCTGCTTTTGAACCATGCAATATTCCCTTGTTCTGTTTGAATGGTCTACATACAGGTTCCTGATAAACACTATTAAGTGTTCTGGAATTCTCATTCTTCACACTGTTATCCATAATTTGTTATGATGCACACAGTTTAATGTCTTTGCATGGTCAATAAAACACAAATAAACATCTTTCTGGCATTAGCTTTCAGCCTAGATTCATCTGACATCAGTGATATCATTCCATGTCCTCTTCCATGTCCTCCTCTTAATCCAGCTTGATTTTCTGGCAGTTCCCAGTCAGTGTACTCCTGCAACTGTTTTTAAATTATCTTCAGCATAATTTATTTGCAAGTGATATTAATGATATTGATCCTTTCTATTGGGTCACTTTTCTTTGGACTAGTTGGTTGGCCAAGTAGCTATCTTCCAAATTTCTTGGCATAGATGAGTGAGCACTTCCAGCATTGCATCGG
>NW_006921596.1:10943126-10963214 GCF_000298275.1 Orycteropus afer afer
CTTGTGTTTCCGAGGTGGTATCACTACGGAAGTAGATTGCCCAACCTTCCTTCCAAGGAGTGGCTGGTGGGTATGAACCTCCAACTTTCTGATTAGCAGTCAAATGCCTTAGGCACTATGCCACCAAAGCTCCCATGGAGAAAATAGTGCCTTCGGTGCCTTCAAATATATTGCATTCACTGTAGTTTGCTATATCAAACACTTTGATATGGTATCTCATTTAATCATCAAAGAAATACAAGTTATGCATTATTATCTCCATTTCATGGCTGAAAAAAAATGAGGTCTGGACTGTAAATAACTTACTCTACAGTACAGCAAGTGGTGGAGCCAATATTTGAAGCAACTTGTGTCTGCTGCAAATCCCATACTGTTTCTACTATGCCTTGCTGACTTCTTAAGAAAGTTTTTTTAAAAAAAAAATTTTTTTTAATTGTGATTTGGGTGAATGTTTACAGAGCAAATTAATTTTCCAGGCAACTGTTCATACACGTTTTGTTTCATGACATTGACCACAATCCCCATAACGTAACAGCTCTCTTCCCACTTCCTCCCTGTGGTTACTCTTCTTTCCATCTCCTTTTGATGCTTCCTGTGTTATTCATTTATTTACCCTTAAAATCCTTTAATATTGCAACTTGAGACTTGAAGCTTTACTTCAGTTCTTTCAGCTTGAGAAATGCCAAGCATGTTCTTCCCTTTTGATTTTCTAACTCCGTGTCTTCATTCTACTGCAATATTTTGCTTTGTCTTCTCGAGCTTCCCTTTGAAATCATATGTTCAGCTCTTTTACTTCATCATTTCTTCCATTCACCTTAGCTACTCTCCATTCATGAACAAGTTTCAGAGTCTCTCTGACATCCATTTTGGTCTTTTCTTTTCTTTCATGTATTTTTAATGACCTTTTGCCTTTTTCATGTATGATGTCCTTGGTGTCATTCCACAACTTCTCTGGTCTTGGTCATTAATGTTCAATGCATCAAATCTATTCTTGAGATCATCTCTAAAATCAGGTAGGATCTCCTCAGTTGTACTTTGGCTCTCATGAACTTGTTTTAATTTTCTTCAGCTTCATCTTGAACTTGTACACACACAATTGATGATCTGTTCTGCAGTTGGCCCCTGGTCTTGTTCCAACTGATGATATTGACCTTCTCCATTGTCTCTTTCCATAGATGTAGTTGATTTGATTCCTGTGTATTTCATCCAGTGAAATTCACATGGATAGTCACAATTTATGTTGTTGAAAAGAAGTATTGACAGTGTATAAGTCATTGGTCTTGCAAAAGTCTGTCATGCCATTTCCAGCATTGTTTCTATCACCAAGGCCATATTTTCCAACTACCAAGGCTTTTTCTTTGTTTTCAACTTTCACATTCCAATCATCAGTAATTATCAATGCATCTTAATAGCATGTTTGATCAATTTCACATTGCAGATGTTGGTAAAAATCCTCAATTTCTTCATCTTTGGCATTAGGGGTTGGTGCGTAAATTTGAATAGTAGTCATTTTTAACTGGACTTCCTTGTAAGTGTATGCATATTATCCTATCATATCTTTGTATTACAGTATAGATCTTGAAACATCCAAGATGATGAATGAGATGCCATTCCTCTCCAATTTGTCATTCTCAGCATGGTAGACCATATGATTGTCTGATTCAAAATGGCCAATATCAGTCCATTTCAGCTTACTAATGCATAGGATATCAATCTTCAAGTGTTCCATTTCATTTTTGACAACTTCTAATTTTTGGACATTCCATTTTCCACTTATTAATGTATGTTTGCAACTGTTTCTTCCCATTTTGAGTTGCTCCACATCAGCTAGTGAAGGTCTCGAAATCTTTACTCCACCCACATCATTAATGTCGACTCTAATTTATTAGAGGAGGCAGCATATTTTGATTGCCTTGCAACCTGAGAGGGTCATCTTGTGATGACCCGTAAGGTTTTCAGTGACCAGTTTATTCAGAAGTAGATGACCAGGTCCTTCTTCCCAGCTGTCTTCAGAAGCTCTACTGAAACCTGTCCACCATAGGTGACCCTGCGGTATTTGAAATACCAGTGGGATAAATACTGGTGGGATAAAATGACCTCCTCAGAGATAGCTGGGCATTTTCTTGGAGCCCAGGGTGGGAAAGACAGTCAGCAGGTTCAAAATGGCCCTGCAGGCCCAGGCACATGTTATACTATAGCTCCTTAGAGCCCTGCTCTGGGAATGGAGCCCAGGCTCAAATTTCCTTCATAGAAATTTGATGTGTACTTGATAAATGCTTATCATACTGTGGCTGTGAGCTTGTACCATATCACCCAAATCTGTAATGTCTTGTGGTCCTGGCTCTGCCAAAATCTGTAGTGAGACCTTGGCATGCCTCATTCCCTCACTGGGCCGCATCCTCTCCGTGTACAAAGGGCTATAGACAAAGGACTCAGCCATTTGTGTTCAAACTCTGTTCTGGGAGCTCTGGTGAAAGTGCTTCCAGTGTTTTGTCCATGTCTAATAAAAGTTATATTCAAAAAATATATATGTTATATTTTTTATTGATTCAGTTTAGTTTTTAATTACTTAACTAAGTACCTAAGGCACTTGACTGCTGACCAGAAGGCTGGCGGTTCAAACCCACCAGCCACTCCTTGGAAGGAAGGTTGGGCAATCTACTTCTGTAGTGATACTGCCTTGGAAACCTGAGGAGGGGTCGCTATGCGTCGGATCCAACTTGACAGCACTGAGTTAGTTAATACATGTTCATTATAGATAAATTTGGAAATATAGATTGGCATAAGAAAGAAATATAACATCACTCAAATCCTACTAGTTTCTGTTGATATTTTGATGTATGCCATTCTAGATATTTTCCAAATCAAAGTTTGGTAGTGATACTCAGAAGTCTACTTCCAAAAAGTTAGCCATTGAAAACTCATTGGGTCACAGTTCTACTTTGACACACATGGGGTTGACATGAATTGGAATTCACTAGCTAGCAACTTTTAAAAAAACTAGTTAAAGATATTCATCTTCCTGCCTCAGGACATACAGTCTCGGTACTCCTTTATTGTGACCTCTAGAGCTTTGGTACTCAAAGTGTGGTCCATGGACCAGCTGCATGAGCATCACCTAGGAGCTTGTGAGAAATACAGACTCTTAAGCTGCACCCTAGACCTGTGGAATCAGAATTTACATTTTTAACAAGATGCCTTGGTGATTCATACATATGTATTAAACTGTGAGATGCGCCATTCTAGAACATTAGATTATACCTACACTTTAATTGCTTGGACAAGATAACAGGATCCTCTCCCTAAAGTTAGAACAATTAGATACCAAAAGGAGACCTTTGACAAAGCCAGAAAATCTCAAATGTCTTTTTTTTTAAACTCATAAGCCTGATGAAGAATGGAAAAAATTTGAGGAACTTTTCATTTTCCCCAATTATTTAAAAAAATATTTTTAACTATTAAAAAAAAACTGTGCTAAAAAACTACATATATGCAAATATATAACCAATTTCCATACCTTGGAAACACATAACACATAAAATTTAGATCTTCATTGACTGATGTTATAAAAAATGTTTCACTTTTAAAAAATAAAATACATTCACATTACTGCTTTTCTATCTCACACGTAGTAGTTCTGCTTAAGACTTCATTTCAAACAAGGAGTCATTACTGAACACCACTGAATGGTGTGACCTCTTCCATGGCTCTGTGATCGAACAACGTTGATATGTTTAGGTGCCTCGCAGTTGATTCTGACTCAATGCGATGTTATACAAGAAAGTAGAACTGCCCCCATAGAGTTTCCAAGCTGTATCCTTTACAGATGGCTGCGATGATGGGCTCAAGTATAGCAGGGATTGTGGGGCTGGCGTGGGAGCAGGCAGTGTTTTGTTCTGCTGTGCATGGGGTCGCTATGAGTGGAAACGACTTGACTGGACGGCACTTGACGGCACTTGACAACAACAACAACAACATCCTTTACAGAAGCAGATTGCCAGGTGAGCTCTAACTACCACCCATTTGGTTAACAACTAAGTGCTTAACCATTATGTCACCAGGGGTCCTTGATTTACTGATAAAACACTGTTAAGATCAGGCTTTATTTTAAAAGTATCTGTCTTTCAGCAGACCACAAAGCCACTCAGGTTACTTGAGTGTGGCTAGGCAGCTGGATTAAATCATCTGGAAAATGACACAGGGTAAGAATGCTAGACTGGAAATCAGGAGGACAGTCTTTGTTGTCACTCGGTCACCATGTGGCAGACAGGAGAAAATATATATGTATGTTTTAGATTTTTCTTGCATCAGTTATTTAGTTTTAAACTCTTTATTACCTAAGTAATACACAAAGCATTATCACTACGGAAGTAGATTGCCCAACCTTCCTTCCGAGGAGTGGCTGGTGGGTTTGAACCACCAGCCTTCTGGTTAGCAGTCAAGTGCCTTAGGCATTATACCACCAAAGCTCCTCATTTTAGCGTATATACTACAAAAGATCTCTTTAAAGTGTTAAAGAGCAAGGATGTCACTTTGTGGGCTAAGGTGCACCTGACCCAAGCCATGGTATTTTCAATCACCTCATATACATGCAAAAGCCAGATGATGAATAAGAAAGGCTAGAGAAGAAATGATGCATTTGAATTGTGATGTTGGAAAAGAACATTGAATGTACTGTGGACTATCAGAAGAATGAACAAATCTGTCTTGGAAGAAGTACAGGCAGAAGCTCCTTAGAAGCGAGGATGGTGAGACTTATCTCACATACTTTGGACAAGTGATCAAGAGCGACCAGTGCCTGGAGAAGGACGCCATACTTGGTGAAGTAGAGCGTCAGCAAAAAAGAACAAGACCCTCAACAAGATGGATTGATACAGTAGCTACAACAATGGGCTCAAACAATCACGATTGTGAGGATGGCACAGAATTGGGCAGAGTTTCATTCTATTGTACATATGGTCGCTATGAGTCAGAACTGACATAAGTCACCTAACAACAAGAGATAAATATGAAAAAGTTTCAAAAATATTTTTTGGTTGGTGGTGACATAAACCCTAATAAGGTTAGTCTTCACATGTAGCTACATTCAGGAGCTTAAATGATGCCATAAGATTCAGGCTTTCTCTCTGTATTTCTTAACTCTGCTTCCTTCTGCACTGACTCGAATCAGACAGACTCCAGTGGTCTCCAGCATCTCCAAGCTGACATGCTCATATCTCAGTGCAGAGGAAAAAGAATGGACTTTTACAGTGGTCCAGCAAAAGCCACGTGTTACTTGATTGGAGAAATTTAGATCATATGCTTACTTCTCAACTAATCACAATCAAGAGGAGGGGGATGAATTCAGTGATAAACCAAGACTACATCACAACTCTACCACTGGAGCTGGAGTGGGAGGCTGGTGCCACCTAAACCACATAGCCTAAGTTGAGGTCCTCCAAGGCAAATTAGGGTGTTGCTACCACAGGATTAGGGAGAACGGGAGCTGGATAGGGCAAAGCAACAAAGCAAAAGCAAAACCAAAGCAGATCACTATATTCAGTTGCTCTACCTGTTGTATGGGGTAAATACTCCTTGCCTTACATGGATGATGTTTTAAGGGTGCAATGACTTAACATTGCATGTGAACAATGAGGGTATGACTGTTATACATCCACATACGAATGGAGCTTGAGGCACCTTGCTGCAGAAACTTTTGCTGACAGTCAGATGGAGTCCCTGGATGGTTCAAACTGTTAACACATTCACTGCCATAACTGAAAGGTTGGTGGTTTGAGTCCACCCAAGTGCCTCAGAAGAAAGGCCCAGAAATCTACTTCTGACAAATCAGCCATTGAAAACCCTGTGGAGCACAGTTCTATTATGACACACATGGGATTGCCATGAGTCAGAATCAACTAGACAGCAACTGTCTTTGTTTTTTTGACTGGCAAATTCCTTGTTGAATAGAAACACATTGTATTTAATAAACACAACATGCTTCACAAAATGGTCACCATGAAAGAGCTGACAGAGTGGCTCTTTCCTACTAATTAAATTCTGATTGGCCTGATCGACGCTTGTCCTGTTCATTGAGAGGCAATGTTGCTATTTACTTGGGAAATGCAACTAAGAAAATGCTTTCTGCCTCTCTCTCACCTGCGATCTTGTCTTTCCAAGGCTACTGGGGATAAGACTTGTAATCTCAGGCATCATCAGCCTCAGGAGAAAATTTCTGAAGTTCAGCCAGATCTATTTAAAGTATATACTCCACCAGACAGGTGGAGAAACTGAATTTAGAGGTCTGTTTTATTTTCCACTTTTGCTTTGTTATGTTGCCTAAATTTTAAAATGTTGTTGAGTTATTTGGACTTAGAACTGCTGAGAGTTTGTTGTTGCTATTTAACCACACACGTATGGTTTTGGAAGGCAAAAAAAGTGTGTTTGGGTAGGTGAGTGCTTGGAAGACTCTGACACACATGGTGTCGCTGTGCGTTGGAATTGACTTGACACATAAGCCTGGTACCTTTTGGTAGAAGATGCTGTCCAAGGAAGCAGAGCCATAAGCCAGTGTCCTGGTGACAAAGCCTGAGTCCCTGGATCTAGCTGAGCCTGAAGCTCATCAAATTTTTACACTTTTCAATCCAATGGCTTGATAAATGCCCCTGTTTAGTTTTGTCTAGTTTGGGTTGAATTTCTGTCACTTGAAACAAAAAGAAGACAGAGATGGGCCTGATCAATTAGAATACCAACGTGTACACAACGGGTACACAAAAGCATCCTTCATTCTTTTTCATTTAATACTCCTTGAACACACCCTCTGTCCAGAGGAATGAGCACTGCCTCTCCCAGAGCACACAGAGATGACCTGGACGCAGTCTGTGACCTCAGAAATCCCATGAGTAGAGACACCAAGGCAGACTCCTTGCTCATATGCTTTTAAGAACACTGGGGACAATTCTTAGTGGAGCCAGCTATGTAACTTTGTGGGACTCTGTGCAAAATGAACGTGTGAGCTGTTGGTTAAAAAATTATTAAGAATTCCATGACAGCAATAGTAGAGCATTAAACCAAACACAAATTGCACGCCTGTGCAGCCTGTGTAGGTTGAAGCTAATGCTGATTCTCTGCCTGGGGTCATTTAGGCACATATATGAGGAAACCATCATATAAACTACTTCTGATTGGCTCTAATGTAAGGTGTTCCAAGGGGGCAAGGTCCTGGACTTTTACAAATAGAGTCTTTGATAGGGACCCAGGTTTGGGAAGTGCTCACCACATCAGGAACCTTAAGAGGAGTTGGAGTGAGTGGGCAATGATACCATCAGCTCATGGTCTAAGGAGGATGGCTTTGCTTGGAAGGTGAAAGAGGTCCTGGGAAGGGAACTACATTAAGCTTGGGCATGTGTGTGTGTGTGGGCAGAGGAGAAGGAGAGGGCTGCAGAAGATGGCTATGTTTTAGCTTCCTGTTGGTTTTGAGCCCTGGGATAATCCATATTTGGTAAAAAGAGGCCCAGGAGTCAAAGAAGTTGGCCAGGGAGACTCAGTGGCGGTGTGGCTCTGCAACTAGGCAGTCCCATTTTGACCATTTAGTAGCTTAGGGATTTGGAACAAGTCATTTAACCTCTCTGCATACAATTTCATGGAATAGAAAATGGGGTTATTTTCCATTTTACTTCCACAAGTTTGTATTTAGCAGTTAATGGATAATATATATGAAAAACCCTTTATAACTATAAGAATGTTACCATTGCCCATCAGTTCTAAGATGCATTTTTTAAAAATATGTATTTTGTGTCTCTGACACTGAGATGAATCTTATAGTCGATGATGTAATATAATTTAATGGGCACCTTTTATTTTTGCTTGGTGGCTCTATAAAATAATGTCATGTCCTCGTTATTGTGAAAGTTAAGGAAAGGTTTATATATTGGAGGACATTTTCTTTGTTGGTTACCAGGGGTGGGAGGGAAGGGGGGGAATGCTGTTAGATAGATAGAGATAAATATTGATTTGGGTGAAGAGAAGGGCAATGTACCAAATGGGAGTGACCAATATGGCAGCATTGAGGATGAGAAAGACAGAGAGAGTTACATGGGCAGTACAAACAACAAATATGAACCCCTTTGCAAATACAATACTGAGTTGTCAATGAAAGCAAACATGGGTATAGGGATGGATAGATGGGTGAACAAGCTAAACAATTATGTATGTCTAAATGGAGAGTGTATCCAAGATCATATACAGGGTTGGCAGACAATGGGCCTCTCAGGGTGCAGAAGAGTATGAAGGGATGGACACTGGGAGGAGGTAACTATGGGGAGGAAGTGGGAGGGGAGCTGCTGCATTGTAAATTTTGGTCAATGACATGAGACAAAGTATATGTGAACTGCTGTATGAAAAGTGAATTTACTCTGTAAATCTTCACCCAAATCCTAATAAAATAATAATAATAATAATAATGTCATGTCCTATAATTGGTAGCATCTCATTGATCTGATGATACAGTTGAAACAAATTTTGCTTTCTTTCCAGTGCTGTTGAGGGTAATTTCAACTCATGATGACCCATGAGTATGAGAGGAGAACAAAGAGTAGGTTTTCAGTGGTTGATTTTCAGAAGTAGATTGTTTCAGGACCTTCTTCTGAGGAACCTCTGGGTGTGGACTTGAACCTCCAAACTTTTTGGTTGGCCGATGAGTACATTAACCATTTGTACCACTCAGGGACTCCAGGTTGAAACAGTAGTAGTTATTCTTTCCACTGTACTGCCACCCTTGTTAGGAGCTAAGCTCTTGGCTGCTAACCAAAAGGTTAGCAGTTCAAAGCCACCAGCTTCTCTGAGGGAGAAAACACCGGCGATCTGCTCCTGTAAAGATTACAGCCCAGGAAACTCCTTGGGGCAGTTCTACTCTGTTTTATAGGATGGCTATGAATTAGAATTGACTCAAGGGCACACAACAACACCCTTGCCTGTGAGCTCCCAGGGAGCTGCTGATCTGTTTGCTCTGTCTCTTTCTCCTCCTCTTTGCCTCCTTCCTTTGCTTCCACAGGCCCAATGCAGTCATTCCTTCACGTGACCTGACAGCTGGACCCCAGTTCAAATTCTCCCCAGAGACTCTGATTAGCTCTGCTCAACTGCCAACAGATGAGCTGCCCTTGGGTCAGGTGCCACTCCTCATCCAATTATCTGTGGCCATGAGCCACAGGGGAGGGAAGTCTCTGAAAGTGGGGCCTTGGGCAGAGTGGCCAATGGAACATTCTCAACAACTCCACCCTTCAAGCTTGCTCCAAGAGGGTCCAGAGGTGGTGATAATAATGATAATAACCAGAGCCAGTAATGACTGAGGGCTTACTGTAAGTTAGGCATCAAAAAACCAAAAAACCAAACTCACAGCCTTCGAGTGGGATCCGACTCATAGCAACCCCTCCTTGGGTTTCTGAGGCGATATCACTATGGAAGTAGATCGCCCAGTCTTCCTTCTGAAGAGTGGCTGGTGAGTTTGAACCACCAGCCTTCTGTTAATAGTCAAATGCCTTAGGCACTACACTACCAGAGCTCCCAAATTAGGCATGGGACACACATTACCGCTTTTATAATGGAATTTTATTGAAATATAACATACGCACACATCCTAACTGTACCTATAGTGAGCTCTGGTGGTGTAGTGCCTAAGGCATTTGACTGCTAACCAGAAGGCTGGTGGTTCAAACCCACCAGCCAGTCCTCAGAAGGAAGACTGGGCAATCTGCTTCCAGAGAGATACCACCTCAGAAATGTAAGGAGGGATCACTTTGAGTCAAATCGGCTCGACAGCAGTGAGCTTGATTTTTTTTTTTTTTTAAAGTGTGCACATATTATTTCTTCTTTTTTTTTAATTGTGATTTGGCTGAAAGTTTACAGAGCAAATTCACTTTCCACACAGCAGTGCGCACAAACATTGTCTCATGACATTGACTGAAATTTACCCCAATACAACAGCTCCCCTCCCACTTCCTCCCGATAGTCACCTCTTCCCTGTGTCCATCCCCCCATGTACTCCTGCCCCCTGAGCTGTCTCCCTGTGCATAAACAGCCTTTCTTTCTCCCATGATTGTTGTCTCCAAGGAGTGTATCTACCTCAGGTAAATGTTCAACTCATATGCCTGTCTTTTGTTTGGCTGGAAGCCACAGGTGTGGGTTCAATTCCAGACCTGAAGGGCAGCTAGGGGCCATAGTCTTAGTGGTTCCACCAGGCTGTATTGGACCAGCAAACCTGGTCCCCCCCCTTTTTATTTTTCCAAATGATTTTGAATTTTGTTCCACATTGTTCTCCCTCTCTATCCAGGATCACCTACATAGATCCCCCTCCGAGTAGTTGACAGTGGTGCTGGGCACCATCTAGTTCTTCTGGTCTCATAGTCATATAGGCTGAGGATCACATGATGTACCAGTCACAAGGACTAATTGTTTCCATGAATCTTTGGTTTTCTTCATTTTTCTTTGCTCTGGATGAGGAGAGACCCATTGTTGCATCTAGAGGGCTGCTTGCAAGCTTTTAAGATCCCAGTTGCTACTCACCAAAGTGGGAGGTGGAACAATGTTTTGCCAATTGAGCTTGATGTTCCCTGTGACCACAGTCCTGAGCCCACAGGTTCAACTATTCGGTCCCTCTGGGTAGCTGGCTGTGACCAAGAAGTGACTACAACCTTGTCCCTTGTCAGCTCTACTATACAAAGTGTACATATATTACTTCTTTTAATTCTCACAATCACCCCATGCTTTGGATATGATTATTATCATCTCCAATTCACAGATATGCAAACTGAGGCTCAGTGAAGTCAGTTCATTCATCTAAGGAGTGGAGCTGGGATTTGAACCCAGGCAATATAACTCCAGAATGTGCATGCATAACCACTACTGTGTACTGTCCTGTGTCACCAAGTCAAGGATAGGCATAACCCAGTGGGGTTGAAGGCAGTGACAGGGAGACCAACCAGGTGACATTTATTTCCAAAATGCCTAGGTGCCAGGTGGGAGAACTCCAGTCTTGCTCACCCCCCTGGGATGTTGCTCTTTCATCCCGGCCTCCCCTACCCAGCCACTTGGTACTGTCCTCGGCTCCTCTAGGGCAGCGGGCAGTGCAGCAGCCACAGCTGGAGGCGGCCTCTGGGAACCACCGAGGGCTTTATGATGTGCAGATGGTGTTTCCGCCAAGCCCCTCGCTTTTCATGTCAGTGGCCTCTGGGAGCTGGGCCAGCCCAGATGTCTCTGATCGTGAGAAAGCCTCCCCTGGCAAGGCTGGCAGGAGACGCTAGCAACGGGGCCTGAGGCCCGCTCTGTTTGGATTCTTTGGTGAGGGAGTTTGGCTGGGTGTTTGTGAGGCTGACGAGTCTGTCACTTGTGTCCAGCCCTGTGGATTAGGATGGTGCATCTGCAGAGCCAGGAATATCACTTCTGAGTCCACCGACTGACAGAGACATTGCACAGCTAGCATTTCAAAGGGACTCTGTGTGATCTCACCCCCCCCCCCATGTTTTGTTTATCTGATTCCTGTTATCTATGGGCACAGACTGCCTCTCACATCAGAGGAGATGCTCTTCTGCTGTCGGGACAGTCTCAGCCCCATCAGTGTTAGAAAGGGCAAAGATGGGAGACATGAGTCACCTCCATCAAACTAGGAATTCCAGGGTCAGGGATAACTGTGTCTCTCTATTGGACTAAAAGTTACCAGTAGCAGGGAAAGTGTGACTCCACTATCTGCTGTCAGACTGTTGTTGTTAGGTCCCATTGAGTCGATTCTGCCTCAGTGACCCTACGTTGTAGGTCCTACGTTGGTCCAGGTCCTACATCTGGTCCTGCACCAGCCTCACAATCCCTGCTACTCTGAGCCCATCATTGCAGCCACTGTGTCAATCCATCTCATTGAAGATCTTCCCCTTTTCCACTGACCCTCCACTTTACCAAGTGTGGCTATCAGACTAGGAGTCTCCGACATCAGGAAAACGTCACTCCTCTTTCAGATTGGGAGCTTCCCAAGGTTGAAACTGTGCGTTTCCCCAGAGATAAGGTGAGTGTCTCCCCCTTTAGGCCAGGAGCCCCTCAACATTGGGGATGATGGTGCCTCTTCATCTCTCTCTTTTTTGGAGTGTTCAGTCAAGGACCCCAGTGGACGCCTAGTGCAGGAGCGAGGCCTGCTCACCATCCTTGTGTGCAGGCAACTTTCAGCCTGGACTTTGCAGAGCTGCCCACCTGGGAATCCTTGTTTTCAAACTGTGGTGAACTTGTCAGCCAAAGAAGGTGCTGGAGTTACATGGGCAAAGAAGGCCAGCTATGAGATTTATGGGTGCCCAGACAGTGTCTATTGAACTGATATGTAACCAGTTGCAGGCTCAGTGTGTGGTCCTTGAAAGGAACTCAGTGGTGATGACCAAATGAATGAATGAGTGAGTGACCCAAGACCTGGATCCTGTCCTTGAGACCTCACAGTCCAATAGGGAAGACATGAAGTTCACTTCTCTTGAGTGCCTCTATGTGTTGAACAAGAGTTTTAGTCTCTCTCACTTGTATTACTTTAGGGGATAAGGAATGAGGATGAGGAAATTGAAGCTCAGAGAGTCAAAGTGACCTGTTGAATGTTTCATAGCTAGTGAATAAAGCAGCTGGGATTTGACCTGACATCCTTGACTTCAAGATGTCTACATTTTCCTGGAAAATGTATTGTTTTTCAATTCCAGAGCTACCCAAGAGAGATGTAGATGAAATGACATGAGTGCTGAGGGAACAGGAAACTCAGAAAAGCTTCACAGATGGCATGTCATTGGAGATGGGTTTTGAAGGATGGGTAAGAGTTTACGAGACAGAGAAGACAGGGAGGCATGCTTAGAAGAGGATAAATTGTTGTCTACCTGGATAGGTCCCTTGAGGGACTGGTGGATAGGCCACCCCCTGCCATGTGTCCTCTTCTGTGGCCCTGCCTCTCCAAGGAGCTAGATTTCCTCTTCCCTTAGGAGGACACACAGATGGAAGCCTAACCTTAGGGTGGCACGTCACTGCCAAGGTGCCTGGAAATCTCTTCTGTGAGCCTCCCACCCTGGCACCAAGGCCAGCTGTGCTTCTGGGAGGAAGGAAGGGCAGTTGGGGGCCAGGTGTGATGAGAAGTTTCCTTCTGGGCCCTCTGAAGGGGACAGGGGAGGAAGGAGGAGCTGGGACGCTGGTCCAACATCTGTCCAGAGGAGGGAAGCAAAGGTGGATGAACTAGCCCCCAGGTCTTTGATCAGAGGCCCTTTCTTCTTGGGCCAGGCCTTCTATGGGCTTACAAACAAGATGGCGACTTGTCAAGTCGCCTATGTGTGTGGACATTCTCCAGAAATCTTTTATGTGTCTGGTATTTGAAGAGTCCCTGGATTGGGCCAACAGTTCACGGGTTCAGCCGCTGACCAAAGGGTTGGAGGTTTGACTCCACCCAGAGTACCTTGGAAGAAGGGCCTGGGGGTCTACTTCTGAAAAATCAGCCGTTGCAAACTCTGTGAAGCACAGTTCCACTCTGACACACGTGGTGTCGCCGTGAGTTGCAGTCGACTTGATGACAGCTAGTCACGTGTTATATCCTCTTGATAGGAAATTCTTTAATAGATTCTCGCTCGTTACTTCCTGGGTAGATTTTGTGAACTCATTATTTTGCTGAAACTGCATAGAATGAAGTTTCATTCTTAGTTCAGCTCATCAGGATCTGATCAGAATCAGAGATTAAATGAGGTCAGAAGGAGCAGAAAGCCTCTAGAACATGTGTTTTAATCGGCGAGACCTTAGAAAAAAGGCCCGAGATCCTCCCTGAAGTCCAGTGTGTATAACAGATAAAAGCAGAGAAGCCCTGCCTGGAGCAAAGGGGACACCCGGAGAGCTACCCATTCAGCAGCTTCTTTGACCCTTTGCCCATTTTGACCCTGTCAGGAATGTTCACTGTACCTCATTCAGTTCTTCCTAGCACCTGTATATCTCTGGTGCATTCAAACCATTGACTTTTACAATTAGGGAAACTGAGACCAAGAGGAGGGATGATTTGCTTAAGGTCACATCAGCAGTGGAAGAGATTATGTGAGGTAGATTTGTTTGTGGGGTGGTGTCCCCCAAATTCCTGGACTGAAATTCAGTGTTCCTGTTCAATTGTAAAGGAGCTCTGGTGGTGTAGAGTTAAAGCATTAGGCTGCCAACCAAAAGGTTGGGGGTTCAGGCCCACCAGCCTCTCTGTGGGAGAAAGATGAGGTAGTCTGCTTCCATAAAGATTTATAGCCTTGGAAACCCCATGGAGCAGGTCTACCCTGTCCTAAAGTGTCACTATGAGTCAGAATTGACTCAATGGCAGTGGGTTTGGGTTCAGTTGTAGTACTGGCTCTGATTCCATCTCCTTCAGCCTCCCTTTTAGGCCAATGGAACACCCATGATATAAAACTGTGGGCTCTGGGTGCTGGTACCCAACAGGGCAAGAGGAAATCCTTTCCTGTTCAGGTAGACCCTGTCCCTTTTGCAGAAAGGCAAGCTGAAGCTCAGAGAGGGTCAGACTTCCAGGGTAGGTGGGTGTCAGGTGGGGCATTAATGCAGGACTGGGTTGGACCTGCCCTTGGTCCTGTGCCTCCAGAATCTTCCCTTGTCCAAGGCTCTGTCTGCCGAAGGAAGCCTTCCCATGGGTCCGGCAGACAGCCATCTGCCCAGCCTTGCCCAGCCAGGAGCCGTGAGAAGCCAGTTCTGATATGGAAGCTGCCAGGGCGGAACTAACGGGCTGCAGGGTTGTAATTAGGGCAGTGGCCTTTCATCTCCCAGACACTCCTCTCCTGCTCAGAGCAGCCTCCCATCAGCTTCAGTCTAGCTGGGGTCTCGGCCCCTCCCAAGGTGGGACACCAGGGAGGGGGCTGGGCCTCACAGGCCTCTCACTGTATACCACGGCCACGCCTCCAGCTCTGGATCCAATTGTTGCGTTTCCTGGGCCCCACCTCCAGCAGGCCTTTAGTCTGTCCTTCAGCCCCCACCAGGCCGTGCCCCTTTCGGAGGCACGGCCTGGCAGGCTCCATCCACTCCAGTCAGGCCTGCCCGAGATTACCTAGGTGTTCTGGTGACTTCTGAGGGCGTCGCATGAAAGATAATGCCCAAATCAACAAATCTGCCGTTGTGACTTTGAAGAGACTGTTTCAATCACTTTATTTTGTCTTTATGTCAGGTTTGCCAGATGGCTTGGGTCTTTCTGAGGTCCCGTACCAAGGGGGCGCAGAGAGAACTGGTGCAGCTTCAAAGCTCCTTTTTAATCTTTAGCAACATCACAGCAACTGGGAAACTGCCTCGGCTCCCTCAAGTCTCTCCCACAAAAGAGGCGCAGCCAAGGCTCTAATGAAAGCCAGATAAAGGGATGGCTGGAATCAGAAACAGAGGGAAAAGAGCAGTCGTTAGTCTTTCTTGTAGCTGTTTCAAAAGAAATTCTAAGACAAATTATGGCTTTGGGTGTTTTTCTGAAAGGACTGAAGCAGGGAGAGGAGTTGGAGGAGGAGGCTTTGACCCCTTGGCACCCTTCCCCTTGCATAAAAGGCAGAGGAGACTGAAAAAAGGCCGGAATACAACAATAAACTTTCCGTGTGCGCGCGTGGGGATGAAAGCCTCGCTGGCATAATTATGGGTGCGGGGGCGCCGGAGCAGGCGGGCGGCTTTACCTTGCCGCCAGCGCTATTAATGACGAGGCGCCCTTGTTTTTCTTCTCCGGAAGGGGCGCCTTTGGTTTTCGCGAATGGGGTGGGGGGTAAGGGCTGCACAACACAGTTGACATTTGGCACAGACTGTGGTTATGTGATGCGTTGCTCTGTCAGGGAAGGGCCTGGGTGCCCTCACCAGCTGCCAATGCCCATTATCCATGGGGAGGTGAATGTGCCCCAGAGCCACCCTCTTTCCCACTTGCCTCCTTTAGGGTGTCAAGGACTGTCTCTTGGGGACTTTTCCCACCATTATCACCTGGGGAAGGGTTTTGTGACCTGCAATTCCAGCCCCACCTGTTCTGGGAGGAGCTAGAGGGGTGAGGGAGTCCTGCCATTTCTTTTTCTGTCATGTTGTTAGAGCCCCTGAGTTGGCTCTGACTCCCAGCAACCCTGTGTGCAACAGAACAAAACACTGCCCGGTCCTGTGCCAGCCTCACAATCCTTGCTGTACCTGAGCCCATCGTTGCAGCCACTGTGTCAACCCATTTTGTTGAGGGTTTTCCCCTTTATCCGTGACCCTCCACTTTACCAAGCATGACATCCTTCTCCAGGGAATGGTCCCTTCTGACAACATGACCAAAGTAGGTGAGACGAAATCTGGCCATTCTCGCTTCCAAGGAGCATTCCGGCTGCACTTCGTCCAGGACAGATCTGTTAGTTCTTCTGGCAGTCCATGGTACCTTCAGTATTCTTCGCCAAAACCCCCAAAACCAAACTGACTGC
This sequence comes from Orycteropus afer afer, assembly GCF_000298275.1. NCBI lineage: Eukaryota > Metazoa > Chordata > Mammalia > Tubulidentata > Orycteropodidae > Orycteropus > Orycteropus afer. The sequence goes on from NW_006921596.1 coordinate 10,959,545, forward strand.
CAAATTGATTCCAATTCATGGAGACCCCACGTGTGCAGAGTAGAACTGCTCCATCGGGTTCTCAGGGCTCTCATCTTTCAGAAGCAGATTGCCAGGCATGTCTTCTGAGGGACCTCTGGGTGGGTTTGAACTGTCGACCTTTCAATTAGTAGTCGAGTGCTTAACTGGATGACCACCCAGGGACTCCTGTTGTTATCCACTGTCTGGAATCTCCATCCTCAGCCAAAACGCTAGGCCCTGTCAATGCCTCTGTGATTTCCAGTAGGGTGGTGCATAGACTATTCTCCCCTCCTGTTTCACCTCTCCTCTCACATGGATGATTGCTCTGCTCTCAGCAAGGTGTTGAGGGGATGGGACACAAGGCAGCTAAAGCTTCATAGGCAGGCAGGAAGTGAGAGACTGGATAGTTTAGGGGAGCTTTCAGGGAGGGGCAGAGTAGACAGTGCTGGGGGCCCGAGTAGGATCCTCGTGAGAGCACCATTGGCTTTTTTTTTTTTTAATATCCATTTTATTTTGAGGAGCCCCAATAGTGCAATGGTTAAGCACTGGGCTGTTAACCAAAAGGTTGGTGGTTTGAACCTACCCAACGGCTCTGCAGGAAAAAGACCTGGTGATCTGCTCCCATAAAGATTATGGCCTAGAAAACTGTATAAGGCAGTTTTTGTCACTTGAGGTTGCTGTGAGTTAAAATTGACTAGAGGACACCCAACAACAACACATTTAATTTTGATGAAAATATACATGGCTGATCATATACACATTTGACAATTGCTACACACAGGTATAGTTCAATGACACTGACCATGTTCTCCATGTGATGTCACATTCTTGCTATTTCTTCCTATAGTGTTTCACCTCCATTGACGTAGACTCACCGCCCCTTAGAACTGCTCATCTGTGCTTTAGACTTACTGTTGTCAATTTGATCTGATTTAGATGAATCTTTAAAAGAGATCAGTGTTCAAGGTGCACATTCTTATTTTATTTTTCAAAAAATTTATTTATTTTGTTGTTGATGTTGAAAATATACACAGCTAACATCCACCAATTGAATAGTTTCTACACGTACCATTTAGTGACATTGATGACATTCTTTGAGTCATGCGACCATTCTCACCCTCCTTTTCCGAGTTGTTCCTCCCTTGTTAATGTAAAGTACTGCCCTTAAGGTTCCCATCTAATTTTTCAACTTGGCATTGTCAGTTTTATCTCATATAGTTCTTTTTCTTTCTTTCTTTTTTTTTTTTTTTTTAAATTGTGATTTGGGTAAAAGTTTACAGAGCAAATTCACTTCCCATACAGTAGTTCACATACACTTTGTCTCATGACATTGACTACAATTTACCATAATGCAAGAGCTCCCCCCCTACTTCCTTCCAATAGTTACCTCTTCCCTGTGTCCATCCCTCCATGCACTTTTTCCCCGTGAGCTGTCTCCCTGTGCATACACAGCCCTTCTTTCTCCCATGATTGTTCCCTCCAAGGAGTGTTATCTACCTGAGGTAAATGTTCAACTCATATGCCTGTCTTTTATTTGGAAGCCACAGGTGTGGGTTAAATTCCAGACTTGAAGGGCAGCTAGGGGCCATAGTCTCAGTGATTCCACCAGGCTCTATCAGACCAGCAAACCTGGTCCCCTTGTTTTTTTTCCAAATGATTTTGAGTTTTGTTCCACATTGTTCTCCCTCTCTATCCAGGATCTCCTACATAGATACCCTTCCAAGTGGTTGACAGTGATAGCCAGGCACCATCTAGTTCTTCTGGTCTCATAGTCGTATAGGCTGTGGATTGCATGGTGTACCAGTCATCAGAACTAATTGTTCCCATGAATCTTTGGTTTTCTTCATTCTTGTTTGCTCTGGATGAGGAGAGACCCATCATTGTGTCTAGATGGCTGCTTGAAAGCTTTTAAGATCCCAGTTGCTACTCACCAAAGTAGGAGGTGGAACAATGTTTTATGTAGTATGTTATGCCAATTAAGCTTGATGTCCCCTGCAACTATGGTCCTGAGCCCACAGGTTTAACTGCTCACTCCCTCTGGGTAGCTGGCTGTGACCAAGAAGTGACTACAACCTTGTCCCTTGTCAGTTCTACTATATACCTGAGAATTCTTACAGAACACACAAATACACTTGTAGAACCATTGTCTGCCAACCCTAAATATGGTCTTGGGTACACTCCCTGTTGCATAGACATACCTAATAGTTCAGCCTGTCCACCCACATATAGATAGTTCTTAAGAGCATAATACTCCAGGAAAATACTTTTTACTAGTTAAGCTAAATTATTTTTGGTTTTAAGAAGGCTTCAGGGAATATTTTTGGTTTAAGGTTTAAAGATTATCTCAGGGCAGTATTGTTCTGGTTACCTAGTGCTGCTCTGACAAGAATATACCACCAGTGGGGATGGCCTTAACAAACAGGAGTTTATTTTTACAATTTGGAAGACTAGAAGTCCAAGTTCAAATGCCAGGATCTAGGGGCTGTGTGAAAGTGACATTGATGACATTCTTTGAGTTGTACAACCATTCTCACCCTCCTTTTGTCAATTTGATCTCATATAGATAGTTCTTTTTCTTTCTTTCTTTTGTTTTTTTTTCAAATTGTGATTTGGGTGAAAGTTTGCAGAGCAAATTCGACTTTGGGCTTCAGCCATGCCTCCTGCTCCCAGCCCACTGAAGCTAGAGGCATCTCTTCACTTCAGCAGCTACTAGCTGCTGAGGCTAACAAGCCCAAGGTGAACAAATAAAATGGCACAGTCCTGATGTTACCAATCCACAAGGCAGGCCATTAATTCAAATCCACTGTAAGTTCCAAGGTTGGCAGAGAATGCCAGGCTGCTGAACTATGACACGGCTACATGCAGGGTCCAAGCATGCCATAGGCTAGGGACCATTCTCAAAGTTGCTTCTTATATACAGAAAGCAGACCACGTACCCAAAGCAGCTACTCAGCTGCTTTGATTCCACCATGGAGTTTATTACCAGTCTCACCATGGGGAATAACTACATCTAGCTGCCCAGCCACTCAACCAGGCCCAGCCAAGTTGACACACAGACTTAACCACCACAGGTAGTTTCAGGAGTCCATCCACCCTCTATGGCTCCAGAAAGTCTAGAGTCCCCGAGAATTTGAAATGCTATTCTGCATTCTCCCCTTTTTGGTCAAGAGTCTTCTATGGAATCTTTGATCAAAGTGTTCAGTAATTACAGGCAGGCATCATCCAGTTCTTCTGGTCTCCTGGCAAAGGAGGCAGCTGCTCATAGAGGCAGTCAGCCATACACTTCTTATCCTCCGCCTATTTCTGACTCTCCTTCCTCTATTGCAGGTAGACAGAGAGCAACTGTTGTGCATTGGATGGCTGCTTACAAGCTTTTAAGACCCCAGGTATTATGCAAGGAACTAGGAGGTAGATTAGAAGCACTAACTACATTATTTGACCAATTAAGTGGGATGTTTCATGAAATCATAACCCTAAAGCTCCAAACCAAGGAACCAAATCCCATGAGGTTTTTGGTTGTACATAAGCAGGAGCTCTGGCGGCATAGTGCCTAAAACATTTGACTGCTAACCAAAAGGCTGGTGGTTCAAACCCACTGGCCATTCCTTGGAAGGAAGATCAGACAATCTACTTCCACAGAGATACTGCCTTGGAAACCCAAGGAGGGGTT
>NW_006921596.1:10964059-10973990 GCF_000298275.1 Orycteropus afer afer
TTTTTTTTTTTTTTGGTTGCTATTGCTGTAAAGTTATATATAACACACATTTGCCATTTCACTATTTTTCTAGTGTACAACTTAGTGAGAGCAGTTACGTTAGTCAAGTTGTATAACCGTTACTCTTAATTGATGCTAATTTTCCCATCCCAATAGACATAGACTCACTACTTCTCGTAGAAGAAGTCTTTCTTTCTTTGCCCCCTCCTGCTCCTGGTAACCATGAGAAACCATTGATTTCTATACCCTAACCAAACCAAATTCACTGCCCTTGAATCGATTCCAACTTACAGCGATCCTACAGGAAAGTGTAGAACTGCCCCAGAGGGTTTCCAAAGCTGTAAATCTTTATGAAAATAGACTGCCTCACCTTTCTCTTGCAGAGCAGCTGGTGGATTCAAACTGCCAACCTTTTGGTTAACAGCTGAATGCTTTAACTACTGCACCACAAGAGCTCCTTATTGCTCTTTATATATTTACCTCTGCTGGAGAAAGATGAAGCAGTCTGCTTTGGTAAAGATTGACAGTCTTGGAAACCCGATGAAGCAGTTCTACTTTGTCCTGTAGGGCCTCTAAGAGTCAGAGTTGACTCAGTGACAGTGAATTTGTTTTGGTTTTGTGTTTATATATTTACCTGTTCTTCTCATTTCATATAAATGAAATCACACAGTATTTATCCTTTTGTGATTGACTTATTTTACTCAGCATGATGTTTTCGAGGTTCATTCATGTTGTAACATGCGTCAGGACTTCATTTCTCTTCATGGCTGAGGAGTATTCCATTACAGGTATACACCACATTTTTTAAAATTGGTCATCAATTGATGGACACTTAGTTTTTTTTTTAAAACCTTTTTCTATTGTGAATTATGTTCCTATGAACACAGGTGTCTGTTCATGTTGCTACTTTTAGGTCCCAGAGTATACACTTAGGAGTGGAATTGCTGGTACGTTTATTTTTAATTTTTAGAGGAATCGCCATATTGTTTTCCACAGCAGTTTTATCATTTTACATTCCTACCAGCAAATAACAACAACAACAACAACAACAACAACCAGCAATGGATAAAGGTTCCGATCTCCGCACATCCTGACTATTAGTTGGTATTTTCTGTTTATTTTGTTTTGTTTTGTTTTTTTATCATTGCCATTCTACTAGAGTGAGGTAGTATCTCATTGTAGTTTGGATTTGCATCTCTCAGAATTGACTCGATAGCAGTGGGTTTTGATTTAATGGCTGATGACACAGGGCATTTTCTCATGTATTTGTTGGCAGCTTGGATATCCTTTTCAATGAATGTCTGTTTATGTCCTTAGCCTATTTTTGATTGGGTTATTTGTCTTTTTGTTGTTAAATTACAGCAGTCATATATATGTTTTAGATATGGAACCTTTTTGGATATATGGTTCCCAAAGATTTTTTTCTCAGTTGTCTTTTTATTCTTTTTATAAAGTAAAATAAAGTCCTTTGTTGAAAATAAATACTTAATTTGTTTGAGGTCCCAGTTATCTATTTTACCTTTTGTCACTCATAGCTTTGTTCTTGTATTTGATAATCTGTCTGTAAAAAATTTCTAGATCCCATAGCTTCACCCATATATTTTCTTCCCCAAACTTTCTGGATCTAACATTTAGGTCCTTATCCATTTTGAATTAGTTTTTATGTAAGGTGTAAGGTGTGTATCTTGATTCATGTGAAAATTCATTTTTCCCTGCGCTATTTGTTGAAGAGACTATTCCTTCTTCTTTGAATTGATTTAGCACCCTTGTCAAAAAACAGTTCACCATAGATGGATTTCTGGGCGCTCAACTTTATTCCATTGGCCTATGTGTCTATCGTTGAAGGAATACCAGGCTGTTTTGATTACTGCAGTTGTATAGCGTTGTTGTTGTTGTTTGCCGTCGAGTCGGCCCCAACTCATAGCGACCCCTCCTTGGGTTTCCAAGGCAATATCACTACGGAAGTAGGATTGCCCAACCTTCCTTCCGAGGAGTGGCTGGTGGGTTTGAACCGCCAGTCTTCTGGTGAGCAGTCAAGTGCCTTAGGCACTATGCTACCAGAGCTCCCAAGTATGCTTTCAAATTAGGAAGTGTGAGGTCTCCTACTTTGTTCTTCAAAACTGCTTTGGCTATTTGGGCCCTCTTGCCTTTCTATATAAAGATGAGAATTAGTTTTTCCATTTATGTAAAAAATGCTGTTGGGATTTTTATCAGGATTGCATTGAATCTACAGATCACTTTGGATAGTATTAACATTTTCACAGTATTGTCTTCTAATCCATGAACACAGAATGTCCATTTTTTTTAGGTCTGTTTTAGTCTCTTGCAGCAGTGTTTTACAGCTTTCATTGAATAAGTCCTTTGGATCCCTGGTTAGGTTTATTCTTAGGTATTTTATTCTTTTAGGTGCTATTTTAAATGGAATTATTTTCTTCATTTACTTTTTAGATGTCTCATTTTCGATGTATAGAAACCCAACTGGTTTTTGTGTGTTGATCTTGAACGCTACAACTTTGCTGTATTCTTCTATTAGTTGTAGAAGCTTTCTTATGGATTCTTTGAGCTTTTCTATATATTAGATCATGTCATCTGCAAATAGAGATAGTTTTACTTCTTCCTTTCCAATCTGGATACCTTTTACATCCATTCCTCACTTATCAACATGGTTAAGTTCCAAAGACCAGGTCATTATGTGAAAATTGGTGTTATGCAAAAATGGAGGATGACTACATTAGATCACAAAATGGAAGAAGAATACAATGTTAAATAACTGCCAAATTATATCATTACATAACTGCCAAATTACCTCATTATGAAACTGCAAAATTATATCATTACATAACTGCCAAACCACTGAGAATCATGACCCAGCCAAACTGACACCTTACCTTAACCGTCACAGCCAGTGTTACTCTCACCTCACACCTTGCAACTATTTTGTATCATTAATGTACAAAATAGTTGGATAATAGGTTTCTTACTATTGTCATAAATGCAAAATGTTGGATAATGAGACAGTCAATAAGTGAGGAGTAGGTTGTATTTCTTTTTCTTGCCTTATTGCTCTGGCTATGGCTCCCCGTATGACATTGAGTAGGAGTAGCAGTAGCAGTAGCAGTTGTCCTTGTCTCATTCCTGTTTTCAAGGGAAAGACTCTCAATCTTTCTTTATTGAGTGTACAATATTAGCCATTGTTTTTTCATAGATACCCTTAATCATGCTGAGGAACTTCCCTTCTATTCTCATCTTACTGAAAGTTTTTATCAGGAAATATTTTTGGATTTTATCAAATGCCTTTTATGCATCTATTGACATATTTATGTGGTTCTTTTGTTGTGTTCTACTAATGTCATGTGTTATGTTGATAAATTTTGGAATGTTGAGCTATCCTTGTAATCCTGGAATAAATCTTACTTGGTCATAGTGTATAAATCTTTTAATATGTTGTTGGTTTCTGTTTGCTAGCATTTTTTTTTTTGAGAATTTTTGCATCTATATTCATGAAGAATATAGGCTTGTAGTTTTATTTTCTTGTGATATCTTTGCCTGGCTTTGGTATCAAGGTAATGTTGGCTTCAAAGAATGAGTTAACGGGTATCCATTTCTTGTCCATATTTTGGAAGAATATGAACAGGATTGGTGTCAATTCTTCTCTAAACATTTGGTGAGATTCTCCAGTGAAGCAATCTGGTCCAGAGCTTTTTTGGGGGTAAGGAGAGAAGGTTTTTGATGATTGATTAAATATCTTCCCTTGTTAAGAATCTGTTGAGATTTTCTGCTTCTTTTTGTGTTAGTTTATGTAGGTTATAGGTTTCTAAAAAATTGTCCATTTCATCTAATTTTTCAAATTGTGGGAGTACAACTTTTATACCCCTTGCACAAATTGTTGGAGTACAGATTTTGGTTTTGAAGGTTAGTGAGGACCTGTAGGGCAATAGGAACCCAGAAGGACAGCCATGGAAGGGTTCCTAGTTGTAGAGATGGTGGACTGGGCTCTGAGAGGGGAAAGGGTTAACCAAGGCAACATAGATAGTTAGAGACGAAGCAAGATCACAAGTCCATGTTCCACTGGAGCAATCAAATATTCTGAAAGGAGGGAGTCTTATGTGCCTTGGGGTTAGAAGTGAGTTCAAACTCTCTGGGGAGAGATGACAGGGTCTGGCATTCTCTCCATGTGCTCCCTCACCTTCCCTGGACTTGCAGCTTTGCAGGATCCAGTGGCCATGGGCATTGGCCTTGGCCTGTGGAGCCTTGGTCAAGGGACCAAGGTGATTCTAGGTTCCCCTGAGCATGAGGCCCATTGCTCAGGAAGTGACCAAGTTGGGACATCTGTCTTCACTAACTTCACCTCTGGATGGTCTTGCCATGCTTATGGGACCTGAGGAGACTAAACTAAAGCAATGTAATGGCCAAGCTTTTACCTGCCTGTTTTCCATCTCCCCATCTTGTCCTCAGCCCTGGGAAGCAGAGAGTTAGATGGATTGTGAGGGAGATGTGACGTGCCAAGAAGGGTGAGGGAAAAGGATGCTCCATTTCTTTGTCTTTGTCTCTTTCTCTTACTTTCTATCTTTGCTTTTTTCTTGCTCTTTCTCTCTCTATGTACATCTCACTTTCTCTATTTGTCTCCTTCCTGATCCCTTCAGTGTTATCCTGGCCTGGGGCTCTGGTTTCTGTTGTTGGCACTGGGGCCTCTGTGGTCTCCTGGTTCCCTCCTCTTCCCAACTGACCTGTTACCTTGTCTTCCTGCTGCTCCTGTTACTGAGGAAATGGCTGGGTTGGTGGGAGGTGGTGAGCCCCAGGGTGACTGAGGGGCTATGAGGAGACCCCAGTCTCCTCTTTCCCTATGCCTGTCTGAGTTTGAAGGACCTGCTGCACAGCCCAGCTGGCCTTTGTAGTGCCTCGGCAAGTCCCAAACTGGCAAGTGAGGCTACCTGGCCTCAGGGGGATGTGGTGGTAGAGGGGTGAGGGCTGAGGTGGCATACTAGCTTTCTTCCATCAGGGGAGAGGATAAAGCCAGGAGAACTGGATCTGATTAGAGGTCGAAACCATGTGGGAACAAGAGAGGGTGTAACAAGATTTCCCTATGAGAATGTGGAAATCACGTTGCTGATTTCCTAGGGAATTCTCCCCAGGTCCTTTAATGGTGGCTCTACTTTTGAGTCTGAAAATTAGAATTTCATTTAGAGCCAGGGTTTTTCTTTTCACCTCCCCCCAGGTTTTTCAGAAAAAGAACAACTAGGAGAAGGAAAAGACTTGTCTGTGGACACAAGGCTATCATGCTGGGTATGTGTGGCATAACTGCAGCTCATGATACGCCAATGCTGGAAGGGAGAATTAGGTGCATGATTTAAAAGCCACTCACATTTGCCTTAGAATTCAGCCCTTGTCACTTACTACCTCCCTAACACATACATTCGAGCATATACACAATTCATATACCTACTCACTCACTCCTACGTGACTTCTCCCAACACCGCCACCAAGTTCTCTTTGTAGACAGTACTGGACAGTGCTGAGCATAGACTCTGAGGGTAGCCTCCTGGGGTTTAAATGCTGGGCTCCTGAACTTCTCTGCTGGCCTGAGGGGCATGTGGTGGTAATGGAGTGAGTCACTGGGCAAGTGACTTACTCTTTTTGTGCCTTACTTTTCATGTCTTAAAATGGGCCTAATAAATGTCACTTCATAACATTATCATGAGGGATAAAGTACTTGGAATAGTGCCTGCCTGGCATGTAAAACCAGAAACCAAATCTGTTGCCATTGAGTCAATTCTAACTCATGGTGACTCCGTGTGTTACAAAGTACAGTTGAGCTCCATAGAGTTCTCTTGGCTGTAGTCTTTACAGAGGCAGACCGCCAGGCCTTTCTCCTGTGGTGCTGCTGGGTGGCTGCAAACCACTCACCTTTCAGTCAGTAGCCAAGAGCAAACTGCCATCTAGGGAGCTGGCATGGCACATACCCATTGTTGTTGAGTCCATTCTGACTCACAGCGACACTACGGGACAGAGTAGAACTGCCTCATAGGGTTTCCAAGGCTATCACTCCTTGGAAGGAAGGTTGGGCAGTCTACTTCTGTAGTGATATTGCCTTGGAAACCCCAGGAGGGGTCGCTATGAGTTGGGTCCAACTTGACGGCAATGTGTTTGGTTTGGTTTTGGTAATCTTTAAGGAAGCAAATTGCCAGGTCTTTTCTCCTGGGAAGTGGCTGGTAAGTAAGTTCAAACCACTGATCATTTGAATAGCAGCTGAGTGCTTAACCATGCATCACAAGGGCTCCTTGTCTGGCACATACAGATACCCCCAAAATGCTAGCTATAATGTTGTTGTATTGTTGTCATCCCCATCTATGGCTCTTTAATCATCATTGTCAACAACTAAGTTGATAATCCACAATGTGAACCTGTTCTAGTGCTGGATGTGGTAGGGGCCCTGGGATAATTAACTGTGTTTGCTCTCTCTCCCTGTCTTCTGGCGACAGGCCCCTCTTTCCTGGGGAGACCCATTCCATGTAGTTCTAAAGGTAGGGACATGGATATGTGACACAAGCCTGGCCAATCAGAAAAGTCTGTTCCTTAGGTCTCAGTGATTGGCTCAGGAAAGGGCATGTGAAGAGAAGCTGGGCCATGTCCTTCCCAGGATTTTTCTGCCAGATCTGTCAGGAAAGACAGTCTTCCATCCTTTGGGATCACAAGCTGAAAGCATGTTGTAAGTTGGGATTACCAGCAGCTGCTTTTTGCAGCTGCATGAAGGATGTTTTTCATTCATTCATTCATTCATTCATTTGTTACTAATTCTTGTTGTTAGCTGTCATTGGGCCCTTACTCATGGTGACCCCATGTACAAGGGGATAAACACTGCCTGGTCCTGCACCATCCCCGTGATCAGCTGCAAACTAGACTGTTGTGATCCGCAGAGTTTTCATTGGCTGATTTTTTGGAAGCAGATCTCTATGCCTGTCTCCCTAATGAGTCTTAGTTTGGAAGCTCTGTTGAAACCTGTTTAGCATGATAACAGCGTGCAGCCTCCACTGATAGGTGGGTGAGGGCTGCGCTTGAAGTTCATAGGGGAATCGATCCCCTATGTAAACTCCTTTAATAATCCCACGTTGTGTTGGAACAGTTCTTGCCTTACATCGTGTGTGAGAGGTAATGCTCAGGGCAGCCATTTCATCACTGAGGCCCCACTTCTGAACAAGGTGACAGAACTTGCAAACATTATTAGAAGCAACATATAAATATATGTCTCATAGATACTTGTATAAAGTATGAAATATTTGCATACCAGCTTCATTACAGCATTATTTACAATAGCCAGAAGGTGGAAACAATCCAAGTGGCCATCAACAAATGAATGAGTATGCAAAATATGTTGTCGTTGTTAGGTGCTGCTGAGTCAGTTCTGACTCCTAGTGACCCTCTGTACAACGGAATGAAAGTCCTGCACTATTCCCACAATCATTGCTACGTTTGAGCCCATTACTGCATCCACTGTGTCAGTCCATCTTGTTGAGGGTCTTCCTCTTTTTCACTGACCCTCCACTTTACCAAGAATGATGTCCTTCTCCAGGGACTGGTGCCTCTTGATAACATGTCCAAAACGTGTGAGACAAAGTCTTGCCATCCTCGCTTCTAAGGAGCATTCTGGCTATACTTCTTCCAAGACAGATTTGTTCATTCTTCTGGCAGTCCATGCTGTACTTAATATTCATAATTCAAAGACATCAATTCTTCTTTGATCTTCCTTATTCATTGCGTAGCTTTTGTGTGCATATGAGGTGATTAAAAATACCATGGCTTGAGTCAGGTAAACCTTAGTCTTCAAAGTGACATCTTTTTGTTTTGTTTTGTTTTTTAAAAACACTTTAAAGAGATCTTTTGAAGCAGATTTTTCTAATGTAGTGCATCGTTTGATTTCTTGACTGCTGCTTCCATGGGCATTGATTGTGGATTCAAGTAAGATGAAATCCCTGACAACTTCAGTCTTTTCTCTGTTACTATGATATTGCTTATTGGTCCAGTTGTGAGAAGTTTTGTTTTCTTTGTGTTGAGGTGTAATCCACACTGAAGGCTCTAGTCTTTGATCTTCATCAGTAAGTGCTTCAAATCCTCTTTACTTTCAGCAAGCAAGGTTGTATCATCTGCATATCACAGGTTGTTAATGAGTATTCCTCCAATCCTGATGCTACATTCTTTTTCATATGGTTCATCTTCTCAGATTATTTGCTCAGCATACAGATTAAATAAATATGGTGAAAGGATACAACCCTGATACACACCTTTCCTGATTTTAAACTACACAGTATCCCCTTGTTCTGTTTGAACTGCCTCTTGGTCTGTGTACAGGTTCTGCACGAACACAATTAAGTGTTCTGGGATTCCCATTCTTCACAATGTTATCCATAATTTGTTATGATCCACACAGTCAAATGCCTTTGCATAGTCAGTAAAACACAGTTAAACATCTTTCTGGTATTCTTTGCTTTCAGCGAAGGTCCATCTAACATCAGTAATGATATCCCTCATTCCATGTCATCTTCTGATTCTGGCTTGAATTTCTGGCAGTTCCCTGTCAATGTACTGCTGTGACCATCTTTTATTTATCTTCAGCAAAATTTCCATTGTGTGTGATATAATAATATTATTTGATAATTTCTGCATTCTGCTTTTTTCTTTGAAACAGGCACAAATATGAATCTGTTATAGTCAGTTGGCCAGGTACCTATATTCCAAATTTCTTGGCACAGATGAGTGAGCACCCCCAGCACTGCATCTGCTTATTGTAATATTTCAATGGATATTCCATCAATTCCTAGAACTTTGTGTCTGGCCAATGCCTTCAGTACAGCTGGTATTTTTTCTTCAATATTATTGGCTCTTGATCATATGTTATCTCCTGAAATGGTTGAACATTGACCAATTCTTTTGGGTCTGTGACTCTGTGTCACATACAGTGGAATGTAATTCAGCTGTAAAGAGAAGTGAAGCTCTGATACGTGCCCCCATATACATGGATGAGCACTGAAAATATTATGCTAAATAACATGAGCCAGACATGAAAGGACAAATACTGTATGACCCCACTCATATTAAATGTCTAAAATAAATAAAACCAGTTTCTGTCAAGTAGACTCAGACTCATGGTGACCCCATGTGGGTCAGGGTAGAACTGTGAGCCATAAAGTTTTCAGTGGCTGCTATTTCTGAAGTTGATCGTCAGGTGTTTCTTCCAAGGTGCCCCAGACTAGGCTTGAACCACTAAACTTTCAGTTAGCAGCCAAGCAATTTAACTGTTTTCAACCTTGTGTTTCAGCTCTGCCTCTTGCTTCTGGCCCAATGAAGTGGGAGACTTTCTTCACTCAGGCTGCTGCTGGCTGTCCCTGTACCACCCAGGGACTCCATAAAATATCCAGACGAAGTAAATCCATTGAGATAAAAGAACATTAGTGGTTATGGGGTGAGGGGTGCAGAATAGAGAGTAAAATTTTTTAAAAGGGCATTACCATGTTTATGAACATATAAATACATGTGTCATATAGTGTGCTATATACTATAATGTGGTTTATTTAATTTAAAGTTTTATATGGCAGATGGAAATCGAGAAAAAAAGATGGAAGACAAAACTTTGCACTTTCACTTACTTTGATTTTAGAAGAGTTGGGCTTTATTTTTATTCAACACATGAGTTGTTACAGGCTTGGGACTTTGGTAGAACATTCCTGGTGCCCTGCACAGCAGCAGGGATTCATATCAAGCATAACTCTTAATATTAGGTTCTAATGCATGGCTTCTAATAAGAAACAGTCTCACAGCATCTGGAAAAAAGCAATACCCTTACAGATGCTAAGTAATCTCCTTTTTTTAGCCAATAGGATTGGGTTGCTTAAGATATTTGTGTGTGTGTGTGTATATATATATATATATATATATATAT
>NW_006921596.1:10974360-10975813 GCF_000298275.1 Orycteropus afer afer
TCTCTCTCTCTCTCTCTCTCCCTATTTGGGCTCATTTGCCCATTCTCAGGTTGCCCATTCAGAGGGGTGGATTGGACTGATGTAGGGGAAACCATGGCACAATCAGGAGTGTCAGGGGCTGTCTAAGTCTGGAAGCTCTACTGAGACCTGTCTACCATGGGTGACCCTGCTGGTATTTGAACTACCAGTGGCATAGCTTTCAGCATCACAGCAACATGCAGGTTGCCACGGTTTGCCAAACTGACAGATGGCTGATGGAAAAACTCACTAGTTATGGTTATGTCCTGGGTAGGGCAGACACTGTGGGTGCCCTGCTCAGATGCCCTTGGCACTCCCAGATCCCATTGATGGCTTCTTAATACAAAGATCTGCAACTCTCCTGGACACCATTCTCTGGAGTCAGGAGGGTGACCAGCCCTACAAAGGGCAATCCTCATGTTCTGGGGAGTTAATGCTCCCAGGAGTAGCTCTCAACAAATGACCAACAGGAAATGATGGATAAATATCTGCGTGGTGCACATGGTTTGAACCTGCCCAGTGGTGCCACGAAAGAAAGACCTGGCAATCTGCTTCTATGAAGATAGCAGCAAAAACAAACAAACAAACAAACAAAAAAACAAAAAACAAAAAACAACTATGGAGTTCAGTTCTACTCTGCAACACATGGAGTTGTCATGAGTTGGAATCAACTTGACAGCAATGGGTACACATTACTTCTTGGGTAGGACAACTGTCAGGTGCGTTCCAGGGTCCCAGGTGGGACTGAACCTTTTTTTGTTTTGTTTTGTTTTATTGTAGCGAAATATATATAACAATTATTTACCACTTTGACCATTTTAACTGTGCATTCAGTGACATTAATTACATTCACCATGCTGTGCAACCATCACCACTATCTGTTTCCACAAGTTTTTCATCATCCCAAGCAGAAACTTCACACCCCTTAAGCCATAGCTCATCCCTACCCTCCAGCCCTTTTGGTATCTATGCATTGCTTGTTCTAGAGATTTCGTGTAAGTGGGATCATACAATATTTGCCCTTTTGAGTCTGCCTTATTTCACTCAGCGTGGTTTCAGGGTTGGGAGTGAACCTTGTTTGACCACAGCAGTAATCTGCTGATCAACATGCTCTGCACTGGCTGCCTTGCCCTGCCTGTCTGCTTTGCCCTTCGGCATAATCAGCTGCCAGCACTCACATCCTGGTCTCAAGAGCTGCTTAGGGGAACCCAATGTGTCAGTCCTTCCTGTTCTCTGAACTAGACTCATCGGATAGGCTATATTCTGGGTACCTAGTGCCGCTCTGACAAAAATATACCACAAATGGGATGGCCTTAACAAACAGGAATTTATTCTTACAATTTGGAGTCTTTAAGTCCAAGTTCAAAGTGCCAGGCTCTAGGGGCTCGGTGAAAGCCCCTCAACCTTGGGGTCCAGCTCTGCCTCCTGCTCTTGA
>NW_006921596.1:10975928-10983809 GCF_000298275.1 Orycteropus afer afer
TAACTTAAGTCCACTGTAAGTCCCAAGGTCGGCAGGGCATAGCAGGCTGCTAAGCAACGTCATGGCTACATGCAGGGTCCAAGCGTGCCATAGGCTAGAGACCATTCCCAAGGCTTCTCCTTATATACAGGAAGCAGACCACATACCCAAAGGCAGCTCCTCAGTTGTTCATAGTAGATTCCACCATGCAGTTGATTACCAATCTCATCATGGGGAATACTACATCCAGCTGCCCAGCCACTCAACCAGGCCCAGCCAAGTTGACACACAAACATAACCACCACAATTAGTGGAAGCCATATCTGTCGGTGCTTCTTGTTTTTCCCCAGGGCTTGGCACAGGGTGAGGGGCTTACCAGGTTTCCAACTCAGGTTGAATCAAAGAAGGAGAATCTCTAACCAAACAGGGATAAAGGCTAGTGGGGTCACACGGATGGCCGGGTCTGCAGGTGCCTAGGGCCTCTAACTCTGCATGTCCAGGCCCCTGTGTCCTGAGTCCCAGCCCCACGCCTACTACCAATATCTCCATCTG
This sequence comes from Orycteropus afer afer, assembly GCF_000298275.1. Lineage (NCBI taxonomy): Eukaryota > Metazoa > Chordata > Mammalia > Tubulidentata > Orycteropodidae > Orycteropus > Orycteropus afer. Next base: position 10,976,460 of record NW_006921596.1, read on the forward strand.
CACCCCTACAGCTCAAAATGTAACTTGTCTTCTCTCCCCATAACCAAAGCAGCTTCCTCTGCTGCACTGCTGGTCTCAGGAGCAAAGGTGAGCCCTGACCTCAACCACTTTCTGTCTCTGCTGGGCTTGCTTCACTACTGCATTACTGCATGTCTCTTTCTCAAAGCTCTCAACTGTCTTGAATTCCACTGACACCTCTCTGGCCCCAGGCAGTGTCATCTCTCCCCTCTAGTTTTGCCTCCTTGTAACCTATCCTGTGCCTGAGTGAACTTTCTGAAACAAACTTGGCTGCCTTGCTCCTCACTGTGAAGCCTTTGTGTGACCCCACATTGCTTTACAGAGGAACTCCAAAATCTTTGTATGGCCTAATGAGGAGCAGGTCTCTGCTAAACCTCCAGTCTCAGGGTACTCTACTCTCCTTAACACCTTCCCCACTTGCACAGGCCTGACACGCTTTTCCTTCCTTGGACTGACATTCTCTCATCTCCAGGCCTTCATGCATGCTGTTCTCTCTGCCCTAAACCCTCTTCCCTCCTCTTCTCCCCTGGACAATTCCTCCTCCTCCAGTCTTAACTTAAATGCCACTTCCACCAAAAGGATGTCCCTTTATCCCTAGTCTGGGCTAGATGAGTTTATCTTCTCATAAATCACTGAACTTTCCCTGTGGTTAAATGGAACTCTCAGAATCATAGTAGGTTATTTAATTGCAATAGGAGTTTCTGGGTGGCACAAATGGTTAAGTGCTCAACTACAAGCAGAAAGGTGGGTGGTCCAAACCCATCAGAAGTGCCTCAGAAGATGGGCCTGGCAATCTGCATCTGAAAGGTTACAGCTTGAAAACGCTATGGAGCAGTTCTATTTTGTACACGTAGGGCCATCATGAATTGGAATGGACTTGGCAACTAATAACAACAGATTTAATTGCATTAGGTGAAAGTATACAACCCTGCCAGACACTTTTTCCAATTCTGAGCCACATGATATCTTCTTGTTCTGTTCCAACTACTGCCTCTTGATGCAGGTATAGGTTCTACATGAGCACAATTAAGTCCTGGAGTTCCCATTCTTTGTAACATTATCCATCATTTGGTATGATCCAAACACATTGGTGATACAACATCTTTCTGGTATTCTTTGCTTTCTGCCAAGATCCATCTGTCATCAGTAATTATATCTCTCATTCCATGTCCTCTTCAGAATCTGGCTTGAACTAATTGCACTCCTCTATTGATGTATGGCTGTAGTTTCTTTTGAATTGTCTTCAGGAAATTTTGTCAGCCTATATAGTCATAACAATATTTGATCATTTCTGTGTTCCATTTGGTTGCCTTTGGACTGACACAATAGCCACAACATGGACTCAGACCAGCAATCATGAAGATGGTACTGGACGGGCAGCATTTTGTTCTGTTATTACATGAGGTCCCATGAGGCAGAGCTGACCTGATGGCAACTACCAATACTGCATTCCTAGTCAGAAAGAACATTTCAGGATCTATCCTGAAGTGCAATGCTGTCAGTGATAGGATAATATCCATAGGCCTACAAGGAAAACCAGTTAACATGACAGTTATTCAAATCTACCCACCAACTACTATAGCCAAAGATGAAGAAACTGAGGATTCTTACCAATTTTTTACCAACTTCTGTAGTCTGAAAATGACCAAGCATGCAATCAAGATGTATCAATTATTACTGGTGATTGGAATGCAAAAGTTGGAAACAAACAAGAAGCGTTGGTGGTTGGAAAATATGGCCTTGGTGATAGAAATGACACTGGAGATTGCATGATAGAATTTTGCAAGACAACAACTTACTCATTGAAAATAACTTTTTTCAACAACATAAATTGCAACTGTACATGTGGACCTCGCCAGATGGAAGGCACAGGAATCAAATCGACTGCAGCTGTGGAAAGAGATGATGGAGAAGTTCAATATCATCAGTCAGAACAGGGCCAGGGGCCAACTGTGGACTAGACCATCAATTGCTCATAGGCGGGTTTAAGTTGAAACTGAGGAAAAAAACCACCAAACCCACAGCCATCGAGTTGATTCTGACTCATAGTGACCTCCGTTGGGTTTCAGAGGTGGTAAATCTTTACGGAAGTAGATTGCCTGGTCTTCCTTCTATAGAGTGGCTGGTGGGTTTGAGCCACCAACCTTTGGGTTAGCAGTCAAATGCTTTAGGCACTGTGCTACCAGAGTCCAAGAGAGCCAAAATACAACTTTGAGTATATCCCACCTGAATTTAGAGACCATCTGAATAATGAATAGATTTAGTGCATTGAACACCAGTGACCAGATGAGTTGTGGAATGACGTCAAGGACATCATACATGAAGAAAGAAACAGGTCATTAAAAAGATGGGAACGAAAGGAAAGACCAAAATGTATATCAGAAGAGACTCAGACTAGCTCTTGAATAGAGAGTAGCTAAAATGAATGGAAGAGATGATGACGTGAAAGAACCAAACAGAAGATTTCAAAGGGTGGCTCAAGAAAAACCAAGTAAAGTATTGTACTGAAATGTGCAAAGACCTGGATTTAGAAAATCAAGAGGGAAGAACACATTTGATATTTCTCAAACTGAAAGAACTGAAGAAAAAATTCGAGTTGCAATATTGAAGGATTCTATGGGCAAAACGTTGAGCAATGCAGGAAGCATCAAAAGAAGATGGAAGGAATACACAGAGTCACTGTACCAGAAAGAATTTGTCGACATTCAGTTATTTAAGGAGGTAGCAAAAGATCGAGAACCAATGGTATTGAAGGAAGAAGTCCAAGCTGTACTGAAGGAATTGGAGAAAAACAAGTCTCTACGAGTTGACAGAATACCCACTGAGATGTTTCAACAGATGAATACAATGCTTGAAGCCCTCACTTGTTTATGCAAGGAAATTTGGAAGACAGCTAGCTGGCCAACCGACTGAAAGAGATTCATATTTGTGCCCTTTTCAAAGAAAGGGGACCCAACAGAATGCAGAACTCATTGAACAATATCATTAATATAACACACAAGTAAAATTTTATGAAAGATAATTAAAAAATTGTTGCACTAGTATATAGATAGGGAATTGCCAGAAATTCAAGCTAGATTCAGAAGAGGACATGGGATGAGGAATAGCATTGCTCAAGTCAGATGGATCTTGGCGGGAAGCAGAGAATACCAGAAAGATGTTTACCTGCAGTTTATTGACTATACAAAGGCATTTTACTGTGTGGATGATAACAAATTATGGATAACATTGCAAAGAATTAGAATTCCAGAACACTTCATTGTGCCCACGAGGAACCTGTATATAGACCAAGAGGCAGTTATTTGAACAGAAAACAAGAGGGTACTGCATGGTTTTAAATCAAGAAAGATATGCAAGAAAGATATCCTTTCACCATACTTATTCAGTCTATATGCTGAGCAGCTGATTTGAGAAGGCAGACTATATGAGGAGGAACACAGCATCAGGACTGGAGGAAGACTCATCAGCTACCTGTAATGTCCTGCTGAAAGTGAAGAAGACTTGACGCACTTGCTGATGAAGATCCAAGACTATAGCCTTCAGTATGGATCACACCTCAACATCAAGAAAACAAAAATCCTCACAGCTGGACAATAAACAAAATCATAATAACAGAGAAAAGATTTCGTCAAGAATTTCATTTTACTTCAATCCACAATCTGTGCCCATGGAAGCAGCAGTTAAGAAATCAAATGTGGTATGGCACTGGGGAAATCTGCAGCAAAAGATCTTTTTAGTGTTAAAAGAACAAAGGTGGTATTTTAGAGGCTGTTTACCTGACCCAAGCCATAGTATTTTCAGTTGCCTTATATGTGTTTGAAAGATAGACAGTGAATAAGGAAGACTGCAGAAGCATTGATGCCTTTAGCGTGGTGTTGGTGAAGATGGACTGCAGAAGACAAACAGGTCTGTCTTGGAAGAAGGAAAGCCAGAATGCTCCTTAGAAGTGAGAATGACCAGACTCTGTCTCTCCTACTTTGGTCATGTTATCTGGAGGGTCCAGTCCCTGGAGAAGGGTATCATGATCAGTAAAGTATGTTGTTGTTGTTATTATGTGCTGTCGAGTTGGACCCGACTCATAGCGACCCCTCCTTGGGTTGCCGAGGCAGTATCACTATGGAAGTAGATTGCCCAACCTTCCTTCTGAGGAGTGGCTGGTGAGTTTGAACCGCCAGCCTTCTGCTTAGCAGTCAAGTGCCTTAAGCACTATGCTACCAGAGCTAAAGTAAAGTGTAGGGTCAGTGAAAAGGAGGAGGACCCTCAACGAGATGGACTGTGAGGATGGCACAGGCCCGGGCAGTGTTTCTTTCTGCTGTACATAGAGTTATTCTGAGTTGGATCCGACTTGAAGACACCTAACAATAACAACAACAGCAGCAACAACATTTCATTGCATGTCTCCTGTTAAAGGAAAGCTCTTGGAGAGTGGGAACAGTGCCTGACTGGTTCACGGTTCTACTCTGGCGGTTAGTGCTGAAGGTGCCCTGCTGGTACCATGGTTAATTGCTTGGCTGCTAACCAAAAGATGGATGGTTCTAACCTACTGGCTGCTCCGTGGGAGAAAGATGTGGCAGTCAACTTCCATAAAGATTACAGCCTAGAAAGCCCTAGGGAGCAGTTCTTCTCTGTCACATGGGTCATTATGAGTCAGAATTGACCCCCTGGCACCTACCCACTACAGCATCTATATCATAGCAGTTGCATGGTGAATGTCTGGTGAGTGACCTAGTGTGACGTTTTCCCAGCCCACTCTGGAGAACTGGATCTACAGACCTTGGCTCCTAACTCCAGAGGAGACACAGCTTTTCCTTGGTGGACTTTGTGTTCCCCAGGACATCTCATTCAGCCCCTTAACGGGAAGAGAGAGGAGACAGAAACAGACAGGAGGCGGGAGGGAGAAGAAAGGAGGCCGTAGTCTGTGGCCCAGAAGAATCGAACATCTCCAACTTTCCCACATCTCTCATCTAAGTAGGTCACACGGAAGAACTCGGAGTCCCTGTCAAAGTTTCAGGCAAAAACAATAACTTGGCTTTGACCTTGCACTCTTCAAAAAGCAAGTTGCTGCTGAGCTGCAACATCAAAAAGAATAAATAATTGTTTTTCTTTTTTGTTGTTGTGATATGGATCATCTGAGCGGTTAGTGGTAAGCAAGCGGCTTTGATTCGACTCTGGCTCCCCAGCGCTGCTGCCTCTCTTTATGTCAGCAGGCTCCTGTTTCCACCCCAGGACAGCAGAATCCCTTGATTAAATTCATATTTGTTTTAATCTTTCCCTGTGTCTGATCTCGAGCTCAAAGATGGTCAGGAAAAAAAGCCAGCTGCCCCGCTGTGGCTACGGGAGGGCCCGTGTCAGACCCCACGCTGTTTGTTCTGTCCGGCGCGATAAGGCAGCCGGCCTGCGGTGCCCCGCCATGCTCACCGAGCCAACCCCGGGCCTGGCACTGTCGGCGGCAGCTGGGACAGCCCACAGCTGGGGCTGCGGAAGAGCACGAGGAGGGTGGGGGACGGGGCAGTTGGTGGCGTTGGCCACAGACTCGCATCGGCCCCCGGTGCTGGACTTGGATGCCAAGAGTTTTCGTAAACATTTCAAAGTTGACAAAATTACTAACTTCAGTGCACCAAGTGAAGCTCATCCCCCCACTTAGTTATCATGTGTCTGTGTTGTATGTCCTGCCCCTCCCCCTTTAGTCCCTACCTTCCTCCTATTTCCCCAGCACAGAAGCAGCTCTCCAACGTGTTTGGTTGTTTTTGTTAGCTGCCGTGGAGTCAGCCTCCGGCTCATGGCGACTCCACGCACAACGGAAACGCGGCTTGCTCGGGCGCCCTCCCCGGGATCAGCTGCAGATCAGGTTATTGTGACCCATAGAGTTTTCATTGGCTGTTTTTTTTTTTTTTTTTAATTTTATTGAAATATAATTTGTGTACAGTGAAATACGCAAAATTAAAGTGACACGGGTCAATGCATTTCTTTTTTTTTTCTTTTTTTGCTGTGTTCCCTCCCCCCTCCCACCCCTAGTCACCAACAAAGAAAGTTTCCTTCCATATGTAAACCTTTCCTTGACTTTTTACAATAATGACCTAATACTATATTTATCCTTCTGTGATTGACTTACCTCATTCAGCACGGTGTCCTCCAGGTTCATCCACGTTGTGCAGTGTTTTGCAGATTCTACATTATGCTTTGGTGTTGCATAGTGGGAGCTCTGGTAGCATAGTGGCTAAGTCACTTGCCTGCTAACCAGACGGCTGGCGGTTCAAACCCACCAGCCACTCCTCGGAAGGAAGGTTGGGCAATCCTACTTCCTTAGTGATACTGCCTCAGAAACCCAAGGAGGGGTCGCTATGAGTCGGGGCCAACTCAATGATACATAACAACAACAACAGTGTTCCATTGGTATATGGACCATAGTTTGGTTATCCATTCTTCTGTTGATGGGCACCTGGGTTGTTCCATCCCTTTGCTATTGTAAATAGTGCTGCAATGAACATGGGTGTGCATATGTCTGTCCTTGTCCTGGCTCTCACTTCTTTAGGACATATACCTAGTAATAGAATTGCTGGGCCTTATGATTGGCTGGTTTTAGAAATCGATTGCCATGCCTTCTTCATAGGTCTGTCTTAGTCAGGAAGGTGCACTGAGAGCTGGCCAGCCTCAGAGCAACATGCAGGCCTCCGCTGACAGATGAGTGGTGGCTGTGTGAGAGCATTGGCTGGGAATTAAACACGGCTCACTCACATGGAAGGCGAGACTTCTATAATGAACCAACAACGTCCTCATCAACATGTTTGGTACAGTTGCTGTCAAATCGGCTCTGACCTGTGTCCCACAGGATTTTCAATGTCTAATTTTTCAGAAGTAGATCACCAGGTCTTTGTTCTGAAGTGCCCCTGGGTGGACTCAAACATCCAACCTTTCACTTAGCAGCTCAGCATGTTAACCATTTGTATCACCCAGGGTCTTTGTATTTGGTAAAAGTCCTTAAGTGCATAATGTTGCTTTGTGTGTGGACATGTTTTTACTGTACTGAAAGGTAATACGCTCTCTGCAGAGTACTGGTCAAGGCTCTGGTCTCAAACTACCTAAGTTCACAATCCCAGCTCTGTCCATTGCTAGCTTAGCTTCTCAGTACCTCAGTTTCTCTGTCTGTAAAATAGGATGGTAATAATTGTTCCTATTTCATAGACTTATCCAGAGGGTTAAATGACATAATGCTTAAAAAACACTCAGGATTTTGAGGGGGGCGGGGCAAGATGGCGGACTAGGCAGAAGGATTGCACAGACCCTCTTCAACAAAGAAAAGGGAAACCAATTAACACAGACACAGAAGATAAT
>NW_006921596.1:11009288-11023169 GCF_000298275.1 Orycteropus afer afer
GAAGGAAGACTGGGCAATCTACTTCCATAGAGATACTGCCTTGGAAACCCAAGGAGGGGAGGGGTCGCTATGAGTCGGATCTGACTCGATGGCACATAACAACAACAAATTGATAGAGAAAGAGTGTGGAAGTTTAAATGCCCCAGTTTTGTCCAGTAGGTGATGGGAAGGTTTAAGGGCAGGAAGATGTTTCAGATGATCAAACTTATGTCCGTGTACAGGGTGAATTGGGGATGAGGGAAGAGGAGGGCAGGAAAGCAGCTGCAAAGTGTGAATTGGTGCAGATCTAGACCAAGGCAAGGACAGCAGGGGTGATAAAGAAGGATGGTCAAGAGAGGCTTGGTGAAAGAAGGACCAGGCAATGGTGACAGTTGCAAGCTGTAGGAGGAGGCTTGACCTCTCTCAGCATTCAGTCATCTTGTGTTGACTGACTCAGATTTCATCCTTCTGGCCCAGTCAGCCCAGACCCTGTCTGAGTCTGGCATGATCGTCATTCCCTGCAGAGGAGAATCACCCACTAGGACAGGCTTTCAGTTTGTGGGCTGAGATGGCAGGATAGGCTATTTTTGGCTAGCTGAATGCTTGTGTCCATAACTTACCAGTTGTTAAATACTTTGCTTGTCAACCCTGCTTGTAACCATCTCCTGTCCCTGAGAGGAAAGCTGCTCTGGGACTAACCTGGATACCAAAGACAGGAGTCAATAGCTGGGGCCATGCCAGGACCTGGATCTTCACCCTTAAAGTGATGCCACTGGTTCAGACTCACTGATCTGGGGTACTGCTGAGGTTCATCTTCCTGCTTCCAAGGGAATCAAACATGCCTCATCCCTTTTTCTAAGTTAGCTGAAAAGTGTCTAATCTCTTTGCAAAGTTAAAGATTCTTCTAGCACCTTTAAAGGTGATTTTCTAAAAGCAGATCAAACAGTTTTGACATTTGCTGTCAAGCCATTTAAAGTCCTACTATAAGCTCACCATTGGCCTTGGTGGCTCTACTGGCTGCAGATAAAGGTTGAAGTGGCACCTCTCCTCACAGGCAAAAGGAGCCTACTCATGGGAGCCACATCCCAGAGAGAAACATATTCTATAAAAGTTAATCTGCCGCTTTGTCTTGGCCCACAATTTATTCTTTCATGAAAGCCAGGCCCTGGCCCTCAATTGAATTCCACACACACATTTTTTTAATTTGCTGGAATGTGCAAAAACACATCAGTGGCTCTGCTGCCTTTGGGTTTTTATGTTTAGCAAAATAATCCCACGGCATCACCTTCAAAGGGCTCTCAGCATCAAGCTTTCCCCAGCTCTATTGCAGCCTTCCAAAGGGAGCTGAACAGTGCTCCAGAGCTTGAGGAGCTTGGATGGTGGGGTCACTCAGGGGCTGCCATCCAGGACCATCAAGGATGGGGGTCACCAACTCAGATCCTGTAAAGATTAGGCAGGTAAAGTCAGTGGGTAAAGTAAGCTACGTGGAGACAATAGGGAGTGGTAGTGACTGAGGCAAACAGGAGACTGCATGCCCTGTCTAAATGGGGCAGCAGCCTCAGTGCCAAACAATTGGGAATATGGGTTCAAAGCTCTCAGAGCTTCCCACTTTCCAAAAGAAGCAAGACATTTGGCATTTATAAAATGTGAAGTCTCTCCATTTTTAAGTGTTGGCTCAAATTCTCTTAAAACACTCTGCAGGCCAAACCAAACATGTCTGCTGGCTGAGTCTGGCTTACAAGCTGCCAGTTTGCAATCTCTGATTGAGGGGCAAAGATAAGGAATAGGGAGGGTAGACTCACCTTTTCTCTTTAGTTGTAGAGGCCTCCCAGTTCAGTGGCCTCATTTGGGGAATCTGAGGTCCAGAGAGAGAGACAATTGGCCCCTCATTTAGAGAGCTCAATGAGTTTTCTATTTCACCTACAGCCTCTCTCCCCAGAGATGTAAGACTTAATGTGTGAACTTGCCCCCAATTGTTAGACTTAACATGTCACCCAACAAGAGGGAAGACTTAAGGTGTGATTAAAAAGGAAAGAAAGAAAGAAACAAAACAAAACAAAAACCCCAAACTCATTGTCATCGATTTGGTTTTGACTCATGGTGAGCCTTGTGTTACAGAGTAGAACTACTCCATAGGGTTTTCTTGGGAAAGGAACTCTGGTGGGGTAGTGCCCAAGACATTTGACTGCTAACCAGAAGGTTGGTGGTTCAAACCCACCAGACACTCTGCAGAAGGAAGATGGAGTGCTCTACTTCTGTAAAGATTTACCACATTGGAAACCCAATAGGGGTTGCTATGAGTCAGAATCTACTTGACGACAGTGGGTTTTTTTTGAATCTTTGTGGAAGATCTCCAGGCCTCTGTTCTGCAGCACCACTGGGAACCACCAATCTTTAAGTAAGTGGTTAATGTAAACCATTTGCCCCACTCAGGGACCTCCATTTTAATAAAGGAGATGGAATGGCATTCAAGTGTGTGGATCATAACAAATTATGGGTAACATTGCAAAGAATGGCAGTTCAGAACAGTTCATTGTGCTCTTGCGGAACTTGTATGTAGACTAAGAGGCAGTCATTTGAACAGAACAAGCAGATGCTGCATGATTTAAAAGCAGGAAAGGTACACATCAGGGTTGTATTCTTTCTACTTATTCAATCTGTATGTTGAGCAAATAACCCAAGAACCTGGAGTATGTGAAGAACACAGCATCAAGATTGAAGGAAGACTCATTAACAACCTGTATTACGCAGATGACACAACCTTGCTTGCTGGAAGCAGAGGATTTAAAGCACTTTCTGATGAAGATCAAAAACTATACAGCCTTCAGTATGGATTATACCTCAACACCAATCAAACAAAAATTCTCACAACTGGACCTATCAGCAGCATCATGATAAATGGTGAAAATACTGAAGTTGTCAAGAATTTAATTTTACTTGGATGCATAATAAATGTCCATGGAAGCAGCAGTCAAGAAATTGAATGACATATTGCAGTGGGCAAATCTGCTACCAAAATACCTCTTTAAAGTGTTTAGAAACAAAGATGTCACTTTGAGGACTAAGATTTACCTGACTGAAGCCATAGTATTTTCGATTGCCTCATATGCATGTGAAAGCTGGGCAAATGAATAAGGAAGACCAAAAAAGAATTCATGCCTTTTGAGTTATGGTGTTGACAAAGAATTGTTACATGTACTGTGCCACTCCTCAGAAGGAAGGTTGGGCAATCTATTTCTGTAGTGATACCGCCTCAGAAACCCAAGGAGGGGTCGCTGTGAGTTGGGTCTGACTCGACGGCACATAACAACAACAGCAACAACAACTGTGGACTACTAGAATGAACAAATCTGTCTTGGAAGAAGTACAACCAGAATCGTCCTTAGAAGAAGGATGGCGAAACTTTGTCTCATGTTATCAGGAGGCACCAGTCCCTGGAGAAGGACATCATGCTTGGTAAAGTATACGGTCACCAAAAAAGAGGAAAACCTTCAGCAGATAGATTGACACAGTGGCTGTGCAATGGTTGTGAGGATGAAGCAGGACTGGGCAGTGTTTTGTCCTGTTGTACATGGGTCACTATGTGTTGGAACTGAGTTGAGAGCACCAAACAACAGCAACAACAATAACAAAAGCTTTTACAACCCAACCAAATACCTTTCCCCAGTGGTGGAACTTGAGACAGTCACAGGACAGTGGGGTGAGGGCTTTTCGAAAGTCTCTCAAATGTGGGTGAATGTCCACTCTGCCAAGCCCCAGGTGGTTTCTGGCTTAGGTCTCTGCTCAGTAATATTTGAGATAGGTATCTGTCCTCCCACAAACCTGCCGGGGGCACCAACTGATCTTGAGAGACTGGACCCTGGGACTCTGGAGCTCATGTTTGGAGTTTCTACACTTGTAGGTCTAGCATGAAATTCCCAAGATGGCTCTGGCTTTGGCTGCTCATGACCACACCTGGCTGGCCCGGAAGGGGCCGCTGGTGTGGAAGTCCAAGCTGTGTTCTTCACCCAGGACCCGCTCCAGGTTTGGCCAAAGTACATGCAGTTAGTTGCAAGGAGAAGATGGCATTCTCTCCTTCTCCCCGCTGGTATGGAGGCTGGTGACCAGTGAACCTCTACCCAGTCCCATGCCCCCACCACATCTCCATCCTGCCCCCACACCTCTTCATGTGTAGCCTGTCAGAACCCTGACCACCAAATTAGCCCTTAGTGATTTTATTTGCCTTTTATTGGCTCAAGCTGTATGTTGGAGATGGAGCCAGATGTGAGACTGGGGACCACTTGAAAGGCCAGGTAATTAGCAGCATCTGCCTCTGCCTTCTTATCTTGACAGGCGGACACACAGAGCAGTGACCTGGGAGCTGGGAGGCAGCTGCCTCCTCCACATAAAACGAAGGAGAGGCCAAAGGGGAACTGCACTAGGCCTGGATTGCCACCATCTGTGTGTGTGTGTGGGTGTGTGTATGTGTGTGTGTGCACATGCACATGTAAATGTGAGTGCATTGAAAATTGTCCCCTCCACCCATTGCTGTCTTACCCTCCTACTCAGAAAGAACTCTCTGCTAACCTCCCAACACCTGGGTGGATTATTAGTATTTTTCAATTGAGGAAAATTTACATACGGTGAAATGTACAAATCATAAGAAAAATCTGATGAGTTTTGACCAAGGCTTTAACTAGGTGATTGTCATAAATCTTGTTAAAAATATAGATTCTGATTCATTATATCTGGGGTGGAATTGGAAATTCTCAGCAGGGGATCAACTGCAATGAACTGGTTCGAAGCCCTGGTTTTGGTAAATGAGTAAATTCATGTAACTCACACACCCTAATCAAGATGTAGAAATTTGTTACTTTAAACAAACAAACAAACAAAAAACCAAACTCACTGTCGTCAAGTTGATCCCAACTCATAGTGACCCCTCCTTGGGTTTCCATTTGTTATTCTAGGAAGTTCCTTATGCTCCTTTCCAGTGATTCTTCCCTCTAACAGGAAACCATAACTCTGATTCCTATGGCCACAGATTAGGTTTTGCCTGTTTTCAATATATGTCCACTGCCCATCTGTCAGTTTGCTGTACTGTGGTGGCTTGCATGCTGCTAGGATGCTGGAAGCCATGGCACTGGTATTTCAGATACCAACAGGGTCACCTGTCCAGATTAAGACAAAGAAGAAAGGCTTGGTGACCTACATGAAAAATCAGCCAATGAAAACCTTATGAATCATAATAGAATATTGTCTGATACGGTGCTGGAAGATGAGCCTCCTAGGTGGGAAGGCACCCAAAATACACAGTGGCTACAACAGTGGACCCAAGCTAAACAACATCTGTGAGGGTGGCATGAGGCTGGACGTTTTGTTCTTTGTACATGGAGTTGCCATGAGTTGAAGTTGACTTGACAGCTAACAACAATTAGCATGTACATGCAATCATAGAAGACACTCTTAGACTCACAATCTTTTTCTGATTTCTTCCACTCAGTATAATGTTTTTGAGATTCATCCTAGCTGTCAGATGTATTAGCACTTCATTCCTTTTCACTTTGTAGTATTTCACTGTATGAATATGCCGTAATTTGTTTATACATTCTCTGGTTGGATATGTGGGTCACTTCCAGTTTTTGGCTATTGTGAACAAAGCAGTGCATGAGTAGTGCTGCATAACAATTACAAAAACTTAGTGGTTATATTATACTCTCACAGTTTCTGTGGGTCTGGCCTTCAGGCACAGGTTAGCCATGTCCTCTGCTCAGGAGCTTACCAGGCTGAAGTGTTGGCTGAGCCTGTGACCTCACCTGATGCTCAGTTCATAGAATTGTTGGTGGAATTCAGTTCCTTGCAGTTGTAGGAGTGAGGCCCTTAAGACACCTTTTGTTCTCTGCCATGTGGCCCTCTCCACAGCATGGCAGTTTGCATCTTCAGGGTCAACAGAGGTACATCTGCTTCTGTTTCAAATCTGTCTGACTTCTTCTGTCTCTGAACTCCAGATCTGCTTCCAGAGGGCCCACCTGATTAAGTCAGGACCACCCAGAATAATTTCTCTTTAGATCAACTTAAAACCAACTGATTAGGGACCTTAAGTACATCTGCAAAATTCCTTTAATATAAACTACTTACAGGAGTTTCACTGCTACTCATAAAGGTTTCAGTGGCCATTTTTTTTCAGAATTGGATGGTCCCATCCTTCTTCCAGGCTGTCTCCATCTGGAAGCTCCACTGAAACCCTTCCAACATGGGTGACCCTGCTGGTATTTGAAATATCGGTTGGATAGCTTCCAGGCTCATAGCAACGTGCAAGCCACCACAGTATGACACACTGACAGACAAGTGGTGTTCTGTTGTATGTCAGGTTGCTGCGAGTCATAGCCTACTTGACAGCACCTAACAACAGTATCACAGGAGTGATGTCTGACAGATTCACCCTCAAGGGAAAGAGATGACACAGGGAGTGGACACCAAAGATGAGGTTCCTGGGTGGTGCAAACAATTAAGTCTCTGGCTGCTAACTGAATGGTGGCAATTTGAATCCACCCAGGGATACCTTGGAAGAAAGTCCTAGTGACCTACTTCTGAAAGGTCAGAGCCATTGAAAACTCTATGAAGCACACTTGTACTCTGACAAACATGGGGTCACCATGAGTCAGAATAACCCAATGGCAACTGGATTTTGGTATACCAAGTGGGAATTTTGGGTGCCATCTTACAATTATGTCTACCACAAGTAACTATGAACATTCTGGAGTTAATTTTTAAAATTGTATTCCAATGTGCAGTTTTAAAAAATACAAACATTTTCCTATAGAGCCAAAATAACATAATCCTACTTAAAACTTTACTGATTATTTCCAAATAGCTATTCCCAGTCCATATTTAAGTTTTCCTAGTTGTCTCATGGGAGTGCTGGTGGCGTAGTGCCTAAGGCATTTGACTGCTAACCAGAAAGCTGGCTGTTCAAACCCACCAGCCACTTCTTGGAAGGAAAATTGGAGAATCTACTTCCGTAGAGATTGTTGTTGTTGTTGTTATGTGCTGTTGAGTCACACCCGACTCATAGTGACCACTCCTTGGGTTTCCCCTACTACGGAAGTAGATTGCCCAACCTTCCTTCTGAGGAGTGGCTGGTGGGTTTGAGATATCGCCTTGGAAACCCAAGGAGGAGTCACAGTGAGTTGAATTGACTCGACGGCAGTGAGTTTGGCTTTTTGGTTTTAGTTGTTGAACTAAACCAGTTGCCATCACTGCAACTGGCAGTGATTATGGCTGTCTTGTCCAAGCTTGGGCAGTTCATTGCATCTGGGCAATGTGTCCCTCAAGCTGCTGTCCCTCTAGCACAGTCCTCTTTATTGTGTCTGGTTGAAGAAGGTGGGTCTGCTGTCCTGCAAAAGATCCCACCTCTGGATTGCCTCCCTACCTTGTGGTTGCTTCCCTTTGTGATCATTTAACTTGTTCCTTTACCACCCCTGCCCCTTACATCCTGTCAACTGGAAGTCAAATCCAAAGCTTGATGGAGTCAGTGTAATACTTTTTTGTCTAGAACACGTCATGGGAGTTGTGAGTGTTTCATACCACATGGTCCGAATGGTTTGCACTCAGTTGCTAACCTAAGAATTGATGGTTTAAACCCAGCCAGCAGAACCAGAGAAGAAAAGCCCTGGCAATCTGCTTCTGGCAAGAGTACAGCCAAGAAGGCCCTGCGGAGCAGTCCTGCTCTGGAACACATGGGGTTGCCATGAGTCAGAATCAACTCCGTGGCAACTAACAATGACAACAACATGCTATGTGGTTGTTCCACTATTGGTTGTGCTAAGATTGACCCTCAGACTAGCGTGGGGACAGCTTGACTCCTCCATGTTGCAATTCTGTGTTTTTGTTTTTGTTTTTGTTTTCAGAAGGAAATATGCGGGGTCTTACTTTTTGGTACCCTTTGAATGTCTAGTTTTTTCATCAACTATTCACTTGATGGTTTTAACACATTGATTGATAATCCTTGTCTGGGTTGATGATTTTATTAGGGGCTGGAGTGGAATTTTGACCAACCCTTTCCATTTTGTAAGGCTAGGATTTAGATTGAAATCTGCATGGCTTTGATTCCTGGGTGCCGGGCCTCTCTTTAGCTGGGACCACTCATCTTAGACTCTCGCCAGTTGCAGGAAAGAGATGGCTTGAGGTGGGAGGGGGTCAAGAGGCCCCCAAACTTCAGGCTGCAAGGGTTCAAGTTGGACTTCATGCATCACTTGACTGGAGCCTTCAGGAGGCCAGCTCCTGTTTACTGCTGATCCTCCAGCGTCCATGGTACTCCGTGAACCTCACAAGTGCTTTTTGACTAGTGAAGAGATGAATGAGTAGTAAGTGGATGATTGGATGCTATTCTAGCCCTAAGCTGGGTTCCTGGGCTCCAGCTGGGGTAGACTCATTCTGAGCCAGCCTTGTTCCCTGGGCTCCATCGCAGTTAACCAACCATGCCAAACTGCATCTACAGACATGGTCATGCAACACTGGCCTTACCATCCACCCATAAGGTGCCCACCAGGTAAGGCACATGAGGACACTTTGGTGAGTTTGGGTGGGGTGTACATACTCACCAACTGCTACTCTCTCCACCCGCCCCCCCTCCTGTAAAGTGGCTCAGCTGCTGTGCTCTGACTCCAGGCCAGCTGCCCCTCCTGCAGAGAAATCTGCCTTTCATTTAGGAGTTCAATAGAATTTTCTTTCTCTGCAGAAAAGTTTTTGCGGTACTAATTAAGGATCTCTTTTATCCCCTTCTGTCTGAGTAGGGAGGAATGTCGGGACTGCCTAGGAAGAGCTCCTCTCTTTGCTAAACCCCAAGGCAGGGCAGCTCTTTCTTGGAAAGGGCACCTGACAGGAAGCTCTCGGTGGGCCCTCTTGGGGATTTGAAGGTTGACCTCTCTGGGAGGCTTGCTTGGTGGCAGGTGCCATGCTGCAAGGGTGATCTTACTGAATGTTCACAACTTTCCACATCTATCGTTCACAGATAAGGAAACTGAGACTCAGGGGGTCTCTGTCTTATGCAAGGCCACTTGGGTAGTTGATGGTGGAGCCTAAATATGAACTCAACTTGGCCTGACTGCAGGGTCATAGTCAAAGCTGGCTCATTATGTTGACAAAGTATGTCATTTAGTGTTTTTATAATGAGACTTCAGTTCCAGAAAAATGTAAAACCTGGGGCAGATAAGGGCACATTTTGCATAACATACAATTTATTCTTCTCCATGGAGTTTTCAGGGTGTCTCAGTGAAGTTCCCAGATCCAGATGGCAGCTACTGGGCAGAATCACAGATGGCTTGGACCTAGAACTCCATGGTGTGTGTTTAAGGCTCTGCCTGGTCCACCTCTTTCTAGTCCTCCACCATCCGCTGCCATTGTTCTCCCCATAATTCCTGGGCATACCATATGCCCATGCGGTTTTGGACTTGGAGCATTTGTTGACACGGATGTTCTCTGGGTCTGGAATGCTGTCCCAAGGATTTCCACGTGGTGGATTTTTCTCTTGTTATTATTTAGTGCTATAGTGGTTAAGGCATTTGGCTGTTAATCAAAAGGTTGGTGGTTCGAACCCACCAGCCACTCTGCAGAAGAGAGATGGGTGGTTTGCTTCTGTAAAGATTTGCAGGGTTGGAAACCCAGTGGGGGTCATGATGAGACAGAATTGACTTGATGGCAGTGAGTTTGGCTTTTTTTTTTTAATCTTCTAGAGGAAAGGATTGCTTGTTTGGTTATGTGAACACTGTATGCTTGCTTAAGTCTTTCAGAGTGCTAATCACACAGTATTGTGATTTTTATTTAGCTTGGAAAAAACTTTATACAGAAAGTTATAGTAAATCAATATAACAAATATCTGTGTGCCTACCACTCAAAACTTTGTTATTGTTAGGTGCCATTGAGTCAATTCTGACCCAGAGACCCTGTGTGAAAGAGCAGAACTGCCCTCTAGGGTTTTCTAGGCTGTAACTGTTACCATAGCAAATTGTCAGGTCGTTCTCCTGTGGAGAAGCGGGGTGGGTTCAAACCACCAGCCTTTCAGTTGGCAACTGAGTGCTTAGCCATTGTGCCACAAGAGATCCTTATCCAAAACTAATGGGGAAAAAAAAAAAAAAAAAGACAAAATTTTTTCAAGTCTGCCTCAAACCCCCCTCCTTTTTTTTTTTTTTTTAAAAAAAACACTTGCATCACTTATAGCATTAAAATCCCTTCTGTGACCCATTCTCTTCCTTCCCCCCAGAAGCTACCACTCTGGTGAATTTGGTGAGCCAGCCTTCCCAGCCCATGGTTTTACACTTTCATGACAGTTTTGTCTAGCAACAAAGAGTATATAGTATTGTTTTGTGTGTCTAAAACTTTTATAGGTTCATATTTTTTAGTGTCTGTTTTTCCACACACGTTTGTATTTTGGGGACTTAGCCATGTTGATCCATATAGATCTAGTTCATTCCTCTTAAATTCTGTATAGAATTCCATTGTACAAGTAAATCATGGGTATACATTCTTCCCCATTCAACCCATTTCTATGCTAAGGGTTGTTGGTTTGGTTTCCCGGGAATCAGAATTGGAGAAAGAGATTTTGAAGCAGGAAGTTCACTAGGGAGTTCTCTCAGAAACACCACTGATGAGGGAGGGAGGGAAGCAGGATTGGACAAAGAGAGATTGAACTGTCTGCAGTTGTAACAGAAATCTCAGCTGATCCCCACAGGGAGCTCCACAGCTGGACTGGCCTTTCAGAGCTGTCCCCCATTAAGGCAAGGGGCTGGGCCTTTGTACAGCTCATAGACCAGTCATTGGATGAGGGCTGCCTCCAGGGAGGGGTCATAACTTCGGGTGAGGAAGCTCCCTTTATCCAAAGGCAAACCCCAGAGAGGGCTCATCTGTGAAGTCTCAGCAGCTGATATTTCTGGCAGCTGGGGGAGTGAGCACCTGTGTCCTTAATGGAGGATCTGGGGGGTCTGTTGCTCACTATAGCATTTACTACAATCCAGCCCTTGTGCTTCTCAAATTCACTTGTTTCATGTAGTCAAGTCAGCTCCTCCAGGATTCTGTCTGGTCTCTTTCTCTAGGGAAAATTACAGGAGGGAAGTGAGGCAAACTAGAGCCCCTGCCACCAGAGCTGGTTTTGAGGCCACATCAGATACTCACCGTCTCTCATTTCTCCTGTCCATTCTGTTTGTTTCATCCTCTGTGAGTACCTCTGCTGGTCTAACTTGCTTTCCTACAAGTGACCAAGACTCAATCCCTGAGAGGGCTGAACCCTTGGTCGCCATATTCTTCTCCGACCGTGGTTTCTTACTTATTCATTTTCTGTGCAATCAGGCACGGAGGTACCAAGAGACAATCTAGTGGCTTGTCTGGTTTCTAAATGTGTTTTTCCCTCTTTTCGTCCTGCGCCTCATTCTGCTATCTGGGCAATTAGCACTTTACACTATGGAGACTCATCTCCTTGCCTGCTGGTCTCTGGTCATGGGAAACTTCACGTGCTCAGGAAACAGTTTAAGTTTCATGGGATTCTTCCTGTGTTCCTTGGTGAGAGCGTTCCCCCTCTGACAATCAGAACTTCTAGACCCACAAAGCCTAAAGTTGAGGAAATAGTGACACAAGGAGGGGTTGCTATGAGTCGTATCCACTCGACAGCAGTGAATTTTTTTTTTTTTTTTTTTGCTTTGGGATTCCGGGGCAGTATGTCTATGGAAGTAGATTGCCCAGTCTTCCTTCTCAGGAGTGGCTGGTGGGTTTGAACTGCCAGCCTTCTGGATAGCAGTTAAATGCCTTAGGCACTACGCCATCATAGCTCCTAGTTGAGGAAATAGGAAGTCCAAATTCCCAACTGAGTAATAGAGATTAATGGTAAGTGGACCACTCCTACTTCCATTCTTGTCTCTTAGACTCATTTCTTTACCAGTTGAGAACACTGTTATGTGCATCCTATGGGCATTGAACTAATGCAGATTCTCTACTCCCTCAATTGTGTGTTTGCAGGATGCAGGAGTGAAGACTCACAATTTGTCTGGTAGAGTTTGTTTTTGCCTAACTAATGGGTGTATGATTTCCTGGACATGAATTAGACGACAAGAGATTCTGTTTTTTTTTTCTGTATTTTTGGTTGAGCTCAGGCCTGGTGCCTCTCCCCCACTGCCCCGAGTGATTCCAGCTTTTTTCATATAGCCCAGCCTCTCGACAGCGGTCAAGCCCATCATCTGGTGCTCAACCAATGGCGCAGCCATCTGTGGCAAGACGGGAGGCAAACCTCCTGATGGCACATATTAAAAGTCTGAACTGTACACTATTTAGAGACTTAAAAGATTTCCAAGGATGATTTTTGACTTTGCGCAGGTTTCCTCTTGTGTGAGAACTTAAGAATCTACCTCCCGCAGAAGGGGCAACTCTTGAAAGAAAGCAGAGTACTGTGTGTAGCTGATTGATTACAACTGTCTGAGGGCTGCTGGTGATTGGATAGCAATGTCTGCCCAGAGGACGGGAATGGGAGATTTTGGCACTTGGCTATTCTGAATGTCTGAATCATTATCTCTCCACTGTGAGAAGTATTGAAACTCTCCTCCTTTATCTCCTCTTCCCCTGTTCCATTTAGCAGCATCTCTCTCTGTCCCTTAGGGTGCAGAGTTAGTGCTTCTGGGTATTTCTAAAGATAAGTATGTCCTGTCTCCTGCGAGTTTAAGCAGTATGGAAATTCCCAGAGCCTCAGTTACTCAGGGGTAACTGAGTGGTGCAGATGGTTGAGCACTTGGCTGCTAACTGAAGTGTTGGTGGTTCAAGTCCCCCCAGTGGTGCCTTAGAATAAAGGCCTGACAATCTACTTCTGAAAAATTAGCCACTAAAGACTCTCTGGGGGCACAGTTCTGCTCTGACACACATGAGCCAGAGTTGACTCGATGACAACTGGTTTGAAGAGTAACTGATATAGTTGGGGTCAGGTGCTGCCAGCTGAGAGGAGAGCTCACCAGGGCCAGAGTACACTGACTGCTTCTGACTGGCCCCCAACAGGCACCTCCTTGAAGATCCTACCTGGAATCCTAGGGCAGCTCTGCTGCAAAGGCCTGCGGAGAGCACCAGGCTCTCATCAGTCAGATGGCAGAAACCAAGGCCTAGTGAGGGAAAGGCAACACAGGCAGATTTGAACCCAGATCTCCTGAGCCAGACAAACCCCATCACAACTTCTCAGCAGTATGTGGACCCCTCTTTGCCCCTGTCTTCAGTTAACCTCTGGGAGGACTCAGGGTCAGAGCCAGAGTACCTTGGGCTGGAGCAAGGGCAGCGTTCAGAGTCCTTGAGGTGTCCATAGGGCTGTCCACTGCCTGGCTGGTGCACTTGACTCTACTTGATCAGTAGAACCCTTCCTGGCTGCCCTGGATATTGCCTGTGATCTTGTTTGAAGAGCACCTGAGGACCACAGAACGAAGGGATGTGTGACTTGCACAGTGTTGGATCGTCCATGCATTCTGGCTGGCTAAAGGCAGGAAGGTGCCTCTCAAGCCATCTAAGCATCCCTCAGTGGCTGCCACTGTCCCTGGAGTAGAAGGACCAAATCTTAGTGGGTGTGTGCGGAGAAGAGAGAGACAGCCCAGGCTGTGTCTGGGAGCAGGAAGGTTTAGCTGTCTCTGCAGATGCTCCCCACTCCGCTTTACTCCACCACCAATGCCAACCCTGTCCCCAGCAGGGTCTGCTTCTTGGGACCCTTCTACAGCTAAACAGACAAGCTGTGCATGAACAATACATCTTCCTGCCTGGGGAGTTGGGGGACAGAGAAATGGATTTGGAGTCAGACACCTGAGTTCTAGTCTTCCCTCTCAGTTCATTCATCTCTAAAATGGAGATAAACAGGGCATTTTTTGGCTGGCTGTGTGTGTATGTGTTTACACACATACACATTTTCATATA